>NC_045798.1:57137282-58337282 GCF_009873245.2 Balaenoptera musculus
TAAATCCTAAAACTGAAAAGTGCAAATAATTGAAAACAGAAACTCAGGGAATGAATTTAACAAATTACATACAGCTGAAGAGATAATTAATGAACTAGAAAATAATACCTAGAATGAAGAATAGAGAAAAAAGATTTAAATATAGTAAAAATGGACATGGAATACAGCAAGAACGTTACTTATTTGTACTTGGAGTCCTAGAAGAAGAGGAGTGAGAATGAAGCAAAAGTAACATAGCAATATACAAAATAATATAAGGATGAGATATAATGGCTCATAATTTTCAAAACTGAGAAAGACAGCAAGCCACATACACAAGAAGCCCTAAAAAGCTTAAGTAAGATATAAATCCACATCTAAGCTCATTAGTATTAACTGCTAAAAACTAAAAACAAATAAAATCTTAAAATCATCAGAAAAAAAAAAAAAAAATTCCCAAACAGCATCTGACTTCAGCAAAGAAACAATATAGCCAAAATACATGAAATATCTGTAGAGCATTGAAAAAACTACTACTTCCAACCTAGAATCTAAATCCAGCAAAACTTACCCTTCCAGACTGAAGGAAAATTAAACATGGGGAAAAAACTGAAAAAAAAAAAAAATCATCAGAATTGTACTAAAGGAAATAGAGTTTTCTTTAGGCGAAGAAAAATCATTCCAAATGGTGGCTGGAAATGCAACAGGAGCAAGGAAACTGATAAATTGTTCTAAATATTGTCTTAATAATACAAAACTCATAATTACTTTTGAATTAACATATAGTGAGAATTTAATTTCATGATCTACAACAGTAGAACGTACATTTTTATGTGCACACAGAATTATTCTAAAATTAAAATATGCTGGCAAATAAAATCAGTCCCATCAACATTAAAATGATTGAAGTCATGCATAGTTCATTCTGTGACCACAATGCAATTTAGCTAGAAATCAGTAATAAAAAGGAACTACAGAATCACTCTATGTTTGGAAATTTAAAAATGTACTTCTTAATAGTCCCCAGTTCTATTGATGAATTCAAAATCAAAATTAGAATATATTTGAATCTGAATGATAATGAAAATTCTACAATTCAAAAAGTGCAGCTAAAAATGTGCTTAGAGGGAAATTTATAGTCATAAGTATTGATATATAGCTATAGTCAATAATCTTCAATACCTTTTTAACTCTTGGTTCACATATAATTCACAATAGTTAGAACATGATTTTTAAAAGGTTAAAAATACAACTCCAATACAAATATAGAGTGAATATATGTTAAAGATTCCTTAAGTTACTAGTAAGGGAACAAGTAAGTTGATAAAGCTGGTTACAAAACATTTGAGAAACGGGATAGTATAGGTAATTTTAAAATGAATATTATAAATAAAATTAGTAGATTAAATACAAAATTGGTTAATTCCTACAAGGTAATAATCTGTGAATTTCTCTTTCTATCAGACAGAATCTACTAGTAAATATATAACTTCAAAATCTTTGGACTTTAAGTAAACGATAAAAAGCAAAGTTAAATTCAGGTGCAATTTCCTAAAGAATTAAATAATTTTTTGTGAGCGTGACACCAGAATGACACTGAAAACACTAGCTCTTTTGTCTTTTGCCTTATAGCCAACCTTTGGATGACTTTTCTTGACACAGCATTCAAAAATTTTAAAGTGCTGTGGCAGGTGCAACAAAGGAAGCGTAATCCTGTCTCCAAGCATTCTCAATGTAGTTTGTAAAGCAAGACAAGAATCAAGTACAGAACAACATAAATAGCTGTAATTAATGCAATTAATATTTAATAGTTAAATACATTCTTCAGCTGCAGTGAAAAGAAGTAGAGGAACTCTAGCAGACAATCAATGAGAAAGAAATTTTAATTCTTCACAATTCTACATTGATGAATCAATGAGATCGCAAATCAAGGTGTCCAAAGCTAAAATCTTATCTAACATTTCCACCATAGAGTCTGTCTCTTAGGGTTGAAACTCTTGAACGTTATAGGTAGGGAAACTGTAGAATTAATTTTTATATTCCTAGCAAAGTTCCTGGATTAGAGCAGATACATCATGTATATTGACACAATTATTAATCTTTACATCCGACACTTTTGTATTCTTACCTCTTGATCTCCACACATCCTAAGTTTTACTATATAGCTAGTTCTCTCTTACTGTGGGTGAGGCACTCTTCTAGCCAATTTACCTGCTTTAGCTTGTCTAATCTTCCCAACAACCTTATAAGGTTGACACTATTTTTCACTCTATATTACACATGATTAAGCTTAGACTCAGTGTGGTTATAAAATTTTATTAAACTTATCTATCTTATAAGAGGCAAAACCAGAATTTCACCTCAGGTATTCTTACTCTTATGCTTTTAATCATTTTTATGTAACCTTGGTTTCTGTCATATGACAAAATTAAATGAAGTGTGGAGATCAGGACTTATTTGTTATTTGTTTGTTCATTTGTTGTTTCCAGTATCCTGGATAGAAAACATAAAGCTTAAACAAAAATGGTGTCTGTGTGCAAAAGCAAAGAAAAAGGAACAGTGTAACTTTAAACATGTATTCAAGATGAGGAAAGTCATAAAACAGACTCCATGAACACGTGACCAGTGGATATCCATTTGTCCATCTTAGCTGTAGCTTTCACAGGAGTTTATGTAAGAAAAGATACTCCAGGTAAATAAACATTCCAATCCTAGCCTGCATATCTGTCATGGGCTGAATATTTGTGCACCACCTCCACCCACCAATTCGTCTGTCAAAATTTTTGCCCTGAATGTGATGGCGTTAGGAAGTGGGGCCCTTGAGAAGTAATTCTGTCATGAGTGTGGAGCCGTCTTAATGAGATTAGGACCTTTATAAAGGAGACCCCAAAGATCTCTCTTGCCCTCTTTCTGTCATCAATGGTGCAATGAGAAGTCAACAGCCTTCAACAACCGGAAGAGGGTCCTCACCAGAATCTGATCATGCTGACGCTCCGATATCAGACTTCTAGCCACCAGAACTGCCAGAAATATATTTCTGTTGTGTGAAAGCCACTCAGCCTACAGTTCTTTATATCAGCCCAAATTAAGACAACATTGACTGATAATTCTGTTTTAAACTCCAAAGCAAATTAATTGTAGTTACCTAACAAAAAGCTGACTTTAAAGATAAATCTTTTTCATGATAAATAGAGAGCAAGGAAAAGAAAAAAAATGATGCCAAGGATAACCAGGCTTCTTCCCTAAAGCCAAGCTGACTTAAGGTATCAAATTCATTCCTCTTTACCTGGACCCCAATGTGGGCCTGCTAGCGTTTCCAAAGTGGATCTTGGCTCTAGGTCTGTATTAACAGAGCAGCAACACAGAAAAGACACCATAGAAGAGGAAAAGAAAATATTAAAGGAGAACATAATACTAGAAGAGGGAATTTTCTGGAAGTATCTTTCTGAATGAAATCATTATCACTGGTCTTGGACCCATAGTACTTTCCTTAGGAGTTTTATGACTTTGACCTGTTTGAGGGAGGACAGTGAACTCAGGGATCACTACTAAAGTTAGGTGTTGTTACTCTCACTACATAACAAAGCAGCCCCAAAATAACTGATATAAAATCACCATTTTATTATATTCACACATTCTATAAAGAATTTAAGCAGGGCTCAATGGGGTTAACTAATCTATGTCCCCCTTATGTTGGTGGAGTGGCTCAAAGCCAGGCGGCTAGAGTCATTTTTCAGTATCCTTACTCATATACTTGGTGGTTGGTGCTGACTGTTAACTGGGACCTCAAATGGGTTGAAAATTGGAACTCCTACTTGTGGTCTCGCCACATAACTTTCCTGTGGTCCTGTTCACAGCAATGGCAACTGGGTTCCAAGAATGAGAGTCCCAAAAATGAAACGGAGAAATGTATGCCATTACTCCTGTACTAAGGCCATGTTTTGAAGCTAAATATAGGTGTTTGATTAATTTAATGTCACAGGGCGTCACTTTAACTTTCACTGTACTCTATTGGTTAAAGCAGTCACAGAACTCTGCCCAGGATCAATGAAATGGGTCATAAACCCCATCACTGAATGGGAGGAATGTCAAGGTCACATGGTAAGAAGAGCATTTGATATATCAGATATTGTTTTAGGCAACGTGCTAAGATATGTAGGTATAGAGAACAAGGAATCAGGCAATACATGCTAATATTATGAGTCCTGATGTCTATGTAACCCTCCAAGGAGGGGGAAAGCTGCTGATTCTCAATCCTCACTCTAAAATATTGGGCAACTTACTAAAAACTTACTAACTCAAGCTAGAAAAAAATTTCAGTGTTACTACTGGCTTTAGTTTGGGGCCAAAATTAGCATATGTCTTTGAAGTTGTTGGTTCTTCTCCTGTATACCCAAAGTGTTCTGAATTTGAAGGATGCTCATGAGTAAACTAGGCAAGAGGTGTAACAAATCCAGGGAGAATGAATAGCCTGTGTACAGTCTTGGGGTAAGTGACAGAAAGGGAAGCAGGAAGACCCAAGAAAAAAAGGTCTGTGTGAGTGAGCACAAAGAGTGAGGTGTTATGCCTAGGGCAGCTGAACCCAGAAAGCCAGGAGCCAGGAGATATAGCCTAGGTTAATGATACAAGTCTTCATCCTATAGCATAAAGGCAGTGGGAAGCCACTAGAATATGGGTGCAGGGTGGGTGACATAGTTTGAAAAGATTATTTTGGAAGAAGAATAGATAACAGATCAGAGTGAGAGAAGACAGGATAGAAGCAATGTACTCAATTAAGGGGTATATATAATGGTCTAGGTGAGAAATCACAGCAGTATGGATTAGGGTAATGGCTAAGGAGGTCAAGGGAGGTAGAGAGATTTAAAGCTACTTCAGATAAATTGATCATTCTGGGCTTAAGTGGTCAGAAAAAGTTTTTATGTAGATTTGGAAGTTGAGTTGAATGTTGAGAAATAGACAAAAAACAACTATATGGCTGGGGAGGGGGTAAAAAAAATCTCAAATAAGGAAAACAGCTTATGAAAACAAATGCACATTGGAATGTGCTAAGGCCATGTTCTGGAGCTAATAAATAGAAGTGTTTGGTTGTGTTCATGTGACTTGGAAGGCCTTGAACATCAGCCTAAATAGACTAAAACAGGCTATGAAACTTAGCCTAAAAGGATTCAACACAAATTGGTTAAAAGTGCCCAATGATTATATTTTTGTATAATGCTATACAATTAAGATTTGAGTTATAGAATTAAATAGAGCAAGCTTTAATTCTCAGTATTATTATTTACCAGATCTGCAACAACAGAGAGATTACATAAGCTACTTAATATATCAGGTAATCTCCCTAATGTGTATCCCTTAATCTAAGATTTTTATCTTTAAAATTAAAGAAAATAATAATGCCTATCAAATAGAATTTTGGGGGAGAGGTAAAGGAGATAATGCATTATACTGCAGTATCTGGGCATGTAGAAGTACATGCTCATAAATATTAATTATTGCTATTATTACTATGAGCACACTTACTGTTGTTGCTTGTTATTCTTAAACATTTTATTTTGAGGAGGGTTATAAAAGACAGAAATAATCACTCATTAGTGTCATCAGAGATTGCTTTTGCAGGAGATGAAACTTGAACTGGGCATAGTGTAATAAGTATGGTGACTGCATTGCTCCTAGTAGGCATCAAACCTACGGCAGGCAGCAGCAGATGATCTGTACCATCCAGCTGTACCCTAGTGTCCCCTACCATGTTAAGTCATACTAACAAACTTTATTTCTTGCCATTTCCCTTCCCTCCCTTAGGTTTTCATAGTGTACCATATGGAGCCAATAAGTCTCATGATCATTAACGCAATTCCACAAATACTAATTAAATATCAGTGCCCCTGGCACCATGGGGAAATAAGAACTAAAGTCTTGATTCCTGTCCTCCAAGGAACCATGGTCACATTTATTCATGTTTAAAAAAAAAAACAAAAAAACACAAAAACAATAAAATACGGAAGAGTGGGTATAACATTCAGTGGACTACCATGAAGAAAAAACGCAATGATGTGAAAATACCAAGATGTCCAGTGAATGGATAGCAGTTTTGCACCCCTGAATCTTAAGATTCACATAGGAAAATAGAGGGAGTTAGTTAAAAAGGGAAGGCAGTGGTCACAGAAGACATTTACTACTCTCAGCAGATGATTAGGACTCATTGCAGAAACAAGTGAAATAGGACCTTAGATACTCACATTAGTGCCTTCATGAAGTTTGTACAACACATCAAAGAGCATGGAGATAATTTCTTCCTTGCTCAACTTAGGATATGTTTGGGAAATGAGTTTGCTGTTGCTGCCTTTGGCAGTCATCTTCCTGTGGAAGACAAGTGACACCTGAGGAGAGAGGTTGCAAGTGACTTTTCTGGCCCACAGCTTAACAATTTCAAAAAACTTTGGATGTTTGTCAATATTCCCAAAAATATATGTATTAAAACAGTAAAAGTCTTTGGGGTGCTGTTAATTTTTTTAAGCTAACATTTTCTTAGGGCTTACTAGCAGTGCAACACGGACACAATCCCTTTCCACAAAGATGGCTGCTTCTATCCCTCACACAGAAAAATGCAATTAAATTAAAATCTAATTTAAGTACATCTAATTCAAGTACATCTCACAAGTTTATTCAGAGTGGAGAATAACTCACATTATGAGCTCTCATTCTCCAGGCAAAACACATTAATACTGCTTTCCTTTAATAATCTATTTTTGATACTAGATTTTATTAATTATTTATTTTAGAAAGGCTTGGGGACAGGAAGAAACCTATAACTAATATGCCCAGGTTTGCTCTTCTTTAGACAATGTGGTGAAAACAGCAGATCTAAACTACAATCCTAGAGATGGGCTAATCTCCCCTCACTTTCTCTTCATAGCATTCACCCTAATAGGATCCGATCTGATTAACTCTGCCACTTTAAATCAGCTTTCAGTCTTGCATCTAACTCTTCTCCTGGGTTTTACTGCCATATTGTCCATGTTAAAGTGTAAAACTCTGCATCTGCTGAGGCATTTGGCTGGAAAAAGCAAGTATGTCAATGGCCAGTCCCTCACTGCCATCACACATATGGAATTTCTGTGTTCAGCTCTGCCATCTGGTCATTAGGTCTAGATTCATTCTTCATTGAATAAGGACCATCTACCATATCAGTGCCTCTTACAATATGCTATCCTTTTCATGGTGTTATATTGAGGTTCTTCTCTGATGACATTTTCTCTTCCCTAATAAATATTCTACAAAGAGAAACATTTAATGCCACTTGAAAAAAAAAAAA
Organism: Balaenoptera musculus; assembly: GCF_009873245.2. Taxonomy (NCBI): domain Eukaryota; kingdom Metazoa; phylum Chordata; class Mammalia; order Artiodactyla; family Balaenopteridae; genus Balaenoptera; species Balaenoptera musculus. Next base: position 57,144,574 of record NC_045798.1, read on the forward strand.
AAAAAAGAACCACACACAAGGCAATAGATGTAATTGGAACATGAGCGATCAAAATTTCAAGTAGTTGCAAACACAATACTAGAAATTTCATAATTACAATTTTGAAAATTCTACCTTGAAAGTGTACAAGTCTATAGACATAGAGCAACCTTAACAGAGAAAAACCACTTAACATTATAAAGAGAATGCAGGTTAATTGTCCCTGCCATTCTCTTTCCCTTATTTATGACAGTCATTATCTTGGGACTGGATGATATTTTCTTTTCTATCACAAGGGCGTGGCCCCAGGATGGTATACAATTCCTTCTAAGATATACATTCTGTCACTACTGAACTATCCTTACCACATAGGGAAATAAAAACACCTGACTAGTTCATTTCCTCCTCCAACATTTTATTTTGGGAGGAATAAACAAAGTAAACATCAACTTAATTCAAAAGTTTAAAGGAAAACCCTCAGCAACCAGTCAACATGATTTGTTGGCTAATCACAATAGAATTGGGTAGAACTTTATTAACTTTATAGTAATAAGAAAAGAAATTTAAAACCTGTAGGCAGATCTTGAAAAAAGAAGATAGTGGCTTAGGACTGCCTTGAAGGAGAATTTTGTGTAATTGAGGCTTAAATTTAATATCCTGAAATCTTTATAAACTCTCTTCCAAATCCAACCCATCCTCATGTCCAACCTCCCCGCATGTTCCATCAAAACTTAACCAATATGTGCTTTGTTCTATCCAGGATTTGCTAGGACAGCTGCTTAAACTTTATTGAACATACAAATCACCAGGGGTTCTTGCTGAAATACAAAATCTGGGGTGGAACACGGAGTCTGCATTTCTAATAATCTCTTAGGTGATACCAATGTTGCTGGTCTGAAGAGGATGCTTAAGTTTATCCAAGTGTCTGTTTCTCCTACCCCTCCAATCTCCCTTACACCTGGGAGAGAGCAATTTCATACAAGAAGACTTGGAGCCACGTTAATTTAATTTAATAAGCATCTTCTACATGCCAGGCATGATGCATTAACTATTTTTCATCATTTAAATCTCACATAAATCTTGGGCAATGGTTATTCTTTTCCTATTTAAGAGTTGAAGAAATCATAGAGATATTAGCAAAGGCAGGATTGGTCCTATTTCTGCCTGACTCCAAATCCTGAGCTATTAACTCCACTCATCCTTGCTGAGTCACAATGTGGTATTAGACTTTTAAGATGTCACACAAACCAGGGCTCTTCCCATTTGAAGGGAAGCTCCTTGTACCTCTGAATCTTGTCCATGTTACTTTGTTCTCTTTTTTTTTTTTTTTTTTTAATATTTCTGTGAATTTTAAGGGGAAGATGACAACGTATTCCATCTCAACTCAAGATAACCAAACACTTTTCACAGATAGAAAAACATACAGCAATTGAATGATGTAACTAATGTAATAAACAAAATTTGAAAGTAAGTCAATTCAGATTGTATGTAAAATGTAACATAAGGAAGATTCCTTATATTTTCCAAAGGAGAAAGAGATGATTGGTAGTGGGTGGTGGAGGAGGGTGCAAGGAGTCAGTCTTTGGAAGGTTCAGTCTTCCTTCTGCATGATCTTTACCAGTTTTTTTTTTTTTTTTTTTTTTTTTATTCACACACACACACACTGTATTTTATTTTTACAAGACATAAATAGACTGACACCAAGCATTGTACATGGATGACCACAACAAAAGCAACACTGATTGCAATTACCAAACATGAAACACACTCATACTATGTCATAATATTGACATTCAGTCCAGTAATCCTCCACTGTAACAGCTCCTTTACTTTGCAGTGAAAATTGATTTGTATATTCTTTGCCTCTGAGTCCTTGTGGGATTTTTTTTTTTTTTTTTTTTAAATTCAGACAGAAAGTCACAAAAATTATACTCATCCTCATCAGTTCACTCAGTCCCATGTAATTAATTTTTTTTTTCATCTTGATCTTTTGTTAGCACTTTTATGAGTTCATCAGCTTTCATTAGAGTTCTGAAAATGCTTATTCATTCAGTTCAGCAGTACAGTCAGTTACCAGAAACCTGTACTTGTCAGAGTCTTTTCCATGAATTTCTTGAAGATGAACCCTTTTATAGGAACATATTTGCAAAATCATCAGAGTACACCCAGAACTGTCTGTAATGACAAAAGACTTAAGAATGACCATGGTTTAAAGATTTGATGAAGTTCATAATAATGCAGTTGACAAGAAAATTAGTTATTTCTGAGATATACATTTTAAAGTAATAACTAGGATTATTACTTATAACATTATACCAGAACATATAAGATTTTTAGAAATTTCATGTAATGTCTGAAACATTTATATTAACATATTTCCATACATATTTCCATACAAATACAAATATAAGATTTTTAGAAATTTCATGTAATGTCTGAAACATTTATATTAACATATTTCCATACAAATAACCCAATGAAAGTTTAGTATTAGTTGTTTTGTTTGTTTTTTTATACTGCAGGTTCTTATTAGGCATCAGTTTTATACACATCAGTGTATACATGTCAATCCCAATTGCCCAATTCAGCACACCACCATCCCCACCTCACCGCAGTTTTCCCCCCTTGGTGTCCATATGACCATTCTCTACATTTGTGTCTCAACTTCTGCCCTGCAAACTGGCTCATCTGTACCATTTTTCTAGGTTCCGCATACATGCATTAATATACGATATTTGTTTTTCTCTTTCTGACTTACTTCACTCTGTATGACAGTCTCTAGATCCATCCATGTCTCAACAAATGACTCAATTTCGTTCCTTTTTATGGCTGAGTAATATTCCATTGTATATATGTACCACAACTTCTTTATCCATTCGTCTGTTGATGGGCATTTAGGTTGCTTCCATGACCTGGCTATTGTAAATAGTGCTGCAATGAACATTCGGGTGCATGTGTCTTTTTGAATTACGGTTTCTCTGGGTATATGCCCAGTAGTGGGATTGCTGGGTCATATGGTAATTCTATTTTTAGTTTTTTAAGGAACCTCCATACTGTTCTCCATAGTGGCTGTATCAATTTACATTCCCACCAACAGTGCAAGAGGGTTCCCTTTTCTCCACACCCTCTCCAGCATTTGTTGTTTGTAGATTTTCTGATGATGCCCATTCTAACAGGAGTGAGGTGATACCTCATTGTAGTTTTGATTTGCATTTCTCTAATAATTAGTGATGTTGAGCATCTTTTCATGTGCTTCGTGGCCATCTGTATGTCTTCTTTGGAGAAATGTCTATTTAGGTCTTCTGCCCATTTTTGGATTGGGGTGTTTGTTTCTTTGATATTGAGCTGAATGAGCTGTTTATATATTTTGGAGATTAATCCTTTGTCCGTTGATTCATTTGCAAATATTTTCTCCCATTCTGAGGGTTGTCTTTTCGTCTTGTTTATGGTTTCCTTTGCTGTGCAAAAGCTTTGAAGTTTCATTAGGTCCCATTTGTTTATTTTTGTTTTATTTCCATTACTCTAGGAGGTGGATCAAAAAAGATCTTGCTGTGATTTATGTCAAAGAGTGTTCTTCCTATGTTTTCCTCTAAGAGTTTTATAGTGTCCAGTCTTATATTTAGGTCTCTAATCCATTTGAGTTTATTTTTGTGTATGGTGTTAGGGAGTATTCTAATTTCATTCTTTTACATGTAGCTGTCCAGTTTTCCCAGCACCACTTATTGAAGAGACTGTCTTTTCTCCATTGTATATCTTTGCCTCCTTTGTCATAGATTAGTTGACCATAGGTGCGTGGGTTAATCTCTGGGCTTTCTATCTTGTTCCATTGATCTATGTTTCTGTTTTTGTGCCAGTACCATACTGTCTTGATTACTGTAGCTTTGTAGTATAGTCTGAAGTCAGGGAGTCTGATTCCTCCAGCTCCATTTTTTTCCCTCAAGACTGCTTTGGCTATTCGGGGTCTTTTGTGTCTCCATACAAATTTTAAGATGATTTGTTCTAGCTCCGTAAAAAATGCCATTGGTAATTTGATAGGGATTGCATTGAATCTGTAGATTGCTTTGGGTAGTATACTCATTTTCACAATGTTGATTCTTCCAATCCAAGAACATGGTATATCTCTCCACCTGTTGGTATCATCTTTAATTTCTTTCATCAGTGTCTTATAGTTTTCTGCATACAGGTCTTTCGTCTCCCTAGGTAGGTTTATTCCTAGGTATTTTATTCTTTTTGTTGCAATGGTAAATGGGAGTGTTTCCATAATTTCTCTTTCAGATTTTTCATCATTAGTGTATAGGAATGCAAGAGATTTCTGTGCATTAATTTTGTATCCTGCAACTTTACCATATTCATTAATTAGCTCTAGCAGTTTTCTGGTGGCAGTTTTAGGATTCTCTATGTATAGTATCATGTCATCCGCAAACAGTGACAGTTTTACTTCTTCCTTTCCAATTTGTATTCCTTTTATTTCTTTTTCTTCTCTGATTGCCGTGGCTAGGACTTCCAGAACTATGTTGAATAATAGTGGTGAGAGTGGACATCCTTGTCTCGTTCCTGATCTTAGAGGAAATGCTTTCAGTTTTTCACCATTGAGAATGATGTTTGCTGTGGGTTTGTCATATATGGCCTTTATTATGTTGAGGTAGGTTCCCTCTATGCCCACTTTCTGGAGAGTTTTTATCAGAAATGGGTGTTGAATTTTGTCAAAAGCTTTTTCTGCATCTATTGAGATGATCATATGGTTTTTATTCTTCAATTTGTTAATATGGTGTATCACATTGATTGATTTGCGTATATTGAAGAATCCTTGCATCCCTGGGATAAATCCCACTTGATCGTGGTGTATGATCCTTTTAATGTGTTGCTGGATTCTGTTTGCTAGTATTTTGTTGAGGATTTTTGCATCTATATTCATCAGTGATATTGGTCTGTAATTTTCTTTTTTTGTAGTGTCTTTGTCTGGTTTTGGTATCAGGGTGATGGTGGCCTCATAGAATGAGTTTGGGAGTGTTTCTTCCTCTGCAATTTTTTGGAAGAGTTTGAGAAGGATGGGTGTTAGCTCTTCTCTAAATGTTTGATAGAATTCACCTGTGAAGCCATCTGGTCCTGGACTTTTGTTTGTTGGAAGATTTTTAATCACAGTTTCAATTTCATTACTTGTGATTGGTCTGTTCATATTTTCTGTTTCTTCCTGATTCAGTCTGGGAAGGTTATACCTTTCTAAGAATTTGTCCATTTCTTCCAGGTTGTCCATTTTATTGGCATAAAGTTGCTTGTAGTAGTCTCTTAGGATGCTTTGTATTTCTGCGGTGTCTGTTGTAACTTCTCCTTTTTCATTTCTGATTTTATTGATTTGAGTCCTCTCCCTCTTTTTCTTGATGAGTCTGGCTAATGGCTTATCAATTTTGTTTATCTTCTCAAAGAACCAACTTTTAGTTTTATTGATCTTTGCTATGGTTTTCTTTGTTTCTATTTCATTTATTTCTGCTCTGATCTTTATGATTTCTTTCCTTCTGCTAACTTTAGGTTTTGTTTGTTCTTCTTTCTCTAGTTTCTTTAGGTGTAAGGTTAGATTGTTTACTTGAGATTTTTCTTGTTTCTTTAGGTAGGCTTGTATAGCTATAAACTTCCCTCTTAGAACCGCTTTTGCTGCATCCCATAGGTTTTGGGTCATCGTGTTTTCATTGTCATTTGTCTCTAGGTATTTTTTGATTTCCTCTTTGATTTCTTCAGTGATCTCTTGGTTATTTAGTAACGTATTGTTTAGCCTCCATGTGTTTGTCCTTTTTACGTTTTTTTCCCTGTAATTCATTTCTAATCTCATAGCGTTGTGGTCAGAAAAGATGCTTGATATGATTTCAATTTTCTTAAATTTACTGAGGCTTGATTTGTGACCCAAGATGTGATCTATCCTGGAGAATGTTCCGTGCGCACTTGAGAAGAACGTGTAATCTGCTGTTTTTGGATGGAATGTCCTATATATATCAATTAAATCTATCTGGTCTATTGTGTCATTTAAAGCTTCTGTTTCCTTATTTATTTTCATTTTGGATGATCTGTCCATTGGTGTAAGTGAGGTGTTAAAGTCCCCCACTATTATTGTGTTACTGTCGATTTCCTCTTTTAAAGCTGTTAGCAGTTGCCTTATGTATTGAGGTGCTCCTATGTTGGGTGCATATATATTTATAATTGTTATATCTTCTTCTTGGATTGATCCCTGGATCATTATGTAGTGTCCTTCCTTGTCTCTTGTAATAGTCTTTATTTTAAAGTCTATTTTATCTGATATGAGTATAGCTACTCCAGCTTTCTTTTGATTTCCATTTGCATGGAATATCTTTTTCCATCCCCTCACTTTCAGTCTGTATGTGTCCCTAGGTCTAAAGTGGGTCTCTTGTAGACAGCATATATATGGGTCTTGTTTTTGTATCCATTCAGCCAGTCTATGTCTTTTGGTTGGGGCATTTAATCCATTCACGTTTAAGGTAATTATCGATATGTATGTTCCTATGACCATTTTCTTAATTGTTTTGGGTTTGTTTTTGTAGGTCCTTTTCTTCTCTTGTGTTTCCCACTTAGAGAAGTTCCTTTAGCATTTGTTGTAGAGCTGGTTTGGTGGTGCTGAATTCTCTTAGCTTTTGCTTGTCTGCAAAGCTTTTGATTTCTCCATCAAATCTAAATGAGATCCTTGCCGGGTAGAGTAATCTTGGTTGTAGGTTCTTCCCTTTCATCACTTTAAGTATATCATGCCACTCCCTTCTGGCTTGCAGAGTTTCTGCTGAGAAATCAGCTGTTAACCTTATGGGAGTTCCCTTGTATGTTATTTGTCGTTTTTCCCTTGCTGCTTTCAATAATTTTTCTTTGTCTTTAATTTTTGCCACTTTGATTACTATGTGTCTCGGCGTGTTTCTCCTTGGGTTTATTCTGTATGGGACTCTCTGCGCTTCCTGGACTTGGGTGGCTATTTCCTTTCCCATGTTAGGGAAGTTTTCGACTATAATCTCTTCAAATATTTTCTCTGGTCCTTTCTCTCTCTCTTCTCCTTCTGGGACCCCTATAATGCGAATGTTGTTGCGTTTAATGTTGTCCCAGAGGTCTCTTAGGCTGTCTTCATTTCTTTTCATTCTTTTTTCTTTAGTCTGTTCTGCAGCAGTGAATTCCACCATTCTGTCTTCCAGGTCACTTATCCGTTCTTCTGCCTCAGTTATTCTGCTATTGATTCCTTCTAGTGTAGTTTTCATTTCAGTTATTGTATTGGTGATCTCTGTTTGTTTGTTCTTTAATTCTTCTAGGTCTTTGTTAATCATTTCTTGCATCTTCTCAATCTTTGCCTCCATTCTTATTCCGAGGTCCTGGATCATCTTCACTATCATTATTCTGAATTCTTTTTCTGGAAGGTTGCCTATCTCCACTTCATTTAGTTGTTTTTCTGGGGTTTTTTCTTGTTCCTTCATCTGGTACATAGCCCTCTGCCTTTTCATCTTCTCTATCTTTCTGTAACTGTGGTTTTTGGTCCACAGGCTGCAGGATCGTAGTTTTTCTTGCTTCTGTTGTCTGCCCTCTGGTGGTTGAGGCTATCTAAGAGGCTTGATGGGAGGCTCTGGTGGTGGGTAGAGCTGACTGTTGCTGTGGAGGTCAGAACTCAATAAAACCTTAATCCACTTGACTGTTGATGGGTGGGGCTGGGTTCCCTCCCTGTTGCTGTGGCGGTCAGAGCTCAGTAAAACCTTAATCCACTTGACTGTTGATGGGTGGGGCTGGGTTCCCTCCCTGTTGGTTGTTTTGCCTGAGGCAACCCAACACTGGAGCCTACCGGTGCTCTTTGGTGGGGTTAATGGCAGACTCTGGGAGGGCTCACGCCAAGGAGAACTTCCCAGAACCTCTGCTGCCAGTGTCCTTATCCCCACGGTGAAACAGAGCCACTACTCGCCTCTGCAGGAGACCCCCCAACACCAGCAGGTAGGTCTGGTTCAGTCTCCCCCAGGGTCACTGCTCCTTCCCCTGGGTCCCGATGCACACATTACTTTGTGTGTGCCCTCCAAGAGTGGGGTCTCTGTTTCCCCCAGTCCTGTCAAAGTCCTGCAATCAATTCCCACTAGGCTTCAAAGTCTGATTCTCTAGGAATTCCTCCTCCCGTTGCCGGACCCCCAGGTTGGGAAGCCTGACGTGGGGCTCAGAACCTTCACTCCAGTGGGTGGAATTCTGTGGTATAAGTGTTCGCCAGTCTGTGAGTCACCCACCCAGCAGTTATGGGATTTGATTTTACTCTGATTGCGCCCCTCCTACCGTCTCACTGTGGCTTCTCCTCTGTCCTTGGACGCGGGGTATCCTCCTTGGTGAAGTCCAGGGTCTTCCTGTCAATGATTGTCCAGCAGCCAGTGGTGATTCTGGTGCTCTCGCAAGAGGGAGTGAGAGCACGTCCTTCTACTCCGCCATCTTGGTTAATCTCCCTAGATTCTTTTTTCCTCTTAATTATTCCATTTTCTATAGAGTCCAGTTCTCTTTCATTTCTTTAAAAACACAAAATAAATAAATTATAAAATATTCTTTAAGGGAGTGAAATATTTTCATAGTTGTCTTTTTCTTTCTACTTACAGGATAGTCCATTTCCTTCTTTCTGCTATGCACTTACTTAAAGTATATTTATTTATTTATTTGTTTATTTTGTTTTTTAGCAATTCTTGACTTCAAAATAGCTATTCAATATTGTATTTTTCCAACTGACAATATGTTCTTTACTGCTCCTTTCAGAAAATGTATCTAAAAGTTGGAAATGAAAAATTTGGGTGGCATATTTTGTTATACAGATGAAAATTCCTCCCATTGACATCAGGGGGAGAATATATAGAGTTTATCTCATTGTTTATAATATTAGACTGAAGGTTCCAGATTCAGTGAAGTGACTTGTTAACTTGGAGAATTTTGTCCAGTCAAGATGCAATCATTTCATTTTGGTAGAAGAGAGGATTTCAGTGATGTATGGCTTGTTGGACACTAACGAATTTATATCTAACTCAGCAATATTATACTAACATTTATTTGCTAACGTACCTCTAAATATCCAATATTCTCAGGTGTTCTTCTAGCAGGTTCTAACATCTTCTTTGTTATCACATTAAATAATGATTTAAAGAACAGATTTGACATGTGTTTATTTTCTATTTCCCTGAGAGATACGAGTTTACTTTTCCAAAAATTACATTATAATATGCCTATCTGCTCATCCAAGTGTTATTGGATTCTCACTCTCATACCTTATATGCAAATTGGAGGACACAGATCATAACTGATTTTCTAGACTAGAGCCACTATTCTGAGGGTGCATCACCACCATCTACCATTGCCTTATTATCTAACTATGGGATAGTGCATTAGTTTCCTGTTACTGCTATAACACCTTACCACAAAATTAAAAGCTTAAACACACAAACATATTATCTTATAAATCTGTTGTTTAGATTTATAAGATCTACATTACCTCACTGAGCTAAAATCAAAAGTTGTCGACAAGACTACATTCCTTTCTCAAGATTCTAGGGAAGAAACCACCCACATTCCTTAGTTCCTGGATTCCTCCTCCATTTTAAGCAGTGACTTACATCTCTCTGACCATTTTTGCATAGTCATATGTCACTCTAATTCATCTCTTCCTTCCCTCATCTCCACTTTTAAGAATGCTTGGATTACTTCAAGCCTACTAGGATAATCCAGGATACTCTCCTTTCTTAAGGTCAGTTGATTAGCTAATTTAATTCCATCAGTGACCTTAATTTCCATGTACTTAACATATTTACAAAATCTAGGGGCTACTTGACAGGTATTATTCTGCCTACAATAGGTAGTAATAATTTTCTATCAATAATCGAAATTTTATGATTTCTCTTTTGCTAAGTGCAATGTTTCAAAAATATATAAGAATCCTGAGAGTATTCTGAGAGAACTGAACCTTAAATGGTTACCAACATGTGCTTCCACCTTTACAAAGTGTATAATTCATTTCAATAAACGTTGTTTCAGGGAGAGTCTCTCAGATGAATTTAGAAAGAGTGACCAATGAGCTAAAGGAAACAAGTGTAGCCTTTTGAAGGAAACAGCTACTGAACGGAAATGAAGAGGAGAGATGCCTACCTAGCTTTCACTATGGCAGATATTCTAGGATCTGAGGTAAGGAAAAATTGGGAAAGTTTTTGACATGGGCATAATGATGACTGGATATCCTTTTAATGGAATGTAGAGTATAGTCTAGTAGACCTTTCAGGGTTATGTGTTTCTATAAGGGGGTCTACTGTTTTCATCATCTTTGACAAATTTTACAATTCTGCAAACTGTACAGAACTGATGTCAACACAAATCAATTTTGTCCTGAAAAATGTGAATTTGTCCAATAGAGATACAATTGATTTTCACTTCTGCTAAAGAAAACTGGAGCTGAACAGTAGTTTAAGTGGTAAAAACCAGATTTTATTCAGAAATTATCGCAATAGTTGAATAGAGAACTCAGTATAAAACTAGGTTAAATTCCTAATACAACATAGACAAGTGCATGGTCGACGAGACTGTCACTGGATGGAAAATTCTAAGAGAAAACATCAGGGGTAAGGGGGGATTCTGGCTAAAACTACTTGACAGAATTCTTGTTGAAAGCCAACTAGGGTGATCAGATGCCAGGGGTAGGGGGTGATAAACTTAACATGATATGGAGGGTGATTAGATATCAAGGGTGAGGAAGCTTCTCTAAACTTACTCAGCAGGATTCTTGCTACCATTGGGGGACAGATGTCAAACAACTACAGACACAGAAGCCCAATATTGAACCATAGTTGTGAAGAGGACTTAGAGGAGACTGATTAAAGTTTGTACTTTTTTTTTTTTTTTTTTTTTTTTTTTAAGCTGTATGAATACTTTTTAATGTTGTTAGATTCTGTGATACCAACAAATGTGGGGGACACATAGTGTTGGTGCCCTCTTTCACTCTTTTTTTTTTTTTTTTAAACATCTTTATTGAAGTATAATTGCCTTACAATAGTGTGTTAGCTTCTGCTTTATAACAAAGTGAATCAGTTATACATATACAATATGTTCCCATTTCTCTTCCCTCTTGCATCTCCCTCCCTCCCACCCTCCCCATCCCACCCCTCTAGGTGGTCACAAAGCACCGAGCTGATCTCCCTGTGCTATGCGTCTGCTTCCCACTAGCTATCTATTTTACATTTGGTAGTGTATATATGTCCATGACACTCTCTTACCCTGTCACATCTCACCCCACCCCCTCCCCATATCCTCAAGTCCATTCTCTAGTAGGTCTGTGTCTTTATTCCCGTCTTGCCACTAGGTTCTTCATGGCCTTTTTTTTTTTTTTTCCCTTAGATTCCGTATATATGTGTTAGCATACTGTATTTGTTTTTCTCTTTCTGACTTACTTCACTCTGTATGACAGACTCTAACTCCATCCACCTCATTACAAATACCTCCATTTCATTTCTTTTTATGGCTGAGTAATATTCCATTGTATATACGTGCCACATCTTCTTTATCCATTCATCTGTCGATGGACATTTAGGTTGCTTCCAGGTCCTGGCTATTGTACATAGAGCTGCAATGAACATTGTGGTACATGACACTTTTTGACCTATGGTTTTCTCAGGGTATATGCCCAGTAGTGGGATTGCTAGGTCATATGGTAGTTCTATTTGTAGTTTTTTAAGGAACCTCCATACTGTTCTCCATAGTGGCTGTATCAATTTACATTCCCACCAACAGTGCAAGAGTGTTCCCTTTCCTCCACACCCTCTCCAGCATTTATTGTTTCTAGATTTTTTGAAGATGGCCATTCTGACCGGTGTGAGATGATATCTCATTGTAGTTTTGATTTGCATTTCTCTAATGATTAATGATGTTGAGCATTCTTTCATGTGTCTGTAGGCCATCTGTATATCTTCTTTGGAGAAATGTCTATTTAGGTCTTCTGCCCATTTTTGGATTGGGTTGTTCGTTTTTTTGTTATTGAGCTGCATGAGCTGCTTGTAAATATTGGAGATTAATCCTTTGTCAGTTGCTTCATTTGCAAATATTTTCTCCCATTCTGATGGTTGTCTTTTGGTCTTGTTTATGGTTTCCTTTGCTGTGCAAAAGCTTTTAAGTTTCATTAGGTCCCATTTGTTTATTTGTGTTCTTATTTCCATTTCTCTGGGAGCTGGGTCAAAAAGAATCTTGCTGTGATGTATGTCATAGAGTGTTCTGCCTATGTTTTCCTCTAAGAGTTTGATAGTGTCTGCCCTTACACTTAGGTCTTTAATCCATTTGGAGTTTATTTTTGTGCATGGTGTCAGGGAGTGTTCTAATTTCATACTTTTACATGTACCTGTCCAATTTTCCCAGCACCACTTATTGAAGAGGCTGTCTTTTCTCCACTGTATATGCTTGCCTCCTTTATCAAAGATAAGGTGACCATATGTGCATGGGTTTATCTCTGGGCTTTCTATCCTGTTCCATTGATCTATATTTCTGTTTTTGTGCCAGTACCAAACTGTCTTGATTACTGAAGCTTTGTAGTATAGTCTGAAGTCAGGGAGCCTGATTCCCCCAGCTCCATTTTTCGTTCTCAAGATTGCTTTGGCTATTCGGGGTCTTTTGTGTTTCCATACAAATTGTGAAATTTTTTGTTCTAGTTCTGTGAAAAATGCCAGTGGTAGTTTGATAGGGATTGCATTGAATCTGTAGATTGCTTTGGGTAGTAGAGTCATTTTCACAATGTTGATTCTTCCAATCCAGGAACATGGTATATCTCTCCATCTATTTGTATCATCTTTAATTTCTTTCACCAGTGTCTTATAATTTTCTGCATACAGGTCTTTTGTCTCCTTAGGTAGGTTTATTCCTAGATATCTTATTCTTTTTGTTGCAATGGTAAACGGGAGTGTTTTCTTAATTTCACTTTCAGATTTTTCGTCATTAGTGTATAGATATGCAAGCGATTTCTGTGCATTAATTTTGTATCCTGCTACTTTACCAAATTCATTGATTAGCTCTAGGAGTTTTCTGGTAGCATCTTTAGGATTCTCTATGTATAGTATCATGTCATCTGCAAATAGTGACAGCTTTACTTCTTCTTTTCCGATTTGGATTCCTTTTATTTCTTTGTCTTCTCTGATTGCTGTGGCTAACACTTCCAAAACTATGTTGAATAATAGTGGTGAGAGTGGGCAACCTTGTCTTGTTCCTGATCTTAGTGGAAATGGTTTCAGTTTTTCACCATTGAGGACAATGTTGGCTGTGGGTTTGTCATATATGGCCTTTATTATGTTGAGGAAAGTTCCCTCTATGCCTACTTTCTGCAGGGCTTTTATCATAAATGGGTGTTGAATTTTGTTGAAAGATTTCTCTGCATCTATTGAGATGATCATATGGTTTTTCTCCTTCAATTTGTTAATATGGTGTATCACGTTGATTGATTTGCGTATATTGAAGAATCCTTGCATTCCTGGGATAAACCCCACTTGATCATGGTGTATGATCATTTTAACGTGCTGTTGGATTCTGTTTGCTAGTATTTTGTTGAGGATTTTTGCATCTATGTTCATCAGTGATATTGGCCTGTAGTTTTCTTTCTTTGTGACATCTTTGTCTGGTTTTGGTATCAGGGTGATGGTGGCCTCGTAGAATGAGTTTGGGAGTGTTCCTCCCTCTGCAATATTTTGGAAGAGTTTGAGAAGGATAGGTGTTAGCTCTTCTCTAAATGTTTGATAGAATTCACCTGTGAAGCCATCTGGTCCTGGGCTTTTGTTTGTTGGAAGGTTTTTAATCACAGTTTCAATTTCAGTGCTTGTGATTGGTCTGTTCATATTTTCTATTTCTTCCTGGTTCAGTCTCGGCAGTTTGTGCATTTCTAAGAATCTGTCCATTTCTTCCAGGTTGTCCATTTTATTGGCATAGAGTTGCTTGTAGTACTCTCTCATGATCTTTTGTATTTCTGCAGTGTCAGTGGTTATTTCTCCTTTTTCATTTCTAATTCTATTGATCTGAGTCTTCTCCCTTTTTCTCTTGATGAGTCTGGCTAATGGTTTATCAATTTTGTTTATCTTCTCAAAGAACCAGCTTTTAGTTTCATTGATTTTTGCTATTGTTTCCTTCATTTCTTTTTCATTTATTTCTGACCTGATCTTTATAATTTCTTTCCTTCTGCTGGCTTTGGGGTTTTTTTGTTCTTCTTTCTCTAATTGCTTTAGGTGCAAGGTTAGGTTGTTTATTCGAGATGTTTCCTGTTTCTTGAGGTAGGCTTGTATTGCTATAAACTTCCCTCTTAGCACTGCTTTTGCTGCGTCCCATAGGTTTTGGGTCGTCGTATCTCCATTGTCATTTATTTCTAGGTATTTTTTGATTTCCCCTTTGATTTCTTCAGTAATCACTTCATTATTAAGTAATGTATTGTGTAGCCTCCATGTGTTTGTATTTTTTACAGATCTTTTCCTGTAATTGATATCTAGTCTCATAGCGTTGTGGTCGGAAAAGATACTTGATACGATTTCAATTTTCTTAAATTTACCAAGGCTTGATTTGTGACCCAAGATATGATCTATCTTGGAGAATGTTCCATGAGCACTTGAGAAAAATGTGTATTCTGTTGTTTTTGGGTGGAATGTCCTATAAATATCAATTAAGTCCATCGTGTTTAATGTATCATTTAAAGCTTGTGTTTCCTTATTTATTTTCATTTTGGATGATCTCTCCATTGGTGAAAGTGGGGTGTTAAAGTCCCCTACTATGATTGTGTTGCTGTCGATTTCCCCTTTTATGGCTGTTAGTACTTGCCTTATGTATTGAGGTGCTCCTATGTTGGGTGCATAAATATTTACAATTGTTATACCTTCCTCTTGGATCGATCCCTTGATCATTATATAGTGTCCTTCTTTGTCTCTTGTAATAGTGTTTATTTTAAAGTCTATTTTGTCTGATATGAGAATTGCTACTCCAGCTTTCTTTTCATTTCCATTTGCATGGAATATCTTTTTCCATCTCCTCACTTTCAGTCTGTATGTGTCTCTAAGTCTGAAGTGGGTCTCTTGTAGACAGCATATATATGGGTCTTGTTTTTGTATCCATTCAGCCAGCCTGTGTCTTTTGGTGGGAGCATTTAATCCATTTACATTCAAGGTAATTATCGATATATATGTTCCTATTCCCATTTTCTTAAATGTTTTGGGTTTGTTATTGTAGGTGTTTTCCTTCTCTTGTGTTTCTTGCCTAGAGAAGTTCCTTTAGCATTTGTTGTAAAGCTGGTTTGGTGGTGCTGAACTCTCTCAGCTTTTGCTTGTCTGTAAAGGTTTTAATTTCTCCATCACATTTGAATGAGATCCTTGCTGGGTAGAGTAATCTTGGTTGTAGGTTCTTCTCCTTCATCACTTTAAGTATATCCTGCCACTCCCTTCTGGCTTGCAGAGTTTCTGCTGAAAGATCAGATGTTAACCTTATGGGGATTCCCTTGTGTGTTATTTGTTTTTTTTCCCTTGCTGCCTTTAATATGTTTTCCTTATATTTAATTTTTGACAGTTTGATTAATATATGTCTTCGCGTGTTTCTCCTTGGGTTTATCCCGTATGGGACTCTCTGTGCTTCCAGGACTTGATTAACTATTTCCTTTCCCATATTAGGGAAGTTTTCAACTATAATCTCTTCAAATATTTTCTCAGTCCCTTTCTTTTTCTCTTCTTCTTCTGGGACCCCTATAATTCGAATGTTGGTGCGTTGAATGTTGTCCCAGAGGTCTCTGAGACTGTCCTCAGTTCTTTTCATTCTTTTTTCTGTATCCTGCTCTGCAGTAGTTATTTCCACCATTTTATCTTCCAGGTCACTTATCCTTTCTTCTGCCTCAGTTATTCTGCTATTGATCCCATCTAGAGTATTTTTAATTTCATTTATTGTGTTTTTCATCATTGCTTGATTCCTCTTTAGTTCTTCTACGTCCTTGTTAAATGTTTCTTGCATTTTGTCTATTCTATTTCCAAGATTTTGGATCATCCTTACTATCATTATTCTGAATTCTTTTTCAGGTAGACTACCTATTTCCTCTTCATTTGTTAAGTCTAGTGTGTTTTGACCCTGCTCCTTCATCTGCTGTGTGTTTTTCTGTCGTCTCATTTTGCTTATCTTACTGTGTTTGGGGTCTCCTTATCACAGGTTGCAGGTTTGTAGTTCCCGTTGTTTTTGGTATCTGTCCCCAGTGGCTAAGGTTGGTTCAGTGGGTTGTGTAGGCTTCCTGGTGGAGGGAACTAGTGCCTGAGCTCTGGTGGATGAGGCTGGATCTTGTCTTTCTGGTGGGCACGTCCACGTCTGGTGGTGTATTTTGGGGTGTCTGTGGCCTTATTATGATTTTAGGCAGCCTCTCTGCTAATGGATGGGGCTGTGTTCCTGTCTTGCTAGTTGTTTGGCATAGGGTGTTCAGCACTGTAGCTTGCTGGTCATTGAGTGATGCTGGGTCTTGATGTTGAGATGGAGATCTCTGAGAGATTTTTGCCGTTTGGTATTACGTGGAGCTGGGAGGTCTCTTGTGGACCAGTGTCCTGAAGTTGGCTCTCCCACCTCCGAGGTACGGCCCTGATGCCTGGCTGAAGCACCAAGAGCCTTTCGTCCACACGGCTCAGAGTAAAAGGGAGAAAAAATAGAAAGAAAGAAAGAAAGGAAGGAAGGAAGGAAGGAAGGAAGGAAGGAAGGAAGGAAGGAAGAAAGAAAGAAAGAAAGAAAGAAAGAAAGAAAGAAAGAAAGAAAGAAAGAAAGAAAAGAAAGAAAGAAAGAAAGAAGCTATAATATAGTGAAGTAAAATAAAGCTATTATAAAGCAAAGCTATACAGACAAAATCTCCCCCAGAAGCATATGCATATACACTCACAAAAAAAAAAAAAAGGAAAAGGGGAAAAATTAATATATCCTGCTCCCAAAGTCCACCTCCTGAATTTGGGATGATTCGTTGTCTATTCAGGTATTCAACAGATGCAGGCACATCAAGTTGTTTGTGGAGTTTTAATCCGCTTCTTCTGAAGCTGCTGGGAGAGATTTCCCCTCCTCTTCTCTGTTCGCACAGCTCCTGGGGATCAGCTTTGGATTTGGACCCGCCTCTGTGTGTAGGTCGCCTGAGGGCGTCTGTTCCCCGCCCAGACAGGACGGGGTTAAAGGAGCAGCTGCTTCGGGGACTCTGGCTCACCCAGGCCACGGGGAGGGAGGGGTACAGAGGAGGCAGGGCGAGCCTGTGGCGTCAGAGGCCGGCGTGACGTTGCAGCAGCCTGAGGCGCGCAGTGCGTTCTCCCGGGGAAGTTGTCCCTGGATCACGGGACGCTGGCAGTGGCGGGCTGCACGGGCTCCCAGGAGGGGCGGCGCGGAGAGTGACCTGTGCTCACACCCAGGCTTTCTGGAGGCGGCAGCAGCAGCCCCAGCGTCTCACACCCATCTCTGGGGTCCGCGCTGACCGCCGCGGCTCGCGCCAGTCTCTGGAGTTCATTTCAGCGGCGCTCTGAATCCCCTCTCCCTGCCCGCCGCGAAACAAAGAGGCAAGAAAAAGTCTCTTGCCTCTTCGGCAGCTGCAGACTTTTTCCCGGTCTCCCTCCCAGCCAGCTGTGGTGCGCTAACCCTTTCAGGCTGTGTTCACGCCGCCAACCCCAGTCCTCTCCCTGCGATCCAACCGAAGCCCGAGCCTCCGCTCCCAGCCCCGCCCGCCCCGGCAGGTGAGCAGACAAGCCTCTCGGGTTGGTGAGCGCTGCTCGGCGCCAAGCCTCTGTGCGGGAGTCTCTCCGTTTTTCCCTCTGCGCCCCTGTTGCTATGGGATCCGCGCTGTTAGCCGCGGCTCGCGCCCGTCTCTGAAGTTCGTTTAGGCGGCGCTCTGAATCCCCTCTCCTCGCGCACCAGGAAACAGGGAAGAAAAAGTCTCTTGCCTCTTCGGCAGCTGCATACTTTTTCCCCAGACTCCCTCCCGGCTAGCTGTGGTGCACTAACCCCTTCAGGCTGTGTTCACGCTGCCAACCCCAGTCCTCTCCCTGCGACCGAGCCTCAGGTCCCAGCCCCGCCCGCCCCAGCGGCTGAGCAGACAAGCCTCTCGGGCTGGTGAGTGCTGGTCAGCACCGAGCCTCCGTGCGGGAAGTGCGGGAATCTCTCCGCTTTGCCCTCCGCACCCCTGTGGCTGCGCTCTCCTCCATGGCTCCGAAGCTTCCCCCCTCTGCCACCCGCAGTCTCTGCCCGCGAAGGGGCTCCTAGTGCGTGGAAATCTTTCCTCCTTCACAGCTCCCTCCCACTGGTGCAGGTGCCGTCCCTATTCTTTTGTCTCTGTTATTTCTTTTTTCTTTTGCCCTACCCAAGTACCGGGGGAGTTTCTTGCCTTTTGGGAGGTCTGACGTCTTCTGCCAGCGTTCAGTGGGTGTTCTGTAGGAGCAGTTCCACGTGTAGATGTATTTCTACTGTATCTGTGGGAAGGAAGGTGATCTCCGCGTCTTACTCTTCCGCCATCTTCCTAAAGTTTGTTCTTTGAACCAAGACAAAACTTTCTTTGGTCTTTGAATATTCTTGAGATATATATATATATATGTTCTATATATATATATATATATATATATATATATATATATATATATATATATATATATATATATATTTGTTCTTCAGGTGTTCTTTGATCTAGTTTTAACACCTTATTAGTACACTCATTAATTAATGAGTTAAATAAAATCTTTGACTCACATTCATTTTATATTTCTTTGAGAGTCATAATTTTACTTTTTTTTTGGAAATTGCCCTTTAACATGGATAAAGGAATACAAAATAAGGTTCCTATGTGATCTTTTCTCTGTTGTATTGTCTGCTATCATCTATCATTTTTCAATTGTCTTTGAATTTAGAAACAATTCATTCTATAGACTGACTAATCACAGAATGCTTTTCATTTCCATTGCAATTAGCTACAGAGTTTCTTGAATGATTCTAAATAAGAAATTTGGTGATGATAACTAAACTCCTAAAAGTAATATCATTACTCTTAGAGACATTGACTGGGGGGAAAAATAAAGCACAATGTAAGAGCTATGAGTTGAGTTTTATTCAGTGTCTTACTGAGTACTACAGCCTGGGAGACAGCCTCTCTGATAGCTATCAGGGACTGTTCCAAAGAGGTATGGGGAGAGGCCAGTATATATGCGATTTTGGCTAGGGGATCCATGCAGTCAAATATGCTTCTCCATAAAAGGTCACTGCTAGTCAGATAGCAGTTAATAGTTTTAGTACTTTGCTAAGTATGGGAAGATGCAAGAATTTGGGTTCATAGAAATTTCTCCTGAAATATATCTATCTAAGGGTTTGTTTTTCCTGTTTTTGCAAAGCACAGAGTGCCTTATCCAGAATTCCTTTCAGTGTATACTACAGGTCTGCACCTGCAGTGGCTAGTGACTTGATCTTTGCAGATTGGAAAGGCAGGAAACTTTTTTTTCTCTACAGAGAAATGAAGAATAAACTTAATGCAAAATCCTCTTCGTAAGGCAAATTCTAGGAAGGAAGTATGTCCACAGAAAGAAGAAAATCCATAGAGAAGGAAAAAAAAGTAGAACACAAAGAAAATGTTCAAACTTTGCATTTTTTACACACAACTCTGAACAAGCACAGAGGTTTTATTCCTAACATGGGGTGCAGGAAGAAAGAGAGGAAGATGAGAGAACAAAAGTTGATGATTAACAGTGAATTTGTGTGAGAAGCTGACTGATTTCTTCCCTCTTAAAATTCATGTTGGGATTTTGTTTAGTTTAATATGTATTGGTATGAGTGCATTTTTTCTCTTTCAGCTTGGATAACATAACATCAATATTTTCTTTAGGATGTTCCACCCCAGAGCATGGTAGAATGTAAGGCAATTGGAAGTCACACAGAGTGAGGACCCCTTAGGTTTCCTGGAAGCAACTTAACCAAGTGGGAGCCAATGTTACCGTTTCTCTTCAATTATGCTTGTTCTTTTTTGTTTTTCCTTTTCAAGCCTGTTTTGGACTGTAGAACCTTGAATTGGAAACTCAACATTAGAAATTCAAATTCTAAACTGAGCTTTTTAATGCTAAATACTTGTGGATATCATTTGAGAAGATTGTCAAGTTAAACAATGTAGATTTTTCATGTATACAGCACAGTGACTTTGCAGATAGTACTCAGTTAAGATCCAAGCCATGATATTCATCTTGTGCTTATGCATAATATCCAAACCAGCAAAGTATTTTGTAAATTCAGCATTTAGTTATCTCTTACCCATTAAGGGGAAGAAAAGCAAACATTCCTCCCTCCCAACACTTTTATTCATGCCTGAAGCTAAGCAGGGAGGAAGGAAAAATGTTTTTTGAATTACAAATAGAACCTTTAAATTGTAGAAACTTGCTAATTTCATTTATGAAAGCAATGCCTAACTTCTGCTTTCTCTCTCAGTTGTTACGCAAACCTTTGTCCCTAGCCAAAGAGAAAGAGAGTGAATAATCCTACTAGGAATTTAGTGAGTTTTCTTTTAGAGATCAGACATAAATGCTGCATATTTGAATATGGAAATTTAATAGAACAGATTGCCAAGAAATGAAAAATGGTTGTATGTTTAGCCCTAGGAAGTTAGCCCAGCTTAATAAAGCTGACAAAGAGTTAAGGAGTGCCCGCTTGCAAAACTCAAACAGGGAAGAAAGTGTGTATCATTTGCTTACTTAACAGGAAGGGACTCTGAAAAGTGAGCTGGATTGTTGAGACCTGGATTCTCCCAAATTAACCATAGCATTCTTTTTAAAGGCACAATTTCCTCCTGCGTAAAATAAAGAACATTTTAGGTGATCTCTGAGATTATTTCCACCTTGAAAATTTGAAGACATCTTTTTATAATATCCAATAAGTTCACATTAAAGGGAAGGTATTTTGTGCCATGGCTGAGCATATATGGGTAACAGTTTTGTGTTACAAGTACGGAAAACATTGACTTTAAGTCCCTCTTGTCATCATTCATATGTTATATTTTAGTCTTGTGTACTTTGCTCTTTTTAAGCATACCCAATTTGTTTAACTAACAGAAGGGGAAATTACATCAAATTAATTTACATTTTTAGGTACCCAAGTGTTAACTAATCAAGGTTTTTCTCTTTAATTCTTCTTCTTTGTGTGTGTGTGATAAGGCTCAGCCACCTAGTATTTGGAGGGTTGAGAAGTTGAAAATTAGTTGCTTTTTTGGATTTACAGTAATCATTCAGGCAGGTTGTCAAGATCGATTTTCAGCCTACAAGACTCTTCCATACTGTAACTCTAGGAATTAGGTCAAAACTGTCCTTGGCTAGAAAATTAGGCAAAATAAGTCAAAGATGGCCAGAAGAAAAAACAAAAAACAAATTTCCATCACCTCAAGATGGGTAAGGAAAATAACAATTTACCCAGTACTCAGTTTGAAGATCCAAAAATATATTTACATTTTGATAATATATTATAATCCTAACCCCCAGGGTATGGCTGTATAACTAAAAAGCAGGTCTTTGGGTTATATACCATTTCTTCAATTCCATCATTTTGTAGAGTGGCAGAATATGTCTCCCCCAAATATAACTCTTTGTAAGGGAAAACTACATTTATTTATATTTCTCCATTTATTAATAAATCTTATTTATTTCTAAATCTCCATTTGTAGGGGTGTCTCCCCCTCTGTACCAAGAAGAAAAGGATACTAAATTACATGAAACTTAAGAGTGGAGAAGACACTGACATAAATCTGCATAACAAACCTTATTTTTATTTACAATACTTTTCCTAACACCCTCCACACACCCCATAACTGGCCTACCCCTACTTTTCTCTCTTTTGCCTTTAGCTGAAGACTGTATTTAAGCCTACATTCTAAGCCAGCTCTGAGAGTTACTCATTTTTTTCCTGAATATCTCCTATGTAGACATGAGGTATACATGTTAATAATTTTCTGTTTTTCTCTTGTTAATCTGTCTTTTGTTACAGGATTTCTAGCAGATAACTTAGAAGGTAAGAGTGAAAATTATCTTGTTTCTCCCCTACAATTTCATAATGAAGATTTTTAGAGGTCACATTCCTTCTTACATTCAACAAAGGCTTTTTTTAATTTTAACATAATAATAACAACAATTGTTATAGCCAATGTTTACTGAGTGATTACAAATAATCCAGGCTCTGATCTAAACACTTTATGGACTAGAACTCATTTAATCCAAAAAGTAAATGCTGAGAGGAGAAGATGGCGGAAGAGTAAGATGCAGAGATCACCTTCCTCCCCACAGATACATCAGAAATACATCTACACGTGGAACTGCTCCTATAGAACACACACTGAACGCTGGCAGAAGACGTCAGACCTCCCAAAAGGCAAGAAACTCCCCACGTAGCTGGGTAGGGCAAAAGAAAAAAACAACAGAAACAAAAGAATAGGGACGGGACCTGCATGAGTGGGAGGGAACTGTGAAGTAGGAAAGGTTTCCACAGAATAGGAAGCCCCTTCTTGGGCAGAGACTGTGGGTGGCACGGGGGGAAGCTTCGGAGCCACGGAGGAGAACACAGCAACAGGGGTGCGGAGAGCAAAGTGGATAGATTCCAGCCCAGAGGATCAGTGCCGACCAGCACTCACCAGCCCGCGAGGCTTCTCTGCTCACCGGCCAGGACTGGCGGGGGCTGGGAGCTGAGGCTTGGGCTTCGGTCAGGTCGCAGGGAGATGACTGGGGTTGGTGGCGTGAACACAGCCTGAAGGGGTTAGCGCACCACAGCTAGCCAGGAGGGAGTCCGGGAAAAGGTCTGGAGCTGCCAAACAAGCAAGAGACTTTTTCTTGCCTCTTTGTTTCCTGGTGCGAGAGGAGAGGGGATTCAGAGCGCCGCCTAAATGAGCTCCAGAGATGGGTGCCAGCCGCGGCTATGAGCGTGGACCCCAGAGTCGGGCATGAAATGCTAAGGCTGCTGCTGCCGCCACCAAGAAGCCTGTGTGCAAGCACAGGTCACTACCCACACCTCCCCTCCCGGGAGCCTGTGCAGCCCACCACGGCCAGCATCCCCTGATCCAGGGACAACTTCCCTGAGAGAACACACGGTGCGCCTCAGGCTGCTGCAACATCACGGCGGACTCTGCCGCCACAGGCTCGCCCCACATCCATACCCCTCTCTCCCCCAGCCTCAGAGAGCCAGAGCCCTGGAAGCAGCTGCTTCTTTAACCCCGTCATGTGTGAGTAAAGAACAGACGCCCTCAGGCGACCTACACGCAGAGGCAGGTCCAAATCCAAAGCTGAACCCTGGGAGCGGTGCAAACAAAGATGAGAAAGGGGAATTTCACCCAGCAGCCTCAGAAGCAGCGGATTAAAGCTCCACAAACAACGTGATGTACCTGCATCTGTGGAATACCTGCATAGACAACGAATCATCCCAAATTGAGGAGGTGGACTTTGGGAGCAAGATATATTATTTTTTCCCCTTTTCCTCTTTTTGTGAGTGTGTATGTGTATGCTTCTGTGTGAGATTTTGTCTGTATAGCTTTGCTTTCACCATTTGTCCTAGGGTTCTGTCCGTCCGTTTTTTTTGTTTGTTTGTTCTTTTACTTAATTTTTTTTTCTTTTTTTTCTTAATAATTATATTTTACTTTAATAACTTTATTTTATCTTACTTTATTTTATTTTCTCCTCTTTCTTTTTTTCTTTCTATTTTTTCTCCCTTTTATTCTGAGTTATGTGGATGAAAGGATCTTGGTGCTCCAGCTAGGGATCAGGGCTGTGGCTCTGAGGTGGGAGAGCCAACTTCAGGACACTGGTCCACAAGAGACCTCCCAGCTCCACGTAATACCAAAAGACAAAAATCTCCAAGAGATCTCCATCTCAACACCAAGACCCAGCTTAACTCAATGACCAGCAAGCTACAGTGCTGGACACCCTATGCCATACAACTAGCAAGACAGGAACACAGCCCCATCCATTAGCAGAGAGACTTCCTGAAATCATAATAAGGCCACAGACACCCCAAAACACACCACCAGACGTGGACCTGCCCACCAGAAAGAAAAGATCCAGCCTCATCCACCAGAACACAGGCACTAGTCCCCTCCACCAGGAAGCCCTCACAACCCACTGAAACAACCTTAGCCACTGGGGACAGATACCAAAAACAACAGGAACTACGAACCTGCAGCCTGCGAAAAGGAGACTCCAAACACAGTAAGATAAGCAAAAGGAGAAGACAGAAAAACACACAGCAGATGAAGGAACAGGGTTAAAACACACCAGACCTAACAAATGAAGAGGAAATAGGCAGTCTACCTGAAAAAGAATTCAGAATAATGATAGTAAAGATGATCCAAAATCGTGGAAATGGAATAGACAGAATACAAGAAACATTTAACAAGGACGTAGAAGAAATAAAGAGGAATCAAGCAATGATGAACAACACAATAAATGAAATTAAAAATACTCTAGACGGGATCAATAGCAGAATAACTGAGGCAGAAGAACGGAAAAGTGACCTGGAAGATAAAATAGTGCAAATAACTACTGCAGAGCAGAATAAAGAAAAAAGAAAGAAAAGAACTGAGGACAGTCTCAGAGACCTCTGGGACAACATTAAACACACCAGCATTCGAATTACAGGGGTCCCAGAAGAAGAAGAGAAAACGAAAGGGACTGAGAAAATATTTGAAGAGATTATAGTTGAAAACTTCCCTAATATGGGAAAGGAAATAGTTAAGCAAGTCCTGGAGGCACAGAGAGTTCCATACAGGATAAATCCAAGGAGAAACATGCCAAGACACATACTAATCAAACTATCAAAAATTAAATATAAAGAAAACATATTAAAAGCAGCAAGGGAAAAACAACAAATAACACACAAGGGAATCCCCATTAGGTTAACAGCTGATCTTTCAGCAGAAACACTGCAAGCCAGAAGGGAGTGCCAGGATATATTTAAAGTGATGAAGAAGAAAAACCTACAAACAAGATTACTCTGCCCAGCAAGGATCTCATTCAGATTTGATGGAGAAATTAAAACCTTTACAGACAAGCAAAAGCTGAGAGAGTTCAGCACCACCAAACCAGCTTTACAACAAATGCTAAAGGAACTTCTCTAGGC
Source organism: Balaenoptera musculus (assembly GCF_009873245.2). Lineage (NCBI taxonomy): Eukaryota > Metazoa > Chordata > Mammalia > Artiodactyla > Balaenopteridae > Balaenoptera > Balaenoptera musculus. Next base: position 57,169,645 of record NC_045798.1, read on the forward strand.
AAGAAACACAAGAGAAGGAAAACACCTACAATAACAAACCCAAAACATTTAAGAAAATGGGACTAGGAACATACATATTGATAATTACCTTAAATGTAAATGGATTAAATGTTCCCACCAAAAGACACAGACTGGCTGAATGGATACAAAAACAAGACCCATATATATGCTGTCTACAAGAGACCCACTTCAGACCTAGAGACACATAGAGACTGAAAGTGAGGGGATGGAAAAAGATATTCCATGCAAAGGAAATCAAAAGAAAGCTGGAGTAACAATTTTCATATCATATAAAATAGACTTTAAAATAAAGACTATTACAAGAGACAAAGAAGGACACTATGTAATGATCAAGGGATTGATCCAAGAAGAAGATATAACAATTGTAAATATTTAGGCACCCAACATAGGAGCAACTCAATGCATAAGGAAAATACTAACAGCTATAAAAGGGGAAATCGACAGTAACACAATCATAGAAGGGGACATTAACACCCCACTTTCAACAATGGACAGATCATCCAAAAGGAAAATAAATAAGGAAACACAAGTTTTAAATGATACATTAAAAAAGATGGTTTTAATTGACATTTATAGGACATTCCATCCAAAAACAACAGAATACACATTTTTCTCAAGTGCTCATGGAACATTCTCCAGGATAGATCATATCTTGGGTCACAAATCAAGCCTTGGTAGATTTAAGAAAATTGAAATTGTATCAAGTATCTTTTCCAACAACAACGTTATGAGACTAGATATCAATTACAGGAAAAGATCTGTAAAAAATACAAACACAGGGAGGCTATACAATACACTACTTAATAACGAGGTGATCACTGAAGAAATCAAACAGAGAATCAAAAAATACCAAGAAACAAATGACAATGGAGACACGACGACCCAAAACCTATGGGATGCAGCAAAAGCAGTTCTAAGAGGGAAGTTTATAGCAATACAAGCCTACCTCAAGAAAGAGGAAACATCTCGAATAAACAACCTAACCTTGCATCTAAAGCAATTAGAAAAAGAAGAACAAAAAACCCCCAAAGCTAGCAGAAGGAAAGAAATCATAAAGATCAGGTCAGAAATAAATGAAAAAGAAATGAAGGAGACAATAACAAAGATCAATAAAACTAAAAGCTGGTTCTTTGAGAAGATAAACAAAATTGATAAACCATTAACCAGACTCATCAAGAAAAAAAGGGAGATGACTCAAATCAATAGAATTAGAAATGAAAAAGGAGAAGTAACAACTGACACTGCAGAAATAAAAACCATCATGAGAGATTACTACAAGCAACTCTATGTCAATAAAATGGACAACCTGGAAGAAATGGACAAATTCTTAGAAATGCACAACCTGCCGAGACTGAACCAGGAAGAAATAGAAAATATGAACAGACCAATCACAAGCACTGAAATTGAAACTGTGATTAAAAATCTTCCAACAAACAAAAGCCCAGGACCAGATGGCTTCACAGGCGAATTCTATCAAACATTTAGAGAAGAGCTAACACCTATCCTTCTCAAACTCTTCCAAAATATTACAGAGGGAGGAACACTCCCCAACTCATTCTACGAGGCCACCATCACCCTGATACCAAAACCAGACAAAGATGTCACAAAGAAAGAAAACTACAGCCCAATATCACTGATGAACATAGATGCAAAATCCTCAACAAAATAGTAGCAAACAGAATCCAACAGCACATTAAAAGGATCATACACCATGATCAAGTGAGCTTTATTACAGGAATGCAGGAATTCTTCAATATACACAAATCAATCAACGTGATACACCATATTAACAAATTGAAGGAGAAAAACCATATGATCATCTCAATCGATGCAGAGAAAGCTTTCCACAAAATTCAACACCCATTTATGATAAAAGCCCTGCAGAAAGTAGGCATAGAGGGAACTTTCCTCAACATAATAAAGGCCATATATGACAAACCCACAGCCAACATTGTCCTCAATGGTGAAAAACTGAAACCATTTCCACTAAGATCAGGAACTAGACAAGGTTGCCCACTCTCACCACTATTATTCAACATAGTTTTGGAAGTGTTAGCCACAGCAATCAGAGAAGACAAAGAAATAAAAGGAATCCAAATCGGAAAAGAAGAAGTAAAGCTGTCACTGTTTGCAGATGACATGATACTATACATAGAGAATCCTAAAGATGCTACCAGAAAACTCCTAGAGCTAATCAATGAATTTGGTAAAGTAGCAGGATACAAATTTAATGCACAGAAATCTCTTGCATTGCTATACATTATTGATGAAAAATCTGAAAGTGAAATTAAGAAAACACTCCCGTTTACCATTGCAACAAAAAGAATAAAATATCTAGGAATAAACCTACCTAAGGAGACAAAAGACCTGTATGCAGAAAATTATAAGACACTGATGAAAGAAATTAAAGATGATACAAATAGATGGAGAGATATACCATGTTCTTGGATTGGAAGAATCAACATTGTGAAAATGACTCTACTACCCAAAGCAGTCTACAGATTCAATGCAATCCCTATCAAACTACCACTGGCATTTTCCACAGAACTAGAACAAAAAATTTCACAATTTGTATGGAAACAAAAAAGATCTCAAATAGCCAAAGCAATCTTGAGAACGAAAAATGGAGCTGGAGGAATCAGGCTCCCTGACTTCAGACTATACTACAAAGCTATAGTAATCAAGACAGTATGGTACTGGCACAAAAACAGAAACATAGATCAATGGAACAGGATAGAAAGACCAGAGATAAACCCACGCACATATGGTCACCTTATCTTTGATAGAGGAGGCAAGTATATACAGTGGAGAAAAGACAGCCTCTTCAATAAGTGGTGCTGGGAAAACTGGACAGGTACATGTAAAAGTATGAAATCAGAACACTCTCTAACACCTTACAGAAAATAAACTCACAATGGATTAAAGCCCTAAATGTAAGGCCAGACAGTATCAAACTCTTAGAGGAAAACATAGGCAGAACACTGTATGACATAAATCACAGCAAGATCCTTTTTGACCCAGCCTCTAGAGAAATGGAAATAAAAACAAAAATAAACAAATGGGACCTAATGAAACTTAAAAGCTTTTGCACAGCAAGGGAAACCATAAACAAGACCAAAAGACAACTCTCAGAATGGGAGAAAATATTTGCCAATGAAGCAACTGACAAAGGATTAATCTCCGTAATTTACAAGCAGCTCATTCAGTTCAATAACAAAAAAACAAAAAACCCAATTCAAAAATGGGCAGAAGACCTAAACAGACATTTCCCCAAAGAAGATATACAGATTGCCAACAAACACATGAAAGAATGCTCAACATCATTAATCATTACAGAAATGCAAATCAAAACTATAATGAGATATCATCTCACACTGGTCAGAATGGCCATCATCAAAAAACCTAGAAACAATAAATGCTGGAGAGGGTGTGGAGAAAAGCGAACACTCTTGCACTGTTGTTGGGAATGTAAACTGATATAGCCACTACGACATGTGTACTAGTATTGTAATTTTCCAAGTAAAAGTGTTCCTAAAGGCCACTTTCTATAAGATTTTCCCCAGTAAATGATGGGGCAAGCAATTCTAAGTTCTTTCACAAAATATCTATTCATCTAAAATGGAGAGATGAATCCTCCTGCCTATACAAACAAGCTAGCTATTAGAGGATGGTCGGGGTATGCTACTCTTAGGATTTCAGAGTGTCTTCAAACTGAAATCTCAGTGTTCTCAGTATGAAAAACCTGAGATCAGATGCTTATATTGTAAGGAAAATGCTATTCGCCCAGTAAACCCAAAAAAGCAAATGGATAATGCTGGCCATATTTTGCTTTTCTGACATTTCCTTGGGAATCTACAAGAACCTCCCCTTTCCCCCTCCCCAATAAGACCATTTAAGTGTGTGTTAAGCAACTACAGAATACTAAATAAAAAGTTTGGCCATAACCAAAAAAAAAAAAAATAGTAAATGTTATCTTCATTCCAATTTCACATATAGAACTGAAGCTCAGAAAGGTTAAGTAGCTTGCCCAAGGTCACACAGCTGGTAAGTGACAGAGCTGGGATTTGAATCCAGGCTCTCTGAGCACAAAGCTAAGTTCTTACAACTTTATTTTGCTCTCTCTTGTGATATTTGAAGCTAGAGAAATAATCCATATGCAATATGAGCATCTTTACAAGATAATGACTCAAGAAAACTTAAATAGTGGGCAAAGGGCAAATGAATTTTGCAATCTATATAGAGTATACTTTTTAATAAGTTGCTTAACTTCTCCAGACAATTCATTTCCCCTGAATGAAAATTTGCTACAAGAGGGTATGTAGTGAGTAACAAGTAAGGACATTCATAGTAATATTTCCAATACATAATTATGAAATTTTTGTGAGCAAACAGGATGTTGTACAAAGCAAAATGGTTTATTTTCCATACTATTTCATCCTCTCATGTTACTACTATATTACTAATTCTTACTTATCCTTTCCAAGTATGTATATAGTTTGAATGATGCTTTTATCTTAATGCAAAAATGCTATCTGTATCATTCTCAACAATGTCAAATTTATGTGAGTTTAATGTAATGGCTCTATAGTGATCCTCAAGAACACAAGAGGTAGCTTTACAGAGTCTGCAGACCAGCTACTTTCCAATTCTACTAAATAGAAACTACAAAGGAGGAATTAGAATGAGCTGTGTTATGGTGTGAGAGAGCACTGTACCGTCAATCAAGGCAATGTAAGTATTAAAATATGGAGATGGATTACAGGGAGTTTAACTGGGTTACATGAGTTAAACTGGTGTTGTTGAACACAAGTTCATGTGCCTGACCCACAGTGAGGCCAAACAAACCAAAACATTGGAGTTTGGAGCAGAGAACTTTTTATAACAAGGGCCAAGCAATGGTTTTGGGGGAAGAGCTTTTATAGGCAAAATTGGAGATGAGGGCTATATGGTCTGTGACTTTCTTCTGATTGTTTAGTGGTGAGGTAACCGGGTGGTGTTCCAGAAATTGTGTGCTCAGCCTGAAGTCACCCTCTCTACCTGGGGGTTGGGGTTCTTGTAGAAAAACTGAAAGATATATTGTCATGTATATCCCTTGAGGAGGAACTCTGCTTCTTCACTGCACAACTGTTTGACTGCTTTTCTTTTGTTTCTGCATACCCTCACTTTCCTGATTAGTAACTTTTTGAATCTGCCCTTTGAAACTCAGGGAAGGTCTAGGAGGCTGAAACTTTTTCCCTACAAAAACAAGAAACGGGGGACATGGAAAGGTTTTTGAGATGGTAGAATGGTACTGAGATGGCCCCACAGTGTCCAGCTCGGTTTCAGTTCCCCATTTTCTTTGATACTCCTCAGTCTTGAGGAGAATAGGTATTGGACAAGAAAGAGAATGACATTTTGGATAGAGAGGTTAATCGTACACTCAACAGATGAACTTGGTTTCAGGGGGACATGGTTTCACTGGTTGACTCTCCCAAAAGCCAGACAGACTAGAAGGGAAAATTGGGAGGAATATTTCGTCTCCTTTAGTTATGTAGGTACCTTTGGGCAAAATGGTGCTTATGATCTTTCTTTTCACTGATCTACCAGTTCATCTTGGTCAGTGAAACTGATCAGAGGTAGAATAAGTCTACATATTTACATGAGGCAATCAAATAAAGGCTAAGCTTCCCTTTCTATCCCTCCACCTGGCATTTGGACAGTGTTTTCCCTTGCCTGAACTCCAAGTCACCTGTAACAACAACAATAGAAAATCTTAATCAACTATTACAAAAATAAATTTTCTAAACTGAAATACTTACTTAAATATCAAAACTGCATTTCTCATATAAAAATCTATGTATATTAATCAAAAACTCTTAGCTCTTATATATTCATGTATATTTCCATATACAATTTAGACAGTTATGTTCTGGGGCACGGAAGAGAAAAATATCTAATTAGCAGTCATCTAAATTGAAGAAGGAATGTAAAGGAAAATCTAAATAATTCTATGATTGCATTGCCTTAGAGGAACAAATTAAAATAGAGTTTTAAAAATAGTCAAATAAATTATAAATATAATGCACTGAAATAATTCCTTGTGGTTTAAGTTAGCACACTGCAGGAAGGCAAAATGAATTTACCTACAATATAAGTATTGTATTTTATACTGTGTTTGTTTTTCTCATTTTGAGCAGAATTTTGGTGACCCAATTAAATCTTGAAATGCAAGACACTGGAAATATATCAGATTAACACTCAAACACAGGGATACAAAAGAGGAATAATCAATAAAACTTCCTAACAGCCAACCCATCAAAGATGCTAAGATCTATTAAATGAATAATATGAATGTAAAAACCAGTGTTCCTTCTTCCTGACTGACTTCACACTCGTGTTTCTCTCCACAGTCCTTCTATTAACTTGCCCTTAGATCTTTCATGATGCTGGGAAATACCTTTGTTGTTATACCTCAGCTTATACCTCTCTCTCAAACTTTTGTCCTTCCCTAGGGCTACATTTCTATCTTACCCTCCTTCCTTTCTAACTTGCCTTTCTCTCTTTTCAGAGATTTTTAAGTCGTACAAAAAACTAAATAGGTTGGGACACATTGACATTAGTCAGAAAATTTGAACCTAAGCTAAAAGGGATTATAGAACAATTAGCAAGATTGGTGAAGAAGAAAAAGATAAAAATACATGTGATAGATCTTGTATTATGTGTCTGACTAGAGTATCTCATGTACTATGTGTCTGACTAGAGTATCTCATGTTTCAGTGTGACCACTCTCCAGTTCAGAGGAAAGGTGGAATATTTATTTCAGACAATTCTTAACATATTTTAAGATCAATTTTAAGCCACTCCTAGCTTTAAACCATTGAACAGAGATGGAATTTACATTTTGAATGTACATCAGGTATCATTTGAGCACAACAAAGAGAGTGATAATGTTGGTAGCAACGGCAGGCTTCCCTACCTATACCTCCTCCATTACTACCACTTTGCATACTTTATGGAATCTCTATAATATTAAGTCATGACACAAAGTCTCAAACTCTAAAAGACTTATCAAGATGGGGAGTGGAGAGGTTAATAAACATTGTACTTGTGTAGAATCAAAGGAAGGAGACTACCATGGCAGAACCAGGGAAGCTCAGGCAAGGAATGTCAGGACTAGGGATGTTGGATGGTTTTAGAAGCAGGTCCAGTATTTTCACGGTCATTGCCTCTAAAAGGTCCCCCAACCAAATGAACCAGTCTTATCCAGTAACTCAAATCATTGAAACAACATCCACTCACCATGATTTAATTAAAATGTAATGTGGGCTAAAGTAAAAATCATTGAATCTATATTTTGTTGAAATTTTTTAACAAAAATTCAACATTTACCATTTCAATATTTTACTTATAGTGTGTATGGTCACATAAGTAAAATATCTCAGCTTTCTCACCTCTAAATAATGGGCTTGAACTTCTAGACCCTTAAACCTCTATGACTGCTTATAGTCCAAAATCATAGGGCTTTATTTATAAAGATAGCCTCTAATTGTGATTGTCAATAGTAAGGCAGTAGTTGCTAAGAATTTATTGTATAAAGTTTAAAACACCATGTGAATGTAAGATATTATTATTGTTGTTCAGGCATATTTAAACATCAAATTACTTTTGCAATGCCAGAAGTTTCTAGGTTGAAATTTCTGAATGTTGAGATTGTTCAATTATGGAAATATTTTGGTAAGGAATGAAACTTTCATATACCAACCAAGCTTTTAAATATATATATATATTTTAGAGGACCTAGGATTTAATCTCATGGACATGCAAAAATAGGAAATTAAATATAAGTGGACCACATAAGCAATGAAAGTAGAAAAATCAAGTATAGGAGTATTTGAGCAAGGAAAATTCCTTTGCAGTTACTTTGATATTTGCTGACCACTTCCCATGCCCCTAACCAGAGAAAAAATTTGTTTAAAAACATTTTTTTGGTTATTATTTTATTATATTATGTGCTTTGTACACCAGAAGGAACTATCTGTAGAAATAAACAAGAACTATGTGTCATTATTGAAAACCAACATGCTAACAGGGCAGGAAGGAAGTCCTCATGAGCACTGAGATGACGGGACCATGGTCTGAATGTTAATGTCCATGGCAAAACTAGACCCAAAGGAGAGGATAAAAGCAGTGGTTAGGCCAACCCAAGTAGGACAGATATCATTGGAAAGTCTACCATCCACCTCGAAAGGACCTTCCAGTGGTCCAAATACTTCCTGCAAGTGGAGTAGTCTCCATTTCTTTCCAGTGCAAAGGATTATGCCCATATGTCTTTCCCTTTCCTTCTTTTTCCTTCCCTCCTTGTCCTCCCTTATTTTTAAGGTTTAAGGGTAAGGAATAGAAGATATAAAAGGAACAAACAGTTTATGAGTATTATGACCTCTGCCTCTTTAGTTTTTGCACTAACTTCTAAATTAAGCTTTCTTCTATAATAGGCCAGATCTTAAAAATGAATTGAATGTGATAAAAATTCAGGATATCAGCAACTAAAACTTCTCCTAGTCTCTCATGGGGCTGCTTGGAATTCCATTGCATGGTTGTGTCGTTCCCTGCTTACCTCTGGAGTCCTTTGTTTTTCAATTTATGTATGCTTTTTAAATTTTTTTTTACATTTATTTATTTTATTTTTGGCTGCATTGGGTCTTCGTTGCTGTGTGTGGGCTTTCTCTAGTTGCGTCAAGTGGGGACTACTCTTCATTGTGGTGCTCGGGCTTCTCATTGCAGTGGCTTCTCTTGTTGTGGAGCACGGGCTCTAGGTGTGTAGTCTCAGTAATTGTGGCACACAGGCTCAGTAGTTGTGGCTCGTGGGCTCTAGAGCACAGGCTCTGTAGTGGCGGCACATGGGTTTTGTTACTCTGTGGTATGTGGGATCTTCCTGGAATAGGGATCGAATCCGTGTCCTCTGCGTTGGCAGGCGGATTCTTAACCACTGTACCACCAGGGAAGTCCCTAGTTTATGTATGGTTTCTCCGTCTTCCTCGAACCTTACCTGGCTTTGGTACCATGTTTCTATGTGGTTCTAACATCATAGGGAATTTTGTTTGAGAATGGACCATCCCGTGATAATTCAGATAATCTATTAACTTGCTTTCTTAAAGTGCAATATGATTGGTACTGTTTAGGTACCTGTATTCAATTATCTGTGACCTAACTTTGACGTTAGGTGGTGATCATGGGAAATAGAGGCAATAATGTGGCCTTTTGACCACTCTGCTGAAATTGTGGGTAAAATCAATTTCTCTGAGAAATACTTAGTCAAGGCAGTAACTCCACTATCTGTCTACCATAAGGGTCATCTATTCCAAATTCCCATCTCCCTATTACATATTTGCCAGATGGTCATCTAGCCTCTATTTAGACACTTCCCATGATGGGAAGTTCATTATCTTTGAAGAAGCCTATTGCACTTGAGAATATGACAAATTATTCAAAACTTCAGTTGAGATGAAATCTACTTGTAAATTTGATCTATATATCCTACTATGCCCTCTGGGGCAGTAAATTCTCATTATATCTTAAAATGACAGGATTTCACATAGTTGAAAAAGTTATATTTCCCCTAAGACTTTCCTCTCTAAACTAAATATTCTAATCATCATTCTTTGGACAAAAGTAAAAATACAAGTAGACCCATATTTTATATATTAAGGATATTGAAAAAGTGTATAATTTAATTTACTCATAAGTTAAAGACCTGTAGTATGATACACAAAGCCTTGGTGCGTTGATGTCAGAGGCTCTGAGAGCAAATCCTGACAGAGTCATGTGAAGACACAGTCATTTAGATCACCTGATCCATCGTAGAGTTGTGGAAGTAGACAAGAATGGTTAAGTAACTTGTTCAAGTTCTCATGAATTGTAAGAAAGTGGTACAGGCAGATGACACAATGTCTAAGATAAAGTCCAGGATCCTTAACTTCTCCTATAAGGACTTTCATAACTGAGATTACCTTCCCTTGATTTTTCTCTCTTTTCTCATCTTTCCCTCCTACTTTCCCCACCTGCTCTCTACACTCCAGCCACAATGCATTTCTCTAAGATCCTGTCATAGACCATACTTTCACTTGTTGCTGAGCCATCACACAAGATGTTTCCTCTTTCTGGAATATTTCTCTCTAAAATCCTCATTTGAATAATTTCTATTCATACTTTATTTCCCCATTTCATCACCCTCAGGAAGTCTTCTCTGAGTGCCTGCAACCAAGTTCAATGTCTCTCCTGTGCACTTTCTTAGCATCTCATGGTTTCCTCATTGAAGTACATATCCATCTCTTGCTTATTTACTTGTCTACTCTCTCCATAAATTTCAAGCTCTGTGAGGGCTGATATCCATTTATTTTGTATACCAAGAACCTAAATATAGTGTTTAACATATAATAGGCATTCAAAAATTATCTGTTAAATAATTAAATACATAAGTGAATTAAAGCATCCAAAGAGCTAGAAGACATGCCCCCTTCTTGAAAGACTTCAGTTTGTCTTCTGTGTGTTTGTGCATGTATGTGTGTCTGTGTGTGTGTGTTGGACAGGACTTTAACTCCTAAACAAAGTTATGTGTGTGATTAGTTCACATTACAAGATAAATTTGGCAGCTCTAATATAATAAGTGATATATTATGTTAATGAGTGTTTTATCAGATGGGAAATGTACAGTTATGAGAAACAAAAATTGTAGCTCATTTGTCTAAGATGCCTTAATATTTAGCCTTACTTCTGTTTGTCAAATTTGAGCATCTTCCCACAGTCACTCTTATAGTAACAAGCTGGCTCTGAGGTATTGGTCTCCTCCAACTGAAATGCAAACAAAACTAAGCAGTGTTCTCATGGGTACCCCTCTCTCACTGCCCACTAGTCAAAGCCTAGTCATACAAGAAGTACCTATCTTTATCTATTTGACAAAGGCAGTATGAAAAAGTCTCTGAGCTATTGTAATTTCTGGGCATTCTACTCAACACAGAAAGGAAACAAATGCGAGTGTTTCCCTTCAGGCACCTTTCCCAAAGGGATAAACTTCTACATTTTTCCAACATTATACATGACTCAATGCCAGAAGTTTCTCGATGCATCCATTTCCTGGAAACCACCTGGGCCTCTACTTGACGATAGCCATTCTTGAAAGTGTTTTGACACATTAGTAAGAGGAACAGATGACAAAATTATATAATTAAGTTGGTTTTCTTGGAATTTTAAATTGCATCTTTTCCAAAATAAAAATACAAGAAAAGATTTATGAAATCAACTACCTCATGCAAACAGTATTGATAAGCTAAATTTGGGGAAGTAAATGTGCATATCTGAAAAAGAGTGTGCCTATGGATCATAGATAAATCCACCTTAGTAACTGACCCCTCAATAACTGGAATCAATATTGCTAGCCAGCAAATTCTGGAGCTCAATATTTTCCTCTTTTTTAATACCTTCTCAGAGGCTCCAGAGCAGCAGATGGGGCAGGCAGGGCAGGGCATGATATTTCCCTGCAGTGGTTCTGCTAACCTCTCTGCTGCAGCTGCTATTTCCTCTCTCTAGGCTGCCAAGACTGTGAGGTAACTTTAGCAGTGCATGAACCACTGATTTTCTGACAGAAGCGTCCACATGGTGGGACTGGGTTCAATCCTCCAACATGACCAAATATATCAGTTTTCTCTCCTACCATCATTATTGCTTTCTTACCTTAAGATAATCTTTCAATTTTTGCCCGCTGGTCAAAAATTGTCTTCCTATATCACCTGCTCCTCCAGGGTTGCCCACATGGTGACTCTCACTTCTTCTTAGTACCCATAGTCTTTGGGGCCAGCAATTCTCTCTATTACTATCCCCTAAAGTGCCACTGCCACTTGTTCTGCATATCTCACACTCACCTCTCTTTCCCTCTGATGAGAAAACACTTTGCCTTTCTCACATATTGCTTTGTTACAAGCTTCACCTTTACTGAGTCTTTTTGTCAGTTTTACTGCTCATTTTTTTCTTTCCCTAAATATTTGAGTTACTGATGTCTGGATCAGGGAGGGTTCAAATACAGCTTCTAAGTTCATTGAGAACCAAAGCCCCTCCCATACCCAAGTACTGTCTGTTGCTAAGTCTGGTCCATCAGGCCTTCATCATTTGTAGGTTTGGGTTTTTGTTTGTATCTGTTTGTTTTTATTTTTTAAGGACAACTTGGCTTCCAGTGAGTTTCTCTTATCTCCCAAGTCCATGCACATCATGTTTTATCAAAGTCACAACTGTTCATTCTTAGAGGCTTTGGGGCACCACTGAAGTCCGCAGATATAAATTTTTCACGTGGAATTCTTTAAACACACTCTTACATATATAACACCTTGGATTTTACCCTACTAAATACCCAAAATGGCACATCTATCCTGTTCTTGTAATCAGGAAAATCATCTAAAACTACACTAAAAAAGCAACTCAGAAGTAGAATAAAACAGTGTTCTGTTCTTTCCCAAATTCCCCTTTATTCTTTGTTCATCTTAACTACTTTCATTCCAAACTTTTTGAGGACAATCTTAGATGTGAGACCTTCTGCAAATAACATTGACCTCACCATCCCCCACCTCCCTTTGCTCTCTATCTATTGGATAATCATCTGCCTCACACATTTATGAGACACTTCCATTGCTGTGGAAACCATATAGTCGACTCAGATGCTGTGGTTTGGGGGTGGGCAATGCCTCATTGGACCAGAAGCCTCTGAATTTCCTTTCTTTGCTACATTCCAAGGGCCAAATACTGGAATTATTGGTGACTTTCAGCAAATGGCAAGAAAAGAACACTAAAACTAGAGTAATAACAGTCTGAAGCCACCACAAGCACGTCCCATCTCTGCTAGCATATATATATTATAAAATATTTTTGTTGAGAATAACAAGTCCCCTAAGTGAATGATTACTACTTTGTGTTTTAGCAAACACCTAAGAACAACTAAGCCTTCATGCTCATGAGGAGAGAAAACTGATGGAAAACAAAGATTTGGAATTTATGTTTTAGGAGTTGGGCTGAATATTGAGGCAAGAGAGGGATTCTTGTCTGGAAAGTGGAGGAGGTCATATCTAACTTATTAAACTAGCCAATTAGTGTATTTAAGTTTTAGATTTAACCCAGCTAGAAGATATACCCCACTCAGTAGTGACATTTCAAACTGAGTTTTTTGTGTTTAGATCCCCTTCTATCTAACATGTGTATTAATGCCATCTTGTTACAATTTTAATTCTTCAGTATGGGAGTAGCTTAATTTTATTTGTTGCTGGCTTTTTGGTGTCTCCAAATTCCCTCCATCTATACAGAAATAGTCAGTGGTTCTTAATTTGGAGACTATTGAACTTGTTCTATAGAGCAAATATGAACTAAGGCTACCAACATTGTGATAATCTGGAATCCACCATTCTCATATAATGTTTATTTATGTTTATTGCATTAAAATATTATTATAAGGAATAGCTATCCTCAAAGTAAAAGGAATGTGTCTATCATGTTAATGTGACGTTAGACATCTGATTGAGTAAAGATCAAGATGATGTGGTGGGAAAAGCCCATTCCCAAGAATTCAGTGCCCAGAGTTTTGTCATATTTTCTCTCCAGAGTGACTCAGTGTCCCTTGCCAACTCAACCATTCTGGACTTCAGTTCCCTTTTATGAATAATAAGAAGCTTTATATATGGATTGGTAAGGTTTCTTCTACCTCTGAAATTATGTGATTCTACAGTTTTTTTTTTTTAATTTGTCCAAGAGATATCACAGTAATTTTCTTATATGACAATTGAGCTCATAATCTTAAGAAATTTGGTGAGGATGGCCTTTTAATATCAGTTTTTATAAATAATTCAATTGAAGCTCAGTGAATAGTGTTGACTTGTCCAAGTCACATAGCTAGTTTAACACCTTAATCACATTTAAGATGGTGATGTCCGGATTTTCTTGAAATAAGTGAAATATACTAAAAGCTGATTTAGACAATGGGATACTCTTGGCAAATAATTTAACTTTTCCAATTATTGCTTGATATTTTTGTTTGTTTTTCATCTGAAAAATCAAGATCATAATATCACTCTGGCTATTTTACCATATTAATGTTAGATTCAAATGAGTTGATAAATGGGAAGGAATTTTGAAAGCTGTAAAACATTATTCACATATATTAACCAGAATACATAATGATGCTGAAAGCACTAACATCATTTTTAACTGAGCTGTTTTATTTGACTCTGTACATTCATCATCATAACTGGATAATTGGACACTCTTGCTTCTTTTTCTGCTATATAGAAAAAGTGGGCAATATGTAAATGTTATATATTTTGAGTAAGGTTAACTTGAAGTTTTTTGGTAAAGTCAAAACTCTGATTTATTACTTCTTTCAGCATGTACTTATTGAGCACCCATTATCTGCCAGAGGCTATTTGGGGGTACTGAGAATACAGAAGTAAAAACACAGGCAAGCTCCTGGTGTTACAAAATGTACAATCAGTAAGGCATCAAAATGTAGGTATCTCTTTACCAGTGAAGGCCAGAGAGATGTGGTTAAATTACATCTTTACAAAGTAACTTTGGGAAGTCCTTGTGTGGGGTGCATGGGGTGAGGCAAAGGGAGGATAAAGTGAGTTTTGATATGCATTTCTATTGTGATAACCTAGTTTAATAAAGGGCTGAAAATTTATTGTAGGAATTGATAGAAAACAATGATTCTGCAATTTTTTGATGGCTTGAATATGGAAGTATAGAAAGTATATTGGAGGGCAGAATTGGGATCCATAGGAACCTGAATATATGAGCTGAATATAATGATGTAAAATTTAACAGGTCTAATATTAACACCTAAAACTTTGAGCCAATATCCAGCTACAAGAATCTAGGTATGGTTAGGGATATGGTGGATTAATATGAAATATTGATAATATTTATTAAGTATTTATTAAGAATAGTTAAAACTCTAAATATGAGTCAGCAATATAATAAAACATCTCCAAAATTATAAAACAGTAAATGTTGGGATTACTAGCCATACAACATCAAATAAAGGATAATAATTATCCCATTTTATTCTTTACTTGTCAGACTTCAACTTGCATATTTCACATAATTCTGAGCCCTAAATTTTAGGAGGGATAGCTGGAACTTGTTCAAATGATGGATGCTGGAAGGAATTGAACTCATTACGGGATATTCAGGTAAAGGAATTGGCAAAGGTTAGCTTGGAAAAAGGAAGACTGAGTGTAATATGGTGTGAAGATTAGTTTCCTTCAAACAACTGACAAAGGTTCTCTTATTATATTTGACCACAGGAAGCCTGATGGACTTTTTAAAAAGGCTGATTTTAGCTCCACACAAGGAAAACTGTCAAAGATACTCTTATCAGATGGGCTGCATTTCCCTAGAGGTCACTGAGTATATGGTGGATGGGGTTTGAACATTGAGAAGTGCTGAAAAAAGCATTGAAAATGTGGGACTAGAAAACAATTAAGGTCCAAACCAATCTTAGCTATTTGTGATTTTTTCATCAAATATAGGTTAATATTCATCTTCAAAACAAAACAAAACAAACAAACAAACAGAAACCTTTACAGGAAGAAAGTGAAACCTCAGAAATCTCCAACTTGAATATGAAGATGTTTTAGCAAAAATATATATGCCTATGACCTCCCAAGATGGAAGTGATTTTACTCTCTATCATCAACCTCTGGTGTTTTATACTAAAAGGGAAGATATGTATGCATGAAAATGCCTCAGCATAGCTGATATCAATGTCCTTTTAAAACAAAATATTCCTAAAGTCATTTTGGTTTGCTCCTGATGAAATATGTCAATGTGAAAAGTTATCACTGTAGCATCTTTTTTTGGACAGTACACATTTCACTTGCTACTCCTGCTTGGATCACCTGGTGATACTGTTCTTTCATTTCTGTCCCAGCAAGCCTGGCTTTCTGTAGGGCAATAGTTGGGTAGTACAACAGCTGATCTTAGCTCTCAGAAGGTTCATGCTGAGCAGTTGGCTGGATTTTGCTTTAAACTTGTTTGCACAGAGCTGCTGTGTACAGCTGTTTACCCCATCAAGTTTATCTCCTAAACACAGCACAGTATAATTTATTTTTATAGGGAATTCTTCATAATAGAGGATCACAAATGGCTTCTCAGGGAGAGTCAATCATAGAATAAAGAGGAACAGAAGGATTGAAGGAGAATTGTAAAGTGAGAAAATGACACATGAGAGAATTCCAGCAGGCAAGAGGAAAGACTGCAGGGAAAAAAATGGGAAAGGTGATGGATGGTGGTGGGAGAGAGTGAGTCAAGGTGGCGGGGACCCAGGCATCAGAAGAGGGAAGGTAATGAGAAGCACCTGTGAAAAATTCTTTGCTCTGTATTTTTACTGGAAACCTTATGGCTTAATTGACAAACATTAAGTGTAGAATAAGAGCCAAGTTTCTAGATAATTGACAATGTTTCGGTTACTAAATATATTCTATCATGTAAGTTTGAGAGGCACCGACCTAAGGATCACCTGGATTATTTGTTAAAAACACAGATGCTGGCTCTCATGCCAAACTGATACAATGAAATTCCTAAAGTAGAGACCCAGAAAATTGTCTTTTGTACAATTACTCTGTGAACAGTCCAATCTGAGAAACAGTGATTGAAGAACATATTTGGTTGCAAGCAACAGAATAGCTAACTGACAAAAGCTCAGTCCCCAAAGCATATATTTTTCTTATCCAAGGAGTCTGGAAGTAGATGACCACTGACATTGGTCCCATAGTATAGAAGTGTCATCAGGGACCCAGATACATGTAACCTTTCCATTCCCCTATCCTAGGCTAGTGAATTTTTTGCCTCATATACTTTGACTCACATGTTATCACAATATGGCTACTTCAATACAGCCATGGAGTCCTCATTAAAGACAGGAAAAAGGAGGGGAAAACATGACATCTGCTCCTTTTTCTCAGGAAAGCTAACATTTACCCAAGAACCTCTCCATTAGAGTTTCACTTAGGTTCTATTGGTCAGCACAGTGACATGGAACCACTACTAAATTAAGAGGAAGCCAGGAAAGCAAATATTAAACTCTCTCTGGTAAAGATAAGCAAAGGAGAAGAGAATTGAGAACAGTGTTAGTCAGGTAAACTACCGTGTTCACTACATTGATTTATGGATGAAGAATCCCAGGCTCGCTGGATGATATGATTTGTTTTCAGCGTGAAAAGGATAAGAATTAAACTCTGTCTGCTCCTACTTCACTGAATTGACCTCTAAGCTACCTTGATTCTATACTTGTTCTATAAAGGTTTTCAATAGTACCCTATAACAGGGGTCCCCAGCCAGTACCAGTACCAGTCCACAGCCTGTTAGGAACTGGGCCACAGAGCAGGAGGTGAGCAGCAACCAAGCACGTGAAGCTTCCTCTGCCGCTCCCCATTGCTCCCCATTGCTTGCATTACTGCCTGAACCACCCCCGTGCCCCATCCATGGAAAAATTGTTTTCCACGAAACCCGTCCCTTGTGCCAAAAAGGTTAGGGACAGCTGCCCTATAAGATCTGAGTTTTCCTGATTCTTATTTTGGTTCCAATTCACAAGTTTGCAAATACATTGTAGTCATTGATAATAGAGATTATTAATGCCTGATTGATTAAATCACAAGTTCAAGATTAAGACTTGGATATTTTTAACGCATGACTATGAGTTTTTATAGCTTTTGGATGAGCTGGCACTATGAGACATTTTGCGCAGAGAAGGCAGAACCAAACAACCTCTATTTTGCTTCCATTATTGGCAACAGAAAGAATGATCTTCACACATAGCACAGGAAGATCAGCTCGGTGCTTTGTGACCACCTAGAGGGGTGGGATAAGGAGGGTGGGAGGGAGATGCAAGAGGGAGGAGATATGGGGATATATGTATATGTATAGGTGATTCACTTTGCTATAAAGCAGAAACGAACACACCATGGTAAAGCAATTATATTCCAATAAAGATGTTTAATTTTTTTTTTTAATTTAAAAAAAGGGTAGGATAGACTTGATTAAGAGGAAATTGAAACCTCAGAAACTTTGGAAGAGAGTCATGGATGCTTGTTTAAATAATTTCAAAGTTCCAAGACCAAGTGGATTACATCATAGAGAAACAAAGGAATCTATAAATAATCAAGATTAGTAATTGGTGGTGGGGGGGGGGGGAATCACAGAGAATTAATAAGGATGGTGAAAGTAGAAATGGGAAAATATTCCATTAAATAAATTTTTTCCAGAGCTTAGTAGTTTTCATTCTGCTCACTGATAGTTTTGAAATACCTGAATGTCTAAGGGAGAATATTGAAAGATAGTATAAAAAGACTTAGAAAAACAAGTAGTGATTATAAGAAACCACTTGGGTTCTCTCTGAAGACATTGCATTCTTTAACAAGGCATTTTTGATAGGACCTATGACATACTTGGAGAAGACTGAGCTACAGGTAAAGCATGGAAGAATATGACAGAGCGAAACAGATTCATAGCTTTTTTACTTTCTTTTTTAAGATGACCAAGAACCAAATGTTCATATTCCAAGGAATTTTAATTTTTTTTTAAAAAGCGTCACCTGTTTTGTCTGTACATAAAGTAATAAAGCTAAACTTATCTTTAATTCATAATTTTATTAATGTATAATGTAATAGTTCTAAATAGTTTAGTTTAACTACAAATTTTTAAGCAATGCTAATGGAAGTTTTTGTTTCCTTCTAATATATCTCACATTCAAACTCTATATTTTAGAATAATTGTAAAGCATGGGCAGTGAGTGGGGCAAATGTGCTATGAAATTGCCCACTGTTTTGTCTTCTTTAGGATATTTTAAACCACTTCTCATTTACTTTTACTTAAAATGCGTTATGCTGGTTCAGAGGGCAGATGATATCTGAAAGCATTCATTGCATTGTTTTTGAGAATGTTTCCTTTAATATGTGTTCAGATAGATTATAGGGAATTAAATCATGTCTTCATTGTGACAGGATTTTGTCTTAAAAATATTAAAAAAGTCTGAAATGTACATATGCCATTTCACAGGTAGAAAAAGTCTAATTTTAAATTAACTAATTTTTATTTTGATATTCATTTACTACATATATTTTTTTCTCTTTACTGTGGGTGTACATAGATTGTATGAGTAGATATGCGTACAAGAGTAAGTGAGATGGAAAGAGACATACTGGTAATATTCAGCTTCTTTGCTCAATTTCAGCTGGCTTATCTTTAACACCATTAGGTAACTATTATATTAATTAGGTGAATGACATTAATTGCTTTGTTCTTTTTTTTTTTTTTACTTTTTTCACAGAAAGCAGTGGTTTCAATATTTTTGGCTCTATTGCATGATAATTTGTTAAGGACTAGATTGACTCTGGCCAAGTGTGTTGGCTTTAACTAATACATGATACCATTAATAAGATATATATGTGTACGATAAGTCCCCTGCATACGAACCTTCAAGTTGCGAACTTTCAAGGATTTGAACATGCGTTCCATCAACGTCTGGCATGAGTGAAATTGCAGCTTGCCCTCCATCTCCTATTGCTGACGATCCTTAAGCTCTACTATCTCCCACCTCCTCCCCCTCTTCCAGTCAGTAACTCTTCTTACTTGTTCATTCAATACCAGCCCCTGTATGCCAGCTGTTTTACTGTACTACTGTACTTTTCAAAGTACTGTACTGAAAGATTAAAAATGTTTTCTTTAGTTTTTGTGTTTGTTTTTTATGTATTATTTGTGTGAAGAGTATTATAAACCTATTACAGTACAGTACTATACAGGTGATTGTGTCAGTTGGGTACCTAGGCTAACTTTGTTGGACTTACGAACAAGTTGGACTTAGAAACGTGCTCTCAGAAAGGAACTCATTTTTCTGTACGGGACTTACTATAATTTAAAAAACATTTGGAATATACAGAAAAATAAAGAAAGAAAACATAATTTAGTATGAAGTCACATTCCAAAGTCTAACTTTGCTAGTGCTTTTATGTATGTTGTTCTACTCTTTTTGCAATGAACATAAGACTAACGAGTTTATACTATCAATACTGATTTATCATTTGCTTATGTCTTTCTCTCTTTATTCTTATTTTTATTTTTAAAATAATTTTAAGAGAGACAGGTCTTCTGGGACCCCAGAGAGTTAGAAGCAGAAATATTGAATGAGAGCCTCTGGGCCCCAGTCCTATTTTTGTTTCTTTGATGAGGAGGTGGTCTTGATAGTGCTGACCTTAGACCAATGATGTAAACATTGGTCAGGCCCAATGTTGTAAACATTACCCTATAGGTATAGATTATGAATCTAAGTTCTTCTGGAATAAGAACAGAAACAAGGGTATACAAAATCAGTGGCAAAGCAAGAATTCAGCTTCTCCATCATCATCAGAATGGCTTTCCTTGTAGGGAACCCAGAGCAAGGGGCAAACTGCACCAAGTCAGGCTGTGCCCACTCCTTCCCTGTGCTACTGCATCATGTTCCTTAAGTCTTGCATCCATGGGTAAATAGATTACATCCTTATAGCAAGCATCATCTCTTTTCTCAGCTTTGCAACACATTTGCAATGCTGCACAGTGTACCATGAACATGGTTTCATGAATGTACGTATATGTTTGCCTTGTTGTAGAGATGCATACTACTGATAGACATTCAGGTAATTTTCAGGTTTCCTTATTACAAATAATTCTGTGTGAAACCTTCTTGTACATATATTTATGTATCTGTAGAGTAAATTCCTAGAGTTGCTTATATGTTTGTAATTCATTTTAAATTTTAAATTGAGGTGTGCTCAATTTAAATTTTGATGTAGAAATGATATTTGATTTGTATACCATATTGAAATAACACAGGCTGCAAAATTCTTAAAAGAAGACTACCTTCTGATAATGAATAATTAAGTGGTATATAGTTAACAAATCCACATTTAATGAAAATTATGAACAAGCTGAAATCTTCCACATTATTATAAAATATTCTCCATTAAACCCCACCATTTATTTGCATTTTAAGTGCATGTGTGATACATCTCTAAACCCAATTAATCAGCTGGCATCTTTGGTTAATATTGATTTTAGCTAAAATGTGAAATTCTCCTATAATAACACATAGCCAGACAAATAGAGAAACATGTTTTGCACCATGCAAATTAATGCAAGGTCATAGGCAAGACCTACAAAATAATTAAACCAGGTTAAGGGAGCCATACTTTGGGAGACTAAGAATTTTAATTAAAACTGTTATTGAGTTCAAATGAGGGGTTTCTGTCTGTAATTAATGAGTAATATCTTTCTGCATTAATCAACTTCACCAAAAACTCCCTAATTAAGACTTTGCTTTTCCTGTATTGCTTCAGGTTTGTGGGGTTAGTGGGGAGTAAGTTATATGGAAAAGTATTTAAGATTAGAAGGACAGTTTTAAAAATCTCGCTTTTCTACCTGATTTATTCTTGGGCTCCATATTTGACAGTAGTGAATTCATGCATATTTATCAGATACTTACTACAAAAGAGTCATGGTTGGAACTACAAAGAAGGTTCAGCTGCCACTTACAAAGGATATATGATGTATTAGACATTGAATTAGGCATTTTATAACCAGTGTCATTTTTTCTTCATAACTTTTTATCGTTTAAAATACTTTTTTTTTTAGAAGAAATGAGTAATTTACCCAAGGCCTTAGCAATAAATTACAGTGAAGACCATAAAAGTGAGATTAGAGAGTATCTTTTGGATTTGCAGTCAAAATGCACTCTACTAATGGGATGTTGTCTTGCCCCACCCAGTGGCTGGCACAGGTGGATGCCCAAAGCCCTCCCTTCCAAGCTTATGCTTGAGAGCAGAACAGGGCACACCCTCCGAGGGCATGTGGACCTGAGAATAACAAAGAACTCCCTGAGGTGAGTGCACCCAGACAAGACTTGTGTCCACCAGACTGATAAGTGACACACACATTCCTTGGAGAACACAGAGTGATATGTAGGGGAGAGGACAACAAAGTTACTCTCAGAGAACATGGAAATGAGGCCAAGGATGTGGAAGTATGTCACTAACAGATTTTGAATTCAAACTCAGTGAACTCCAAGGTCAGTGTTCTTCCAATGTACTCTTCCTTGCCCACAGGACCATGGGGGTACTCCAATGGGAAAGAAATGTGTACAGATCTTATTCCAGATCCTTCTGTAACATAATGAACCTCACCTTTGACCCTTTGCTTAGTCTCCAGCTTGGGGGCCTAATTTTACAACTAGTGGGTCAAATGATGAGGCGTTTGAGACATCATAAATGACTCTGGAAGATTACAGCAGTCTGGAGTTTCAGGATTCTCTTACTGAAAAACTATTCTTGAAGGTTTTTTCCCAGAAGCAACATAGTACTTTACTTCACATAGGAAACAGCTCACAGGAACTGAAAACAGGGTTTTTCCCTCCCTTCCTCTCCCTTCCTTCCTCCTTTTCCTTTTCTTCCTTCCTTCTTTCATCCCTCCCTCCCTCCTTCCTCCTCCCTTCCTCCCTCCCTCCCTCCCTCCTCCCTTCCTTCCTTTATTCCTTTCTTTCCTCTTCCCTTCCTTCAATTTAATCAACAAATATTCACTAAATGTCTCCTATGTGTTGGGGCCAAACATACATTATAATATTTCTAAACACTGCAGCTTATTTTTTATGAGGGCCTTTATAATTTCTCATAGATCTTTGCATTTCCGCTTTTTCTCTTCTTCACAATCTCACCTTTGTTCTTGCATCAAAACACTGGTTTCTTTAAACAGTTGTTAAACTGAAACCCTTATAAAGAGGGTTGTAAAAATGGACTAACATCAGCCCATTTCTCTTTGTTGAAAATCCATATTAATGCTTCATATGAATAAAATGAAACTCCAACCTGAGAAATATTTGAATCTCTTTGTTTGTTATTTTGGGAAATTTTTCTCTGTTTTGTTTTTGTTTTGTCAATGATGAGGTTAGGTAGCATTTATGAAAACAATTTTGGGGACAAATTTTGGAGATATATATATAAGAAAATTTGTAAATTGAGCCATCTTATTCCTCACTGGCACTATCTCACTGCTTCATTAAGGCTATTTAAGGCTATTAAGGCTTAAGGCTATTAAAGCATATTTCTTCCTCTTTGCCCAGGAAAACTGCTCCTATCTCCAAAGGCAAGTTTGAAATTCTATTAAACTTAAATTGCTCAGTTATTGCAGGATCCAGACATGCATACACACATACACACACACACACACACACAAGTATTTTAGGGAAAAAAATGAGGACCAAGTGGTAAAAAGGCATAATACATAAAAGAGGAAATGAAATTTAAAAAGAAGAGGAAAGACAACCTGAGAAAAGAAGCAGCCGAGAACAAGGGCACTTTCCCGCTCAGTCAGCTTCTGAACTGGGAAGCCTGAAACGGCACATGGCTCTTAAACAAATACGAATGACATTACTAGAGATTTCTGGATAATTAGGCATGGGAAATGGTAAGTGATATATTCACCTCCTGCATTTATGTTTTTTTTTAAGGTATCCAGCAGTTTTTTTAAGTGGATAGTTTGAAGCTTCGACATTGGTTGAGGATAAAACTGAAAAGAGTGGCAGACATTCTTTTAAAATACTTTTTGGTCAACACAGGTCAATTTACCTGACTGCTGCCATCGCCCTTCTAAGTTTCACTCAGTACCAAATGCAAGGTACAGAACTCTTAAATGGTTAGGTTATTCCTTTCTTTTAATTTAAAGAACAGAACAATAAAGAACACAGAAAGAGCAGCTGTGAGGGATTGTCCTCGCTGCCCAGCAGAGATTGGCTGCTGTCAGAGAACAGGAGGGCAGGTTTGGTTTACAGGCTGGGGATCCCCACTCTGCGCCATGTGCCTCCTTTATACAGAGGAGGGTAAGATGCATAATCTTGCTCCCTTTGTGGAATGCTCATTGGGTTATTTTGCCCAATTGTGCCCTAGCAATATTTATTTCTGTAAAGTGTTCCTATATTAGGTGACTTTCCAAATAAACTCTCTGTGACACACTATGTAATAAATATGATAAATCAATCTTGCTTTTACAAAATATCAATTATTGTTAACTGGCCAGCTCTATCCTCGAAGCTGCTTCTATATCCTCAACAAAATGTTTAGGATCTCTAGTGGAGAAAAGAGAAGAATAAAACAGTCCTCAGCAACTTCCAGAGTAAACTCTTATTAGAGCAACCTGAGTAGCACACATGAGACCAAAGCAAATGCTATATAGCAGTGAAGAATTTTGGACAAGTAAGTGGAGTAGTCAGACAGCAAAGTCTGGAATCATTTGTCTTTTCAACAAATATCATCTAGTTATTTTCCTTGGACATCTCTAAGGATACCAATCTAGACAAAGATCTTATCTAAATGTGTCAGTTCCGAAGCAGCAAAGGAGGTACCCGCGTTGATTCCTGTGGTTGGTGGTTTTAACCTGGAGTGACCAGTTTTGGGAGTGGAGGCATTGTTGACACTTTCATGGGGAAAACCTTGAAAAAAAGCATTCCTTCCTGCTGACCATTCCTCTCCTCCTGCCTAACAAGTCCAAGCCTGATTCTCCCACTGCTCGAGTCTCCAGAATGTTTTCTGAACTATTCCATTCTGTTCTCACTTTTGGTGGTTCTGTGGCCTTCCCGCATGGACAGAGATCATCCCTTAACAGAGGGGCATGAACTGCTCCTGGGGTAGAGCATTGATTATCTCCTTCTTCTTTCTCCTTTCATGTGTGCATTCATTCATTCACTCAATGAGCACTTATTAAGAACCTCCTATAAGCAGGCACTATCTTAGATTCTTGGGATACATTGGTGAACAAAAAAGATCAAGAGTTCCACCCCTAAAGAGTTGATATTCTAGTAAAGGGAAACAGATTGTTAACAATAAACTTACTAAAGGATCTATATAGCATGTGGAGTTGAACCATTCAATGGTAAACAAATGGAAATAATGAACAGGAAGAAAGAGAAAAGGCTACAGTTTACATATTAAAGGATTGTCAAGAGAACCTTAACTGGAAAGCTGAGATTTAAGAAGAGAAGCAGAAAGAGGCCAGTGGGGCTGGAGCAAGGGAGAGTGTGGGGGGAGAGAGGGAACAGAGGGTTCAGATCCTGCAGCTCTTTCATAGGTCATTGTAGGAATTTTGATTTTTTTTCAGAAAATTTGCTTAATCTCAGTCTATAAATCCAAATTATGAATAAAACTTCAAAAAAAACCATACTAATTTGCAGAGGATTGATGGAAATAAATGAAAATATATATGGTATTTTTTCCTTCTGATGTATGACAAAAACATTTCAAAAACTTATACTCTGCATCCAAATTGAAATAAAGTATTTAACATATTTTTAATCTTTTGACTTTAGGAAAAATTGAACCCTAAAACTATCCTCAGAAATGTTCATTCCAGTTATCCTGACTGATAGCCATGTACCTTTACAGTTGAAGTGGAAGCAATGAGTAAAAGTTAAAAGAAACAAAAGTCATTTTAATGAAGATAGGACAAGGCACCTCTGGTGGTCCAAGCATGAAACAGGAAGCAGGGGTCTACCCAGTGCTGAATATATTTAAGCAGAGGCATGGTAACCATCTAACAGAGATCTGATAAGGAGGATTCCTATTTTTCCAAATGGATTGGGAAGGTCACTCCTCAAGAATTCTAGAACTTCAACTGACTTTTCTTGAATACTTATTTTGAGCTAGACATTTCTAGAAGCATTTTTATATAGATTATCTCATAAAACCAACACTAGACTCAACCCTTTGAGTCTAGATATTTTTGTGCTCACTTTATAGAAGAGGGAAATGAAACTGTACGGGTTCATAAAACCAGTGAATTAAGGGGGCAGTGTATAAATTCATATCTGTTTAATTATAAAGCCTTTGTATTTTTATTGTTGTTACTTTTTCCATCCTAGCTCTCAGAAACCAGAATGTGAAAATTGCTTTATAAAGTAATATTTACTAATTATTACATTACTTATTTCCAGAATCCATCCATTCAGCAGTCATTTAGTAAGTTCCTCACACACTCAAGACATTGTTCCAAGTGCTAGTGAGACACAAGTGGAAGACACAGACCTGGAGGATAATAATTACAATTAGATGATCAGAGAAGTGGAACTACTCCTTGGTACTCCTTGGGGACTGTGATCTTGATCTTGATTCTATTTCCTGAGCACACTCCATGTTTTTTGTTTGTTTTGTTTTGTTTTTTACTTCAGTGTCTTTGCTTCTTTTATCCTGCCTATAGGACTATCATCTAATTATCCAATTGATAAATACCTCAACAGCTTTATTACTCAGATATAAGTAATAGAAACACTACTGAAACTAGCTTCAATGAAGACAAACAAACAACAAAGGACATTTAGTTATGTCTGTCCATAACTAGAAGGAGAGTTTGAATTAGTCTCTGGCTCACTGGGTCCACCAACTCAGATGGTACCATCACATCCTGTCACTCTCATGATCATTCTTTTTTTTTTTTCTAACATCTTTATTGGAGTATAATTGCTTTACATTGTTGTGTTAGTTTCTGCTGTATAAAAAAGTGAATCAGCTATACATATAAATATATCTCCATATACCCTCCCTCTTGTGTCTCCCTCCCACCCTTCTTATCCCACCCCTCTAGGTGGTCACAAAGCACTGAGCTAATCTCCCTGTGCTATGCGGCTGCTTCCCACTACCTATCTATTTTACATTTGGTCTATATGTCTATGCCACTCTCCCACTTTGTCCCAGCTTACCCTTCCTCTCCCTCTGTCCTTAAGTCCACTTCTACGTCCTGTTCAGCTCATAGGTTCTTCAGAACCCTTTTTTTTTTTAGATTCCATATATATGTGTTAGCATATGGTATTTGTTTTTCTCTTTCTGACTTACTTCACTCTGTATGACAGACTCCAGGTCCATGCACCTGACTACAAATAACTCAATTTTGTTTCTTTTAAGGCAGAGTAATATTCCATTATACATATGAGCCACATTTTCTATATCCATTCATCTGTTGATGGACACTTAGATTGCGTCCATGTCCTAGTTATTATAAATAGTGCTGCAATGAACATTGTGGTATATGACTCTTTTTGAGTTACAGTTTTCTCTGGGTATATGCCCAGTAGTGGGATTGCTGGGTCATATCAGAGTTCTGTTTTTAGTTTTTTTAAGGAACCTCTATACTGTTCTCCATAGTGGCTGTATCAGTTTACATTCCCACCAACAGTGTAGGAGGGTTCCCTTTTCTTCACACCCTCTCCATCATTTATTGTTTGTAGATTTTTTTATGATGGTCATCCTGACCAGTGTGAGGTGATACCTCATTGTTGTTTTGATTTGCATTTCATTAATGATTAGTAATGTTGAGCATCCTTTCATATGTTTGTTGGCAATCTGTATATCTCTTTGGAGAAATGTCTGTTTAGGTCTTCTGCCTATTTTTTTATTAGGTTGTTTGTTTTTTGATATTGAGCTGCATGAGCTGTTTGTATATTTTGGAGATTATTGCTTTATCAGTTGCTTCCTTGGAAAATATTTTCTCCCATTCTGAGGGTTGTCTTTTCATCTTGTTTATGGTTTCCTTTTCTGTGCAAAAGCTTTTAAGTTTCATTAGGTCCCATTTGTTTATTTTTGTTTTTATTTCCATTTCTCTGGGTGGTGGGTCAATAAGGATCTTGTTATGATTTATGTCATAGAGCGTTCATCCTATGTTTTCCTCTAAGAGTTTCATAGTGTCTGGCCTTACATTTAGGTCTTTAATCCATTTTGAAGTTCATATTTGTGTATGGTGTTAGTAACTGTTCTAATTTCATTATTTTACATGTGGCTGTCCAGTTTTCCCAGCACCACTTATTGAAGAGGCTGTCTTTTCTCCACTGTATATTCTTGCCTCCTTTTTCAAAGATAAGGTGACCATATGTGCATGGGTTTCTCTCTGGGCTTTCTATCCTGTTCCATTGACCTATATTTCTGTTTTTGTCCCAGTACCATACTGTCTTGATTACTGTAGCTTTGTAGTATAGTCTGAAGTCAGGGAGCCTGATACCTCCAGCTCTGTATTTCTTTCCCAACAATGTTTTGGTTTTTCGGGGTCTTTTGTGTTTCCATACAAAGTGTGAAATTTTTGTTCTAGTTCTGTGAAAAATGCCATTGGTAGTTTGATAAGGATTGCATTGAATCTGTAGATTACCTTGGTACTAGTGTTACTTTCACAATGTTGATTCTTCCAATCCAAGACCATGGTATATCACTCCAACTGTTTGTATCACCTTTAATTTCTTTCATCAGTGTCTTATAGTTTTCTGCATACAAGCCTTTTGTCTACTTAGGTAGATTTATTCCTAGGTATTTTATTCTTTTTCTTGCAATGGTAAATGAGAGTGTTTCCTTAATTTCTCTTTCAGATTTTTCATCATTACTGTATAAGAATGCAAGAGATTTCTGTGCATTCATTTTGTATCCTGCTACTTAACCAAATTCATTGATAAGTAGTTTTCTGGTAGGATTTTAGTATTCTCTATGTATAGTATCATGTCATCTGCAAACAGTGACAGTTTTACTCCTTTTCCAGTTTGGATTCCTTTTATTTCTTTTTTGTCTCTAATTGCTGTGATTAAAACAATGCTGAATAATAGTGTTGAGAGTGGGCAATGTTGTCATGTTCCTGATCATAGTGGAAATGGTTTCAGTTTTTCACCATTGATAACAATGTTGGCCGTGGGTTTGTCATATATGGCCTTTATTATGTTGAGGTAATTTGTCAAAAGATTTTTCTGCATCTATTGAGATGAAAATATGGTTTTTATACTTCAATTTGTTAATATGGTATATTACACTGATTGATTTGCATATATTGATGAATCCTTGTATCCTTAGGATAAGCCCCACTTGATCATGGTGTATGATCTTTTTAATGTGCTGTTGGATTCTGTTTGCTAGTATTTTGTTGAGGATTTTTGCATGTATGTTCATCAGTGATATTGGCCTGTAGTTTTCTGTTTTTGTGACATTTTTGCCTGGTTTTGGTATCAAGGTGATGATGGCCTCATAGAATGAGTTTGGGAGTGTTTTTCCCTCTGTTAAATTTTGGAAGAGTTTGAGAAGGATAGGTGTTAGCTCTTCACTAAATGTTTGATAGAATTCACCTGTGATTCCACCTGGTCCTGGGCTTTTGTCTGTTGGAAGATATTTAATCACAGTTTCAACTTCAGTGCTTGTGATTAGTCTGTTTATATTTTCCATTTCTTCCTGGTTCAGTCTTGGAAGGTTGTGCTTTTCTAAGAATTTGTCTATTTCTTCCAGGTTGTCCATTTTACTGTCATAGAGTTGTTTGTAGTAATCTCTCATGATCCTTTGTATTTCTGCAGTGTCAGTTGTTACTCTCCGTGTTCATTTCTAATTCTGTTGATTTGAGTCTTCTCCCTTTTTATCTTGATGAGTCTGGCTAGTGGTTTTTCAATTATGTTTACCTGCTCAAAGAACCAGCTTTTAGTTTTATTGATCTTTGCTATCTTTTCCTTCAATTCTTTTTCATTTATTTCTGATCTGATCTTTATGATTTCTTTCTTCTGCTAACCTGGATTTTTTGGTTCTTCTTTCTCTAATTGCTTTAGGTGTAAGGTTAAGTTGTTTATTTGAGATTTTTCTTGTTTCTTGAGGTAGGATTGTATTGCTATAAACTTCCCTCTTAGAACTGCTTTTGCTGCATCCCATAGGTTTTGGGTTGTTGTGTTTTCCTTGTCATTTGTTTCTAGGTGTTTTTTGATTTCCTCTTTGATTTCTTCAGTGATCTCTTGGTTATTTAGTAGTGTGTGGTTTAGCCTCCATGTGTTTGTATTTTTTACAGATTTTTTTCTGTAATTGATATCTAGTCTCATAGCGTTGTGGTCGGAAAAGATATTTGATATGATTTAAATTTTCTTACATTTACCAAGGCTTGATTTGTGACCCAAGATATGATCTTTCCTGAAGACTGTTCCATGAGCACTTGAGAAGAAAGTGTATTCTGTTGTTTTGGATGGAATGTCCTATAAATATCAATTAAGTCCATCTTGCTTAATATATCATTTAAAGCTTGTGTTTCCCTATTTATTTTCATTTTGGATGATCTGTCCATTGGTGAAAGTGGAGTGTTAAAGTCCCCTACTATTATCGTGTTACTGTTGATTTCCCCTTTGATGGCTGTTAGCATTTCCCTATGTATTGATTTGTTCCTATGTTGGGTGCATAAATATTTACAATTGCTATATCTTCTTATTTTATTGATCCCTTGATCATTATGTAGTGTCCTTCTTTGTCTCTTGTAATAGTCTTTATTTTAAAGTCTATTTTATCTGTTATAAGTATTGTTACTCCAGCTTTCTTCTGATTTCCATTTGCATGGAATATCTTTTTCCATCCCCTCACTTTCAGTCTGTATGTGTCCCTAGGTCTGAAGTAGGTCTCTTTTAGACAGCATATATACCGGTCTCATTTTTGTATCCATTCAGCCAGTCTGTGTCTTTTGGTTGGAGCATTTAATCTATTTACATTTAAGGTAATTATCAATATGTATGTTCCTATTACAATTTTCTTAATTGTTTTGGGTTTATTATTGTAGCTCTTTCTTTTTCTTGTGTTTCCTGCCTAGAGAAGTTCTTTAGCATTTGTTGTAAAGCTCTTTTGATGGTGTTGAATTCTCTTACCTTTTGCTTGTCTGTAAAGTTTTTAATTTCTCCATCAAATCTGAATGAGATCCTTGCTGGGTAGAGTAATCTTGGTTGTAGGATTTTCCCTTTCATCATTTTAAATATGTCCTGCCACTCCTTTCTGTCTTGCAGAGTTTCTGCTGAAAAATCAGCTGTTAACCTTATGGCGATTCTCTTGTATGTTTTTGTTGCTTTTCCCTTGCTGCTTTTAAATTTTTTTCTTTGAGTTTAATTTTGGATAGTTTGATTAGTATGTGTCTTGGCATGTTTCTCCTTGGATTTATCCTGTATGGGATTCCCTGTACTTCCTGGACTTTATTGACTATTTCCTTTCCTATATTAGGGAATTTTTCAACTATAATCTCTTGAAATATTTTCTCAGTCCCTTTCTTTTTCTCTTCTTCTTCTGGGACGCTTATAATTCGAATGATGGTGCATTTAATGTTGTCCAAGAGGTCTTTGAGACTGTCCTCAATTCTTTTCATTCTTTTTAATTTATTCTTCTCTGCAGTAGTTATTTCCACTATTTTATCTTCCAGGTCACTTATCCATTCTTCTGCCTCAATTATTCTGCTATTGATCCCTTCTAGAGAATTTTAAATTTCATTTATTGTGTTGTTCATCATTGTTTGTTTGCTCTTTAGTTCTTCTAGGTCCTTGTTAAACATTTCTGGTATTTTCTTCATTCTATTTCCAAGATTTTCAATCATCTTTACTATCATTACTCTGAATTCTTTTTCAGGTAGACTGCCTTTTTCCTCCTCATTTGTTTGGTCTGGTGGGTTTTTACCTTGCTCCTTCATCTGCTGCATATTTCTCTGTCTTCTCATTTTGCTTAACTTTCTGTGTTTGGGTTCTCCTTTTCACAGGTTGCAGGTTCATAGTTCCTATTGTTTTTGGTGTCTGCTCCCAGTGGTAAGGTTGGTTCAGTGGGTTGTGTAGGCTTCCTGGTGGAGGGAACTGGTGCCTGTTTTGTGGTAGATGAGACTGGATATAGTTTTTCTGGTGGGCAGGACTGCATTCGTTGGTGTGTTTTGGGGTGTCTGTGAGCCTATTATGATTTTACGCAGCCTCTCTGCTAATGGATGGGGTTGTAGTCCAGTCTTGCTTGTTGTTTAGCATGGGGTGTCCAGCACTGGAGCGCTGGTCATTGAGTAGAGCTGGGTCTTAGCATTGAGGCTGAGATCTCTGACAGAGCTCTCACCAATTGATATTATGTGGGGCTGGGAGGTCTCCGGTGGGCCAGTGTTTGAACTTAGCACTCTCACCTCAGACGCTTAGGCCTGTGACCCAGCCAGAGCACCAAGACCCTGTCAGCCACACAGCTCAGAAGAAAAGGGAGAAAAAAAAAAAAAAAAGAAAGAAAAATAAATAAAATAAATTTATTAAAATAAAAAATTTTAAAAATTTATTAAAATACAAAAATTAAAATGTAATAAAAACATTAAAAAAAAGAACAGAGCAACCAAACCAATAAACAAATTCACCAATGATAGTAAGCACTTAAAACTAAACTAAGATAAACATAAAAATCAGGATCTGTTCAGTCGCATACAGAAAACCCCAAGTCTACAGTTGCTCCCAAAGTCCACCACTCCAATTTTGGGATGATTCATTGTCTATTCAGTTATTCCTCATATATAGGGTACATCAAGTTGATTGTGGAGATTTAATCTGCTGCTCCTGAGGCTGCTGGTAGAAATTTCCCTTTCTCTTCTTTGTTTGCACAGCTCCTGTGTTTCAGCTATGGATTTGGCCCTGCCTCTGAGTGTAGGTTGCCCTCTGGCATCTGTTCTTCACCCAGACATGAGGAGGTTAAAGGAGCAGCTGATTAGGGGGCCCTTGTTCACTCAGGATGTGGGGAGGGAGTGGTATGGAATGCAGGGTGTTCCTGTGGTGGCAGAGGCCGGCACGACCTTGCAACAGCCTGAGGCATGCCGTGTATTCTCCCAGGGAAGTTGTCCCTGGATCACAGGACCTGGCATTGGAAGCCTGCACAGGCTCCCAGGAGGGGAGGTGTGGATAGTGACCTGTGCTTGCACACAGGCTTCTGGGTGGCTGCAGCAGCAGCATTAATGTTTCACGCCCATCTCTGGTGTCTGCGCTGATAGCCATGGCTTGCATCCATCTCTGGAGCTCATTTAGGTGGTGCTCTGAATCTCTTCTCCTCGCACACCCCAAAACAATGGTCCCTTGACTCTTAGGCAGGTCCAGACTCTTTCCCAGACTTCCTCCTGTTTAGCTGTGGTGCACTAGACGCTTTCAGGCTCTGTTCACACAGCCAACTTCAGTCCTTTCCTTGGGATCTGACCTCTGAAACCCGAGCGTTGGTTCCCAGCCCCCACCCACCCTGGCGGGTGAGCAGACAAGCTTCTCAGGCTGGCGAGTGCTGGTTGGCATAGATCCTCTGTGCAGGAATCTCTCCACTTTTCCCTCTGCACCCCTGTTACTGTGCTCTCTTCCATAGCTCTGAAGCTTCCCCCCTCAACCTGTCTCCTCCAGTGAAGGCACTTCCTAGTGTGTGGAAACTTTTCCTCTTTCGCAGCTCCCTCCCTGATGTGCAGGTCCTGTCCCTATTCTTTTGTCTCTGTTTTTTCTTTTTTCTTTTACCCTACCCAGGTACCCAGGGAGTTTCTTGCCTTTTGGGAAGTC
Source organism: Balaenoptera musculus (assembly GCF_009873245.2). Classification (NCBI taxonomy): domain Eukaryota; kingdom Metazoa; phylum Chordata; class Mammalia; order Artiodactyla; family Balaenopteridae; genus Balaenoptera; species Balaenoptera musculus. The sequence goes on from NC_045798.1 coordinate 57,203,027, forward strand.
TGAGGTTTTCTGCCCGTGTTCAGTAGGTATTCTGTAGGAGTCTTTCCACATGTAGACATATTTTTGATGTATTTGTGGGGAGAAAGGTGATCTCCACGTCTTACTCCTCTGCCATCTTGAAGGTCATCTCCCATGATCATTCTTTCACTCTCTCTGATCCACTCCCTCACCCATTTTATGCCTACCTAGTTAATTATCTCTTATTATAAGAAATAATAGGGTCCAGGACAGCAGATAGTTCAGACTTCACCACCTTACCCTCAAGGTAAGGCCTCTGATCTTCCGGTTCTAAATTTTGAAAATATCCATAAAAAGCCTAGCCTGATAACTGAATAGGACACCATGAATGGTTGGGCATGGATCATAGGGCAAAAGTGAATGCAAGAGCCATGAGATTTAAATCCTATCAGAATCACACAATTAAGCTTGTAGAGAGACAGTCTGTCCAAGAAAACGGTTGTATGGTGGAGGAAGGAGCTCAACTATTGGGATGTCCATCTTCTGCTATCTTCTTCATAGTCTCTCTTGAGACATATATAATCTTTCCCCCTACTAAAATCCCTGATACACAGTCCACCTGGAATTTCAACTGCCATTTATAGCCATGTTTAATCCATAAAAGTGATTTAGATCTTTTACATGAAGGCTTGGGCCAGACATCATTTAATTTGCTGAAACCCATGAAAAAATACCTCTCCTAGGAGCAGTGCCTGACAAGCACATGTTAATGGAAAATAGAAAAAGGAGCTTGAGCCAGTGAAGAACAGGCACTCCTTTGTTGATCCACTAATTCATTCAAAAATCTTCACTGAAATCTTACAATTTACCTGGCATTGTTCTAGAAGGTGATGTAACAATAACCACCAAAACCAGGTGTGGCCCATAACCAGGTGAGTATGCATACCAGTGGGACCAGACCTTTAGAAAACAAGTAAACACAGAATGCTGAAGAGTCCTTAGAACTAAGAAGAAAATCCCTACAGTGCTATGTGGGGAGTAACTAACATATCTAACTTGGGTTGTGGGGTGAAGGAAAGCTCATTTGAGGAAGTGAAATTTGAGCTGAGCCCCAAAAGCAGAGTAGTAAACATGCACAGGAAACATAGGAAGAACATGATGGAGGTGAAGAAGAGCATTGGTGAAAGCTTACTGCGTTTCAGCATTTTATGGAAACCACATAAAAGCCCATGTGGTTGGAGCTCTTGGGACTAGAAACGCACTACTGTTTGTCATTTCCTTGTCCTTCCACATGATGAGTTTAACCACTTTCCTTGGCCTTCAGACTGAGAGATCTTGAGAGCTCCCTGAGAAAAGGGTCCCTGTGGAAGGTAGGGGAAGACAGCAAAGTCAGGGTAGACTGGGAGCACAAAGGCTCTGTATTTGCCAACTTCATATTATTACTAAAGGCAAAATGACAAGTACTGGGAATAGCACTGAAATAGGTGCAAGAGATGTGGTTTGGAAATCTGGTTATCTAATTCATTTCATCTAGAGCTGGGACAAGTCACTAACCATGCCTGAATTTTCTTTTCTTGTCTATAAATTGGAGATGATCTCTTACAGAGTAGTGTTCAAGCTTTACATGATATAGTATACACGACTTTACAAGCTCTAAAGTGATATACCAATGCAAAGAAATGGGATTTGGGGCTGTTTTTTATATGTCCAACATTCAGGTTAAACCCCTGCACATTGCTTACTCTCTGTATATAAACAGCCCTCACAGCAGCATCCTTGGTATTCCTGATCTGATACTGAAGCAGAAGCTGTGTTATTGTGTGTGTGTGTGTGTGTGTGTGTGTGAGTGTGTGTGTGTGCATGTGTATATATGTGGTGAGTGCATGTTCTTCTCATGTGTTGGCTTGTGTAGTCAACGTAGCATGTGTTTGTATGGTGCATGTGGCATGTATGCATGTTTTTGGTGTATGGTGTAAATATGTGATGTGTATGGGTGCATACACACACGTATGCATGTGTGTGTGGTGTGGGGTATGAGAAAGTATGATGCTGAAAGATACACATAGGCTGAAAGTCAGGAATCGTTATCTGGAAATATCATCCAATTTCATTCCAACTCCTGGGGGAATCCCAGAGATGGCACATTGCAAAACCCAGAGATTGCTAGTTTCAGAATAAACCTAACTAACTCTTTTGCTTTCTAATAGTTTAGCAGGCATCAAAACAGAATGCTCTAGGAAGAATAAAATGGGGGCTGTGCTGCCCAGTCATGGCATTGTCACCAGCCTTCCTAAAATGCTGCAGAGGGAGTGTGAGGCCATTGGCAGGTACATGTTCTCTAACCTGCATGGTAGCAAAACATCTCCAGGCCAACCTTGGCCCACTGGAAGCTGGGGAGAGGAGGCTAAGTTTTTACCAATAGAGCTGTTGTGATTCCAGTCAGATGGGAAACAAGTGTAATCAGTAAACTGTTGTGTCCTAGCTGCTACACCCACTAGATTAGGGGAGAGAAAATTATGGAAAACTAAGCAAGACATGGAGCCTTATGCAGCATTTCTATGATCACTTGTCTCCTGGGTTGTGTGGCAGGAAGGAGGGCACTCTAGGGCCAGTGGTGACCAGAATGGCCCCACACATTCCTGGGATATACACTGCACTGACTGCTCTTCTAGTAGATATCAGAAGAGATGTTTCAGTCCAAAACAGTACCCTAAGCTTCTGTTCACCATACGCTGGAGCATGTGTCCATCTATGCAGGAAGACAGAGAAAATAAAATGAAAATTTCATTGATAGGCTAATGGAAGAAATAAGAGTACCACCTAGAAAACAACTATGGAAAGTTGTGATACTGGATTAAAATTCAGTTGCACATCCTCAGATGTGAAGTACAGAGATGGAAGAAATCAATAATAATGTGTTTATGAATGGGGTTTGAGTTTGGCCCTACAAAGAGATGGATTTTGCTAGACATATTGGCTGAGGGTAGGAGAGCAGGGCAGAGAGAAGGATGGCTGTGGTGACATGGAAAATGTGAGTATGTGGCTGAAACAATGGATCTTATGTTTCAGGTTCTCTAGGTACAATGTCTAAAACCCATGAAATTTCTAAGGACCTATAAAAATGACACTTGAGAACTAAAACAATAAATATAGATCCAAAATTCAAAAAAAAAAGGAAGTACAAAAATTTGAATTATAAATATTTTACGACATCTATAAAACATAGCATATAACTTCCACTCATCAACTATATCTGGACTGGAATAAATGTGGTGCTTGATGTGGATGTTTGGTAAGATGAGTGGCGGGTCCTCCAAAAGAAAGATTGCTCAGGACCAAAAAGTTCTCAAACCAGCTCTGTTTTAAAAGACCTAGACTCCAAGAGGTTACCTCGGTTACTTTTAGAGACATTGGTTTCTTTATCTGAAAAAATTAGGTGTCTAAATTGAGCTCTCCAGAGGCCTGGGTATCATAAAATCACAGGGGAACCATAAAAATTTTACAAATTCTAAGCAAGATAACTTAATTAGTCAGATTAAGTAGTATTTGAGGATTGTTCATGATTAGTGAGAAAATACAACATACACACACACATACACACAATAATTTAGGTGTTTATTATTGCATTAACACATTGTCTAGCAAATGTTTACACTTTGTAGCTAAAACTAGATTTATTACTGTTGTTGTTTGATTGAAGGAAAGATCAGCTAACTAAAATTGTTTGTTATTAACTCTGTGAGTTGATTGACTTGTGGGAATCCAAGGTATTTGACTATAACCAGGCACTTCTGTCAAGCAGTTGATAACTTACCCAATAACAAGCATAGTAATTTGGCATTCAGGCCTTACAACCCCAATCTATCAGGTAACATGAATCATTACACACGTTTAAGGGAAATATCTTAAGAAAACAAGGGAACATGTTACTATTTTTCTTTTATGTGTCAATTGATTCAATATAGCTGCCTGTTATGTCACAAATCTTGATTTGCCAAAAACATGTTCTCTTCCTCTAACTATCAGAGGTGTATACTGTAAAAATCATATGTAAGATGGTTACATAATTAAAGGGAGTAAATCCTTTTACCAAGATCAGCATCATAAAGTAGTGACTTTGTACTCAATCATCACCACCTGGGGGTAACTCTTGTATCATGTTTAACTGAAATGTATTTATACTTCTGGATTTATTTACATAAACAGCAGTCTAAATTTTGCAAAAGCAGAAAAGATCCTGGCTAACTTACTTAAATACAGTCTACAGGACCTAACCAGCTGTAAACTGTTGTTTTTGTAAATGTTTTGTTGTGAAGATGAAGGTTACAAACAACAGGAGAAACTTCAGTGATATATTTAGAATTGTGCTGAAGCCAGGATCAGGAGCTATAAAGGTAATTCACATGTATACATTGCTCTTAAACTTTAATGTGCTGTGCTTTCACAGCTATTTAATAAATGCTCTTTCTGAAAATTCCATATCTTATCTGACATGGTAAATACTTTTACCTGAATTTGGCAGATAAGTAAACAAAGTCTAAGAGGTAAAATTGAGCCTGAGGTCCCACAGCTGATTTTAGAGGAGGAGCTGGTCTCATAACCCCCAACCCCACTTGTTCCCATGATGTCCTCATGTCCCAGAGTTCTATGAAACACTAATTCCCTTAGTTGGTATTACATGTCACAAGAAAGGAAAAAAAAAAAAAAAAAAAAGGAAGAAGAATAAGAATTAAAATTAGCTGAGAAAATTCTGTCTTTAACATAATGAAGTCCTGTTACTACAGTATTCTTTGAAACCTTTTATATGCTGCCTTGTTTGTAAATTTCTAAGAGAGATACGCAGTGTATATCATTTCCCAAACTTATTTAACTAAACATCCTTTTCTAGGTATTCGAAAGAACACCTTTTGAGAAACTTATGTCCCTCCATGAAATCTCTATCAATCTCAGAAGAAAATAGGCCCCTAGTATAGGCCTTACTGTCTTATATATTTGTTGATATTGTTGATAATGATACACAAGCACTTCAAATCTTGTATTTTTTTCTAAGAAATTTGCAAAACCCAGGAAGAGACACCTAATGCGGTTTGTTTAAGAAACCCCGATTAGTGGTTCAGACAGATGCTTTCTGGAATAACAACCAGTGAGCTGTGACTGGAACGCTATGAAATGTTTTGCACATAAAATGAATCCTTATGCTTGGAAAGTCAATACCTGTTGTGAGTGGTTATCGACTGTGGTTAGTTTGAAGGGCTGGGAATTAGAGTAGCTCATTCCAGTGAGGCTTTCACTCTTCAGTGAAGAAGCAAGAGCAAAGAAGTTTACACAAACCCAAATGTGTTGCGTTCTGGCTTTGTCCCAGGTTAGTATAAAGGGTACAGCCTACACCTTTGGAGACATGCCATATGCAAAAAGTAAACTTTGCCAAAAGGAGAGCAGGATTCCTCCAAAGGAAAAGAATGCTTTACAGGATCCCCTCCAAAAGTCTTGATATTTCATTCTGCATAAAGCAGGGAATATGGTAGCCACCAAATAAATCTATTTTATTAATTCACTAATGTTGAGCTCCTCTTATAGGCACAGAGAAGATGCTTTGTGCCTGTTTATGATACTCTTATATCAAGGTAATATATTTTAGACCAAGGGTACTGAGAAGGCAGAGACCATGGAGTCTTCCCGATATCAAATCAAGTAGTGGAATCAAGTTCATTCAGAAAAAAGCCACAGATCTATTTATATAAAATTTTAGAAGCCAGTAAGGGAGAACTTTAGACTTTGGGGCTATTCAAATGATTAGTTTAATTTTTCAGTGATGAGTTAGATATGATGAGGAACATACATGCTTATAAGTAACGAAATCCACCAAGACTTTTAATATCTGCCCAAAATAAATATCCTTCTAAATTTTTATCCATAGAAATACAGGAGTTGCTTCCTTATTTTGTATCCCTTTTAGTGGGTTCTTCTCTTTACAATAGGTTTTTTGTCTCTCGGTGAATTTCTGCTATCTTAGTGGTTATTTCTCTCTCTTTCTTCCCCTCCCAATTTTTGGTGTTGGTTAATGACCAATCAATTTTGGGTTAATAACATGAGAAATGTTAGGAAAGTAGAAGGAATAAAAAAGGACTTTAAAAAGTAACCACTGTGTGACCTCCCTGTGGTCCCGTGGTCCTGTCCTATTGCCCTTACACTCCATGTATTCACTGGGCTCTTGACTCAAGACTGTGTTCAAATCTCACCCTGTTATTTCCTAGCTCTTCCATCCCTTTCAAGAGGATTATATTTTCTTTGCTTTGGTCTCATCTGTAAAATGCAGATAATCATAGTATTCATCTCAGGAATTCCTGGGTTGATTAAATGAATATAGCACCTAGTAGGTAACAAATATCTCACAAATGTTAGCTGCTATTATTATTATTAACCATTATTATTAATGACAGTAGTAGAAGTAGAAATATTTACCATAATAGGAGACTGAGGTGGAGAGAGGTTAAATAGATATTAAGTCATCAAAGAGTGTCAGCAATTGGGATTCCCCAAGTCTACTATCCATTCCCTACATTCAGGGGCCATGCCTGACTCGTGCATTTGCCAGGCAGGGGGTACAAAATATGTACATAGATGAATGAATAGCAACTTCAGATCACATGCTTGTCATGGGATCAAGAGAGTAAGGGATCAAATAAATAATGAAGTTATACCTAAAAGACGTAAAAAATATAATATTTAAATACTTAGAATAGAAAATAATAATGATTTCTGAGGATTTTAAGAGTATTAGGGAAATGAAGATAATACAATTGAGGAATAAATTAAAGAAAGTAATAAAAAGAGACATAATGTAAACTTTTAGGGGTCAAAACCAGCAAAGCAATAGCAATAAACACATGAAAAGAAAATGTATGAATTTCAGGTAAGCCAGTATTAAAGAGTGTATGCTTTCATATTGCAAAAGTTGAATGCATGCGATTTATTTTTGCACATAAACTTTGCTAAGCTAGTAGTGATTGTTTTATGCTTAAGACTTATTTTTCCTTTTTTCTTTTCTGCTAATACTTGAAATTCTGCTAATAAAAAGAGTATGCCTTCACTTCAGGTAACTGTCAGAGTTGAACAGTAACATCTACTTAAGTCAATTTAGTACTAATGAGTATTTTATTTATTTTCTAACATGCTTATAATGAAGCAAAGTAACAAATTTTAAATTAAACATGTTTAAAATTAATTAAGCTAAAGTCTGTATATTGGTTAAATTTTGTTTACTTTTTATAAATACCAGAAAAATATTCAGTTACAGTTTAAAGGAGAATGAAAAATGTAGAGATTAAATATTTGTATTACTCTGGGCTGTATACATATAAATTATAAGATTATTTTCTATCACCACCTAGATTACTTACTCTAAAGCTTGCATTCTCAACAGGGATGTAAATTGATTCTTGGGAATGAAAAAAATTTTACTCTTCTTTTGTATAAAATGCAGAAATAAGTACAAAACATACTCGGAAATATAGTATGTTGTGGAATGAACATTTCATGGGAAGACAATTAGGAAAATTTTTCCTAAAAAGGATACATGGAGGGGTAGGGAGATAATGAAAAAAAGATTGAGAAACACTCTAAAATTTCATTCAGAAAAAGAGTGTAGTATCTTGGAAAAGCCCCTCCATCATGCAGTAGTTTGATTGTTCTTAACCCATCTCTACTAAGTTTTCCCTTAAGTTTTCCTGTGTTTAAAAACAAAGACTAGAGAAGAAATATGCATTAACTCCCAGTTTAATTAAGTTCTAGTCATATACTCTTATACAATGCAATTGACCTCTATCAGCCTGTATTTCATTTAAATCTATGCAATGATATAATAGCACCGTCTGCATAAGAATATTAAGAAGAGTTAATAAGGTAATACATGCCAGTCATTTAGCTCAGGGTTTGGCACAGGTTGGGTGTTCTTGGTGAGTGTAGCCTTCAGTATCATGATTGTTCTAATTTTGAGTTTGGGATTTCCATGTCCACATAGACGCCATGACAGTGCTGCTTTTGCAGCCCAATCAAGACCAATTTAGAACCTTCCCACTGAATGAAAAGTGACTGCATTTTATAATCTGCCCTTACCTCATCCAGTTTTTTTTGGTCATTATTTCAATCCAAATACATTATCCCCCCACCAAAAAAAAAAAAAAAAAATATATATATATATATGTATGAATATGTACATATGCAGATATGTGTGTGTGTGTATGTACACACACATATATACATACATTTACATATTACATATAGTTACACAAAACAGACAAAGATCAAAGAAGTGGAGCACTTTGGAGAAAGGTGATTAAAAAGGAAAATTAATATGCATTGTTCTCAAAAATTTCCTAAGTATGCAAAAGGATAGGATTAACTGCCTATTTTCAAATTCTGAGTAAATATTTTCCAAATCTGAATACCATGCAAAGAGATACCGATTATACTTCATTATACAGCAAATAATGCAAAACATTCAAATTATTTAGTCACATAATGACTTTTTTTTAATCTGTAAACCATATTCACATTTGGCATGAGCTAGAGCTAATAAAGCAAAACAAAATCCATCAAACATTTATGGAGTACTCATGTTCTCAAGTGACTTCAGAAATGAAAAGATGTCATTTGACATAGTTAACCTCATATGTCCTTCCCACCTCCAAGATCATTTGTTTGTTATAACTAGGGTTTGTATAGCATTTTATTTTTCTGGTAGAGTGACAGTTGAATGGTGATAGGTGGAATCTGGGAAAGATTAGAAGAGTTGACCAATGCAATGCTTGAGAATAGAAGCTAAATTTGGAAGAGCTGGGCCAGTACAGAGCTGGAGATTTCTCCTTCTCACCTACAGTTCTAACAAAATACACTCCTCCATTGATTGCTTTTTAAAAAAGCAATAATTAAACAATAATTGAGCAATAAACCAACAAGTATTTTTTTTTAGAGACAACTTGTTTTATGAACAGTCAAGAGAGAAAGCATTTATTATATGGTGTTATTAATTGTAGATTATTTGTTGTGACCAGACCAACAAAATGCTATTATGTAGACCATTCCCCCTGGGATACAAGAATGACTTTGTTATGCAAAATGTCTCTCTGTAAAGCTGTATGCAAGAATCAGATTTTATGACGACAGCACTTTATTCTACATCGCCAGCAGCACAGAGCCCTGCTGTCTGACATGAGGGGAAAGAATACTTATTGCTTCCCTTGCTACTCTTAGAGAAAACAGAGAGATGTGAAAGCGGAACTCTGAACCAGGAGCCTCAAGTTCCAGCATCACAATTCACCTTGGAAAACCCACTTACTATATTGTATTGATACTTCAATTTCCACATCTCTATAATGTAGATAATAATTCCTCATTTAACGACTTCTTAGAGTTATTGTAAATAGCAAAAGCATTGAATAAAAATGTTTTCCCCCAAAGTATGTAGTGCTAAACATGTGCAAAGAGCTAAGGTAATTCTTTTATTGAGCAGTGATGTTGGTGGAACAAAGGTAAGGACCAGGCTGCTCATCAGAGTTGATATTAAAAATATGTAACAAGAGGCACAGATGCAGTGCAGGTGGAGTGGATGCTGGGCGAGTTGTATCAGTAAGAGTCATCAGTAACTTTTGTCACTGTAGCTAGCTCATCCAGGATATATTCTGAACTTCCCTTGAATAATCAGCCTCTCTAGACACTCCTGTCATCCTTTCTCCTTTGGGTGGGAGAGTCATCTCCTTCAGTGTCTGCCAGACAAGAGAGTTTATTACATTACCCTTATTAAATTTCCTTTTGCTCTTCAACTCTCATTGCCTATGCCCTCTCATTTCTCTCAGGCTTATAACATTTAATTTCTCCTTTCCTCTGCTATTACTGAGTTCAATTTTCATCCCAATTGTGAGGCTACAGGATGTAGCTTCCATACCAGTGGGAGTTCTCCATGGACGCTTTTAGAGTGACAACCTTACTTATTAATATCATTACCAATTAATCATTTTAAGCACAAGAAATATGTTGAATATCCTTGTTTGAACTTTCCAAGTATCTATGGCTCCTGACTTAAACGATACGTGGTTTCGCTCCTGATTGGTAGACTTCTTTTTTTTTTTTTTATTTCCCTTGACCTAGATTTGTGATCATTGGTAATGAGTTCTATAGTAGATTAAACTGTAGGCTGGTCCTTTTAGGAAACCTGAAATAGTTATCCCATATCCTTTAGATACAGTTCAAGATTCTTAGGCTAACTTTCCGCATTCTATACAATCTGTTCAACAAAACAATAAGAATTTCTCAGAAATATATCTCCTTTGTCAAGTTATTTGACACTGTCCTACAATGTCTACTAATTAATTTAGTTAGGATTATTCTGCAGGCTGCTTTATTCCCAGCTTAGAATTTTTTCACATTTTTTCCCCCTGATTTTCATGTTCTTGTCTCTTCTCTTAAAATCCTGCTTACCCCTAGGGCACTGTTGAAGTCTCAGTCTTCCCTGCCTAGTTGAGGTGTCCTTTCTCTGCACATAGGTGTTGTGTTATCTTCAGTACTTAGTCACTTACTGTTTTATTATACTATATATCTAATTTGTCCATTGGCATTGCCTCCTTCACTTTACCTGCAAATTCTTTGAGGTCAGAAACCATGTAGCAGAATAATCTTTTCTCCTTTTTCACAGGTCTCACAAAGATGGGCAGATTATAGGCACAAAGATGTTAGACACTTATCAGTGTGTAATAAAGTGTGACCACAAACCTTTGTAAAGCACTTTCTTTGCAGGCTGGCTCTATACACTTAACCATTCGATTATTCTGCTCCATAATCACTGCATGTTGATTGAGTCTATTTTAAACAGTTATGCACTATCAGTTGGCTTGTGTATGTCTAGAGCAGGGTCATAACCTCACATTCAAGATTCTTTAGGATTTTGAAGAATGGGTTTCAAAGATCTTATTAATGCATTAAAACTGAATACAAAATTTTCTGTGCTTTTAATTCTGTCTCTTATCTTTTGCCTCCCCACCCACAAGAATTCACAGCTTTAAACATATTCTCAACAGAGTCTATGTCTTCCTAGAAGATTAGGAACCTCCAAAATGAATCTGGAAAGGTACTGCTAAAGCCAACCATTGATTGCATAGGTGGGTAGGGGAGTTAACAAAGAGAGAAGTAGATTGGGAAGAATTTCTTCCAAACTCTACCCTTATTTCTTAGTGAATTTAAGCTGTTGTATCAAAGAATGCCCATCCAGGTCTCTTAAAATGGGTTTCTACAGTGGCCTAGGCAGAGAAGTTCATATTTGCTGGCTCCCCTCCTTCCTGTGGGGAATCTTCATCCCACTCCAGTCCACTGCCCAAAGCTTATCAGTAGAACTGTGCCCCAGGCTGTGTACTGGTAAGGTGGAATGTCTAAAGCAAATCCAGAATTATAAAGTTCCACAGGGAGTGGCCCTGGGGAGGATTAAGGAAACAGGGCTCTGATTTCCCCTCTAGCAACAATCCTGTTTCCCCACCAACCCTTCAGGGTGAGGAGTGAGACCCATTGTAAATTAGTATCTCAAAGCAAGCCTGACAACCAGGTCCACAGTAATTGTCTTCCCTTCTTGTTTTAGGAAAAGAAAACTTCATTACTGATTTTCCCCTAGACTACAGCTCTCATTCTGCTCCTATCCACCTGGGCTAACGCAGTACAGAATTGCCTTTTTCTCACACTTCTGATGTTCGCCCTTTACTTGGCTTCCCTCTAGGTTAGCACTGATTTTCCAAGGGTCTAGGATGGGGGAGGGAGTGGATGCATTATGCTAATATAGTTCTATCTCTCTTTCCTCTTAGAGGGGCAAATCCTAGTTCTCAGGAAGGCTCTTCCACAAGGCTTTTAAACACCTGAACTTCTCCTATGAGGATCAGTGAATGTGGAACACAGCTTTAGACTACAAAACATGGATGTAGAAACAAAGTTTGCAAAATGCATCCTGTTAAACTTAGATTGGAGGTGTACTCATCCTTATTCATATCCAGCCCTCATTTTACCTCTAGTTCTTAAGACCTCAACCTGCTTCTAAGTCTGAGAGCTTTAGGTCTCATGAAAGACTGACTTTAACAATATTAAGAACACCGAGGACACAGGAGAACATTCCAGTAGAGTGTGCTGTTCTGGATCCAGTGGTCAAATATATACAATTCTCTTAGGGGATCAACAGGCTGAGGGCTCCCCAGACCCCCAGTCTGAGCATTCTAAGTTCTCCAGTCACTCTCTGCTGTTATGTAAAACTATGATGCAGAGTTACTTTTATCAAATCCTGTGGGTAAGAATGATATGTTTCAGAGAAAAGACAGTCTGTGGGAGGATGAGTACTTGCTTTAATCTATGAGAGTTACAGGTCAGCTAACTTCAAATCAAGCACTATTCCTATTTGCATCCTCCAGCCCTATTTACCTCTCCCCAGCAGACCCTGGCAGAGGCTCTAAGACCCATCTAGGCACTTTATGGTTTGTGGGATTTGCAGCCATTTCCCCCCTAACATGCATTTTTCTACATCTGAAGATATGGAGTCATTTAAAATATGGGCAAGTTTACACTTAAGGAAGAAGATAAAGTAAAATATCTATGGTGAAATAATACCATTGGGTTACAAATGTGTTCTCATTGGATTTATTTGAATTAGGGTAAATATATGCAAGTTGAATATGAGTTGTGGCAAAATGATCAAACTGACTGAAACACATTCCATACAAACAATGTTTTTGACCTCAATTTATTTCTTAAGTATTTATTGACCCCTTACTATGGCTCAGTTCTGGGATATCTAAGGGATTCCAAAATCTGTAGACATGGTGAATTATCTCCTTAAAGAGTTATCACTCTATTCTCTTCCTTTAGAGAAAAGAAACTATATAAAAAATGGCCAATGTGTGTACCTCTCAAAAGAGTCAAAATTACTTCCAACAATATGGGTGTCCTAAACTCAATTTTAGCAAATACTTGAACTATATATAAACACAGATATTATGTTGATTTATAACCACACCCTCAATGGCTGGAGCTTCTTGATTAATGACTATTTTACCCTGTTGAACAAAGAAAACAAAATCACAGAATTTAGAAAGTGTCAATAGCTCTATTTCTGACTATAAGTATTTTCTTAAAGTCTTTACACCTTTTGGAAATGGTAGGGGCATGATAAGGTCATATATACTAGTCTAGGATATATTTGAATACAGTGTTGCCAAAATGACTGCAATACATCTGGCAGCATATCGTTCTTCACCTTAAGTTACTTATTTCTTGATGTCCTTTCCTGATTTAATGTGACATTGGGACTGAGGTAAGAACTTGAGTGGACAGATAGCCAAAGATCAGAAGTTATCTGTGTAATGTGTAACATGTAATGGGTTCATAGGGGAAAAAGCTCCCAGAACGACTGAGGTTAAATTCCTACCAGCATGACAAAATGGTGGCTTGGAATTCTCACAGGTTGAATTTCAGGGGAAAAAAAAAAATGTAATATTTTCATACTGCTGAGTTTGTGGATTAACATCACACCAGTTACCTGAGTATACCCAAAATCTCTACAGGTGTCAAGCTTTAATGCTGCTCTTGACAGCTTAGTAGTCATGTCAATCTGTCTGGGTCTTTAACTTTCCCCTGCCCAAACTTCCATGTCATAAAGAAGTTTTGTGACTTTCTCTCTTCCCCTTATCAGCTTAAATATGAAGTAATGTTGAAGAGGTTGACTATGAAGAATGTTATGAGTTGCAATCCTATCTCAATTTGAGAAAAAATAATAATACAATTGTAAAGTAACTGATAATTTCTCATCTAACCTAGCTGCTGAAAAAAACTATGCTTAGAACAACCAACTAGTACTGAGGAACTAACAGTGTCTCTTCTGTATTGGCTCAGTAAGTAGGTTGGTTCAGTGAGGCAAGAGCTGAGCTGAGCAAACAGGTTGTGATGTCTGAATGTGACTCCATCACTGCAGGTGAGGGGAGGAGAGATACTCAAGGTCAGAGCAGGACCACTGTCCCAGCCTACCTTAGAACATGTTGGGCTTAGGGTAATTTGCTACAGCTTCTCCACTTCATTGTCTACTGTCACTGATGCATTCTCATATCTAAAAGCCAGCTTACTAACAACTAACAAACAGCCTACAGTGATGCAAAACTGCAAAATCAGAAGTTTACATTTTCACTCACTTTCCATTGCTCAACTCCATTTGCCCCTGTGTTCTTGAGGTTTGTTTCATCTAAGAATAAGTTATGAAACATGTCTCAGGCTCTTCACATGTGTTCAACTTTTTGATATGTACTATGGTAGATACAAGTAAAAATAGGGCATGGTCCTTCATCACAGGTAAATGGAGAGATGCATGCTATTTAACAATATTTCTATTGCCTATTTTGAAGCTTAGATGAACCAAGAGGGTGTGCTACCTGAAGGGAGCAGGAGAGGCTAGAGGAGACTGAAGGGAACAGCACTGATCCAGGGGTTCCAGGACCTGATCATAAGAGGAGGAGCATTTACTCATGGCAGTGGAGTTAGCGTCACTGGGGTGAGAACTGAGAATGCTAGTGCAACACATCAAGAATAAAGGGTGAGGCAAGGTGATGCTAGAAAGGAGAGAATGAGCAGTGAGGGCTGAGATGATCAAAGGCAGGCTGCAATGCAGCACAAAAAAATGGGTCAAGACCATCTGTTCAGAACTAAGGCTGTTAACAGCAAGAGAGAGTGCTCCTTTTATGTGATGCCCAGTGTGTGGCCCTGATGTGAGAATGAAGGCTTACAGCAACCATTAAGGGATGAAGCAAAGCACATTTATAATGTGTGCTTAAGGAACAGATCTTATCATAGGGTGAATAATCATTATAAATATTAAAGCACATTATTGTACTTCTTCTAAATTATTTACCAATTGATTCATATGTGTCTTATGCAGGAAAAATATTTGATGATGATTAAATAATTCAAGAGCCTTGATTTATCTGCGTGTTTTGTCTGTAATAATTCTTCCATTAGGGCTTACCTGTCAATCAGAAATCATATTCCTGGGACTTGTCCCAAACTGCCTCATACCTCTCTGTACTGCAGTGTATTTTCTCACTCTGTATTTTACTCCTCATACCAATTCCTACATGCTATAGCCTTTATAAATAGATGCCAATTGATAAATGTCTTTGAATCAGAAACCTTAGCTCTTTCCAAGTCTATAACTTGTTCTGCTCCCTAAATGGTTCTGCACGGAAAGACTGGCAAACAAATCCCTTTAAAGGACCATGGTAGATCTATAAACATCTAGAAATCCACATTGAGCACTGCGCATTACTTAGGCCTCATCCCTTCTTGACCCCAGCTTTCTTCAAAATACTGGGTCCTGGCTGGATCTCCTCGTTTATGTAATATTGCTAAATATCCACTCATAATTTTGAAATTCTTTGTTAGATAAAAATCATTCTCTTTTTCTCCATCAATCTCAGTAAATAGCGAAAATCAGAAACATTTTCCACATTTAAAAATCAAATTACAAGGCTAAAGATACTCCTAATCACGAAGAGCTACAAGCAATTCTATTTACAGGTAATGCTGCCACATTTACTGAACCAAATAGTGTATTATCAACACAAGAATTGTACAGACTTCAGTGCACTAAATTGAATTGGCCTTATAAAATTACTTTCTGAACACCTTTCTCGGTGGAAAGATAATATGTAGACATGAAAAGTTAAATAATAATACAAGGAAACAGTATGAGCAATGCAAGTAGTATATGATTAATTAGCCAGAGAGCCCTTAAAGCAGTAAGTCTTACAGTTTAGAGGAGGGATTAATCAGGACAGAGGTGAACTGGAAATGGTACTGCATGACTAGGTCTTGAAAAATGGTGAGAATTGTTAAAGGTGGGGAGGCAGAAGGGAAGCATTCTGGTGCACAAGTGCAGAGGACATTGAGGGAGAAAGCAATACATGTTCAGAGGCTTCAGACTTGCTTATAAAAGATTTAGAAATGCTGCATCAAATCTGTCTTCTTCTTTCACAAAGATGAGTGTCTTTAGGAATTTTGAGGGTTCTCCTCTGTAGGTAAATAATACTACTTAGACATCAGACATTTCTAATTAGGACCATGTCAACAAAGTAACGTGGTGACCAGCAGGTCCTAGCTCCTCTCACAGCTCCTATATTATTTTGCTTTTCCTTATCAAATACCTGCTCCAATCTACCTCCTTCCTGAGAAACTATTCTAGTCCTATTCCCTTAAATAATCTTTGTTTCATATAAAATTAACTTAATTCTGGTGGTAAGTCATAAGAGAAATAGGTTTGACTTTTCCAAACTCTAAAAAGATTCATCAGATTTGTTCAAGATGGCAGAATAGAAGGACATGCGCTCACTCCCTCGTGCGAGAGCACTGGAATCACAACTAACTGCTGGACAGTCATCTACAGGAAGACACTGGAACTCACAAAAAGATACCCCACATCCAAAGACAAAGGAGAAGCTGCAATGAGATGGTAGGAGGGGTACAGTCACAATAAAATCAAATCCCATAACCGTTGGGTGGGTGACTCACAAACTGGAGAATAATTATACCACAAAAGTCCACCCACTGGAGTGAAGGTTCTGAGCCCTATGTCAGGCTTCCCAACCTGGGGGTCTGGCAACAAGAGGAGAAATTTCCAGAGAATCAGACTTTGAAAGCTAGTGGGATTTGATTGCAGGGCTTTGAAAGGACAGGGAGAAATAGAGACTCCACTCGTGGAGGGCACACACAAAGTAGTGTGTGCATCAGCACCTGGGGGAAAGAGCAGTGACCCCACAGGAGACTGAACCAGACCTACATGCTACTGTTGGAGGGTCTCCTGCAGAGGTGGGGGCGTGGCTGTGGTTCACTGTGGGGACAAGGATACTGGCAGCAGAAGTTCTGGGAAGTACTCCTTGGCATGAGCCCTCCTGAAGTCTGCCATTAGACCCAAGAAAGAGCCTGTAGCTTCCAGTGATGGATTGCCTCAGGCCAAAAAAAAAAAAAAAAAAAAACAGGGAAGGAACTCAGCCCCACCCATCAGCAGACAAGCAGACTAAAATTTTATTGAGCTCTGCCACCAGAGCAACATCCAGTTCTACCCACCACCAGTCCCTCCCATCAGGAAGCTTGCACAAGCGTCTTAGATAGACTCACCCACCAGAAGGCAGAGAGCAGAAGCAAGAAGAACTACAGTCCTGCAGCATGTGGAACGTAAACCACATTCACAGAAAGATGGACAAAATGAAAAGGCAGAGGGCTATGTACCAGATGAAGGAATGAGATAAAGCCCCAGAAAAACAATTAAATGAAGTGGAGACAGGCAACATTCCAGACAAAGGATTCAGAATAATGATAGTGAAGATGATCCAGGACCTTGCAAAAAGAATGAGGGCAAAGATTGAGAAGATGCAAGAAATGGTTAACAAAGACCTAGAAGATTTAAAGGACAAACACCTAGAAGAACTAACAAACAAACAGAGATGAACAAAACAATAACTGCAAAGAAAAATACTCTAGAAGGAATCAATAGCAGAATAACTGAGGGAAAAGAACGGATAAGTGACCTGGAAGACAGAATGGTGGAATTCACTGCCACAGAACAGAATAAAGAAAAAAGAATGAAAAGAAATGAAGACAAGTCAAGAGGGCTCTGGGACAACATTAAATGCACCAACCTTTGCATTATAGGGGCCTCAGAAGTAGAAGAGAGAGAGAAAGGACTGGAGAAAATATTTGAAGAGATTATAGTCAAAAACTTCCCTAACATGGGAAAAGAAAGAGCCACCCAAGTCCAGGAAGTGCAGAGAATCCCATACAGGATAAATCCGAGGAGAAACATGCTGAGACACAGAGTAATCAAATTGGCAAAAATCAAAGACAAAGAAAAATGATTAACATCCACAAGGGAAAAATGACAAATAACAGGCAAGGGAACTCCCATAAGGTTAACATCTGATTTCTCAGCAGAAACTCTAGAAACCAGAAACAGAAACTCTAGAAGCCAGAAGGGAGTGGCATGATATATTTAAAGTGATGAAAGAGAAGAACCTACAACCAAGATTACTCTAGCTGGCAAGGATCTCATTCAGATTCGACAGAGAAATTAAAACCTTTACAGAGAAGCAAAAGCTAAGAGAATTCAGCACTACCAAACCAGCTCTACAACAAATGCTAAAGGAACTTCTCTGTGGGAAACAAAGAGAAGAAAAGAACCTACAAAAACAAACACAAAACAATTAAGAAAACGGGAATAGGGGCATACATATCGATAATTACCTTAAATGTGAATGGATTAAATGCTCCAACCAAAAGACACAGGCTCACTGAATGGATACAAAAACAAGACCCATATATAGACTGTCCACAAGAGACACACTTCAGACCTAGGGACACATACCAACTGGAAGTGAGGGGATGGAAAATGATATTCTTTGCAAATGGAAATCAAAAGAAACCTGGAGTAGCAATACTCATATCAGATAAAATAGACTTTAAAATAAAGAATATTACAAGAGACAAGGAAGGATGCTACATAATGATCAAGGGATCAATCCAAGAAGAAGATGTAACAATTATAAATATATATGCACCCAACATAGGAGCACTTCAATACATAAGGCAACTGCTAACAGCTATAAAAGAGGAAATAGACAGTAACACAGTAATAGTGGGGGAATTTAACACCTCATTTACACCAATGGACAGATCATCCAGAGAGAAAATTAATAAGGAAACAGAAGCTTTAAATGACACAGTAGACCAGATAGATTTAATTGATATTTATAGGACATTCCATCCAAAAACAGCAGTTTACACTTTCCCCTCAAGTGAACACGGGACATTCCCAGGATAGATCACATCTTGGGTCACAAATCAAGCCTCTGTAAATTTAAGAAAATTGAAATCATATCAAACTTGCTTTCCGACCAAAATGCTATGAGATTAGAAGTCAATTACATGGGAAAAAATGTAAAAAACACAAACACATGGAAGCTAAACAATACATTACTAAATTACCAAGAGATCACTGAAGAATTCAAAGAGGAAATAAAAAAATACATAGAGACAAATGACAACGAAAACAGGATGATCCAAAACCTATGGGATGCAGAATAGCAGTTCTAAGAGGGAAATTTATAGCAATACAGTCCTACCTCAAGAAACAAGAAAAATCTCAAATAAACAATCTAACGTTACATGTAAAGGAACTAGAGAAAGAAAAACAAAGAAAACCCAAAGTTAGTTGAAGGAAAGAAATCATAAAGATCAGAGCAGAAATAAATGAAATAGAAACAAAGAAAACAATAGCAAAGATCAATAAACCTAAAAGCTTGTTCTTTAGAAGATAAACAAAATTGATAAGCCTTTAGCCAGACTCATCAAGGAAAAGAGGGAGAGGACTCAAATCAATAAAATTAGAAATGAAAAAGAAGTTACAGTGGACACCGCAGAAATACAAAGCATTATAAGAGACCACTACAAGCAAATCTATGCCAATAAAATGGACAACCTGGAAGAAACGGACAAATTCTTAGAAAGGTATAACCTTCCAAGACTGAACCACGAAGAAATAGAAAATATGAACAGACCAATCACAAGCACTGAAATTGAAACTCTGATTAAAAATCTTCCAACAAACAAAAGTCCAGGACCAGATGGCTTAACAGGTGAATTCCATCAAACATTTAGAGAAGAGCTAACACCCATCCTTCTCAAACTCTTCCAAAAAATTGCAGAGGAAGGAACACTCCCAAACTCATTCTTTGGGGCCACCATCACCCTGATACCAAAACCAGACAGAGATACTACAAAAAAAGAAAATTACAGACCAATATCACTAATGAATATAGTTGCAAAAATCCTCAACAAAATACTAGCAAAAACAAATCAACAAGACATTAAAAGGATCATACACCATGATCAAGTGGGATTTATCCCAGGGATGCAAGGATTCTTCAATATACGCAAATCAATCAATGTGATACACCATGTTAACAAATTGAAGAATAAAAACTATATGATCAACTCAATAGATGCAGAAAAAACCTTGACAAAATTCAACACCCATTTATGATAAAATCTCTCCAGAAAGTAGGCATAGAGGGAACTTTCCTCAACATAATAAAGGCCATATATGACAAAGTCACAGCAAACATCATTCTCAATGGTGAAAAACTGAAAGCATTTCCTCTAAGATCAGGAACAAGACAAGAATGTCCACTCTCACCAGTATTATTCAACATAGTTTTGGAAGTCCTAACCACAGCGATCAGAGAAGAAAAAGAAATAAAATGAATCCAAATTGGAAAAGAAGAAATAAAACTGTCACTGCTTGCTGATGACATGATACTATACACAGAAAATCCTAAAGATGCCACCAGAAAACTACTAGAGCTAATCAATGAATTTGGTAAAGTTGCAGGATACAAAATTAATGCACAGAAATCTCTTGCATTCCTACACACTAATGATGAAAATTCTGAAAGAGAAATTAAGGAAGCACTCCCATTTACCATTGCAACAAAAAGAATAAAATACCTAGGAATAAACCTACCTAGGGAGAAAAAAGACCTGTATGCAGAAAACTATAAGACACTGATGAAA
Organism: Balaenoptera musculus; assembly: GCF_009873245.2. Taxonomy (NCBI): domain Eukaryota; kingdom Metazoa; phylum Chordata; class Mammalia; order Artiodactyla; family Balaenopteridae; genus Balaenoptera; species Balaenoptera musculus. The sequence continues at coordinate 57,223,616 of NC_045798.1, forward strand.
GAAATCAAAGAAGACACAAACAGATGGAGAGATATACCATTTTCTTGGATTGGAAGAATCAATATTGTGAAAATGACTATACTACCAAAAGCAATCTACAGATTCAATGCAACCCCTATCAAATTACCAATGGCATTTTTTTACAGAACTAGAACAAAAAATCTTAAAATTTGTATGGAGACACAAAAGATCCCACATAGCCAAGGCAATCTTGAGGGAAAAAAACAGAGTAGGAGGAATCAGACTCCCTGGCTTCAGACTATACTACAAAGCTACAGTAATAAAGACCATATGGTACTGGTCCAAAAACATAAATATAGATCAATGGAACAGGATAGTGACCCCCGAGATAAATGCATGCACCTATGGTCAACTAATCAATGACAAAGGAGGCAAGGATATACAATGGAGAAAAGACAGTCTCTTCAATAAGTGGTGCTGTGAAAACTGGACAGCTACATGTAAAAGAAAGAAATTAGAACACTCCCTAACACCATACACAAAAATAAACTCAAATTGGATAAAAGACCTAAATGTAAGTCCAGACACTCTAAAGCTCTTAGAGGAAAACATAGGAAGAACACTCTTTGACAAAAATCACAGCAAGATCTTTTTTGACCCACCTCTTAGAGTAATGGTAATAAAAACAAAATAAACAAATGGGACCTAATGAAAGTTAAAAGCTTTTGCACAGCAAAAAAAAACCCAAAAAACAAAAAACTATAAACAAGATGAAAAGACAACTCTCACAATGGGAGAAAATATTTGCAAACGAATCAATGGACAAAGGATTAATTGTCAAAATATATAAACAGCTCATGCAGCTCAATATTAAAAAAAAACAAACAAGACAATCCAAAAATGGGCAGAAGACCTAAATACACATTTCTCCAAAGAAGACATACAGATGGCCAAGAAGCACATGAAAAGCTGCTCAACATCACTAATTATTAGAGAAATGCAAATCAAAACTACCATGATGTATCACTTCACACTGGTTAGAATGGGCATCATCAGAAAATCTACAAATAACAAATGCTGGAGAGGGTGTGGAGAAAAGGGAACCCTCTTGCACTGTTGGTGGGAATGTAAATTGATACAGCCACTATGGAGAACAGTATGGAGGTTCCTTATAAAACTAAAAATAGAATTACCATATAACCCAGCAATCCCACTACTGGGCATATACCCAGAGAAAACCATAATTCAAAAAGTCACATGAACCTCAATGTTCATTACAGCACTATTGAAAGTAGCCAGGTCATGGAAGCAACCTAAATGACCACTGACAGACAAATGGATAAAGAAGATATGGTTCATGTATACAATGAATATTACTCAGCCATAAAAAGAACGAAACTGGGCCATTTTTAGAGACGTGGATGGACTTAGAGACTGTCATACAGAGTGAAATAAGTCAGAAAGAGAAAAACAAATATCGTATATTAATGCATATATGTGGAATCTAGAAAAATGGTACAGATGAACTGGCTTGCCAGGCAGAAATAGAGACGCAGATGTAGAGGACAAACATATGGACACCAAGGGGGGAAAGTGGGGGTAGGGAAGGTGGTGGTGGGATGAATTGGGAGATTGGGATTGACATATATACACTAATATGTATAAAATAGATAACTAATTAGAACCTGCTGTATTTAAAAAATTAAATTAAATTAAATTTAAAAATAAAAATAAAAAGACTCATAAGTTCTCTTCAAAAACCCTAAGGTGATGACTGCTTTTTTAAGGAGACTTTAAAGCAAACATACCTCATAACAAATACTTTGCAAGAAATAAAGTATTTGATATTACAGGATTGAAATAAAGAGAATATTTAGTCTTTCACTTAGGTAATAAACAAAATTAAAAGGTTAGATGTACCAAAATAAAGAAATATGATGAATCTACCTAAAAGCAAGATGTCCTGAATCATATGCAATGATTTTCCTGACTGATTAATAGAACAAGACTAATTGTATACTGCTATGATCAGTGGAAGGCAGAGTGAGATTTTATTTATTGGGTGGTGTAAGCATGTATGTGGTTTTTCAAAGGATGAAGAGCCAAAGTTCTACCCCTGGGTGTCTCATCACATATAGATATGAATGTTCACGGAATAAAAGTTTAATATATCAATAGACAGTTGAAGATAAAAAAAAAAATCCTATGCATGTTGTGAATATGGAAAAGTACTTCCCTAAAAACATAAAATCACTTTTCCATCCTCCGCAGGCAAACAAGTTTCTATAGGCAAGTTTGCAGCAGTCATCTATGAACTTCACCAATTTGGATTGATGAGAAACACTACCATCAGGATGTAGATAGTTATTATAAGTGATAGAAGGTGCGTATGGCACAGACATTACACAAAGGGCTTTCCATCACTTTGGGAAGAATTCAGCCACTGCCAGAGGTCAAAAGGGGAAAGAAAGCTTGGAAAAAAATAGCCCCAATTCTCTTTCTGATCTTGCCCTCTGATTTTCTCCTAGTGCTTCCCATTGGTTAAATCCAAACAGAAGGGAGCAAGACAAAGCAAGCCATAGAAGTCAGCCTTCTGGGACAAAAACAACAGAAAGAAGGTCAGAAGATGGATATTGAAGGTCAAATAGGGAAAAGGCATTACAGGAGGAGGGGAAACAAGCAACCTACCTCTTAGCCACCTATATGCTTAGGAAGGTCGGAGAGCCATCTGGGACACAGCATTTTGCAAGGTCAAGATGCTTTCCTATTGGCCATGATACTGCCCTTAAACAAACAACCAATACATTGTATCATTACACCCACTAGCCAGATAACTCAGGAACTTGCTTCCAATCCCAGCAACTTTGGACTCAGTGAACTTGGTGGATTGTGTTATCATTCACTAATATTAACTGCCCAGCCCTGGGTTAGGATTATGCTTTCCTGCCCTATTTACATCAAGCTTGGTCATGTGACTTACTTTGGCTAATTAAATGTGATCAGAACTGGTTTCCATTTAAGGTAATGGGAGACACAAATAGGAAAACAAAAAGCAGGAAGAAGGACAGATTCCTTCTCTCTTCCTTCCTTGAAACTACATCTCTGGCAGTGGCTGCCACTCCATGACTGCAGTCCGTTCTGGGTGACTCATTCTCCATGGTTCCAGTAACACTATTTCCCCCCTGTGATTCTCCAAGCCTCGAAATGGTATCAGCTTCCAACAATTGTTAGCCCCTGCATGTTTTAACCTGCCTTGTTGGTCCCCTTAACCCCAGCTGGACTTCTATAAGCACCTCCTTAATTCAACTTTCTTTCCTTGAGTTCCTTGTTAAGGTTCCTCCCATTGGCTCCTCATGCTTGCATAACACGTCATGTATAACATTATGCTTCTAATGCAGAACCACAAACACTCATTTATGGGTCTGGTTAAGGATAAAGATGCTATCCCACTTAAGATGGAAGAGTTGGACACATAGGTTTTTTTGGAGGTAAACACTGAACCTAGTATCTTGGGTTGAAATCCTTAATTTTCTTCAATAGAAATTTTCTGATCTTCATATTATTTTTCTAACTATGTTCATGTTCTCAAAATTTTCTCTGGGAAGACAAAGTCATTTTTTTAAATAACAATTTTGTATTCTTTGGGAATAGACCACCTGACAGCTGGACAACATTTGAGGTAATATTTTAATTCCTGCCTCCTGACCCTTCATTATATCATTCTCCTACCAAACTCCCACCCAAACCAGAAGCATACCCCAAATTTAAGATATAATGTTTAAATTTGTGTATTTTTATCAATTAACCAGTAATTCAATGGATTATTTGTGTAAATTACATTCCTAGGATTTTCTTGGTGATGGGTAGGAAAAAGAGGAAGAAAAGTTCTTACCCAAGAGGTACTAACAATCACATTGAACAAGGACAATGACATGAAACAATTAATAGTAAAAGATGGTATATGAAGCATGCTCAATGAGGTGAGACTCATTGACTTTAAGACTTTAAGAGCTTACAGACTTTAAGAGCTTTGTGAGCTCAGAGAAGAGGGACATCAACAAAACATGGAGTATTCCAGGAAGGCCTTAGCTTGAGGGAACATGCAGCTTATATCTTGGAGTGGAAAGTTTTAAGGCTGTGTTTATCCTGAGGCACTGGCAGTATTTCTTCAAATATATGCTACTCACAGGATGGAAGAGGCAATAACACACAACAGTGTTTACTAGCCATCCTTTTCACACAATACACAAAGTCCACACTGTTAGATTTTGTGGAGTTTCACAACTGGCATCCATGTGAGGTAATGCACCACAGTCACAGAAAAAAAATTACTAGATGAGAAATCAGAAGACCTTTCTCTTCTATTATTTGTCCCTCTATACACATAATAAGACCAAGTGGTAGTGCCCATCCTTCTCCTTATAAGGTTTTAATACAAATTTCATTACACTGACATCCTGGCAGGGTATTTGTTAGAACACCTCTAAAGTCTGTGTGGAGGACTTCATAGCTAAAACAAGCAATTGGAATTAACTAATCATTCTAAATTCACCATGAATCTTTTACTAGATTTAGGTAACATATCTGGAGACTTTCTCTTCACTACGTTATAGAATACCACCAGAATTGTAAACACAGCATCTTGTCAAAATTTATAGCTTCCAAAACACTTATCTGATAAATACTTAACAAGTATTTATTTATAATGATGATAATACAGACAAATTAATTTGGATTGAAATTAAATATCAAATATTGTAAAACTTGGATTAAATGAGATTTACTAAATTTCTGAACAATAGAGTTTAAACTGAAATTCTCTTTCCCTCCCTTTCAGTTTTTCATTGGAAAGTATTGACCCTCTACAATTAACTCTTCCTCTCTCTCTCTCTCTCTATATATATATGTATATACATATATGAATATATATATGAGTCCCATATATATGAATATATATATATGTATGTATGTATATATGTTGAACAACTATTCTAAGCCCTCTGCTAAGACCTATTTCTGTTTAAATTAGGTGAGTTAGATGACTATAACTGCGTCATTCTTTGATGATGATGCAACCATTGCTTCATTCTTTGCATCAAAGCTACAATTAGTCATTGTCAACTTATAAGTGGATGGTACAGAGAATAGGTAATATCTGAAGGGAAATGTTTACCTGTGAGAGGAGTTTTAGGTGAGCGGGGGTTGAGATGATAATGCACTGTCTTTACCAGATGAGGAGGGATCTGTGAATGGTACACCCACTGCAAGGAGGGGACAGGACACATGCCTGCATTCATGGACAGGGAAGCCTATGTTGGAGTCCATTGTCCAGCTCTCCCAGAAATGTAGCAAGTGGGAGGCTATCGTACTCAGTGAGAGGAGGACACTGTGACAGCAGACAGTGTGGGCATCAGTCAACACACATGTTTGTTATATCACATGAATGTATGACATTTCTTTCCAAAAATCTGGTGTAGATAATAGTCTGAACAAGTAATGACCAAAGCCTACAGCCAAAGAGTGTGTTTAACAAACAAAGTTTAAATCCCTAATGATATTTCCTTCTTTGTAACTTGTCCCTTCTTATCCTAAAATTGAACTATTAGGGAAAAAAATATAATTGAGGTTTCTTTCTACAGTACCAGGAGTATGATTACTGTTGATTTAAAGTTGCTGGGGAGTGCTTCAGCGAGGAGAAAGGAAAACACTGGACCTCCCAACAACACTATCTGAGGTCCTGTTGAGCATAAGGGAGCCTTAAATCAAGGCCAAGAGAGATTACTACTGACAGTACACCTCCTCCCCTCCCCCCAAAACCCCACATAAATCCTGTTTCACCTATAATGTTACTTTGAGTCACAAAACCTGAGATGATGAAATAAAGCACCCTTAAACTGGTTTTGCCTTACTTGTTTCAATTGTTTTAAATTGTTCTACATCTGAGAAAAGACATTTTAATCAAATCTCAAAAGAATTTGGGGGTGGAGAAATGTATTCTGTAATGTAAAAATACTGACTTCCTTTGGAGATTACCATAAGACATATTAAAACTAATGCTCTAAAGAGGAAGATGAAAAAATAAATAAATAAATAAATAAATAGGAAGATGATTGCTATGACTGGTTAGCTGTACTTTGATTTCAGAGAGTGAATTTTCTACCAGATTGGCTGTGCATTTCTTTATACATATGTGCACATGTTAATATATATGCATATATTACATATTTGTGTATGTATGTATACATATGGTATAATTTAGGTGGTTATATACAAAATTAAATATACATATACACACAGACGTATACACAGACACACACACACTTAAACACAAAATAATACAATATCAAAGCCATCAATCCTAATAGAGATCATCTACATACACTTCATAGTTTGAAGATGAGCAACAAGAAAGTCCAGAAAATTTGACTTTTGCAAGTCACCTGGATTTTCAGTCACATGCTTTGTCTAATATCCTCATTGCTCTTTGTTATTCTGAATTATGGCAACATGTCATTTCTTTTCTCACCTTTTCTGTGATTTTATGGAATTCCTATATAGCAACCATGTTGTTAGAGTTTTTTTGGATCAGGTGAGTATAACCACTTCGCTCCTCTTTATTTTTCTACAATTTCTTCTGTCACCACCACACCATTGCCTTTCAGCTGCCAATGATTGCTTTGGACAATTTTCTGGTAGTGATGCTTAAGGAATGGACAGCGACTATCTGAGAATATTTCTATTTTTCCTTTAAACAAGCTGAGGAGGTGGTATATCCTCTTCACATTAGTTTTCTGGTGGGAACATAGAGCTGCCCCAGTAAGGCTGACACCACTCAGATCTTCTGGCAATTCTTATTGTGGAGTTACCTTGACAGCCACCTCAGAATCCACCCAAGAAAAAATGAGTAGAATTGTTTCTTCTCTACTTCTTCTCCTCCTTCTAACTGCTATTGTTTTATAATCATACCTCAACTTAAGCCTCCTGTTATATGATCTTTAGATCTACTAATTTTTAATAATTTAAATTTATTCCTTAAATATCTCAAATTATCTCCCTATATATAAGAAAGCAAATCTCAGTATTATGAAACCATTTCTTATTATAACGGCAAACAGATTAGTAACCTTTATTTTCAAAAATATTACAATGCTTCTAGATATAATTAAGATTGGTGAACTCAGATATTTGTTTCTTTGGTGCCAGTTTATAGCTAATAATTTTATACTGGAAGTTGTTGGTTTACAGAAAATTACCAACCCAAATTTTCCATAATATTCTTTAGATGGCAGATAATTAGATTATTATAAAAATTGCTTTCTCAGCTTTGCCTTTGCTTCTAAGTTATTTTTGCTGAGTTCTCTTGCTAAGGAATGAGAAGTAGGTAGACTCAGCAGAGAAACTGAGAGATTGTTGTCATTTTGGTTCAGTTGAGCTAAATCTCCTTAGTGGACAAAATGGGTACATTCTTCTCTATATTTCCATGCTCTCAGGCTGTCAGGTCACATATATTGAAATTGAGACACCAGAGCATCAGTCCCTGCATTTCTTGATATTAAGATACCTAAGAAGGATCTTCTGAATGTAGTATGTTGGGTGGGAAATAATTCATTAAATTATTGGGTTGGCCAGAAAATTCATTCAGAGTTTTCCATAACATCTTACAGAAACAGCAGAAAGAACTTTTTGGCCAACCCAATATTTTGAAAACACGTAGAGAAGCTTTTGAAACCAGAATAGTAATATATTTACTCATGAGTTGGTAATCCAAAATGAACTCTGAATAAAATGGATAAATGTAATTATAAATTAGTTTTTCAAAGTGAAGTAAATAATTGAATAATTACAAGGAAGATTTGGAGACAAGCATTTAAATAGAAAATCCTGGCCCAGCAAAGGGTTTTAGGGTCATTTCTGTGCAATGCAAGAACTTAAGACTAGAGAAATACTTGAGTTGTTATAATAACCAACCCAGCTTGGTCACATGTCCCATTCATATTGATGTCCATTAGGAAGCAATCCAACTACCCAGTGGTCCTGCTGCCATGATGCAAATCTACCATGGTAGAGATCTATCATCATTATTGTGTAATGCCTTTGGTGTTCATTTGAATCACCTCAAAGGAGTAAGAAGAGTTGAATTGAGACAATGTTCTCAAATGATATCATGCTACCTTGTCTATTTGTCTGTCTTGCTTTTAGAATCATATTTCTCAGCCCAGGAGACCTCAGCCAGAGGCTCAGCTGCTACAGTGTGCTGTCCACAAACATAAACACAGTGTGTCCAGCTGCCTGATGGGGGACTCTGCTAATTGGAGAAGTCTGCTTTGGCCCCCTGTCGCCAGTTGGCAGACAGAACAGTCTGGGCTGAAGCTGATTTCCAGAGTCAGGCATTCATTCATCTCGGTGATAACAGGGTATGTGTAGGGAGAGGTAGAAAAGAAAGCAGAGGTGGGGACAGTACTAATGCCCCCAAATCAAGGACATGCTGCGTGTAGGGCCTTGGCAGTTTATTCCTCTCTCCAAAGTTTAATTAGTCACTAATTATAACCAACTCTCTTTTATTATGGATGCATTTGGCCAGGGCTGTAATTTTTTTAAGAAACATGTTCTCATCTCAAGCGAGTTGCAAATGCTAAGGTATCAATGTCAGAAACTGCAATCAAGCACAACCTGTCCCCAAATCCCAGCCCCTTGAAACACGATGGCTCATTAATAACTTAAAAAGGATGATGACACTGATGCTATTTATAGGGCCTTGCCAGGCAGGTCTGCCAGCATTAAAGAAATTAACATGGAGAAATTGTCAACTGGAAAACATTAGTGTTTATCAACAGATCAATCAAACTTCAACAACTGTAAACCGTGCTTTTAGCTAAGTGAAACGTATTGACAATGACAGCCACTTACGCACCTTGCTGGGGAGTCCTATATCCCCATGTCGGCCCCCAACCAGGCAGACTGTCCCCTTGACAATGCAGCCATGACCCCACTCTTGCCTTTTAGGGAAGAGCCAGTCTGCCTGTGTCCCACATCCAGGAGCAAGCTGGAGTGACTGGGCGGTGGTCTCAGTTGTGCATTAATTAGCTCTGACTGCCAGTTTGTAAAGTCTTAAGCAGACTATATTCAATACCAAAGTTAGTGGCTCCAGGAGCCAAATTCTAGATTTACGTGTACTTCATGAAAGGAAGACGCTGATTTAAGGAGTTTTTCTTGGTTCTCTCATCCTTTTAAAAGCAGTGCTGGACTCTCATTGTTGTATATTTAGAGATGGTTCTATTTTCATTTCTGGGCTACATCGGTGATGATGACATGGCTTCGGAACCTGAACAAAGCTGGAGAGCTCTGATAGGCTGCTGGTGATGTCATCTCAGTGCCTCCAATGCCCTGGAAAAGCATTAGGGACTGACTGTCTTCCTGACTTTTCTTTTCTTTCTTTCTTCTTTTTTATTCTTTTTCTCCCCCCACCCAAATATGAAATCTCATTTTCACACTAACAGTACGTTTGGAGTTTCATATCCTAGCAACGTTATCACTAAAGTAACCAGTGACCGCTCCACACAGACTGACACTGCTTGGCTTGAGACACAGTTTCAGCTCTCACGGAGAGGATTTTGTGCTGCATTACACTGAATATTGCTGCTCTGTAATTTCTTGTCATTATAGCAAACCCTTTCACGTGCTCCCTTTCTGTAACCCAGATGATGAACACCTGTCAAATTTGCCTGCTCGCACAAATCCTAACCAAAGGAGCCTAACAGTGGTAGGAGGGCTTGAAAACCAAAGAAGAGAAAATATGGCCAGGGCACCTAACTTCAAAATTACTATTGCCCCAGTTAATCCCACAGGATGCTTCTTATGTACCGTAAAGCCTCACCAACTGCCACCTTTTGTTCTTCTTATGCATATATTCCTAAAACTGCATGATGGTTGAAATGATGTTTTCACTGAAGTTTGGGTGGGAAGACTTGGGGGCACCTGGAGTGAAATTAAAGGAGCTCGCTACATCCCTATTTCGAGGGAGGGGTTTATTTTTGCATTCATTATATAACAAATTTCATATTCTTTTAAAACAAAACACCAATCCTGCAGTTTTAGTTCTGACATCCTAGGTAACACCCTCTCTAAATCCCAAGTTCTAGTCTATTAAGTGAGACAAAAAGACACACCTGTCTGAAGAGTCTGAGCACTCGATGCACTACTGTGTCTAGAGTCCACCATGCATGACAGGAGCAAAAAGAAAATGTGCTCCTGACAATCAGATTCCACTCTTTGTGACACAAGCAAATAAAGATAACCAGGAAAGGTAAAAATGTAAACGAACAAGAAAAAAGGCAAATTGAAAACTGCTAAACAATCTCCCCAGCCAGCCAAGGAATCTTAGTCCATTCTCATCTCCAGCGTCCTTTCCCCTCCTTGTATCTCCCAACTGGTTTTCACCGAGGATTAAAATCTACAGTGCTAGAATTTGAGGGGATGCGGAGGGATGCTAAAATTAATTTAAAAAACAGAATTCAGGGGCTTCCCTGGTGGTGCAGTGGTTCAGAATCTACCTGCCAATGCAGGGGACACAGCTTGGAGCCCTGGTCTGGGAAGATCCCACATGCCATGGAGCAACTAAGCCTGCGCACCACAACTACTGAACCTGTGCTCTAGAGCCCACGAACCACAACCACTGAGCCTGTGTGCCACAACTACTGAAGCCCGCACATCTAGAGGCTGTGCTCTGCAACAAGAGAAGCCACCTCAATGAGAAGCCCACGCACCGCAACAAAGATTAGCCCCCGCTCGCCACAACTAGAGGAAACTTGTGCGCTGCGATGAAGACCCAACACGGCCATAAATAAATAAATAAATAATTTAATTAAAAAAAAACAGAATTAAAAATTGAAAAATAAAATTCAGGTGTGTCTCTACCTGTAGCAAAAGAATTTGGAAGGTTTGAAGCAAAATCCTCCCTATAGGACTTTTATGCAGGAAATTTAGCAGGAGGATCAAAAAAAAAAAAAAAAAAGAGGAAACTAGCAGTTGTAAATGAATGTTCACAAAACACTGTACTGAATTCTGTGAAAATTACAAAGTAAATATCAATCATGGACATTGGCATCAAGACTTAGAATCCAATTTTGTGGAAAGCAAATGAAAATAATAGTTCAAAATGCAAATATGAGTTCAAGATAGCAAAAGAAGATATGTCAAAAGGCAGTGTGTGATTAAATGTCAGTTGCACTGTACATATAATTATTTTATAGGAATTCAAAGGAGAAAGATTTTACCTCTAAATGAAATGGCCAGGGAAGTTTGATAAAAAGATGTGAGCTGTCTTCTTGGCCACAGAAGGTGGGTTTGCTTTAGATAAACAGTTGGAGGAGGGGTGTTGTTCAAGACAGGAAGAAAAGTGAGTGAAACCAGAGGAGAGGTACAGCCACCTTTAGAAAGTGGTGGAAAAACAGGATTTGTAAAAACGTGTGGTGGGAAATAGGATTGGAAACCTCTGACGGTTCCAATTAGGGACAGCTGGCCCTAGGATGTAGCTCTGTGTTGTGTATTTAACATGGAAGACAGGCAGACATTTTCTCTTAAACTCACTTTTATTGCAGATCTGAAATGTTTTGTCTGAACAGTGCACACACTGGTTCCTTGCTTTCTGTCCCCCACCACATCTTTGACAGTATACATCGTTACCAAGACCCTTCCAGAGAGCAAGTTCTGGACCAGATTCCACTCAAAACTCATCCATTAATCATATATTAACACTGACTTTGAATGTGTGATAACTACACATTCTAATATTCACAGATTGGTATATTTTTTCAGAATGAAAGATGTTGTCCTTGTATTGATTTATTTAAGTGTCCCATATTGTTCTGATGTGAAAATATGTGATTTAAATATGGAAAAGTTTGTTCAATGTACTATTTAATATGTATATATAATGCTGAAATAATGAACAAAAATTTTAATTGACTTGATTAGCAACTTCAGCATCATAATTCCTTTCATTGTGTACTCTCTTACATTCTTTTCCTAGTTAAATTTTATTTAGTACTTTATTTTAATGTAAGCTCACCTTTCCCATTAGAACAAAATAGAAAGACCAAGTTTTACAGGTTGCTAAAAAATCTACAGTGCAACCCAAAGAATGATGGAAAACACTGGTGACCAGAATGAGTGGTATTGTACAGATCACAAAGTAGAACATCTTCCTGCCTTGTTTACTTTTTGAAATTTTCTGACTCATTCTATAGCCTTCTCTGTTTGGACCAAGTCTAAGTTTTATTCTTTGTTGCTTTTTATCTTTACATTTTAGGTTTATCTGGCTCTTACAATCTCTCACTATCCACTTAGAGCAGTGAGGCACTTAGAAATCTCTTGGCTGTATAAATGAACAAGACACATACCACTAGGAACAGCTACCCTGAATTGCAAACCCTGAGTGCAGTCTCTCTCTCAAGGGAGCAATTGCTGACCCCCAAAATATGTGCCTGGTCAGATTAGTTCTGTTTTAAGATTGTCCTTGTCACATAGGCAGGTGGTTTTGAATCAATACCTTTATTTCAGTATTAACTAAATATAGTATTTTCACTGACACATTAAATGTTTTCAAGCAGAAATTTTCATATTCATTAGAGAAAAAATGCCATGATCTTGGGGACAGATAGTATCTTCAAGTGACCTTTCTTTTCTCCATATCACAAGCAGATAGCCCCTGGCTTGACAAGGAAACAGCACATGTTAAAGTACCTACAAGTCACAAGAACTACGTTGTTCTATAAATAAGCTATATGTGTGACTGAAAGAGCCCTAAGTTTATCAAGAAAATTTACCCTTTTCAAGCCCACCTTCGAAAGTAGCCATTATTCTAGTCATGAAGGTTTATCCATTCCTTCTTCTTTTTTAATTTTCTTGCTTCAGTATCTATTTATTGAGGTGCTAATATGTAGCAGGCACTGTTGGAAACTGGGAGAGTGCTCAGTGAATAAACAAACGTGCTCTGTTCTCCTGTATGGTGTTGCCAGATTAGAACAGGCACAGTGACAGAGAGAACAGGGAGGATGCCCAGTGATGACTAGTGATGCTCAGTGGTCAGGGGCCATCTCTAGGAAGAGGTGACATTGAACTTATATATGAATGCAGAGAAGGAGCCATTCCTGGGAAGAGCAGGGGGAAGAGTATGTGCAGAAACCCTGAATTAAAAAAGAATTTAGCAAGCGTGTTCAAAGGAAGTCTGAGGGGCTGTAGCCCCTGAGTGAATGCAGGGCAGAGAGCCATGAGATGAGGTTGGAAAGGGAGGCAAGGACCTTGTGAGCCAAGGTAGGTAGGTAAAATATAATTCAAAGCAAAAGAGATAATGTTGAATAATTTTAAGTGGAGATGCAAAATGATCATGCAACTAGTTAAAAAGATTATTCTGATTCTCATACAGTAAATGGATTGGAGAGGCTAAGAAAGTAAACAGGAGAATAGTTAGGAAAATTACAGTAGCCTGAGTGAGAGATGATGGTGCTGGTTTGGAGTAGGGTGAGAGCAGTGGAGATGGGGAGGAATATATTTATCGAAATACACATAAGCATATCCACACCAGGACATGCAGATGAATAGAGCTGGATGATGAGAGAAGGAAGCAAATTGAGCAGATGGCTGAATGGTGGTAGCATTTTCGGATAAGGTTTGGGATCAAACAGTATTAGGAAAGAGGAAAATTGAAAATGCCATTTAAGTCCTTTTAATTTTGAGATGTCTGTGAGCCATCCAAGTGATGACATCAGGTAGGCAGTTGCTATGCAAATCGGGAGCTCAAAAGAGAGGCCAGGGTTGAGTCAAACTGTGGGAGTCATCAGCATATAGATGCTGCAGGGGAGGAAAAATTATTTTCCTTCTACCTTCCTAGGTTCTCCAGCTGGGACTCTGTAAATTTGAATGCCAAAGATGGATTAACAAGAGAACAGAAGACCTATTTATTTAATATAAATTTTCTAAGATATAGGAACCTTCATAAGTACATGAAGCCCCAAAGTAATGATTGAACCTGAGTGTTTTTATACTAGGTTTGGTGAAGAGTGGGAAGTCGTGGAAAAATGTGACAGGAATAAAGGTTATGAGCTAAGGGTAGTATTAACCGGGAGGAAAATTAACAAGATCTGTTTGTTCCAATTCCTCTTGGCATCCCTCCATTTTCTGATATAAGGATGCCTTTCCTCCAGGTATGGGGAGGGCACCTCTCAGATGAGGGTCTCATGACCTGCTTCTGGGAAGGTGGGGGCTGTCAGAGAGTCCTTCTTGCACCTGCCATTTCTCAAATTTCTTTAGGTTAAAATATTCAGTATTCCAAGGTACCACACTTTGGGATAGCATGTCTTGAACTCCATCTATGTCATTTAATGGCATGGCAAGGGATGAACTCACCTAGGGAGGAACTGCAGAACAGAAATGCCCAAGACTGATACTGAGGGGATTCAATATTTAGATGAAGGGAAAGAAGCAAGAAAGAGGCTGAGCAAAAATGGCCAGAGAAGTGGAAAGAAAATTAGGTATATGTAGCAACAGAAAAGGCAAAATATGGAATGTTTTGAGAAAGCAAGCAGTCAGTTTGGGAGAATGATCTGTACAATAACATAAGGTTAAAAAATCTGATGGTCATAGGCAGGGGCAGAGGCGTAAGCCAGCCCGAGGTGACTTGAGGCCCATAGGTGATATTATGTCTTCGTAGCATCTTAGATTCAAAGTCAAAATGAAAAATTCCCCCAAACATATGTCATTACTTTATGTGTGGTTATATAATGTCCCACATAATTGGTCTGTTAATTAATTTTGTGACAAAATTTCACACTGGCTGTTTAATCGAACTTTTCAGTTATTTCTACTTGATAATTTCTTTGTGTGTCTAAATATATACTCAGCCACAGACTGGGGCCAATATACTCAGCAAACAGGCAAACAGAAACTACTCATTGAAGAGGAACAAAACATCCTGTTCCTAAAAGCAGAAGAAAGACTTGTATTTATTTATTTTATTTTTTCATTATTCAGCTTTTTGGACTTTTGTTGCTCAAATTCAGCAGATAATTAAGTCTTCACAAGAGTAACACTGTGGAATCTCAGTGTGAAGTTGGCTATACAAAAATGTGCAAAATTTGAACTCCCAGAGAAAGTCCATCCTCTCATATCATCAGACTTCAAACATCCAAAGGACTAGAGATTTACCTTTGTCTGTTGAACTTCTCACTATGTCAGTGAATCTACCACCTCAACAAAATAGGCAGGTATCTGAAAGTTGAAATATACATGGGCCACATAAGTTTGGAACATTTGAAACATAAAAGAAATTAAGTACCCCCAAAACACACACAAACAACATACAGTGCATTATTCCCTAAGATGAGCCATCTAACTTCTAATAAAAAATATGGCCAACAAGCAAGCTATGAAAACAATGCACATTGTCTGCATAACAGTCTTCTTTTGATGAGAAAATTACTATTGGTGAGAACGTGTTCATTTCTGGCATCAGGCTTGAAGAGACACAGGTCATAAATCTCTTTGATCTTCTTGCTAAAGCTAGAATCAAGAAAAGGAGAAAGTTCATTCATTAAAAAAAAAAATGCTTTTGATTGAAATGATTCCATTTAGTTACAAGTAATTTATCATGTTTTTCTTTCCCTTCCCAGGTTCAGTTTGTTTTCCATTCTCTCACAGTTAAATCTTGGCTAAGTTTCCAGCTAGATGTTACTTTAGGGTTTCTTATTCGATGGGGGTCAGGCAAAACTTCCAAGAGGAGTGTGTGTGAGGGAGTAGAGTTTGGGGGGATGAGACAAACAACAATAAGAATTCATAAATTTTGAGCAAAAAATGTCTCTTGTAGCTCAGCCTGTAAGCCTCCAAGATGTGCTTTCGATGTGCCAACACTGCCCTCTCTTGCTTTTTCACAGTGTACGTTGAAACCTTGATTTCAATGCACAGCCTTACAAATCCTTCTTCCCACAGCTCCCTGCAAATCACCAACAAAAATGAACACCGAGTTCTTATAAGGTTCTTTTCCAGTTGAATTTATTCACTTTTTTATTCAATGTATTTCCTTCTGTATTTCTGTTCCTTGCCTCCCTGGGTGTCTGCTCATGCCTTAATACAAAGTACCTTAGAGGAGCAAGCTCTCACTAGCAAAGTCCCTTTGCAGATGTATGTAATGCAAGCAGTCCTGGCAGGAAAACTTGTGTCTCTCCTTCCTGTAAGGAGGCTTAATTCTATTTCCAATACCCTCTGAGAATGCCTTTACGGATTGACATTTTAGATGCAAGGTGAAATTAGGAGTCCTTTATTGATCATCTCAACCAAACTTCCTTACAATCAGAGCCCTGAGCTTCCTTGGTGAAAAGAAAGATGGAAGCTAGAGGTTCACTGTGCAGTCACAGGAGTGTTTGCATGCCTTTCACTACACAGAGAAGCAAGAAATTACCAAACACTCATCTGTGACCTCTCTTTAGTTTTCAACAAACAGAATTTGAAGGAAGAATTTTTCTTTAAACCTCTGAAAAATTCAGAGAAAATGGGAGGTATTAAGACTTGAGTCACTGATTGACACAGCTATCCCTTTCTCCACTGTTTAGCATTTTTATTTTGGTCGCATGAGTTAGAATAACAGGGCAAAAGAAGTATTAAAAACAAAATGCTCTTTTGAGTCACAGATTCTTAATTTTTTACATGTAAGATTTTGGATTCTCATTCATGGGTTGCAAGGTATTATTTTAGTGCTTCTGAATATACTAATCTGAGATGGACTAGAATGAGGATAAGAAAAGCAGAGTGAAGCTAACAACAGCTGCTGTCTTCTAGGCAGCATATGTGGTTTGATTTGGGTGGGGAAAGAGTTATGGAAAAGTCCCCTACCTGTCCCACCCACAAGATATTTGGATGAACAAGGATGTTAAATAGTTCTCATCTCTCATGTCTATTCTGATTAATTATTGGCTGCTTTTTAAAACACTGGGCAGAGAAGGAATCTGGTACCATGACTGAACTCAATAGGGAAAAGAAGTTCTGGGATCTATTGATGACACATGCTGTAAGAGTAAGAATAAGGATGATAAGTATCCAGGATGGGAATCAGCCATAGTAGGTTTAGATTTGGTATTTCTTCTTAGGATGCCAGCACAGGACCTGAAGACTATGCTTTGTATGTCATGTATGGAGTGAATTGGTTCATTTGTTTAGCAGAGGGCAAAAGAGAGCTTTGAGGGAGTGAGATTCAAGACTGGTAACTTCAAGGCAGAGGGTGGTAGGGTGAAATTTAACTCATTTACTTGAAGAGAGAGAAATAGATCTGTAGGTTCCACAACAGCCAAGAAATAGCAAGAAGTTACACAAAAGCATCACTAAATGAGAAATGGCTGGAGAAAGGGTTAGAGGAGGGTAAGGCAGGTGTTCATTGGAGTAGAACGTTAAATCAAGACATACGTTTTCAGTATTTCTGTACCCATTTACTATCAACTTGCTTTCTTTGTTTGCTGTCATTCTAATATTTCAGTATCCAGTGGTTCTCTGCTTTCTCTCCTTGTATATCCAAATCTGCTCTTGGGGAAACCTCTCACATTGGCCATCCACCTGAGATATTTTGCTACTGTCATTGTCAAAATATACCTGTTTCACTTCTAGGCATTTGGAGATGGCAAGGGAAGAGAAAAACAATTTTTTTCAAATGCCTATGATATTTTCCTGCTTGACTCCATAGTGTAGACTTTTAGAAACAGAAATGGCCAACAAGGTAGTTGAATAGATATTATCAGTTTCTGCTTGCTTGTTGTAATGGAACAAATATGGAACTTGAAGTCAGAAGGTGTATATTCAAATCCTGTGATTCTGTTGCATGCCATCTGGGTGACCTTGGCCAAGTCACTTAACCTTTCTGCGTCTAGTTTCCTGTTCTGTAAAATGAGAATAATAATTCCTGCCTTGCCAACTTCACAATATTGCTGTGAAGATCAGATGAGATACTGTATGTGAAAGTTCTTTGAAACACTACAAAACACTACACAGATGCAAGCTATTGTTACAAAGCTGAATCTCGGTGAGTCCCTGTGGTTTTTGAGCCATACATGCGCATGCTGAGTCTGGTCTATCATTATTTCTAAATATGGCTGGTCTATTGGCTTCTGAAGTTTCCACATGAAATATAGCCTGGGTATTTGCTTGAAGCCTCTGCTCCATGTCTTCAAATAATGGGCCATTAAGTATTACATTCGAAGCCAGCAGAACCAGAATTTCTGACCTTGTACCTGTGACCTGCAGAAGTACTATTGTATCTCAGAGATAAACGTACCCGAACTGCAAGGTGCTTAAAAGATATATTTAGTGCGTAGGCATTTCATTTGTCACTGAGCAATTTTACAGTGTCTGATATAAGCTGGAGATTTTATGATCTATAATCAAAGGCTTTTGCAGACACCGCTCCTTAATTTGGATTTGTGACAGTATTAAAAAATGAAACTTTCATCTTTGGATCCATTTCACTTACTTCGATGAAACAACCATGTATGCTTTTAAGTGCAAGTCACTTAAAATTTCAGACTGTCCTTAGTAACACAGGAACTCTTGACACAAACTTGTACTGTTGACTTAAGGGGAAAATATTCTATTTTCTGTCCCTTTTGATCACCCTGGAACTTTTCTTGCACCAGGCTATTTTCACCCTATTATACTCAATGTGCTAAGGATCTAATGGACAAGGATAGAGGGGGTTATTTCTCTTGTAATTGTATACAGAGGTTCTAGAACTGAAAGATACATGGCATGATGGAGATAGAACTCAGAATTTAGAACTATTTAAGAACTTTCAAAACACTTTTTTGGAGTCCCATTTTATTTATGTAAAAGCTGAGTCTCAAATAGATTTAAAGGTTTACCAAAAAGCACTTTTCCACAAGTGGTGAAATAAGCACTACAATCAATATCTGGTAATGTATCCTTCTAAAGTACAAGAAAGAGCATTTTTATTTTAATAATCTCTACAGATAATTTGAGCCATGGAATCTTGCTATATGGCATATGTCACCTTTTCTTGCCCTACTGTAAATGTCACGAAATAATAAGAAAAAGCATTCCTTCCTTCCACAAAGCTATTTGATGAAGTTAAATCTATGTAAGAGCTCTACCATATATTTATCACCCATTATGTGACTAGATTCCATGCATATACAAACTAAGTAAAACCAAATGACCTCAATCACAAGAGCCATTCTTCCTTTTCTCTCACATTTTATTCATTTTCTTGAGCTAAAATGTAAAATCTTGTGGTGTAATTAATTTTGTGTCCATCTCCCAGCTTTCTAGGACTCTGCTGCATGTTCTGAAACTCAGACAGGGCTAGAAATGTTCTTTCCATTTGGCCTCAGTAAAAAAAAAAAAAAAAAAAAAAATCACTCCTCCTCTTCACCATTTCATCTCCAGTGGCTCTGACCTTACTTTCTTGTTTATGAATCTGTTCTCTTGGTGTTGGATTCCCACAACTAGGGAAAACAAAGGTCAACCATCAACAATCATCACCCCCAGCCACCTTCACACAATGTGGGAGGGTGCTTATCCAAATGTGCAAATACTAGGAAATGAGGATTATCAGGGACATTTTGGAGTTTAGCTACTACAACTAAAAGGTAAATATATATATACACATATATATATATATATATATATGTGTGTGTGTGTGTGTGTGTGTGTGTGTGTGTGTATATATATAAACCCTTATTATATATATTATCTTATTTTATATATATATGATATTACCATATATATGTATATATATATATGGATTGATAGAGTCAAGAAATATTTGAGACCAGAGACCTGAAAAATATTGTGCCTGGTTTTCAAACAAGTAGAGATGCTTGATATTGCAAAGTCTGCACCATATTATGTTCTCAAATCCAACTAAAAGTTTCTTTGGTTTAATGTTGCCCCTGGATTGTGTCTGAACACACCTTGGATAGGGAAAGGTAGCAGGACAAGGAAGAGAACAGTGGTAGGCACACCAATATCAGTCCTATACCAGGGTGAGCCCTGCAGGGCAGCCAGTGACAGACCACTTGTATGTGGGGCCACAGCAGATAACCACCTCCAGGCCTTCACTTTCTACTTCCCAGACCAAGTTCCATCCACCACCATCTGTGCCTATGGTGTATTCTCACTAGTTCTTGTGACATGTGTTGGCTGTTCTTGAGCAGGGGCCAGCCTGAACCACACTCATGTCAAGAAACTGAGACACCATTTTCTCAGGGTTTTTCCATTCCCTCTTCATCTTAAGTCCCTCTGTAGCCTGGATCGTAATAATTAACCTATTAATACTGATTAGATAAATCTAGTAAGAGAATAGTCTGGCTCTATGATGCCTCAGAAGCTAAACTCTATTTTCAGACACAATTTTATTAGCAACAGCATCTGAGTCACCTGGGTACAAGGGAGTTTTTCCCATGCCTTAGGCTTAAAATTGGATCTTGAGCCAGACTGTGACCAAGATCATAGTGTGTAGAGGCCAACAGCAAGAGAGGAAATGGCTGTCATCCACAGGGGATCAAGGAAAATAAAACTAAAATGTGATTTGGCACAATTTCCTCCACACCTAAGCATCTGAAAAGCATTTTAATAGAAAACTGAACATAATGGAAGATAGGATGTAAGGCACAAGGAGAAGCTCTTCAGGTTGCCCAGATTCTCTTAGAGGTATTTTGGAAGGTGAGTTACTTAGAAGATAATTTCTTCCTGAAGAAATTCCTTAAGGATACTCAGGAGAATAGAATGTGCTGATTGGTTTATGCTAACCAGGTCCCTGAACTGGGGCCAAGCTGGGGTCAGAGTTCTTTAAAGAACAGGATTTCAGGAGGAGGAGTAGACACCTCAAATTAAAATTTGGTCTATTTTCAAGAGAGTGATGGGTGACACTTAGGGGAGGTAATAGATTCTGAGTAAGCAGCCAATAATACCTAAACTTATCTCTGTTGTTATTAATGCAAATAATAACCAAATTAAAAATTAATAACAAATATTTTATTTTGGAGCAAAGTTTGATACTTATATAAAGATTTAGAATATTTATGCATTTTGCCACAATTCTACTTCTAGCAATCTACCCTACAGAAATACGTGTGCAGACATTTAAGTTCAAGACTACATATCCTTTTATTATTTGAAATAATAATAAAAAAAATAAAAAGAGGATGCAACCTAAATTCATTCATCCATCAGACATCATTGATTACCTGTAATGTTCCAGGTGCTTTTCAAGGCTGTGAAGGCAGCAGTTAACAATAGAATTACAATCCCTGCTTTCATGGAGTTTATATTCTAGTGAATTCAATGATTGAAAGCATAATAAAATAGATTGGTGGGTACTGACTTAGAAGGACATCTATGATATTTTGATAAGTAATAATAGGCAAGTTGAAAAATATGCTATAATTTTGGTGTTTAAATAAATAATGATATGTATCTGAAATATCTTTAAAATATGTATCACACTGCTAATTAATGGCTGTTGTACAATGATGAGAAAGGGGTAACCTTTCCCTTGTCTTTCACACACTCTATATTGGTTGACTTTTTTTCAATAGGTAAGCACAAATTTAATAATTTTAAAGTCTCTAAAAGAAAAGAAAATATTCAATAAATCATATTTGTACTGACTGGTATGGAGAATGTCAAAGTAAGAAAAAGAAGAAAGTGGGGGAGAGGGAGAGGAAGGAAGGGGGAGGGTAAGAGTTTAAATGTACAAATGGACAATGATCAGATCATATTTTAAAATAGAACTTTGACCAACATCTGCAGCAATCTGCACAGGAAAGCAACCCCCTTATCTACAACAAACAAGCCAGGAAGCCAGGCTGGTATAAGTGAGACTTTCAGGAAGCCAAATTTCTATCTCTATTGACAATCCAGGAAGCTAAATATTAACTTCTGTGATAATTGACCAAAAATGGCCAGGACTTGATTATTAACTTACAGCTTTCCTAATTTTTATCCCTGCTTCCAACTAGAGAAAGTTAAATAGCCACTGCTAACCAATTACATATAGGCCCCACTTCTAGCTTGCCTAATCACAGCCTTCCCATGCCAACAGGCTCTAATCAAGACATACCTGAAGTCATCCCTTTTTTCCACTCTGAAGTTTTGCCACTCCTCTGCCTGTCTTTGAGTCTGTGCCCAAATGCAAGTGAGATGGCTGACTCCCTTGATACAGAAACTCAAATAGGTTTTGCTTTACTTATTTATGGTAATCATTTATTTTCACAAAAACAAGAGGTAGATGTAAAAAGAGAAGGAGAAGAAGAGGAGGAAGAGAAGGAGGAAGAAGTCACAACACTTGATTTGACATAATTTGTAAACTTACTGAGAGGACAAATCTATCAGGCCTTGAAACAATGGGAAAAATATCAGAGAATAGACTCAAAGACTAAACAATTATGTGACACAGATTGTAACGTCTTTGAAATTAGGAGAAAGTTCTATAGATTGTAAAAACCATGAACCAAGTTAAGCATTTTTCTAAAAATAAAAAACAAAAACAAAAATAGTGCTTTCTCCTAGGGTTGATAGGACACTCCTATTTTGAGTGTCCTATTGGACACTCCATAATCAAGACCTGATATTCAACTCATTATCTACCAGAAAATAAAATGTTTGACTCCTGGTAATGGTATTTCTCCTTTTTTTTTTTTTTTGTTACTAAGTCTGAATTTATTGAAAACTCCATTTATTCCTTGAGGGAAAGAGCTGAAAACAATAAAGTTCTGGAATGAAGGGGCTGACTAAATATTAAAAGTATTTGTATTACTTTTTGTGTAAGCCTGAACTATGGGGTAGATGGGACTGAATTCATGTGTTCCAGTATATTATAATGATTCATTTTACTATCAACATTCAGAAGTGACACACTGTGGGAAAAAGTGAGGCCTTTGGGTTCAAACAGCTCATGGCTCCCTGGTCAAGAGCTCCTATCGCAGAGCTCAGGGCAAGGACGTTCCTCACAAGAACACTTACCCTGCTGAGCCAACATGGTTGCTTGCTGATTCACTTCTTGATTCTATAATATCCATGAGAGAAGGTGCCGCCTTGATCCTGCCCCATTATGTCCAGTGTAGATCACCAAACTGACCATGCTTTATCTTTACATATTTTTCAAACAAGTGATACCTTGAGTCAAATCCTCACTTCCATTTACTAGCTACAACCTTAGGAAAGATACTTTACTTTTTTAAAACTCAGTTTCATAATCTATAAGATAAATCTAAGAACACTCAGATCAGGATTGTTGAGAGAATTAAATGAGGAAATATGAAGTGAATAGCATATTAAATGGTGCATCCTTTTCTCCTCAAGGAAGGGGTTACTTAGTATCATCTATTTCGATCTAAAAAGAGAAAAGGAAATAGATTTAAATCACTGAATTTGCACATGAAAAGTTCTTGCCATCAAGACAACAAACCAATAATGTGTTATTGAGGAAAGTTACAAAAATTTCTTAAAAAAAAAAGAAAATATATGAAAAGTTCTGGCATTTCAGGGCCAAAATTCTGATTTCAATTTGGGAAATCCTTCTGAAGTAGCAAGGATGGAGGAACTTTCTCAGACTCTTAGGCTACATAAAGCTAGTGACCATTTCTTATGCTAAAACTAGTAAACAGATAGTTAATGCTGGATAAATAAACACTCCTGAGAGTATTTACCACTTGCTTCTATCTGATCCCCAAAGCTGGAGGTGAATCTCTAGAGAAATCTGCTTTTTCTTCTGTGAGCAGAGGGTTGGCAACTCAGTGATCTGGAATTACCAACTTGCTGTGACACTTCCTTATGATGTCACTTTGAGCAAGGGTGAGGGAAGAGAAATAGAAACGTAACATTTACATAATTTATTTCAGTCTTTCCTCGTAATTTTACATAGGAAGCATTATCCTCATTTTTTGGAGAAGGATCCTGAGGTTTGTGAAGTGAGTTCCCAAGGCCACAGAGCAGACAAGGTAAGGAAGGTTTGACCCCATGTCTGTCCAACATAACCACCTTCCTCACCTAATTTTTAGTTTCAGCTACATCATGTGGCTTCTTGAACAAAACTTCTCTGGCTCTCCTTTCCTAATCTGTTGAATAAAGTTCTATAACTGAACACAGGCTGTAATTATACTTTCCCTGTAAAAAGGAAGTATTATTTTTCACTTGGAAAGCTATACATTTCAGAACTTGAGAGTCTAGGATAAATACCAATTATATTTGTGTTAACTAAACTCAGTAATTAACCCAACTAAGAGACAATATCAAAAGGAATTTTAAAAATATGAATATGATTGAAATTCATTTATTCATTCATTCACTTATTGGCAAATGTTTACTGAGTGTCTATCAGGAGCCAAGCAATATCCTAAGTAGTGAGATGGGGAAACTTGCAAAAAGTGTGAGCTGTGGACCAACAGCATTGGCACCTCCTGGGAAGATATTAGAAATGCAAAAAACTAAGGAAACAATCCCATTTACCACCGCAATAACAAAAACAAAAATTACCTAGGAATAAACCTACCCTAGGAGGCAAAAGACCTGTACTCAGAAGACTATAAGATGCTGATGAAAGAAATCAAAGATGACACAAACAGATGGAGAGAGGTACCATGTTCTGTGAATGAAAGAATCAATATTGTGAAAATGACTATACTACCCAAAGCAATCTACAGATTCAATGCAATCCCTATCAAATTACCAATGCCATTTTTCACAGAACTAGAACAGAAAATTTTACAATTTGTATGGAAACACAAAACACCCCGAATCGCCAAAGCAATCTTGAGAAAGAAAAACAGAGCCAGAGGAATTAGGCTCCTTGATTTCAGACTATACTACAAAGCTACAATAATCAAGACAGTATGGTACTGGCACAAAAACAGAAAAATAGACCAATGGAACAGGATAGAAAGCCCAGAGATAAACCCATGAATATATGGTCACCTAATCTATGACAGAGGAGGCAAGAATATGCTGTGCAGAAGACACAGCCTCTTCAATAAGTGGTGCTGGCATAACAGGACAGCTACATGTAAAAGAGTGAAATTAGAACACTCCTTAACACCATGCACAATAATAAACTCAAAATGGGTTAAAGATCTGAATATAAGGCTAGACACTATAAAACTCTTGGAGGGAAACATAGGTAGAATACTCTTTGACAGAAATCACAGCAGGATCTTTTTTGACCCACCTCCTAGAGTAATGAAAATAAAAACAAAATAAACAAATGGGACCTAATGAAACTTAAAAGCTTTGCACAACAAAGGAAAACATAAACAAGATGAAAGGACAGCCCTCAAATGGGAGAAAATATTTTCAAACAACAAACAAAACAACTGACAAAGGATTAACCTCCAAAATACACAAACAGCTCATGCAGCTCAATATCAAAAGTAAAAACCCAATCCAAAAATGGGCAGAAGACCTAAATAGGCATTTCTCCAAAGAAGGCATACAGATGGCCAAGAAGCACATAAAAAGATGCTCAACATCACTAATTATTAGAGAAATGCAAATCAAAACTACCATGAGGTATCACCTCATTTGATGAAGATTGGCCATCATCAAAAAATCTAGAAACAATAAATGCTGGAGAGGGTGTGGAGAAAAGGGAACTCTCTTGTACTGTTGGTGGAAAGGTAAATTGATACAGACACTATGGAGAACAGTATGGACGTTCCTTAAAAACCTAAAAATAGAACTACCATATGACTCAGCAATCCCATTACTGGGCATATACCTTGAGAAAACCATAATTCAAAAAGATGCATGCACCCCAATGTTCATTGTAGCACTATTTACAATAGCCAGGACATGGAAGCAACCTAAATGTCCATCGACAGATGAATGGATAAAGAAGATGTGATACATATATACAATGGAATATTATTCAGCTATAAAAGGGAACAAAATTGGGTCATTTGTAGAGACGTCAATTGACCTAGAGACTGTCATACAGAGTGAAGTAAGTCAGAAAGGGAAAAATAAATATTGTATATTGATGCATATATGTAGAATCTAGAAAAGTGGTAGAGATGAACTGGTTTGCAAGGCAGAAAGAGAGACACAGGCACATAGCACAAACATATGGACAACAAGGGGGGAATGAGGGGGTGGGATGAATTGGGAGATTGGGATTGACATATATACACTACTGATAGTATGTATAAAATAGATAACTAATGAGAACCTACTGTATAGCTCAGGGAACCTACTCAATGCTCTGTGATGACCTAAATGGGAAGGAAATCCAAAAAAAAGAGGGGATATATGTATAAGTATAGCTGATTCACTTTGCTGTACAGTAGAAACTAACACAACATTGTAAAGCAACTATACTCCAATAAAAATTAATTATAAAAAATAACAACAAAAAAGAAATGCAGAAACTAAGACCCTACCCAAATCAGAATGTGCATATTTAACAAGAACTCTAGTTGATTCATATGCACATTAAAATCAGATAAGCTCTGTATGAGAAAACAAGACAATCAGTAGCCTTTAACTAAGAAAAAGATTAAGAACAAAATACCATAGAATTTTATTTAGATTATATAGAAAAAGTATTCATTTGTATACATATTAACGTGTCATTATAATATGATCATATTATAATTGAGCTAATTCTTAACACTGGATTATCCATTTGGGGGAAAATTGAGCTGTTGATTCTTTTACCATGAACATCCTAGATTCCTTTATTTATTCCAATTTATCTTTCAAAGCATTTAATTACTTCTTGCATACAAAATATTTAAACTTTGGGGGAAAATGGTCCTAGTAACATATATGGCATTTTAAACACCATGACTAACTTAACCAGAAAGACTTGCTGGAAAGCATTGCAAAGCTGTCAAAGTACCAGCTAGGATGATGCCCAGGGAAGGTGTCTACCATTTCTTACTTAGAAAACATTTTCTTCTGGCTTACACAGGTATCCTCAACTTTCCAAAAGTTCATTTTATGCCACTTTACTTTAATGAAAGATCTACATTAATACCTGTTTTTGCTAACCAAAATCCAAAGGGGTTTTTTGCTTTTACAAAGAAAGAGGAAAAGTGAAAATGGTATTTGTTTTGCAGAGTTTGTTATAGAGGCAGTGCCCACCCCAAGCAGTGAGAAGGGCACTGCTAAAGCCTCTTCCCCTGGAACTACACTCAGCATCAAGTCCTCAGAGCTTTGAGCTGTGTCTGTGAGCATCTGTGCTTTACCTCGATTTATTTTGTGCATCTGTTAGCAACATGTGTCCTAAGGTAACTGCTTCTTTGCTTTATGCTATTTTGGTTTACAAAATGTTTCATAGACA
This sequence comes from Balaenoptera musculus, assembly GCF_009873245.2. NCBI lineage: Eukaryota > Metazoa > Chordata > Mammalia > Artiodactyla > Balaenopteridae > Balaenoptera > Balaenoptera musculus. The sequence goes on from NC_045798.1 coordinate 57,250,908, forward strand.
TGCTCTACTTTCAGGTAGTGGGGGAAACCTATGTACAATGAGGTAAAACACCTCTTCTGGCTCTCCAAAATGAGGCTTTGGATAGTTGCAGATTCTGGAATACAGCTGGTTAAATGGAATATTCATTTTATCTTTCAAAATACAGACTGAAAATGTACCCAATGCCCACTAGGAAATATCAAAGAAGATAAATTATTGGGAAAAGCAGATTTCGCCTTCTTCTCTTCTCTGGTCTCTATGCTTTCCAAATCTAAGCTCTCTTTTCCTTTTTCTTCCTCCTTGGGAGCATTTTAAGAAGATAAATACAGATTTATCATTTTTAGCCCAAATGAATGTTTTCAAAATAAGTGGTGGTTCTGTCTGCCAGCAGTAGGCACCCCTGCGTTCACTAGTAAAATTCTGCCAAGCCCTCAGTTCTCATGGGCATCTTTACACTCTAATTGTCAAAAAGTCAAGGAAAAAACAAAGCCTCACATCCAGTATGTGGCACCCAAGGGATAGAAAAGCAAAGAATATGCCCATGAACAGTAACATTTTTCAAAGGAGAAACATAATTTCCTGGAGTAATGATAGATGAACAGTTTTTTTCTACAGACGCTGCCTCTAAAGTTTAGGCATTAATAGCATCACTGCCCAGGATAAGAACTTTCACACATGGGACCTCAAAATGGCCTGGTGGTGACACCCAGATATCCACCCTGAGATCAGAGCCTGGCCATGAAGAAGGTGGTCCTGCAGGTTCCTTGCTGCCCAGCTCCGTTCACGTGGACTCTGATATGATTGGCACCCCGAGGCTGTGCAGCACTGCCACCTGGCACCTAGGGTCCCTTCTCAGCAATAGTCTTGTCTTTCATCAGAAAATCACTAGCATCCCAGCCTGACCTTCCACCTCCTACCATTCTCCCATCTTCACCACAGGTAGCTCTAAATTAGGTGAAATGATACAAAATTCATAATGTAACTCTTTTCTACTCATTCCTTCTTTTAGTCAATGCCACCTAATTTGTACTTCTAATTGTTTACTAAGCTGTCTCTCCTCTAGGACATCCAAAAAAAAAAAAAAGGAATTCTTAAGGACTTTGGGTTTTTTTCTGTTTTTGTTTTTTTTGAAATTCTCTAAAATAGTGGAATGATCAATGAATAAAAAGATGCATCGAGTAAGCAATGTAAGTGACCCGGGATTTCTGCAAATCTCAGACCAATGGAATACATTTGCAAACAAGACTGTCTTGCCAGTTATAAATCTCATGTGGAAATTCCTGTAGTGTTTGGAGGACTCTGTTATCTGCCACAGACAAAGTTGTTTATCGAAGCTTTTTTCCCTACGCTTATTTGGGGAGAGTTGGATTCGATACCTTAAATGTATTCTTTTAATTTTTATGTAGACTGTATTGCTTTAAATATCTCATTTATGTGGATGTAGTACTCCACTTTCAATAAGCAGTGAGAATAGCTACTCAATGATATTTGATGAACAAATAATCAAATGAAAGAATGATTAAATGAGACTGTGAAACATGGTGCTGGGGATTCGTTGGAGCAGGAGTTAAATGAAGGAAAATTTAAGACCAAGTTTTCATCATTGAGGAGTTTGACATTTATCTGAGGTTTCAGTACCATGTCCAGTTAAATTAAAATCTAAGCTTATGCCAAGGTCCAAACAGATAGTAGATAGTAGACATAATGATGCTATAAGATTTCAAGGTGGAGTTGCAGAAGTCATGGGGGCCTGATCAATCAGCAAGTTCCCCCTATGAAGTGAATTTTTAGTTACCCTTCGATTAATGTGTAAAATTTGCTGTAAACTGTGCTAATTTACACTTACCCATTTATAAAGATGGGTGGAGTGAGACGCAAGAAGGAGGAGATATGGGGATATAAGTATATGTATAGCTGATTCACTTTGTTATAAAGGTGTTAAAAATAAATAAATAAAAATAAAGATGGGTGACCTTAATTCTTAATGGCTGGGGAATGTTCATTAATAAAGGAGTCAAGAGACCCAGTATTATTATGTCACCATAATGTTTACCAACGTGAGCACAGTATTTGCTTTACAATTCTAAGACTTGAAGATGCTATTTCTTTAGGGTGAAGCAACTCTCTGAAAAGTATAATCTGAAGGCAGATTATACTTTTACCACCTACCTTTGCTTTGCTTTAGGACACAAGATAGAAAATTTAGTGGAAATTGGTGCTAAACACAGTAGCCCTTCCAGGCAACTTTCAAGTAGTATGTGTAGTATGTTAATCCAATTAGTGGAGAAGAACCTTAGTCCTGGTGTCAAGATTCGAGGAAGATGGGAGTGTTCCTGACCAGAATTCTTCTTATGGTGTAGTCAATAGGCACACATACGGTGGTCTTCTTAAAACTGGTCTAATCAATAAGCACATACATAGTGATCAGTTTAGCATTCTTAAATGTAGCATTGGTATAAAATAAATGCATCTCATTCCATTCCATTTATCTCCCCTCAACCCATTTTAAACCTGCCCTTGATCCAGGTTTCCAAACAATGATCAGATTGGAAAAAGAAAACAAATAAAAGTTTTTTTAAAAAAAAATTTATTTGAATGTATTTATTTCTCTAAAATAGTAGCCTTGAAAGCTCTATGTGTTGCCTAGGTAATACATAAAGTATCTAAACACTCTGAGTTCTGGTAAAATAAAACTGTACAACAATGTGTGTGTGATGTGTGTCTTTCTTAAAGCCTGTCTTTTTAACAATAATGCTTCTGTAATGTTTTAATGATGGGTGCTGATAGTTAGGGGCTGCCTTTCTCCCTTAACAGTATAAATAAAGCAACAGGGCATCTGTGATACTTGGGCTTATAAAGCTCATGACAACAAGCACCCTTTGGATTTCCCATCACTCAGAAAGCACCATTTGTATTTCCCCTATGTTTTATTTATTTGTCTGAGTGTTTCATTTCACTTTTTTTCTATTTTCTTTACTTTTGAGGGCATTGGCCCACCTCTTTCTTAAGAGCATAAGAATGAGAACAAAGATTAAAAAATAATAATAATTCAACATTAGGCCCTTCACTTCCTCTCAGTCTTAGGTGAAGATTTAATAGCATTTGAAACCTGATACTATCCTTCATGTCCAGGAAAGTGTTAGTATCTTGCCCTTTTATTTCCCCATCCAATATGATTCTTTCTTTTCTAAGGGAAGATTAGCCAAGAATCAGCCAAAACAATTTTATTCCATTTCAGAAATGTCCCCTGAGAGTGATTTAGGAGAACTCTTCTCCAGACTGCCCTGGTCCTCAGCCTGGTCCCTGGGAGGGAAGTGTGAGCCAGTAGATACATCCAGGGGGTTTATTCCTGCAGCCCACAGGGCTGAGCGGAATTCAGCATATATACCTGTACCTCATTGCCCTTCACTGTCCCTATTTTTCATCCTTTGCTCTCGTGGGATTTTAATTTTATGGTCATGATTTGTTTGCCAGAATCTCTGAAAAGATAGATCAGCAGAGCTGCTTTCCTAATAGACTAACACCTTAAGAATACGATTTTTTCATCAGGAGGCCTCTAAGTCTCAGTTTCTTCATGTGTAAAATTAAGATAACAATACTCACTTTGTGTGGTTGCTGAGGGGATGTTATGAGATTCAATAGTGTAATAGATGTAAGATGTATAATTATTCCCACATTTAGTAGACCCTCAAAGATTTTAGATTCTTTCCTTTCCTCAGACCTCACTGCATTTCCACCATAATGTTAGCCATGGAAATCCGCATACATGTGGGAAGTTCTTTGGAATTAATGGAAAATATTAATATTTCTCACATGTGACTAATGATAGCTCTTCAACCAAAGCTGAACTTTGAAGTCCTTCCGGAGCTCTCTCCTCCGTGTTCATTATGACAGCCGCTCACATCAGAGCATCTGTCAAAAATTGCAGTGGGACACATTTGGCAGTCTTTCCCCCTCATTAATTTAATGTTATCAATTAAGGGGCAACCATAATCAAAGAAGTGATGGTATAAATGAACATACTGAGCCAAATGAAATTTAATTTTTTTTTAAAAATTAAAATAAAATCTATTTTGATCACTGCCCTATGTCTGTGAGATGTGACTCTTGCCGTTACAGGATGTGCTCTAATTTGTGGTTCAGTGTATCTATCATGGGTCCCTGAAATGTGATTTTATTACTAGAAGTGCAGAGAGAACCATTCAGTACCATGGGATTAACTGTAACTAGGTCACAAGGCATGGACCTCAAGGATAGTTTTACAAATACAAATGTGCAAATGGGATTTCTCTGTTTATGGTGGATTAAATCAATCTTGTCTGTAATATTTTAGCAAGTCTGTCATTTTGTTGGGAAAAGGTGTTTCAGAACATCCATGTTCTCTGGTCTCTAAAACAACTTCTGCTTTGTTTTGTGAGTGAATTTGCTCTTCCACAAGATGGAGTCAATAAGAGCAATGACCTAAAAAGCATTGTCACCTGAGGTATCTGGGTGCATTATCAGGCTAGTGAGAGGAAGAAACAGTCACATTAGATTCATTTCACATCAATTGTATTTCACAACATAGACAGTAGCAACAAAGTGAGGAGAAAGATGTCCTGCTTGAAGCCTCTGTGCTTCAAAGGGTACCACTTAGCATGGGCAGCCTGAGCTGTTGGGAGGCAGCCTTGTGCTATGCCTACCTCTCCGTTGGAAGCTGCTTTCTTCATGCTAACAACACCTCTTAGCACTAATTCAGACGGTAAAATAGTACTGACTCTGCCCTGCATGATCAAATTGTGGAAGGAACATGGCACCAAAAAGCCCAGGCATGAGGAGGTAATAAATATGTTTCAAGATGACAGTTTCAAGGAGCCTGAGTCTGCACAGCAGAGTTGAAGGCAGACAGCTCCAGATGGCAAAAGCTGCCGAGGAGATGTCTTGGAGACCAGCAGCGTCTGAAAGGAAAGAACAGAACACAGGCCAGGTCTGGATCAGAGGAAAAGCCCCAGAGACATATGAGGAGATGTGCTTTTTGAAACAGCTGGGAGAGAATAAGAAATAAGAGACTGAGCTAGTTCAAGCATTCTTGTACTAGGATAAGGTTGCTTTATTTCTGTATCTGAGATCAGTTCCCTTTCAAGGCATTTCTTTTTACTCTACTTTGCTTTAGCCCCTGCTTCCTAAGTCCTGTTTCATAGTGCATCAAAACATCACAAATAAAACCACTTTGGAAACTCCCTCCTCAGTCATCTTGGGGGCATACGTGATAGGCAATGTTGGTATAATTCAGCCTTTTATATGTTTTTAACTACCCAACATAAACCTACATTTAAATGTCACCAGTAGCAAAGCCAAGAATAAATTCACAATCACACTTGCATTCAAGCACAGGTAGCACAAGCAGTCACGCCCACACATACGCACGTGCGCGTGCGCGTGTGCACAGACACACACAGACTCACAGTTGTACTGAAAACAAACTTGCCAATTTGCAAATGGGACATTAGAATCCATTAGGACAAAGGTAGCCCTATGGTTTAAAAGAGTAAATAATTGTTTTTTTGTCCTGTGTCATGTTTTAATTAAAGATAGCAATGCAATCTACAATATATCTAGAAATTATTAGAAACCTTTTTTCCCAGAGGCAAAAAGGATCAATACGTTTTTGTCTCTGTGGCATAAAACATATCAGGTTACTTCGTCCCTGTTTATTCCAGTAACTCAGGGTTGAAACTAAACATTAAATTGATGAGGGTGAAATCATATTTTGAGAGTAAATGAGGACATTTTAAAATTAGCTAAATTGTTTGCTTCAATAGTTTTTGAGACATGAATCTGAAGGCCTTTGCTCTAGGGATAGAGACAAAGAAAGAAGTAAACAATTCATGGGAAGAGAACAATCAAAACTCTGCAATAAAGCCGAGAGCTAAAAGTCTATGGAAATGGACAGTAATAACTCATCCCATCTGTGGATGGAACTAAAACAATTCAGCAAGCTCTGTACCTGTTTCTTTCCATAAAATGGGTTTTCAAAATTTGCTATTTCTTCTCAGGATGATGAAAACAAAATATCATGCTATGATCCTGAAAGCTAAATGCTGTTTCTGTGGAAAATGTTGTGAGAGGTCAACAAATGCGGAGGTGGAAGCCTCTCTTCAGCTGCCAAAATGAGCATTTGTCGAGGCCATTCCCACCGAAGAAAATATAACTGATAGCATTTCAGCACACTATTCGGAGAAGAGTCGAAATGGAGAAAATAGAATAACCCTCCCATCATTATCCATAGAACATTATGCTGATAAACGGTGGTATTAATGACCCAAATGAATATGCATACTTTCTCCCTGCAGTTATTTTGATAATACTGGAATCTACTAAAGTGCATGGAATTAACAATTAAAGGGGGTTAAGCAGATACTTAATACTTGTTCTATTTTGCACAATTTGGCAGTAATGCATCTGCTGTAATCAGGATTTTTATTTCTCTTTGGGGAAAAAAAAGGAAATGTTTATGTTTTGAAAGCAAAGCCTCCAGGATCTGTGGCTCCTCGCATGTGTATGTTTGCATTGTGTGTCGGTAGCCCCTCCGGCTTGGCTGGCCTGCTTGGCTTTCTCCTTTTGCAACAGCTCCACCTTTTGGGCTTCTGAAGGGAAAGGTTTTTTTTTTTTTTGCTAAAGGATGTGAAAACTGGCAACAACTAGAAATATGCACTGCATCTTCAACCTTTTGTTCAGTTAAACCAAAAAATTAAATTATTTTCCTCATCAGAAGGACACAAAGAAAAAAGGGAAGAATGGAGGGAGAAAAGGAGGGTAACAAGGGATGTAGGAGAGAGGTAGAAAGGAAAGAGGGGAAGAGAAAAGGAAGAGAGAGCAGGAAGGAAAAGGGGAAAGCTTCCCTTTTTGACCAGAGGAAGATGCAGCAGCTCACCTAATTGTCCTTTCTTAGGTGCTTCCTGCTTGGATTGCAAACATCTGAAAGGCTGTGGTTGACCCTGGGTCCAGGATTCCTGTTTCAGACTTCCTCACCCCTGCCGTTTTCCTATTGCTTTTTTATAAACTATAGCACCAGATTAATAAATGAGAAGCTAGGGGAGGATTTGAGTTTCTGTTAAGCTCGTTCTTTTTTAAAAGAGAATTAAATACAATATGTGATAATGTTCTTACTATTTCTTTCTGAATGCTCAACAGTCTTGGATTCTTTCCAGACAAATGCAGCCTCGCTCCCAGGAAGCATGACCTTGGCTAACTAAGGATGAGGGAATGAACACAGAGAAACTTCTTAAATTCCACTGTCAACTAAATCCCAATCCTTAGATGTGTGAGGTTCAGTTAGAGATGTATCCTGGGAATAGACAATCCATAGCTCAGGTGGCAGAGCTAAAGATCTAAGCAAATCTTTGTCTAGGGGAATTGGTGTGGATCTTTTAGCATGAAAAGATCAGAAAAATGTATACTCCAAATTCTGTGCCCTGTAAGGATGTAGATTTTTATAATCAAATTTATGATGTTATGAAAAAAAAATATAAGTAGAATGGAAGAGACATTTTGATGCTTCAGATTAACTCCAGGATCCAAGCAAGTCCATGCACTCTGCTTTGGAGCCTTTAATTCTGACCTTCATAGCTTCAAATTTGGGTTAGTTCTCATGATCTTGACTACTTGCTATCTATTCTCTGAAAATCACCTTGCATAGTTCACCCAGACCCAAAATCCAGGAGTGCCTCCTTCAATAAATAACTTCCTGCTCAAAATTATTTAAGTTCTTCTCATCATTCAGAGATTAAAAGTCATATTTCTCAACCCCAATACCAAGGTCTTTGAAGGTCTGCTCCTAAACACCTCTCCCAATAATCCCATTTAGGGACTGTCCTTTCCAGACCTTGATAGGCATTCAATCCCTCATCCCCAAGACCACTCTGAGCTTTCTTTCCATGATATGCTCCCTCAAGTTCCACCTGCAGTCCACTTGCCTTGTAGATGGCACTCCTGACCAACCCATTCATTGAAGCATTCACTCCCTCTTATAAATCTGTAGTGCTGATTGTGTCAATTTTCATTGAGAGTATATACTTTATAGGGGATGATTCAATTTTACCTCAGTATGTGTGTATGTATGTGTCTCATATTTTCAACTCAGTTGGGTTATAAGCTATTTGAAGGCACATCTTATGCCTATTTGAATCTCCTTGTGACAGTTAGAATAACACTTTGTATCTATGAGGTACTGAATTTTAAAAAATTATTGATTGGTTGCATTGACAGGAAAATGAGTGTTCCAGGTTTTGTGCACCCAAATGCTTATATCTGGCATCTTTCTTGATAGTTTAAGGAGCCAGTAATTGAATAAGTCTGACTTGCAGCAAAGCTGGCACTTTCACTTTTAAATGTACTATTGAATATGTAGCCAGTCCCTATTGCAAAAATAAGTAGGCTTTTTATATTATTTCTTATCTTACACCTCCCAGCTATATTTACATGTTTTTAAATTTTATTTTAAATATCTATAAATCTTACATAAGCTGAAACCATAAAATGAAAGTCTTATTTTAGTGCACAGTTTTTCATATACCCTATTTTACTGGAAGCAAACTTAGCTCCAAGAACTCTTGTAACTCCTTACAGTCACTTAGGCCACAAATGTATCCAATATATACCTTTTGCTCCCTATTATGCATATCTACATTTCATTTTTTTTTTAAATTTGGTTAAAGAATAATGTGTATCCAAAAATCATTGTTTATATATTATCCATCTAGAAGTCATTCTATATTTATTTTATTTCTAAGAGAATGTTCTTTCCTTAACTATGGAATGGTAAATTATTGCTGAAATAGGGCCCTTATGTTTCTGTTGGTCACACACCTGATCACAATGGGCAACCAAAGCCCTGGATGAAGATGGATGATGCCTTGAGGGTATTTCACAGCATGGATGCTGAGGGAAGGCCCTGCATCACCCCAAGGAGTCTTTTCATCACCTCTGAGGAAGGTGGACTTTGAATGTCAGTGTTGTGGAGGAAAATACATCTTTATCAGTCAACTGGTATCTATCTTGCTCATTTTGTACAAAACGTTGTGATTGCAGAAGAAACGTTGATCATAGCCTCTGCCCTCAAATTCTGAGCAAGTCTATAATGTCTTAAGACTAACACCTATGAAGCAACAGTGGTTTGTAAGAGGTAAATTGTATGTTCACACTTGAGGACTTGGAGGTGAACCTCTTCCAGATCTGGAATTAGAAGGGACATGCCAGACCCATGGAGGATTGTCAATATTATCCTTCCTGAGATTGGATTTAAGTAAAATGGGTTTTTTCCCCTACATACCCTATGCTTTTCTTTTTTTTTTTTTAATGTGAATCCTAGAAAGGTGCTGGATTCATGAATACACATCTCTCCACTCTCTCATCTTAATATTTTACTTGTAACCATGTTTATTTCCTCTTCCAAACTGAATTACTCACTCCTCATTCTGGGCTTCTTGTATATACTTTTTTTTTATAAAAAAATATTTATTTGATGTGTCTCTCAGTAGGTATTTATCAAGAGCAAGAAATGGGTCATATATATCTGTGTATCCCCTTTACCTAGAACACAACCTGGCATATAAGGGTGATCAATAAATGCTTGTTAAAGTGTTCCAGTGAATTCTAAGCTGCTTTGAGAGAGGGAATTATATCTTGGTCACGTTTACATCCTTAACGTGCTAAAAACAATGTTTTGTAAATAGGTGGAACTCAATGACTATTTGTTGCTTTAAAATTAGGGGGAAATACATGAGCTAAACTCTAAAAGATGAATGCTAAATTAGGACAGAGCATACCTAATTTCAATGTTCGGGGCTCAGATACAGAACCGAGGCACTTAATTGATATGAGAAATATATCAGACAACATACATTTACCTTTTCCTTCATCAGAATAGTGTACCTAAAAAATTTTCTTTTAAAGAAAGACGTTGTCATTTATTATTGTGGCGTTTCATGTTTGCTTTCAAGTTCTATTTCTCAGCATCAGATTTAGTGAAACACTGTTTCTCTGTAACTTGTGCTACTCTGGTAAGTGCTAACTTCCTGTCAATGGGGCAGTTTAAATGTGTCTGAGGAATAATTGTACCTGGCCTTTCACCTTAATGCCCTTAAAATGAGCTCTGCTTTGTTTTTAAAGGTGACTAAGACAGTTTGATATCATAAAGAGATGAGTAAGTATGAAAGGCAAATGCATTTCAAGTCAGAGATGGGTTGGCTCCCTACCGTTCATATTATAAATTCATCTTGTGGGTCTCTGGAATAGAAAAACAATTGTTTCTTGCTGCAGTTTTATTCCACCTCCCCAGTCTATTTACATCATGAGTGTTCAGTACATGTAAATAAATATGACATTATCCTTCTAATTTTCAGAGTAAGAGCAGCAAGGTAAGAATTGCAGAAAACAATAGGACATAAACCTGAGTACTGTGGGTCTTTGGTACCTGGAAATGCAGAAAATCCCTCTTTTCACCGTGATCTACCAAAGTTACAGACATGGTATATTAGTTAGGATTCTCAGAAACAGAACCAATAGGATAGAGAGAGAGAGAAAGAGAGGAAAAGAATTAGTGTAAGGAATTGGCTTATGCAGTTAGGAGGCTGAGAAGTCCCAAGATCTGCAGTCAGCAAGCTGGAAACCCAGGATAGCCAATGGTGTAGTTCCCTTTTGAAAACCAGCAGGCTCGAGATCCAAGAACAACAGATTTTCTAGTTCAAGTCTGAAGTCAATAAATGATTGATGTCCCAGCTTATGCAGTCAGGAAAAAGGAGTTCCCTATTTTTCATCCTTTTTGTTCCATTTAGGTCTTCAGCAAGTTGGATGAGGCACACCCACATTAGAGTAGGCAATCTGCTTTACTCAGTCTGCTGATTCAAATGTTAACCTCATTGACAAATACCCTCACAGACACACCCAGAATGATGTTCGACCCTGTGACTCAGTCTAGTTGACACATACAATTAACCAACACACTTGGTACTGCTGAAAATAGTTCTTAAATATATGTGTACAAATATTTATAAATATATAAAATTTCTGTTTTACCACTGGTTATCTCATTGTATTTACTTATATTAATGCATTGAAAATACAGTAAACATCTGTTTAGTGTTTAGCAAGTACGTGGCACTCTACTAAGTGTTTTACATACGTGACCTAATTTATTTCTCAAGACTATCTTGCAAGATAGGTATTCTCATGACTTCAATTTTATAGATGTAGAAACCAAGTCTGAGACAAGCAAAATAAATTTCCCCCAGTAACAAAACTTGTAATTCACATGCCAAGACTAGAATCCAGATCTATTTAACACCAAAGCTCTGCATTTTTACTCTATTTTGCACAACATATTTAAAAATCATGACACATTGAAAATCTGCATTACATGCAGAATCCAAAGATTTGTATGTAATAGTTCTATTTTGAGGAATAGGCTTGCTGCCCTAGAAACCAATTTGTAAGAAAATATCATTAGAAATAACACTATTTAACCCTTTATACCTGTAGAGGAACAACAGTGAGAAGGAGGGATTTCTGAGTTATAAAGCTTGGAAGGAGCATGCTGAATTAAACTCCTGTAAACTGGACCATTGATTTTCTTTAGAAGAAATAAATATTCCTAGTACCAGAGTGTGCAACTTTCATTTCTCTAAACAACATCTAGGTTAGGTCTAATTTTGGTCTACTTATGGAAAGCAAAATTAAACAGACATACTATGATAAAATTATCATGATGTTAAATTTTTATATGACAAACTATACAATAGACTTAGCTGCCTTTCAAATTTTAGAGGGAAGAGCCATCTAAAAAGTACACATGAGACACATGAGTTTTTGTTGTTTTCCAGACCTTAATACAGCTTTTACATGCTAGAGTTAAAAAAAAAAAAAAAAAGTAGCATATGATCCTTATGTTCCTTATGTGATAATGATTCCAGTGACCATATTCTCCGTCTAACTAACCATTACAAGTTCACTTTTGAGCCTACCAGGTTATTTATGTTTGGTTACTTTATTTGCCATAATTCTCTAACCCTAGACCACGTCACTAGTCTTCACAAGGCATTTTATAAGATCCAATGGAGATTTTTGCCTATAGTTATGATGGAATAATGGGTACCAGACTACCCTTCTCAATTATAAAATTGGACAAAACATATGAAACATACTGTTTTCAGAGAAGGGTAAGAGGTAGTACATGACTATAAGTCCAAAAGAAGAAAACAATTGCTGAAGAAGACAAGCTCCAGAGTTACCCAGTATTTCTTCCTGAAAACACTTTCCAGACCACAGAATGTAAGAAGCTAAAATAGAGCATACATCATGAAACAAGAGACAAAGAATAGAATTTGGGGCTATGAAGGTGGCTGAAATTCACAGAGCATGGTTTCAGAGAGGAAAAGCTCCAGAAACCTACATAAGGTCCCTTTGAATCTTTAAATCAATGTTAATCAGAGCATGTGCAGGATGAAATTCTATAAAGCACTACCATGGAAAGAATAGTTATGGGGGAATTGTGACCAAAACAATTGCTGGAGCTAAATAGCACTGGGACATTTTGAGCTCTGACAGTCAGAGTAAAGAGAAATTGTTGAATAGCTAACACGTTCAGTAGCGATCCCAGAAAGACCAAACCTTTGGAGCAGAGCTTATCTGATCCTAGAGTAAAGGCTAATCTAGACTCAGCCTATTCTAATTTAAAGCAAGCCTGTAAATTACATATACAAGTGATAGCATATAGTATTTGTCTTTATCTATCTCACTTATTTCATAAGCATAATATTTTCAAACAGACTCACAGATATAGAAAACAAACTTGTGGTTACCAAAGAGAAGAAGAAAGAGGGGAGGGACAAATTAGGAGTATGGGATTCACAGATACAAACTACCACATATAAAATAGATAAGTAACAAGGATATGCTGTATAGCACAGGGAATTATACCCATTATCTTGTAATAACCTAAAATGGAATATAATCTGCAAAACTACAGAATCACTATGCTATACACCTGAAACTAACACAATATTGTAAATCAACAATATTTCAATAAAAAAATAAAATAAAAACAAGCCTTTAAAGAAGCAAGCTGATCTATATATAAACTAACTTTCTGCTTGAATGAAACTTGATACTATACAAAGAAAAAATTTTTAAAAGATATTCAACAACATAGAAATCATAATATCTGAAACACAATTAAAACTTACTAGACATGTGAAGAAAACTAAAAACCAGGAGAAATAGACTGTGGGATGATGGAACTGGCAGACTAAGGCTTTAAAAAGAGCTATTACAATTATGTTCAAGAATGTAAATGAAAAAAAAAAAATGAATATGATGGAGGAAAATTAAATATCTCAATAAAGAAATAGAAATCATATATAAAAATCCAGGTGGAAATTCTAGAATTGCAAAATATAATATCTGAAATTATATATGTAAGCCTCTATCTATACCTAGATCTATATATATATATAGATAGAAACTAAAAGTTAATGGAAACTACAAAAGAGAAAGTTCAGTGAACCTGAAGACAAGGTAATAGAAACTATTCAAACCTCAGAACCTAGAGGGAAAAGGGAATACTTCCCAACTCATTTTCATTTTATGTGCTCAACATAACCCTGACCCTAAATCTGGACAAGATCATTTCTAGAAAACAAAATTACAGACCAAAATCCCTCATGAACCTGTAAAAATCATTAACAATATATTACCAATTAAATCCAGCAATATTTATAAGGAGTAATGTACAATGACCAAGTGAAGTTGATTCTAGAAATACATGGTTTGATTAGCATTCAAAAACATACCAATGTTATACACCACATTAACAAAAATAAGCAAAAACTCACATGCCATCTCAATAGATGCAGAAAAACATTGGAAAAACTGTGATATCCATTTGTGATTAAAAAATGAAATAAACAATCAGCAAACTATAATAGAAGGAAATTTGTTTGACCTGATAAAGGGCAACTTTGCAAAACCTGTAGCTAACTTCACATTTAAGATCAAGAACAAAGAAAGGAGTTTACTTCTCACACCTTCTATTTAACATTGTACTAGAGGTTTAAGAATATTCGGTAAAAAAAGGAACAAAGAAGAGGCATATAAATTTGAAGGAATATGAAAGTGTTTTATTCATAGACAACTGATAATTTATGTAGAAAACAATCTATAAAAGGTAGTACTAGAATTAATAAGTGAATTTGGCAAAGTTGTAGAAACAAGATTAATGTATAAAATTCAATTGCAATTCTATGAGTATTTTAAAATTGGAATTAAAAATTAAGTAGAGAATTTTATCATAGAACAAAATCCATAGAACAGAAATGTATAACTTTAACAAAATATGTGCAATATCTGCACACTGAAAACTTAAAAAGCTTTGCTGAGAGAATTAAAGACATTCTAAATAAATATTTATGGAGTAGAAATGACAATATTAGGATGCCTCTTCTCCAAAAATTAGTCTATGGATTCAATGCAATCTCAAACAAAAATCACAGCAGGCATTTTGTGGAAACTGATAAGCTATGTCTAAGATTTATGTGGTATTGAGCTCCATGAGCTGTTTGATTATTTTGGAGAGTACTCATTTGTCCATTGTTTCATTTGCAAGTATTTTCTCTCACTCTGAGGGTTATCTTTTTGTCTTGTTTATGGTTTCCTTTGCTGTGCAAAAGCCTTTAAGTTTAATTAGGTCCCATTTGTTTATTTTTGTTTTTATTTTCATTACTCTAGAAGGGGAGTTCAATATCAAAAAAACAAACAACCCTATTAAAAAATGGGCTGAAAACCTAAATGGATGTTTCACCACAGAAGACATACAGATGGCCAAAAGGCACATGAAAAGATGCTCAACATCACTAATCATTAGAGAAATGCAGATCAAAACTACAGTGAGGTTTCACCTCACACAGGTCAGAATGGCCATTATCAAAAAATCTAGAAACAATAAATGCTGGAGAGAGTGTGGAGAAAAGGGAACCTTCCCGCACTGTGGGTGGGAATGTAAATTAATACAACCACTATGGAGAACAGTATGGAGGTTCCTGAAAAAACTAAAAATAGAACTACCATATGACCCAGCAATCCCACTACTGGGCATATATCCTGAGAAAACCATAATTCAAAAAGAAACATATACAACAATGTTCATTGCAGCACTATTTACAATAGCCAGGACATGGAAGCAACCTAAATGTCCATCAACAGATGAATGGCTAAAGAAGATGTGGCACATATATACAATGGAATATTACTCAGCCATAGAAAGAAACAAAATTGAGTTATTTGTAGTGAGGTGGATGGAACTAGAGTTTGCCATACAGAGACAGAAAGAGAAAAACAAATACCATATGCTAACGCATATATATGGAATTAAAAAAAAAAAAAGGTACTGATGAACCTAGTGGCAGGGCAGGAATAAAGATGCAGACATAGAGAACGGACTTGTGGACAAGGGGGGACGGGGGGAGGGGTAAGCTGGGGTGAAGTGAGAGTAGCATCGACATATATACACTACCAAATGTAAAATAGATAGCTAGCAGGAAGCAACAGCATAGCACAGGGAGATCAGCTCAGTGCTTTGCAATGACTTAGAGGGGTGAGATAGGGAGGGTGGGAGGGAAGCTCAAGAGGGAGGGGATATGGGGATATATGTATGCATATGGCTGATTCACTTTGCTGTAAAACAGAAACTAAGACAGCATTGTGGAGCAATTATACTCCAATAAAGATGTGTAAAAAAATAAAAATAAAAAAATAAAATTTATTTGGAAATGCAAGGGACCTAATGTGAGCAAAGTAATCTTGAGAAAGAACAAATTTGGAGGATATGTTACTGATATTCAGGTCAATCTATATTAATCTAAGCAATGTGTTATAACATAAAGAAATGCAAATAGATTCATGGAAGAGAATGGTAATTTCAAAAATAGACCCATTAATATCCATTCTATTGATTTCAGAATGTCAAAGCAATGCAATGAAGAAAAAGAAACATTCAAAAACTCTTTGGGAACAACTGCACAGATATAGGGAAAAGAGAGAGAGACAGAACTCAACCTCTAACTTAACACCACACAAAATTAAATTCTAGATGGCTTATAGTGCTAAACTTAAAGTTAAATATATAAAGCTCTAGAAGAAAACATAGGAGATGATAAGGTGGGCAACGATTTCTTACAGCATAGCAAACATAACCATAATTAAAATCTGATACATTTTACTTTATCAAAATTAAAAAGTCCTTTCATTAAGAAACATTGTTAAGAAAATGAAAAGGTAAACCACATATTGAGAAAAAAAAAAAAAATTTGTAATACGTATGTGTGATCAAGGATTTGTCCAGAATGAACAACCTAGAAAAGTCAATGTAAAAAAAAACCCAATTTTAAAAATGTGTGAAGAATTTTAACAGGCAGTTCATAAATGAAGATATACAAATCTATAATAAGAGCATGAAAAAACACTCAACATTACTTCTTATCAGTGAAATGTAAAATGAAATCTCAATGAGACAATGTTATTCACCCACCAAAATGGCAAAAATTATAAATAGTCAGTTGCATCATTTGCAAATATTTTCACCCATTCTGTGGGTTGTCTTTTCATTTTGTCTATGGTCTCCTTTGCTGTGCAAAAGCTTTTGAGTTTAATTAGGTACACCTGAAACTAACACAACATTGTTAATCAACTATGCTCCAATATAAAATAAAAGTTAAAAAAAAAATTGACAATACCAGATGTTAGTTGGAAAGAATGTTGTGCAACCAGAGCTCTCAAACTTTGCTAGTAGAATTGTAAAATTGTTCAAACACTTTGGAAATAGATCTGGCAATTTCTCATAAAGTTAAACATACATATATTCTATGATCTAACAGTCTCATTCTTAGGTATTTACCCAAAAGAAATGTTATGTCCATAAAAAATTTTGTCAAGAATGTGCAAAGCAACTTTAGTCATAATAGCTAAAAGTCATAATTTGTCAATAATGTGCAAAGCAACTTTAGTCATAATAGCTAAAATGTAAAACAATTCAAATGCCCAGCAGTAGAAAAACATATTAAAAATACATTATGTTTTATTCACAAAAAGGAATAATATGTAGCAATAAAAAGGAACTACTGATACATGAAGCAACATAGATGAATCTCAAAAAAGTATATTGAGTGAAAGAATAAGACACAAAAGAATACAGCATGATTCTGTTTCCAAGATTCTGTTTCCAATAAGACACAAAAGAATACAGCATGATTCTGTTTCCATGATTCTGTTTCCAAGGCAAAATGAATCTATGGTAAGAGAAATCAGATGAATAGTTGTTTTCAGGGGATGGGGACTTACAGGGTAGGAAAACTTTCTGGGGTGATAAAATGTTCTATATCTTGACAGAGGCGTGGGATACACAGATGCATGCTTTTGTTAAAACCGATGAAACCACACTCTAAAAATGTGCATTTCATTGAACATAAATTATATCTCAATCAAATATTCTTGACCAAAAAAATCCAATGGAGGGCATGTCTGGTACATAGTAGGCACTCAGTAAATATGTGTTGAATGATAATTCCTTCTTAGGAATAATCCTAGGTAGAATCCCAGATAGTGATTTTTTTCCTGCAAAGAA
The DNA here is from genome assembly GCF_009873245.2 of Balaenoptera musculus. Classification (NCBI taxonomy): domain Eukaryota; kingdom Metazoa; phylum Chordata; class Mammalia; order Artiodactyla; family Balaenopteridae; genus Balaenoptera; species Balaenoptera musculus. Next base: position 57,268,537 of record NC_045798.1, read on the forward strand.
CTACATTAAGGAAACAACTCAAAGAAAATGTCAGTTGCATAGTCATTGTTCATAATGGATATCAAAATTATTTTTACAGTATTGATTTCTGTTCAGAGTGAAACTAAAACAGACCAAGTTTTTCAATCTGCAGAGAGATTTAGGTAGTGTTAATGTGGCTCATTGGGAAAGTAGAAGCCTAAGCAAACACAGATCTCTCCGCCTGACCTCTACTCTTATCAAATCCAAGCCAAAGACTGTGGTTGCATTCATTTGACAGACAGGAACTGTCAGTAATAGTCATACTTAGCAGAAATTCATTAACCTGCAGACCTTTCCGATTTGAGGAAATATTTTCTCAGTCTATTGAAAGCATACTCATTTCTCTAAGAACTACCTCACATGCACTTCCTCCTTGAAGACTTTTTCAAGTTTGCAGCCTAAAATGATCTCTACATCTTCTAGATCTTATAGCAATTTCCTAGTGCCTCTATTATGAAACCCATCACCTTCCACTTTATATTACAGCAATTTGGGTACCTGCTTTATCCCCTCTTGTATTGCAAGCTGCTTTAGAGGATAGAGATTGTTATTCATTTTATATTTCCACAGAACATACCACATTGTAGCTTTCTACCTACAAATCTTCCAAATAAGTGCATGAATGGAGAAACATTTGGATCAATTATGAGAGAGAAAAAAACATAATTATAAACAGCTGAATGTGATTTTGTATCGTAGTCTTTCATTAATTTTGTTAATTATCTTTTCTCAAATGTATTTATTGAGCACTGTTATTTGGCAGACATTGTTCTAGCTGGGCATTCTGGGTAAAAGTGAAATAGACACGGGCCTTGCCCCTCAAGGACATCACAAATAGGAAAGGGAGATGGATACATAAGTAATTGTAATTGTAAAGCAATGTATTAAGACATTTAATGGAAGAGAGTTCAGGAGAAAGTGACAGCACACACACACACACACACAAAATGTAATTATACCAAATGGAGATTTGGAGGATTTACGGGAGATATTTCAGACGACTTCACAGGGTCTGAATAATAACAACTGACACTATAAAGAGCAAATTAGGATATGTACAAATGTTTCACCCTCTCAACAACCGCAACAGTTACTATTATTCTTATTTTACAGATGAAGAAACTGAGGTGCTGATATTTTGCACAATGCCGTTTGGATAAATGGTGGTATCAGGATGTAGGTAAAGAAAATTTAAACCCAGAGCCTACATCCTCAGTCATAATGATCTGGGTCTTGAAAAATGGACAGGCAGTACATCTGCTCCACATGTCTGGTTTGTGTGAGGGTGTGAATGTGAGGTTAGAATGGTTTATCAGTCTAGGTTCTTCGTTGCTTTACTCAGGTTGAGGAAAGTTGAATCTTGCTACCTCATGCAACAAGAGAGAAACTACCAGAAAGATATTAGGATTTATCAGAGTATCCAAGCAGGTTTTGAATATCCAAACCTTAGGAAAGGAAGAACTATGTTGGATTAATGGGTTTTAGTAGTTTGGGATAATAGGACTTTTGGTATCTTTTAATTCTTGAATCATGTGTAAATTCCTGGATCAACAAATTGTGGTCAACGGCAGGCTCATATTGTACCAGGGCCACTGCTTGCATAATCATATGGCATACCATTTACATTATAAACTATACACAGGCAATGTGGGAGATGTCACCTGGAGTTGTACCATATTTATACTCACATGGCAGTTCCAATGGTGGTCATGTGACTGGTGGAGTAGGATGTGACTGGTTGAGTGGGATGTGACAGTTTCTAAAAGAAAGGGAAGATTTGAACATTTGAACAGAAACAAAGCAAAACAATAAAATTAGATATATGCTGCAGGAATTTGGGGCTTTGGGGCAGAGACAAAATTTAGCGTTCTCATATATAAACGAGCCTCAGGTATTTTCAGCATCTAAAGTCAGGCCATCTTTTTCTTCTTAGTCCCTGCTTGCATCCTATGTACTTTAGCATTTCTGACAAACAAGGCTTCATTTTTTGTGATTTTTGTGTTTTTAAAAGTACAAAATTATTTTAGACTGATTTCACCTGGATTAAAAAACAGTACATATCCCCCCTGACTCAACACATTACTTAGAATTTTACTGACTACTGACCTTCACATTCTCAGTAATTTTGCATTGTGGTGCAATGGGGTACATAACTAATAAACTGAGTAGCCCATGATTTGAGTCAGTTGGGGGAAGATTCAAGATCAGAGCACTGTATCCAAAGGCAAGTCTAGAAAAAGGCTGTTCACTCACACTAGTGGTGTCAATATTTCTTAGCTGCTTTACCTTCTTTGTCTTTGTGGAAAAAGGAAGAAAACACAGAGAAAATAAAATAGTAGTATAATACTACCATGTATTTATTAAACACTAACGCCTGTACGTGAATTATTTTACTTAATTCTCCCACTGCAGGCAGGTTTTCTTTTCCTTATTTTATAAATGTGAAAACAAGCTGAGGGTGATTAAGTAATATGCTTACAGTTACACTGCTAGAAAATGGTGCAAACAGAACTAAATTCATATCTGTGTTTGCGCCTTCCATGTTAGGTCTACCTGAAAAGACATAAGGTCATTGACCAGATTCTGTGGCTGCAGCCACAGAAACAGTAGAGCACTCCAGGTTTATTCACATGTGTAGTACATTCACAAAACCCAAATCAACCAGCACAATCATCTTTTAAACTTAACATTTTCTTCACTTCAATGGTATATTGTAATATTGATATCCAAGCAATTCCAACTTAGTAGAGAAATTGAGGTTATTTGGTAAGCTCAGTTACAAATACTACATTGCTTTTTTAAAGTGGTAGAGTTACGATTTACTAAATTACATAATTTCTGCCATTGGCAGCTTTTATCCAGCAGATCTGTTGTTATTTTCCTTAATCTCTTTCTCCTTCAGTGGGGGCCATATTCCTCATCTTAGTGTTGGGTATAACTAGAGTTAATAACAGCTCACTTGAAGAGTGACTTCTTCAATCAATAATACTTAACTAGACTTGAAAACAGAGAGGCACTATAAACACGTAGTAGAACAAATCCCATCAAAGGAGTTAGGAAGTTCTACCCATGTGTTGATTTATTGATGACTTATAAGGTTAATGCAAATAATGTGCAAATAATGCAACCACTCAGGTCTTCTTAAAAAATTTATATATCAAGTATATATCAATTATAATACATGTTCTAATCTGTAAAAGAAGGAGCAAAGGCATGAATGAGTAAATATGTGTGAAATTGCTTTAGATAAATGCAAAACACACTGTTATACATTGCTGTTCTTTACCTTGACAGACATTTTAAAAGAATCCACTAATTCTTCACATTTTTAAAGTGGAAAAATTTGGAAAGAAGAGGGTAAAAATAGAAGACATATCTTTCAAGAGGCTGGTAGAGGAATTAGAGTCTGGAGAGGGTCCTAGGGGCCAAACAGCCAAATGGGATTTGTGCTGACTCAGGCTGGCTGGCAGGCGGCTTTTCAAGACAACAAAAATAAAACTTCAAGAACCCACTAACTTCAGCTAATAATGTCTAGGATTATATACCCCAAAATGAGAAGATCTTCTATACTCAGCTGCCTATTGGCCTTTGTCAGATTTTTGCACACTAGATGATATTTGGCAAAATCCTCCCTGACTTTCTCCCTTCAGTGTACCTCTCAAGAATGTGAAGCTATATTGAAAAATGTACAGTCTAAAGAATCAGAGGTCAGAGGCAAGAAGCTCTTCTGGCCTGTTAATAGAGCTTGGAACAGAATGACTCGCTAGTCTCTTTGAGATTTTGTTTTATGTAAATGTTCCCACCTCCTGGAGAGTCCTCCCTTATGACTTTATTAGAAAGGCCATATATTTCCAGATTTCATTTAGGGAAAGCATTCGTTCATTCAGGGAAAGAGAAAAACTAATTCCCTGGGAGCACTGACATTGATGAGAAATAAAGCCAGAGCCCAACAATGGTGCGAGACCAGGAAAGTGTCAGCATTGTAGAATGAAAGTCACAAGATGTTTCAACTTCACACAAAGGAAAGGGTGGGACCTTGTGAGAAAGTAAAACCACCCACTGGAAAGTTCTCTTTAAGTGTGTATTTTGGAGACAGAGGAAGTGAGGGCAGGTTGTCTCCAGAAAGGTACCCCTTAAGGTCTTCAGAGCCAAACTTTTTCTCCAGCCATTTTGTTGAGGAGTGTTAAGTTGGTCTGAAACAGCGTCAACTGACTGGAAAACTATTTGACCTTCATTGGATTGTCAGCCATTCTTTTGCTTGAGTGGCTGAATGAAGAGTATGTCATTCTGTCATAGCAAAAATCTGGAGAAGGGGAAAAAAATTAAATCGATCCTCTCCATCTAAGAAAGGCTTAGTTTCATTGGCATCTAACTGACACAAACACTCTTCACTGGGTTTCTCTTTACTGATAGTAATTAAATATTCCTGTCTTCAACTTCACAGTCAAATGCACTGGCTGATGAGTAGTACAATACTCTCCACTCTTAAAGGATAGAACTGGAATTATGCTTATTTTAAATTCCTCTGAACAGACATGTCTGCCTGGGTTCTCTCTTTCCCTTTATAAAATCTGTCCCATTCACCAAATGCAAGAAACTATTACAATAAAAAATAATAAAATCTGTAGTGTGCAATACATCGACATTTGTAGTCTTGTTGTGGCTGTTAATTAGAGCTTATTCATATAAAAATCTGGATTGCAGAATCCAGAAAAATTAAAGCAATTGATGAATGTACAGGTTTTCAGTTATTTATTAAAACGTTGAAAAATGAATAAAAAAGGAAAAAAAGTGAGGTGACAGTAAGGCAAGCAAGACATCTGGGTGACATGACTTATCATCATTTTGCCGCAAAGTGTTCCAACTGTGAGACCTTGATTGCCTTACATTTTTTTCTTTGTTTGCCTGCTTGCTTGTCTGTGTAACCACTGCCTCCCTGAAGTTAGATGAAAGTGAAATTGTAATGTGAGTGACCACAGTTTTGGGAAAATAGATGATGGTAAAATTTGGAGTCCTCTCTCCTTTAAGAAAAGAGTGAATAGCAATTGTCCTGGGTGGCTTTCAATAACTAGTAAGATTAACCCTAGGGAAACCTCTTGTAGTTGGGACATTGATTGTTCTTCCTCATCTGGGGCAGAGTCTATATGAGGAGCCTCAGCCCCATCTTTAAAAGGGAAGGGGATGAGGTGAAGGTCAGGAGTTATGCAGTCTCATTTTCTTCTTTGGAATTCCTGTGCTTGGGACAGTTCTCTATACACAATCTAGTTGGGAATTGGGGGCATCACCTAGAGACTTTAGACCCTAAAAATGCTTTATTTAGAGAGTTATATACTTTAGAGAGTTTTGCTTTGTATTTCTTGCTTCAACTTACCTGAAAATTACCTTAGGACTCTTTTTCGCTCTGCTACAATTGATCAGACCACAATCTTCCAACTTTATTCAAGAAACCAAAGGTCTGAAACTAAGCAACAGGAAATGAAGGAAAATCCAACAAATACTAGATGCTTGATAAATGGAAATAAGTTTATCAAGGTCTCAAAATGAGACTTTTCTTTTCCCTTTTTTCCTTTTGTTTTCCTGATTTATATAATTTTATGAATTCTTTCATTTTTATAGAAAGCATGTGAATTAGATTCTTGGAACAGCCAAGTGTTTCTTTTGGATCATCTTTCTTGTCGATACGCAAAAAAAAAAAAAAAAAAAAAGTTTATACTGAATCTATCAGCATTTTGAGCTCTTATTTAACTTTAGTAATTAGAGCAATGTAAATCAATATAAGAATATAAGAATGCATGATGAAAACCATTGAGTTCAGAAGATTTGAGATTTGAGCTGAGCTGGAAAGAAATTTGTGTGAGTAAAAAAGGAAGGGGAGGCTGTGTGTGCAGTGCTTTTCTCTAACTTAGGTAGCCACATACCTAAGTTATCTCGATATGACCTTATTTTCTACCTTCTGTTCTCATAAATAGATTTGCATTTATTAGGTTGTTTTGTCTACATCTTATGCTAGACACATTGTATCTTATCTTTGATCTTCATCACAACCCTGAAAGTCAATATTCATCAACCTAGTGTATAAAACATGTGACACACCTTGGAACTGATCTATCTTGCTTTAAAGTCAGTACTGTTCCAGTGCACCATACTGCTTCTATGTGATTGATGATATGGCAATGGAAGTAAACATGGTTGTTTAAAGAATGCTAAAGACTCTACGATGACTTGATTAAGCATATGCATTGGGGAGTAGATGAGTTAAGTTTGAAGATATTGTTTTGGATCAGTTAAGGGTGGTCCTCAGATACCAGAGGTGAAGACCATACTGTATTCTGGAAGCTACAGAGAGCCATTCAAGAAGAGGCAGAGGATGAATGTTACTGACATCATAAAATACAAGACTTCATTGATTAATTTTAATGCCAGAGGCAGGATTTGAACCCAAGTTCCTGTCACTCCTGGACACCCACTGAGCAATGATAGGTTAAGTACTGGCTATTTGCAACAGATATCAATCAGGCATCTGCTATCCAAAGCAAATATATATTGAATACATGCTATAAAAAGAACCAATTTTGGTGCTCTTTAGATACCAAGGAGTTTACAAATAATGCCTCCCTTTGAAAATACTTAAAATCTTCCTACAGGATTAGACTTAATCATTTGGAAGCTTTATTAATAAAAAAAGGAGCAATAGCAGTTCACTAGTAAAAAAAAAAATTAAGGAAATACATGAGTATAGAGCAAGTAATGACCCAGATAATATTGAGTAATTTAATCCTTATAACAAACCAAATTTAAAGGCAAGTGACACCTGTTAGGAATGTCAGAATGTTAAACATATAAGCTGTGCAGGTGTATTTGTGAAATGAGTGCTTAGAGTATTTCTTACCAACACATTACAATTGCACAAAAACAAATCTGAAAAATTATACATCTGCTTGGTGAGCTCCAAGTAAAGAGCATGTTATTTATTTATTTATGTTTTAAGGCATTGACTGTAACCTTCAGATCACAAAGAAAATGATTCACAGAAGTGAAAAAGATGACCTAGTTCTACCCTGTGACTTGGTAATCACACCCTATATCAAGAGCAAACATACTCAATGAAGCTAACTCTGTGGCCTCTTCTAAGAAGGCTCTTTACCATTGTCATGCCTCCCAATCTCCACATTTTTTTGAGACCCATAATTTTTCATTTGTTGAGAGACCCTCTTACTGATATTTGGGCCTATTAGGTAGCCATAAATGGACTTTAAGTAGTGCTAATTTCTGCCTCTGGTTTTCCCCTCAGGTTCAGTGTAACCAGTTTGATTGATAGCACCCCTTCCTGGGTCTTAGGTGTAGCTATTTTGTGTGCCCATGTAAGCCAGCTTGTCCTCCATCCAGGCAAGAAGGTCATCCCTTTTCTCATGGTAGAGCAATCACTTTACCAAAGAAAGCACATTATCAATGAATAGATCACTCCTGGCCAACTACTCCATATAAAAAAAAAAAGCAGGTTATTCAGCCCATGTCTTATCTCAAATCTAGGTCTAGCTCTACATATTGGATGAGAATGTGGCTGTGTATTATCAGGGGCATTTAAAACATGCCCACATCCCTAATTGATCTCCAAAAGTGTAACTCCCTGCAGTTAGAAGTTTCTGCATCAGTCAGCCCTGCATAAGACAAACATTCAAATGCAAATGTTCTCCCTGTAGGTTGACGTCCATGTATATCAGCAACCTCAATTTTTGGTTGACATAAAATCTATGGTTAGATTTATCCTATAAATTAGATAAATTTTAACGAAGTTGGAGGATTATAAAAGATGCAGCTGGGATGAAAATAGCTGATTTGAGAGATCTACAATGGGAATCAAGAGAGGTTCACAAGACAATTCTATGGGTATTTGGGGAGGGAGGCAATTTTAAAAGGAAGTGTTTAGGACTTGTAATGACCCAATTTATTATTTTCCACAATCTAGCCAATGGCCTGCCTACACAATTTACCTAAGAGATCTAAGATTTTACAGCATTTAGAGACAGTTGAGTTACTGAGTCCCTTCCATTTATCTGTCCTTCTAAAGGTTAAGAACATTCTGTTATTTCTCAATTTTAGATATTCTTCCACCATTAACACCATTAACAAGACATATCAGGTCCCTTTAATGCAGATGGAATTCACTGAGGACCATTGACTCTGGTATGGATGAATGTTGGTTAAAGTATTCAGACCTAAGTCTGCCTTTTTATTTTAATTCATTATGTAAATCCTGAAACACTTCTTCAGATATATTCAAACTCTTCTTTATGTTGTAATCTATATGATAATGCCATGAAAATCTCATCAAACATTTTACCCTGCTCCTTTCTTTGATGATTTACAAACTGATGGTACCTGCTCTGCCAAAGGACACTTCTCAGCTATTATCAAAATACAGCCACATTCAAGGTGCTTGAATTATACATCTCTATTACCTGTCAGTCAACAAGAAGTGTGATCATATTTGTTTACACTGGTAAAAGTATGTAAAAGCAAAGAGGTTAGTGTAATCATTTAATTCACCAGTAATTTATTGGACTAACTTTTGCATAACAGTCACCTAAAGAATACATTTTATTGTTAATGGAAGGGAGAGAGGCTTAAGGATAGTTACCATTTACTTTGTTCCAAGCACTTTAGAAAAAATATTTTATTTTCCCAGTTCCCAGTTCTTTTCTTTTATTTTTTTTAAGGTGAGGAGACTGGGGCTTAGTGACATTAGGTAACTTTCACTAAAGCCACATGGTTACTTAGTGTTAGAACTGGGATTCAAACCAGATCTGTGACCCTGAAGCCAGCACTTGGCACTGGGCTATAGCACCCTCCTCTAAATAGCTCTCTTAACCACTGCAGTAGTTCAAACTCTCTAAACAGACTTGGGAGTGATCTCTGAAATGCTGAACATACAGAAGTGTTGAGTGGTCTGCTGAAGCCTCATCCTTCCAATCTTTGTTTTTCACGTGAACTATATCCAACAGAAGCACCTTAGGTAGACCCAAACCACCTCAGTTTCCAATCCATTGTCAGGAAAGAGGAACTGGTGAGCAAACTCAGTCACAAGGTGAGGCTTAATAACTTCTTCCTACCTATCGGTGTAGCTTCTTTGGAGGAATTTACAGCTATCTTCTTTTCTCCTCTATTCCTCAGCTAAACTAACACACATAGTATGTCTGCCTTGAATCTCATTTTATCACTCCCCCAATTCACTCTTCCTCTCCTGTTGAGGACACTCCAGGAACTTTAGCCTTTAAAGCTAGGATAAATATTTCTGTCCAGCTAGTACCAGCCCCTCCAAATAGAGCAGGGCTTATCACACAGTTCATTAGAATCATCAGGGAAAATTGCTTCCTCCTGCTCTGCTGCCCATCCCTAACCATTCGCATTCTGATTGGTAGGCCTGGATTGGGTTGCAGTTTTCCTATGACATCTCAAAATTTGAGAACCAAGTACTAAGAGATTACAGTTCTCATGCCTCTAGCTGTGGAGTGTGATCATGTCATGAATGGAAGAACTCTACTAACCTTGACATGTTTATGCCTGATTACATTACTCATGAAGTGAAAAAATTCACTTTACAAAACCATCTTTCTTGTCATTAGAGTCCATCAGTCTTGTTCATCGGTATAATTTGAAAGCTACTTATGGAGCATGATGTATAGTAAGTGCTCAATAAATATTTGATTAATCTGAATCAATGTTGGGAGACTGAAAGGATGAAAGAATGGATGAGTGGCATGCCTGTTGACTGGACTACCCTGTTCTTTTCTCTCCACTGCATACACCTGGTCCCCAAGATAATAACTTTAAATGGCTCCTTAGAATTAAGGCATTGTTACAACACATCAAACTCGTCTATTTTACAGGACCCCTGGACAAAATATTTATTTGTTTTATTTTTTATTTTTTTTAGCATCTTTCTTGGAGTATAATTGTTTTACAATGGTGTGTTAGTTTCTGCTGTATAAGAAAGTGAATCAGCTTTACATATACATATATCCCAAAATCTCCTCCCTCTTGTATCTCGCTCCCACCCTCCTTATCCCACTCCTCTAGGTGGACAAAAAACACCGAGCTGATCTCCCTATGCTATGCGGCTGCTTCCCAGTAACCATCTATTTTACATTTGGTAGTGTATATATGTCTATGCCACTCTCTCACTTCGTCCCAGCTTACCCTTCAACCTCCCTGTGTCATCAAGTCCATTCACTACGTCTGCATCTATACTCGTGTCCTGCCCCTAGGTTCCTCAGAACCATTTTGGTTTTTTTTTTGGTTCCATATATATGTGTTAGCATACGGTGTTTGTTTTTCTCTTTCTGACTTACTTCATGCTGTGTGACAGTCTGTAGGTCCAACCACCTCACTACAAATAACTCAATTTCGTTTCTTTTTATGGCTGAGTAATATTCCATTGTATATATGTGCCACATCTCCTTTAACCATTCATCTGTCAATAGACACTTAGGTTGCTTCTATGTTCTGGCTATTATAAACAGAGCTGCAATGAATATTGTTGTACATGACTCTTTTTGAATGATCATTTTCTCAGTGTATATACCCAGCAGTGAGATTGCTGGGTCATAAGGTAGTTCTATTTTTAGTTTTTTAAGGAACCTCCATACTGTTCTCCATATTGGCTGTATCAATTTATATTCCCACCAACAGTGCAAGAGGGTGCCCTGTTCTCCACACCCTCTCCAGCATTTATTGTTTGTAGACTTTTTGATGATGGCCATTCTGACTGGTGTGAGGTGATACACCTCATTGTAGTTTTGATTTGCATTTCTCTAATGATTAGTGATGTTGAGCATCGTTTCATGTGTTTGTTGGCAATCTGTATATCTTTTTGGAGAAGTGTCTATTTGGTCTTCTGTCCATTTTTCAATTGGGTTGTTGGTTTTTTTGATATTGAGCTGCATGAGCTGCTTGTATTTTTTGGAGGTTAATCCTTTGTCAGTTGCTTTGTTTGCAAATATTTTCTTCCATTCTTCATGTTGTCTTTTCATCTCGTTATGGTTTTCTTTGCTGTGCAAAAGATTTTAAGTTTCATTAGGTTCCATTTGTTTATTTTTGTTTTTATTTCCATTTCTCTAGGAGGTGGGTCAAAAAGGATTTATGTCATATGCTGTGATTTATGTCACAGAGTGTTCTGTCTATGTTTTCCTCTAAGAGTTTTATAGTGTCTGGCCTTACATTTAGGTCTTTAATCCGTTTTGAGTTTTTTTTTTTTTTTTTTGAACCGTGTTAGGGAGTGTTCTAATTTCATTCTTTCACATGTAGCCGTCCAGTTTTCCCAGCACCACTTATTGAAGAGGCTGTCTTTTCTCCATTGTATATTCTTGCCTCCTTTATCAAAGATAAGGTGACCATAAGTGTGTGGGTTTATCTCTGGATTTTCTATCCTGTTCCATTGATCTATATTACTGTTTTTGGGCCAGTACCATACTGTCTTGATTACTGTAGCTTTGTAGTATAGTCTGAAGTCCAGGAGCCTGATTCCTCTAGCTCCATTTTTCTTTCTTAAGATTGCTTTGGCTATTCAGGGTCTTTTGTGCTTCCATACAAATTGTGAAACGTTTTGTTCTAGTTCTGTGAAAAATGCCATTGGTAGTTTGATATGGATTACCCTGAATCTGTAGATTGCTTTGGGTAGTAGAGTCATTTTCACAATGTTGAATCTTTCAATGCAAACACATGGTATATCTCTCCATCTCTTTGTATTATCTTTAATTTCATTCATCAGTGTCAAATAGTTTTCTGTATACAGGTCTTTTGTCTCCATAGGTAGGTTTATTCCAAGGTGTTTTATTCTTTTTTTTTGCAGTGGTAAATGGGAGTGTCTCATTACTTTCACTTTCAGATTTTTCATCATTAGTGTATAGGAATGCAAGAGATTTCTGTGCATTAATTGTGAATCCTGCTACTTAACCAAATTCATTGATTAGCTCTAGTAGTTTTCTGGTAGCATCTTCAGGATTCTCTCTGTATAGTATTATGTCATCTGCAAACTGTGACAGTTTTACTTCTATTCTGATTTGGATTCATTTTATTTCTGTTACTTCTCTGATTGCTGTGGCTAAAACTTCCAAAATTATGTTGAATAATATTGGTGAGAGTGGGCAACCTTGTACTGTTCCTCATATTAGTGGATATGGTTTCAGTTTTTCACCATTGAGAACAATGTTGGCTGTGGGTTTGTCATATATGGTCTTTATTATGTTGAAGTAAGTTCCCTCTAGGCCTACTTTCTGAAGAATTTTATCATAAATGGGTGTTGAATTCTGTCAAAAGCTTTTATTGCATCTATTGAGATTATCATATGGTTTTTATCCTTCAAATTTTTAATATGGTGTATCACATTGATTGCTTTGCATATACTGAAGAATCCTTGCATTATTGAGATAAACCCCACTTGACCATGGTGTATGACCCTTTTAATGTGCTGTTGGATTCTGTTTTCTAGTATTTTGTTGAGGATTTTTGCATCTATGTCCATTAGTGATATTGGCCTGTAGTTTTCTTTTTTTGTAACATCTTTTCGTGGTTTTGGTATCAGGGTGATGGTGCCCTCATAGAATGAGTTTGGGAGTGTTCCTCCCTCTGCTATATTTTGGAAGAGTTTAGAAAGTTAGGTGTTAGCTCTTCTCTAAATGTTTGATAGAATTCACCTGTGAAGCCATCTGGTCCTTGGCTTTTGTTTGTTGGAAGATTTTGAATCACAGTTTCAATTTCAGTGCTTGTGATTGGCCTGTTTATATTTTCTATTTCTCCCAGGTTCAGTTTCGGGAGGTTTTCCTTTTCTAAGAATCTGTGCATTTCTTCCAGGTTGTCCATTTTATTGACCTATAGTTGCTTGTCGTAATCTCTCAAGATCCTTTGTATTTCTGCAGTGTCAGTTTTTACTTCTCCTTTTTCATTTTTAATTCTGTTGTATTGAGTCTTCTCCCTTTTTTTCTTGATGAGTCAGGCTAGGGGTTTATCAATTTTGTTTACCTTCTCAAAGAACCATCTTTTAGTTTTATTGATCTTTGCTTCTGTTTCCTTCATTTCTTTTTCATTTATTTATGATCTGATCTTCATGATTTGTGTCCTTCTGCTACCTTTGGGTTTTTTTTTTTTTTTTTTTTTTTTTTTTTATCAGTCAAGTTCCTTATTTTTTTTTTTAAATTTTATTTATTTGTTTATTTATTTATTTATGGCTGTGCTGGGTCTTCGTTTCTGTGCGAGGGCTCTCTCTAGTTGTGGCAAGCGGGGACCACTCTTCACCGCAGTGCACGGGCCTCTCACTGTCGCGGCCCCTCCCATTGCGGAGCACAGGCTCCAGACGCGCAGGCTCAGCAATTGTGGCTCTCGGGCCCAGCCGCTCCGCAGCACGTGGGATCTTCCCAGAACAGGGCTCGAACCCGTGTCCCCTGCACTGGCAGGCAGACTCTCAACCGCTGCGCCACCAGGGAAGCCCCCTTTGGGGGTTTTTTTGTTGTTGTTCTTTCTCTAATTGCTTTAAGTGTAAAATTTGGTTGTTTATTTGAGATTTTTCTTTTTTCTTGAAGTAGGATTGTATTGCTATAAACTTCCCTCTTAGAACTGCTTTTGCTGCATCTCATAGGTTTTGGGCTTTCGTGTTTTCATTGTCATTTGTTTCTAGGTATTTTTTGATTTCCTCTTTGATTTCTTCAGTGATCTCTTGGTTATTTAGTAGCGTACTGTTTAGCCTCCATGTGTTTATTTTTTACAATGTTTTTCCTGTAATTCATATCTAGTCTCATAACGTTGCGGTTGGAAAATATACTTGATACAATTCTAATTTTCTTAAATTTATCAAGGCAGATATGTGACTGAAGATATGATCTATCCTGGAGAATGTTCCATGAGCACTTGAGAAGAAAGTGTATTCTGTTGTTTTTGGATAGAATGTCCTATAAATATCCATTAACTCCATCTTGTTAATATATCATTTAAAGCTTGTGTTTCCGTATTTATTTTCATTTTGGATGATCTGTCCATTAGTGAAAGTGGGGTGTTAAAATCCCCTACTATGATTGTGGTATTGTCGATTTCCCCTTTTATGGCTGTTAGCATTTGCCTTATGTATTGAGGTGCTCTTATGTTGAGTGCATAAATATTTACAATTATTATATCTTTTTCTTGGATTAGTCCCTTGATCATTATGTAGTGTCCTACTTTGTCGCTTGTAATAGTCTTTATTTTAAAGTCCATTTTGTCTGATATGAGAATTGCTACTCCAGCTTTCTTTTGATTTCCATTTGGATGGAATATCTTTTTCCATCCCCTCCCTTTCAGTCTGTATGTGTCCCTAAGTCTGAAGTGGGTCTCTTGTAGACAGCATATATATGGGTCTTGTTTTTGTATCCATTCAGCCAGTCTATGTCTTTTGTTGGGAGCCATTAATCCATTTACATTTAAGGTATTTATTGATACGTATGTTTCTATTTCCATTTTCTTAATTGTTTTGTGTTTGTTTTTTGTAGGTCGTTTTCTTCTCTTGTGTTTCCTGCCTAGAGAAGTTCCTTTAGCATTTGTTGTAAAGCTGGTTTGGTGCTGCTGAATTCTCTTAGCTTTTGCTTGTCTATAAAGGTTTTAATTTCTCCATCAAGTCTGAATGAGATCCTTGCTGGGTAGAGTAATTTTGGTTGTAGGTTTTTCCCTTCCATCACTAAATATGACCTACCACTTCCTTCTGGCTTACAAAGCTTCTTCTGAAATATCAGCTTTTAACTTTATGGAGGATTCCCTTATATTTTATTTGTTGCCTTTCTCTTGTTGCTTTTAATATATTTTTCTTTGTATTTAATTTTTGATAGTTTGATTATTTTGAGTGGTGGCTTGTTTCTCCTTGGCTTTACCCTGTATGGGACTCTCTGCGCTTCCTGGACTTTATTGACTATTTCCTTTCCGATATTAGGGAAGTTTTCAACTACAATCTCTTTAAATATTTTCTCAGTCCCTTTCTTTTTCTCTTCTTCTTCTGGGACCCTTATAATTCGAATGTTGGTGCATTTAATGTTGTCCCAGTGGTCTCTGGGACTGTCCTCAATTCTTTTCATTCTTTTTTGTTTTTTCTGCTCTGTGGCAGTTATTTCCACTATTTTATCTTCCAGGTCACTTTTCTGTTCTTCTGCCTCAGTTATTCTGCTATTGATTTCTTCTAGAGAATTTTCAATTTTATTTATTGTGTTGTTCATCACTGTTTGTTTGCTCTTTAGTTCTTCTAGGTCCTTGTTAAATGTTTCTTTTATTTTCTCCATTCTATTTCCAAGATTTTGGATCATCTTTACCATCATTACTCTGAATTCTTTTTCAGGTAGACTGCTTATTTTCTATTCAGTTTTTTGGTCTAGTGGGTTTTTCACTTACTCCTTCATCTGCTGTGTATTTCCTTGTCTTCTCATTTTGCTTAACTGTGTTTGAGGTTTCCTTTTCACAGGCTGCAGGTTCGTAGATCCCTTTGTTTTTGGTGTCTGCCCCCAGTGGGTAAGGTTGTTTCAGTGGGTTTTGTAGGATTTCTGGTGGAGGGGACTGGTACCTGTGTTCTGGTGGATAATGCTGGATCTTGTCTTTCTGGTGGGCAGGACCACGTCTGATGGTGTGTTTGGGGGTGTCTGTTAACTTATTATGATTTTAGGTGACCACTCTGCTAATGGGTGGGGATGTGTTCCTCTCTTGCTCATTGTTTGGCATAGGGTGTCCAGCACTGTAACTTGCTGGTCCTTGAGTTGAGCTGGGTCTTAGCATTGAGATGGAGATCTTGGGGAGATCTTTCACCATTTGATACTATGTGGGGCTGGGAGGTATCTGCTGGGCCAATGGCTGAACTCATCTCCTCCACCTCAGAGTCTCACGACTGACACTCGGCTGGAGCACCAAGATCCTGTCAGCCACATGGCTTAGTGACACTCAAGCAGAGAGGGCAGCAGGCTGAGCTGACCATCCACAGAGGAAATCCAGGGGCACCGTTTGGCCAGGGAACTTGGCCTGCAAGTCAGCTTGAGTTAAGACCATGAACCTGGACAAAATATTTATAAATGATTCTAGACAACCTAGGTGAACTATCAAATCCTTCTGTAGCTCATCTTTGTCTTCTGAGGAATTGAATTTATGTATAACACAGTGGTTTACCTAGGTGACAAACAATCAACCACACATTTTCCCATCCCAGTTCTAATTGGTTTGTTTTGTTTCCGTTAGAAGTCCTAATCCCTATGGACCCAGTTCAATTTTGTTCAGTTTACAAAACCTGATGAGGTTTTAGGTAGAAGTGGTATGGCCACAGGCCCAAGTGTATATCCATATGAAACAGTATTAGTAAGAATATGACTGACTTTTATGATAGATTTCAAATTAAATTTTCAATTACTTAAAAGTTTTCTTAAAATGTGTACCATGTACCTAATTTTTTTTGACATTTATAAAGAAGGTTATTCTATGCCTGAACTCTTTGGTTATCAGGCTCCTGGAGAATATGATGCAGAGAACACTTACTGCAAGTAAAATGTTCTTTTATAGCATCCTTTAGTGGGCATTATAGCTCTAAAAGAAATGGAAGTAAAGATTTCCAAATACATTACGTTCCCAAAATTATCACTCAACAGTATTTGACACAAGGAGAGATGATAGGTGAAGTTTGTATAGTCCTTGTTAAACCCTGGGTTTAATTTATTTTTTTTCTTTTAGAACAGTCATATTAAAATGGGCTTGTTAAAAATATACTGCCATTCCAGCAGTATAAAAAATGCTTACAATAAGTTCACCCAATGCCTATTGATAATGACGCAACAAAATAAATGGTGAAATGAGACAAGCATTGCTCAAACTGCGTTTGAAATAACCTTTAGGCATTTAGGGATTTTTATTGGCAACAATTTAGTGGCAAACTACTCAGTGTAAAAGAACAGTTTAAAATCTAATAGGAAAAAATCTGACATTAACAATGTGGTAGATTACAGTGAGAACAATAGTGAAGTTACTGCAGAGAGCAATGTATCTAGATAATTAAACTTAAACCATTTTGGTCCAACAGCAGTGCAAGATATGCCTGCTGGGAACATGAGAGGCCCATATGCAAAGCTGACTCTGAGAGTAAGAAATTGGCTTCTCAGTTACACAGGTAGCTTTAAATGGAGAGTTGAGCAAATGCAGAGAAGGAAGGCAAATCATTGGGATTCACTTATCATCCTTTCCCTGCTTTATTTTTCTTTAACTTCAAAGGTTATTATGATCATTTTAGTCATTTATGGTGGTAGACATCATATCTCCCTCTTAACTTAATCTGTTTTAAAATTATTAACAAACAACTTGAAGGTGTAAAAAACCTTGGAGATTCATACCAAGATAATGTGTAGATAGAATTATCCATAGTTTGAAGTTAAAATTTAAATCCTGACGCAGTTACTTCTTCCAGTCATTCATGAAGAGTCCAATAGCATTTTTGTGTCTCTGTTGCTCAGTCTGCATAATAGTGAAACAAATGTTAATCATGATCTTGTGATGCAGAGTAATTAATTAATAATCAATTAGGTCTTATCACAAAAAAATGATTTTGTTGGCAGTCTTGGATATGTGTTGCTTAGAAGTCCACTGCTGTCTGCAATTGCTTCTGACAATCCATATATATATGAATTATAGGGTTTTATTAATGGCCACAGCATAGCAGGAAGGAACCTGGACAATGCACAAAATAAGATCATGGCTCTTTACATATCAATGTTGAAAGACACAGTTAAAAGCTACAGAATTGCTGATGTACAAAATAATGACCATGGGATCAACCAATTTACTTTATTCTACTTGGTCTTTTAAAGTACTTTTTACTCATAGTCTTTATTATTGTTGTTTTTCATTTTGTTTTTTGCTCTCCATCATTTTTTTAAATTTAAGTTTATGTATTTTTTATATAGCAGGTACTTATTAATCATTTTATAAATATTAGTGTATATATGTCAATCTCAATCTCCCAATTCATCACACCACCATCCCCCATGCCACTTTCCCCCCTTGGTGTCCATACGTTTATTCTCTATATCTGTGTCTCTATTTCTGCCCTGCAACCCAGTTCATCTGTACCATTTTTCTAGGTTCCACATATATGAGTTAATATGCAACCTTTGTTTTTCTCTTTCTGACTTACTTCTCTCTGTATGACAGTCTCTAGATCCATCCATGTCTCCACAAATGACCCAGTTTCATTCCTTTTTATGGCTCAGTAATATTATATTGTATATATGTACCACAGATCCTTTATCCATTCATCTATTGATGGGAATTTAGGTTGCTTCCATGATCTGGCTATTTTAAATAGCGCTGCAATGAAAATTGGGGTGCGTGTGTCTTTTTGAATTATGGTTTTCTCTGGGTATATGCCCAGTAGTGGGATTGCTGGGCCATATGGTAATACTATTTGTAGTTTTTTAAGGAACCTCCGTATTGTTCTCCATAGTGGCTGTATCAATTTACATTCCCACCAACAGTGCATGAGGGTTCACTTTTCTCCACACCCTCTCCAGCATTTTTTGTTTGTAGATTTTCTGTTGATGCCCATTCTAACTGGTGTGAGGTGATACCTCATTGTAGTTTTGATTTGCATTTCTCTAATAATTAAGGATGTTGAGCAGCTTTTCATGTGCTTCTTGGTCATCTGTATGTCTTCTGTGGAGAAAAGTCTATTTAGGTCTTCTGCCATTTTTGGATTGGGTTGTTTGTTTTTTTCATATTGAGCTGCATGAGCTGTTTATATATTTTAGAGATTAATCCTTTGTCCGTTGATTCATTTGGAAATATTTTCTCCCATTCTGAGTGTTGTCTTTTCATCTTGTTTATGGTTTCCTTTGTTGTGCAAAAGATTTTAAGTTTCATTAGGTCCCATTTGTTTATTTTTATTTCCATTTCTCTAGGAGGTGGGTCAAAAAGGATTTATGACATATGCTGTGATTTATGTCATAGAGTGTTCTGTCTATTTTTTCCTCTAAGAGTTTTATAGTGTCTGGCCTGACATTTAGGTCCTTAATGCATTTTGAGTTTATTTTTTTGTACGGTGTTAGGGAGTGTTCTAATTGCATTCTTTTACATGTAGCTGTCCAGTTTTCCCAGCACCACATATTGAAGAGGCTGTCTTTTCTCCATTGTATATTCTTGTCTTCTTTATCAATGATAAAGTGACCATAAGTGTGTGGGTTTATCTCTGGACTTTCTGTCCTGTTCCATTGATCTATATTACTGTTTTTGTGCCAGTACCATACTGTCTTGATTACTGTAGCTTTGTAGTATAGTCTGAAGTCAGGGAATCTGTTTCTTCCAACTCTGCTTTTTTCCCTCAAGACTGCTTTGGCTATTCAGGGTCTTTTGTGTCTCCATAGAAATTTTAAGATTTTTGTTCTAGTTCTGTAAAAACTGCAATTGGTAATTTGATAGGGATTGCACTGAATATGTAGATTGCTTTGGGGAGTATAGTCATTTTCACAATATTGATTCTTCCAATCCAAGAACATGGTATATCTCTCCATCTGTTGGTATCATCTTTAATTTCTTTCATCAGTGTCTTATAGTTTTCTGCATACAGGTCTTCTGTCTGCCTAGGTAGGTTTATTCCTAGGTATTTTATTCTTTTTGTTGCAGTGGTAAATGGGAGTGTTTCCTTAATTTCTCTCTCAGATTTTTCACCACTAGTGTATAGGAATTCAAGAAATTTCTGTGCATTCATTTTGTATCCTGCAACTTTACCAAATTCATTGAAAAGCTCTAGTTGTTTTCTCGTGGCATCTTTAGGATTCTCTATGTGTAGTATCATGTTATCAGCAAACAGTGACAGTTTTACTTCTTCTTTTCCAATTTGTTCCTTTTATTTCTTTGTCTTCTCTGATTGCCTTGGCTAGGACTTCCAAAACTCTGTTGAATAATAGTGGCGAGACTGGATATCCTTGTCTTGTTCCTGATCTTAGAGGAAATGCTTTCAGTTTTTCACCATTGAGAATGATGTTTGCCGTTTGTTTGTCGTATATGGCCTTTATTATGTTGAGGTAGGTTCCCTCTATGCTCACTTTCTGGAGAGTTTTTATCATAAATCGGTGTTGATTTTTGTCAAAAGCTTTTTATGCATCTATTGAGATGCTCATATGTTTTTTAATCTTCAATTTGTTAATATGGTGTATCACATTGGTTTATTTGCATATATTGAAGAATCCTTGCATCCCTGGTATAAATCCCTGTTGATCATGTTGTATGATCCTTTTAATGTGTTGTTGGATTCTGTTTACTAGTATTCTGTTGAGGATGTTTGCATCTATATTCATCAGTCATATTGGTCTGTAATTTTCTCTTTTTATAGTATCTTTGACTGTTTTTGGTATCAGGGTGATGGTGGCTTCATCGAATGTGTTAGGGAGTGTTTCTTCCTCTGTAATTTTTTGGAAGAGTTTGAGAAGGATGGGTGTTAGCTCTTCTCTAATTGTTTGATATAATGCACCTGTGAAGCCATCTGGTCCTAGACTTTTGTCTGTTGGAAGATTTTTAATCACAGTTTCAATTTCATTACTTGTGATTGGTCTGTTCATATTTTCTATTTCTTCCTGGTTCAGTCTTGGAAGGTGATACCTTTGTAAGAATTTGTCCATTTCTTCCAGGTTGTCCATTTTATTGGCACAGAGTTGCTTGTAGTAGTGTCTTAGGATGTTTTGTATTTCAGTGGTGTCTGTTGTAACTTCTCCTTTTTCATTTCTAATTTTATTGATTTGAGTTCTCTTCCTCTTTTTCTTGATGAGTCTGGCTAATGGCTTATCAATTTTGTTTATCCTCTCATAGAACCAGATTTTAGTTTTATTGATCTTTCCTACTGTTTTCTTTGTTTCTATTTCATTTATTTCTTCTCTGATCTTTGTGATTTCTTTCCTTCTACTAACTTTGGGTTTTGTTTGTTCTTCCTTCTCTAGTTGCTTTAGGTGTAAAGTTATATTGTTTATTTGAGATTTTTCTTGTTTCTTGAGGTAGGCTTGTATAGCTATAAAATTCCCTCTTAGAACTGCTTTTGCTGCATCCCTAGGTTTTGGATCATCGTGTTTTCATTGCCATTTGTCTCTAGGTATTTTTTGATTTCCTCTTTGATTTCTTCAGTGATCTCTTTGTTATTTAATAACGTGTTGTTTAACCTCAATATGTTTGTGTTTTTTACATTTTTTTCCTTGTAATTGATTTCTAATCTCATAGCATTGTGGTCAGAAAAGATGCCTGATATGATTTCAATTTTCTTATACTTACTGGGGCTTCATTTATGACCCAAGATGTGATCTATCCTGGAGAATGTTCCATGTGCACTTGAGAAGAAAGTGCAATCTGCTTTTTTGGATGGAATGACCTATAAATATCAATTAAATCTATCTGGTCTGTTTTGTCATTTAAAGCTTCTGTTTCCTTATTTATTTTCTTTTTGGATGATCTGTCCATTGGTGTAAGTGAGGTGTTAAAGTCCCCCACTATTATTGTGTTACTGTTGATTTCCTCTTTTATAGCTGTTAGCAGTTACCTTATGTATTGAGGTGCTCCTACGTTGGGTGAATATGTATTTATAATTGTTATATCTTCTTCTTGGGTTGATCCCTTGATCATTATGTAGTGTCCTTCCTTGTCTCTTGTAATATTCTTTATTTTATAGTGTATTTTATCTGTTAAGAGTATTGCTACCACAGTTTTCTTTTGATTTCCATTTTCATAGAATATCTTTTTCCATCCCCTCACTTTCAGTCTGTATGTGTCCCTAGGTGTGTAGTGGTAGCACTAGGCAGCATATATATGGGTCTTATTTTTGTATCCATTCAGTGAGCTTGTGTCTTTTGGTTGGAGCGTTTAATCCATTCACGTTAAGGTACTTATTGATATGTATGTTCCTATTACCATTTTCTTAATTGTTTTGGGTTTGTTTTTGTAGGTCTTTTTCTTCTCTTGTGTTTCCCACTTAGAGAAGTTCCTTTAGCATTTGTAGTAAAGCTGGTTTGGTTGTTCTGAATTCCCTTAGCTTTTGCTTGTCTCTAAAGCTTTTGATTTCTCCATCAAATCTCAATGAGATCCTTGAAGGGTAGAGTAATCTTGGTTGTAGTTTCTTCCTTTTCATCACTTTAAATAGATCATGCCACTCTCTTCTTGCTTGTAGAGTTTCTGCTGAGAAATCTGCTGTTAACTTTATGGGAGTTCCCTTGTATCTTATTTGTTGTTTTTCCCTTGTTGCTTTCAATCATTTTTTTTTTTTGTCTTTAATTGTTGTCAATTTGATTACTGTGTGTCTTGGTGTGTTTCTCCTTGGGTTTATCCTGACTGGGACTCTCTGCACTTCCTGTACTTGGGTATCTATTTCCTTGCCCATGTTAGGGAAGTTTTCGACTATAATCTCTTCAAATATTTTCTTGCATCCTTTCTCTCTCTCTTCTCCTTCTGGGACCCCTATAATGCAAATGTTGCATTTAATGGTGTTCCAGAGTTCTCTTAGTCTGTCTTCATTTCTTTTCATTCTTTTTTCTTTATTCTGTTCTGCGGCAGTGAATTCCACCATTCTGTCTTCCAGGTCACTTATCCGTTCCTCTGCCTCAGTTATTCTGCTATTGATTCCTTCTAGTGTAGTTTTCATTTCGGTTATTGTATTGTTCATCTCTATTTGTTTGTTCTTTAATTCCTCTAAGTTTTTGTTCTTTAATTCTTCTAGGTCTTTCTTAAACATTTCTTGCATCTTCTCGATCTATGCCTCCGTTCTTTTTCTGAGGTCCTGGATCATCTTCACTATCATTATTCTGAATTCTTTTTCTGGAAGTTTTCCTATCTCTACTTAATTTAGTTGTTTTTCTGGGGTTTTATCTTGTCCCTTCATCTGGTACATAGCCCTCTGCCCTTTCATCTTGTTTATCTTTCTGTGAATGTGGTTTTTGTTCCACAGGCTGCAGAATTGTAGTTCTTCTTGCTTCTGCTGTCTGCTCTTTGGTGGATGAGGCTATCCTAGGGGTTTGTTCAAGTTTACTAATGGGAGAGACTGGTGATGGGTAGAGCTGGGTCTTGGTCTGGTGGGCAGAGTTCAGTAAAACTTTAATCTGCTTGTCTGCTGATAGGTGTGGCTGGGTTCCCTCCCTGTTGGTTGTTTGGCCTGAGGCAACCCAAAACTGGAGCCTACCTGGCTGTTTGGTGGGGTTAATGTTGGACTCCGGGAGGGCTCACGCCAAGGAGTACTTCCCAGAACTTCTGCTGCCAGTGTCCTTGTCCTCATGGTGAGCCACAGCCACCCCCTGCCTCTGCAGGAGACCCTCCAACACTAGCAGGTAGGTCTTGTTCAGTCTCCTTTGGGGTCACAGGTCCTTCCCCACGGTCCCAATGCACACACTACTTTGTGTGTGCCTTCCAAGAGTGGAGTCTCTGTTTCCCAAGTCCTGTCGAAGTCCTGCAGTCAAATCCCACTTGCCTTCAAAGTCTGGTTCTCTAGATATTCCTCCTCCCATTGCTGGACCCCCAGATTGGGAAGCCTGACATGGGACTCAGAGCCTTCACTCCAGTGGTTGGAATTCTGTGGTATAAATGTTCTCCAGCTTGTGAGTCACACACCCAGCAGTTATGGGATTTTATTTTATTGTGATTGCAGCCCTCCTACCATCCCACTGTGGCTTCTCCTTTGTCTTTGGATCTGGGGTATCTTTTTTGATGAGTTCCAGTGTCTTCCTGTCGATGATTGTTCAGCAGTTAGTTGTGATTCTGGTACTCTTGCAAGAGGGAGTGAGGGCACATCCTTCTACTCTGCCATCTTGAACCGGTAATTCCTGCTCTCCTTCATTTTAACATTGTCAAAATCCTAGATGAGAAACAGACTGTCAGACACATTTTAAATTGTGGGACCCTAGAACTCCATATTTAAGGAGAAAACGGCAAGTACATTTAGATTCAAATTAGTCTAAGTATGCCTTCAAAATCATGAGCTCACAAATTGTCAAAGACCCAATACTTCCTCATGCCTGAAGATCACAAGAAACATTTTCTTATATATTATTCATATTTAGTATTTCACTTAGTAATCACAGCAGCCTTATAATTCTGTAGCATAAACATGCTGAGCCTGTGTGATCTGACAAAGAAATTTAATCCCAGGTTGGTCAGGAAACTGTTTCACATAAAAATTCAGGGCCTTGGACCCTGAGACCCTCCATGGTTGAATTAGACGTGTAGTCAGTTGTCATGATACAAGGGAAATTTGGAGTTTGGGTATAGTTATAGTTTCACAAAATACCTACCAAAACATTCAAATAGAGAAATTTGAAAACAGGAATTAAAATTTGGACCCCAGGTTTAGTACTCCCCCAACCACCCCCCCCCCCACAACATACACACACTTCAGCAAACCTGGACCATCCCATGGAAGAGGCCGGAAGAAGCTAGCTTCAACTCTGCTTCACTTTAACAAATGATCCTGAATTCATATCTGTGATGTTAACTTTCAATAACATTACACATAGAGTTACTAGCCATAGAAAAATGTTTTATTAGATCCTGGGTGCTATTCTCAAATAAATTTAGTTTCTATCCTAAAAGCCATCCCCAAATGACCAAGAAATGGCAAAACAAAAGAAGGAAAAGGAGGAGAAGAAAATAGGAGGAAGGAGAGGAAGAAGAGGGAGAAGAAAGAACTCCTCCCAGTCTCCTCTGTACTCCTGACCTTTATAACCACAGATTTAGTATTATGATGCTCTTTAGATTCAGTTCAGTGGGGTTTGGTTCTTAATACAAAGGACCAAGAAAGTGCTATGCTTGCCCAAAACGGCAACCACATGTAAGGATCTCTTCCTGATACCCTCTTCTCTCTTTTGTTAGTGTCCTCTGCTTTTGCTTTATTAAAGCAACAGATATCTGAAGGAGTGGGGGTGGGGTCAACTGCTAGATGGGAAAAGAAGAAAAGAAGTAGCCTGACTGCAGCTTAGCTTTGTGAATTCAAGAAGTGTGTGTTTGAAAAATGAAGTGCATAAGTTAGCATAGCTCCAGGGCACCGGCTCCTCTAGTGTTAGCATAGCTGACACACTGACAGTTTATATGGAATTTATGTGCCTATTTCCTCTGTTTTTATGGGAAAACATGTTGTTACCTTACAGCTGCCCACATCACATGCCGTCAATCCACCTCTGAGCCATACAGCACCTTTCTCAAGGAAAGATACATACATCAAGGGCTTATGTATTTTTTACAATGTTGTAAGGGGAAAATAATAAAATATGGGATATTGTGTACACCATTCCGTGGTTTAATTTTTTTTTATTTCACTGGTTTAACTGACTCTGACCATTTTTATTGCCCCTTTCCCCACCTCATCTTGCCATTTTAATTGTTTATGTGTTTGTGTACAATTGGATCACATCTGGAAAAGGACAGGAGCTATAACCACAACTTAAAAGCCAATTGTAGAGCTTTAAAAAGTAAATAAAGCATTTAAGCTGCCACATCAGGGGGAAGATGTATGCAAATGTAAACAGAGAGAAATGTATGTTTTAAAGTAAAATGCTTAAAAATTAGCTCTTCTTTTCAATCACCTACAGGAGTCCTGGATCCTTTGTGCTCTCTGGCTGGTAGAAGCAGTGCACAGGGAAATATGGCAGGGATCTCATTCTGTCACTTTCCTTTCACTCTGTGCTGCTCTGTGTGGGCCAGAGCATGCACCTTCACCTGAGCACAACTGAGATGTCCTTTGCCAACATTTTTAGGACCTGCCATCAGCCACCCTGACACCCTCACTGTGGCATTGTAGTGTTTCTTTCAGGAAACATCCCATTTTCTATCTATTCTTATTCTTTCAATGAGATGCTAGAAGAAAAATAAACAATTTATACCAATTTACATTTCCCAGAGTTACATATTTTTGAAAATATGACCTTATTCTTGTGAATCAATCTTTAATTGGGAAGTGAAGAATATAATGCAATGAGAGAGAAAAACGGGGACACATTTGCTAATACAAAGCATAGGAAGCAATTTCTTCGTAATACTCAGGACTGACTCTTGACCTTTCCAAAGGCAATAAGTATAAATATGATTCAACATTCATCTTGTCAAACTCCATCAAAATTGTCTGTTCAAGCTTCTTGGGTTATCCCTGATTATTGCATAATACTAGGCAAGAAAACGTAAGGGAGGGTTTCACTTAAAGGAGAAAGATAATGTATGTGAATTTAACGTTCTAATTGTTGGTTGGACCTTAAATGATGTAAAAAATTCTCTCATTTCTCCATTCTGTGTGTGTGTGTGTGTGTGTGTGTGTGTGTGTGTGTAGGTGCATTTTGAACATCCCTGCTTGATAATCTTGCCATAGTGAGTTCTCAGAAGGTTTTTTTGTTGTTGTTAAATTTATTCCTGGGTATTTTTGTTGTTGTTGTGGCTGTAAATGGGATTGTTTTCTTAATTCTCTTTCTGCTAACTCATTGTTAGCATATAGAAACACAACAGATTTTTGCATGTTGATTTTGTGCCATGCAACTTTCCTGTATTCATTTATTATTTCTAATAGTTTTTTTGGTGGCATCTTTAGGGTTTTCTATATATAAAATCATGTTGTTCACAAATAGTGAAAGTTTTACTTTTTTCTTTTCCAATGTGTATGACTTTCATTTCTTTTTCTTGCCTAATTGCTCTGGCCAGGACTTCCAATACTATGTTGAATAACAGTGGAGAGTGAGTGGAGCCTGGTGGACCAGAGAGAGGAGGGAAAAGAAGGGGCAGAAAAAAAAAAAAGAGTGACAAGTGTAAGAATCCTTGTCTTATTCCTGATCCTACAGGGATAGCTGTGGGCTTGTCATATATGGCCTTTATTATGTTGAGATACATTCCTTCTATACTATTTATTGAGAGTTTTTATAAATGAGTGTTGAATCTCTCTATCTCTCTCCTGCTTCTGGGACACAAGTTATCCTAATGTTGCCCTTCTTAAAAGAATTTGATAGTTCTCATAGAATTTTCTCTCTCTCTCTCTCTTTTTTTTTTTTTTGATCTTAATTCTCTCTCATCTTCTAACTGTATCATTTCTAGATTTCTATCTTTGAACTTGCTAATTCTCTCTTCCATATGGTCTGCTGTATTTCCAGTCCTTTCTAATGAACTCTTCATCTTGCTTACTGTGATTTTCAGATCCAGAATTCCTGTTGGGCTCTTTTATAGATTTCCAATCTCTTCAGTAAAGTATTTCTTCTGTTCATTAATTTCATCCCTGAGTTAAAATTGGCTAATTCATTGGGCATATGGAGATTTTAGCTGCAAAGTTTGAAGTCCTCCACCAGACTACCTTTTGAAAACAATACTGTCTAAGTGTATAGAGAAAAAAGTTATCTAAGATGTTGGCACAGGAAGAAGCGCCTTGTAGTGGCAAGAGGCATTGTCTGTGCCTCCTGCAATCTGCCAGCGATATTCCCTTTTCTCTAGGGGCACCAGTGAAGTATGGCAAAATCAATGTTGTCTTCTAGTGTTTGTTCCTCTCTCTGTAATGCTCTGTCCCCCAAAATCACATATCACCTTCCTTTAGTATTCTGTACCAAAACTGAGACAAAGCTTAACTATGTAACAAGTACCAAGGATCTGTAATAACAAAGAGCAAATAGAGACAGATATTTTCATGAATTAAGTTGCTCCTTTACAAGATCTGGTTCATTCACCTTTGTGTCCTCTCACTTTAGCATCGGTCCCCTCTCTAACTCCTAGCATGCCTCTACATGGCAGAGGCTCTCTTTAACCCTACCTGCTGGGCCTCCTCAAAGTTAAAGTCAAGAAAAGTCAAGAACCCCAAGTCAGTCCATGTCAAATATATGAGATCTTATCATATGGAAGAGAAATTTGACTTGTTCTTTGGAGCTCTGGTATGTGAAATTATGATCCATGAAAGTGACATGGTGATACATTTCAGCCAAGGATGAAGAAGAACCCTCTAAAGAGTTGCTCTGGGTTATGTGGATTGAGATGCTTTAGGATACTGGGAGTCAGAAGTAGAGTTTGAAAGACCAGGAAGGACATAGTACACTCACATGTAAGGGCTGGAGTGGTTCATAAAGTTACCTGGGGCAATCACTCCCTCTTTATCTGAAAGTCAATGACTCTTCTATAGTTTCAGTTTAATGTCAAGATTCTTAAAGACATAGCTCCAAAGGAAGAGGACTTACACTGATGTAACTCATCCTACTGTTAGGTAAAGATGGCATTTGCCAAACTCTAGGTCTGAATGAATGTTGAATGTGGAAATAAATGCTAGGAGGACTCAATTCCCTGAAGCACATATGTCTCTGTGATATCAGTGGCAGAGGAGGTGGCATTTGTTATTTAGATGATATCTGGGATACATTCTCAGTTTGCTTGTATCTAGTATTGGTTTTAGGTTTCATGTATGCTTATACTATTTATAAAATGGTGTATATGTCCTAGCTCACGGCTCTCTTAACATTGTTTCTGAGGGATAGAAATATATTCTGCCTTTTTCTTGCCCTACAGTTTTTCCTCCAGACCAGGAATATATACAAGAAGAAATATGACAAATGTAATCTGCTCTCATGTCAACCTGCATTTATTTAAAGTGAAAAGCCAAAGAGATCATAAAGCCTATGTACCAAAATTTGTATAATCAGTGCCACCTGACACTGACAACAGAAAGAACAAGAAACAACTTCAACTTCCTGCAACAAAGAAATGTGATAAACAAAGAGAACTCGGTCCATGGTGTGTGTGTGTGTGTGTGTGTGTGTGTGTGTGTGTGTGTATACTTTCATTGAAGGAAGGCATTTGACAAGCAACTCATTTTGCTAGAATTTTTTCCTGTATTCCCTAAACTTAGTCTAAAGACAAAGACAATAAAAACATAGAGAGGCTGATCTGAAAGGAATCTTAGAGAATCTCCCATCCAGCTGTCTCATTTTACTGACTAGAAGCCAGAAGACCAGGGGGTGAAATGTCTGGTCCACAATTACACTGTTTGTTGATGGCAGAACCAGAGCTTGGCAGCAATCCATTGATCCTTCTCCCATAACAGCCCTTAGACAAAACACTGATAGGTTTCCAGTGGCTGGAGTAGATTTGTAGTTTAATCAAGATCACCATTGAAGTTAATTTTGTACATTTACTATAGTGAATTATGGGTTTCAGGACACTGAGGACCATACCTAGAAGTTGCTATTCACAGACATCCTGATATGCTACTGGTATGAAACATGCTAGTTTCTAATGATAGGTGAAACTTCATAAAAGGATTACTTGTAAAACAAAAACTGCTAACGTTTATGGAATCCTTGCTCTGTCAGTCTCACTTCTAAGTGTTTTTAAATATTAACCTTATGTGACCTTTCATACAAAAAAATGATATAATTAATATAATGTTTCCACTTTACAGAAAGAGAAAACTGAGATTCAGGATATGTGCCCAGTATCACAGTTAGTAAGGACAGAAGTAGAATTGCAGTCTGAGCAATAGGGTTCCAGGGGCTGCTTTCTTAACCACTAATCCATTTTGTTGCCTGCAAAATTAATGTACCATGGACACTTTACATATAGAAAGTGCAAATGTGTTACATAAGAAAAGTACTATTTAATCTTATTACCACTACACAGTTTATTACAAATAATTGTCACTTTGAAATGCAGAGCTCTAAAGGAAACACTCAGGACAGGTAAGTTTTGAAGTGTGTTTGGTAGTATAGTTAGAAAAATCCAGACCCTATAAGGACTTATCTGGAAGGCCAGATTAAGATGAAATTATACTGGTAAGAAGATTCAGGAGTCTTGGGATAAATAGAAGGCACTGGAATTCAGAAGGGAAAGAAAGCAAGAAAAGTAAAAGAAAAAGCAAGGAATTGGCAAATATATACACACATATATATAGGCACATTTGTCCCACAGTATCCACAGGGGATTTGTTCCAGGAACCCCTACAGATGCCAAAATCCAAGGATGCTCAAGTTCCATATATAAAATGGCATAGTATATGCATATAACCTACACATCCTCCTGTACACTTTAATAATCATCTCTAGATTACTTATAATATTTAATACAATATAAATGTTATGTAAATACAATGTAAATGCTATTTAAATAGTTGCTGGTTCATGGCAAATTCAAGTTTTGCTTTTTGGAACTTCCTAGAATTTTTTAAAGTATTTTCAGTTTGTGGTTGGTTGAATCCACAGATGCAGAATCTGCAGATATGGAGGGCCAACTGTATATTGCATATGTAACTAATATACTTCATTATATATATGCATATATAGTCTACATTACGATTTATGCTCCCATGTTCAGTGGTTTAACTTAGAACTGAGGTTGTAGCACATGTTCACCCCTCTTATTCTTCATTAACTGAAGTCCCAGTTGAAACTTAATCTCTTCTGTCTGTTCTTTAAACTCCCCTACCCTCAGTGAGTGAGGTCCTTAGTCCCTCAACTCTGGATTGATCCATTAGATTGTATATTGTTTGATGATTTCCTCTTTCAAACACTGCCTCTTTTTTCTCCGATCCCTCCTACTCCATTTCAATCAAACCATTTGCTAGCTCAAATGTTTTCCTTAAGTTTCCCCTTTCTAAAGCATAAAACTATCTAACCTCTAAGCACAATCTAACCTCTACATGCCTTTTAGTACACAACTCCTTTGGCATGTCCCGTCAAATGGATCCACTGGCCATTCTCAAAATATTCTGTGTTCTTGCTTCTGAATCTTTGCTCATGGCATTTCCTCTACTTCCTCAGCTTCAAAATCCTACTTCTTCTCAGTGCCTCACTGAACTGCTATCTCCTTCTGGAAGTTTTTTTTATTTTCACAATCAGAAAAATACTTTCTGGTGAATTCTAAAGGACCTTTAATGATGTGACATTGATTGCAGGCTTCCTTGAATTGTGGTTACTTGCATGTAAGTTAGGAATATGAAATAGTGTCTATCTCCAAACCCCCTTGATTGCTGAACATGTTCTTCTTAGCTCAAATCACAATTTTTTCTATCCAACTCTCTCTCTTTAATTGTGCATGGAATTAGGCTCCAGACACAGACACTCTAAATGAAGTTTTGTTAGATGAACAGATGACAAATATTCCATGATCTGTCCATTTACTAGCTTTCTGACCTCATCTCTTTCTAGTCACTTCCATATTCATTTCTAGTTGCCATGGCCCCCTGTGTTTTTCCTCAAACCTTCAAGAATCTCCTTGACCCTGCTTTTTTTTCCTTTTTAATCAATTTATCATCATCTGACATTTTATTCATTCATTTATTTCTTTGTGGTCTGTTTCTCCCAACTGAAAATAAAACCCATGAGAACATGGAGTTTGTGTTACTTTGGGGGATATGAACAACATCTAATAGGAGCTTAATAAATATCTGTTGAGTTAGTGAGTTATTTAGTTGTTAATTTTTTATTGTTTTTAGTGGGACATGAATTGAGGAGAACATGGAAAAAATCACTATCTCTAAATCAAGGTAACTTTAAATAAAAACTGTAAAGCAGATTCATGCAGTTTAGATGTGTTTACCTCAATTGTTAGTACATGCAGATAAAGGGGCTTGGCTCAAAGGGCTCAAATACAAGTTTGATGCATTCATGGATCCAGCTACCAGTTTGTAGGGAATTCTAAGGACAGAAGAACATGTTGAACTGCCCCGTGAGTATGCACTAAGCAGCATGAAGACTATGGAAAACTCTACAGGTCAAATGAGCCAGATTTTCAATAGATAAGTTATAAAGACAAGAAATGGATGAAGGGAGAATTTGTAGAACAAAAGAGATATATTGTTTAAAAAAAAAAAAAAGGCAAGCAAGACTAACTAAACTAAACTAATCTGGAGATGCACATTTAGGTAATAAAGCCATAAAGCAATGCATAGAAGTATTTACTAAGAAAGTCATGAAATCTGTCACTTTTGGAAGGAGGTAGGGAGGGGCTGAATTGGGACTCAACCCATGGAGGAGCTTCTATGCTAGATGGCAAAGTTAAATTTCTTGACCCATTGGTGAGTCAGGAATATTGAGTTATAGTAAGTAAGTAAAAGTCATGCATTTTGTTTGTATGTGGGTTGCTGAATCTGTTTTATTTTACAATAAAACCAGGAAACAAAAGGCTTGGTCTACACTTTAAAATTTCAATGCACACTACTGTATCATCTGTTCAGTGTGGTCTGCCTGGTGCCTTAGTCTTGAAACTCCCCCATGAATGTACTGAATGATAAATTCGGTGAATTTTGAGACTCAATCCAAATGCTTCATCACCACCACTATCTTCCTCTCTCCTTCACTTTGTACTCATCAATTGAACCATTGAAATTAAGAATTAGCCTGCAAGCTCAGTGCCCTGTCACCTGCTTCACTTGTTAGTTAGGGTGCCTTAAGAAAACCACCTTCCAATTTCCTCATTAGGAAAAGAATGAGAGAGAGAGACAAAGAGAGAGAGAGAGAGAGGATGAGTTGAAGGAAAGAAAGATGGAAGAAATGGAAAGAAGAAAAGAGGAAAGAAGAAAAGAAGAGAAAAAGAAGAAGAGAGGGTGGGGGAGAGATGGAAAAAGAGGAAAAATAATTTCCTATCTATATTGTGTCTTTGTCCATAGCCCTATCTTGGGTGAAAGGGAGAGGGAGTAGAGTCTTAATGAGAAATTTGTTTATTCATTTATTTTTCAAACTCTGGAAACTTTGATCCTCAAACAGTGTCAAGAATAATTAAAGCAATGTTGAAATGTTTTGATCCATTCCAAATTTCCTTACAGGAGTGATTAATTGCATTTTGGACTTTGAGAAATTCCAAAGGAGACTGCAAGAGAAGAGAATCCTTTTTTTTTTTTTTTAATTAATTAATTAATTTATTTATTTATTTGTTTTTGGCTGTGTTGGGTCTTCGTTTCTGTGCGAGGGCTTTCTCTAGTTGCGGCAAGCGGGGGCCACTCTTCATTGCGGTGCGCGGGCCTCTCACTATCGCGGCCTCTCTTGTTGAGGAGCACAGGCTCCAGACGCGCAGGCTCAGTAGTTGTGGCTCACGGGCCTAGTTGCTCCGCGGCATATGGGATCTTCCCAGACCAGGGCTCGAACCCCGTGTCCCCTGCATTGGCAGGCAGATTCTCAACCACTGCACCACCAGGGAAGCCCCAAGAGAAGAGAATCTTGATCTTGGACTGTTTTTTTTTTTTTTTTCTCCCTTCTTAATGTTATTAAAATTACAGCTCTGGATACATAAAGACAGAAATGTGCTTAGTGCTTAAGAAGATTTAAAGAGTGACCCCTACAGGGTCACAGTAGACATTTTACAATGTGCTGGAGACATCCAGTCAATAATTCAGGAGAAAACTATCAATATGTGGACACTACATAAGCCCACAGCCAGAGTGCCTTGTGAAACTGATGTGATTGGAGGGATTTTTTTTTTTTTTTGCTTCTTTTTGATACTGCAATGGCATAATTTAATTTAACATGCCCAAGATCTCAATCTTCTGCTGGTAGCCCATCAACTGGTTCATGGAGTATGTGTTCTAAAGCAAGGGTATTCAGTTAAGGGAACAAACCAAATAGAATCCAGAGGAAAAGGATGCACTCTTCTACCTATGGGCTTGTGGTCCTTGCAGCTCCTTTAGCTCCTTTCCCTGACCAGAAGCGAGTGTTATGTCACATCTCCAACACAGGCAGATTACACATGGCTAAGAAGCTAGGGTCCTTCTCTGTGTCATAAAAGTAGTAACTAATATTGACCAACTGCTCTAATAATGCTAGACACTGAGATTGAATCCTCCCACAGTCCTATGCAGGAAACCCTGCTACAACTATCACATGTACATGAAGACACATAAGCTTAGAAGGTCCAGGAGAGTGGACACAGCCAACACAGGAGCTGGAATTTTCCACCAAGTGGAGCGCTCCAAAGCCTGTGTTCTCAAAAGCAAACCGTCTCACTATTTGTGGTCCTGCCAAAGCTGAAAATTATTCCTCAGGTCACCAAATACCATATAGGTGAAATTCTAACACGTTGGCCTTTGAGATGATAATGAAGGGGAAATTCCACAGCAACTGGCATCAGAAACCTGGAGCTCAAGTCCAGGCATACAGATTTACTGTGATCTTAAACAAGTTTTTTTATTCTCTCTGGGCCTTGTTTTCTTCACACAGTTGGGGTGAAAAAGTGGAATAGAATATGTGAAAGTTTATCATACACTCTGATGTGTCATGGGAATATGAGTTGTTGTCTATGAGGAGGAAACTGAGGCTGGGAAATATTAAGTGGCTAGCCCAGAATCACACAGCTGGTTAAGATGGTGAAGGCTTGAACAGATAATACAAGTCTCTTCACACACATTTGTAAACTTTCCTTCAAAAGGGTTGTCAAAATTAAATTGAATTAATATCTATTAGTCTTCAGGCTTTTACAGGTAATTTGTTTGCACTGTGCTTGGCACACTGTGGTTACCTAATGAATGTTAGGCATTATAGTTAGTAATATTATTTTCTCTCAGCTTCGTTGTGGAGAAGACATTAGATGAGAAATATGAAAAGAATTTTTAAAACTAATACACAATAGTAATAATTTCAGGCAAAGTTAAGACTTTATACTCAGTATTATATTCAGATATAATAGCTCTCATCACCAACCCTAGCCTTGTTTGACCATAACGCTATTAGAAAGGAATAACTAACCTTTTCTGTAAAGGGACTTACTTTCTGGAGCAATGCAATGTTTAATCTGTGTATGTCTCATAACCCCAATCTATTTATAACACAAATATCCAATACCTTTCCTTATCTTCACCAGCCAATCTAGGTTCAGAAGTCTTTAAAGGAAATTCAAGTATTTTCATCTGTTGTTATAACCGTGACTGTGTCTCCCTTTAAACTGTCTATTTCAAATGTTGGAAGAGAATATTAGTCTAGTAAGTCTTTCATTTCCACCAAAACTAACCACTCCTTCAATGGTTCCTTGAGCCAGAGGACTTTTCCAGGAGCAAACAGTATGGATCATTCCATAGCATGTTCACTCACACTCCAGCAGCCCCAGTTGGCATCATTTTAGTATTGGTGAAAGTAGGTCAAAAAAACAACAAAAGTAGATACTGGGGTATTGTAGAAGATAGGAAGAAAGAAGCAATTAACAGTGCAATTAGGGTAAAGGCTGTTCCCATTACTCTACTCCAAGATGCTGGTGTGGGCAGGGGGTAGAATGACAATGTGTTATTAGTCCTCTTTCTGTTCTTGCCACCTCCTTGTGAAGTTCCCTGTGGTGACCTGAGCATCCTCGGATCTAGGTCCTCATGGTAGCCATCAACTGTAGACCAGAGTTGAGTTGTGGCCTGACAACCACCATCTCTGGGCTGCTCCAGGCTGCAATTGAGCTCCAAATAGCTGCTGAAGTCATGAATCAGATACACATGGGTCTAAATTAATTGGCCTGATTTACCTACAGCAAGAAATGTGCTCCCTTTCTGCTTGCAGGAAACAAAAGCCTCTATCAAGGGGCAAGGCTTCTCCAAGTGATGAGATGGCCACACAGCTGGATGAAGCCAGTGACAACACCTCCCATGAGCTGGGGGCTTTTCTCATTTGTTTACTTTTTTAATTTATCAAGCCTAAGCTGTCTCTCTTCCTTTTGAAAAGGACACAAGAAGTCTGAGCCCAGGAAGCTTCTCACCAGTAGTGCCTGCCAGGAACTGAAAGGACCAGTTAGCAGGGTCCCCCTACACAGCTATCTCCTCCTCTAGCTAACTTGCTGGGGACTCACAAATTAGCCATGCTGAGGCAGACGCCAGACCCCGGCACCTGCTCGCAGCTCTTCAGACACCACAAACCCACCATGAGCTTCCCCCTGAGAGGGCCTGTGGGCCTTGCACTAAACTTGCCTCAATTTGGAAATCAGTGGTTAAGTAGGTCAGAGGAAGCTGATGAAAACTAAAGGGAGTGAGTCTGCTAGGGACTGGCTTGCTTTGGAGAAAAAATTTGTTCTTTAAACAAGGAAAAAGGGTTGGAAGAAGCTAGAAAAGTTGTACAATCTAGTCCAGCTTTTCCTCCTTGTCTACCTTTCTCTCTTGACCCCATGAATGGCCTACTTCAACCACAGTGGACAGACTGCATTTCTGTCTCTTTTCTGTCTCTTTACTGCTCTGCCTCCTCCCTCCAATGCCTTTCCTACTATTTGATCTCATCCTTGCAAGCAGGGCTGAACTGGCATGTCCTCCAAGAGAAGTTTTTGGACCCCTAACTACAAAATAACTCCTCCTACCTCCTTTATTTTATTATGTTTTAGTTGTAAACCTCCTATAGACCTGTTCTGTCTAGAACAGTAGTCATTAGTCACATGTGGCTATTGAGCACTTGTATTATGGCTAGTCCAAATCAAGATGTGCCACAAGTGTAGAATGCACACTTAAGACTTAATATTAAAATTGCAAGATATCTCATTAATCATTTATACATATTACATAACAAAATGATAATATTTTGGATAGTGCTTTAAAAATATCGGCTTAAATAAAATATATTATTAGAATTAATCTCACTTGTTTCTTTTTACCTTTTAAATGTGACTGCTAGAAAATTATACATGTGGCTTACCTTACACTTCTATTGGACAGCATTGCTATGGAGTATCTGACATTTCATATTGTATGATCTTACTATTATCTTTCTATTAATGTGTCAGCCTCCCCAGTAGGTTGCAAACCTCAGTAGGGAAGGATGCAAGTCTTCTTTGGTTCTTGTTTTATTTATTTATTTTTTAGTACTACAATACCATTATTATAATATATCAAATTTAGTGCTATATTTCTGGTAGATAAAAACAGATTTTACCTACTCAGGAACTACTATGAAAACAAGGTAAAGCTGTTTAAGTAGCTCTTTCTGAAAAATAGAGGTATCATGGTTCACCTTCTGTACTGTAGAAAAGAGGATTTAACAACTCTAGGATCAATCAAATGGATTTAAATTTGTACAGAACCAAATGTGACCAGTAAGGCCCTTTGTGCCTCTACCTCTTCCATCCTTGTGTTAAGTAACCTAAAACCTTGCTCACATAATTTCAAGAATCTGAAATGGCTCCTTATCGCCCATTACCATTGTTTCTCAACTGGGCTTTCACAGATACTAGAAGCTTCTTGAAGATAACAGAGTGGAGGCAAGGAGGGAGAAAATGACCTTTCCTATATGTGAGACAAGGCAAAAATCTGTCTGTGGTAATAAATGGATATGCTTTGTGGGGGAATGATACAGGGACAGATAGCTAAACTCTGGCATGTTTACCAGAAGTTTAGCAAAACAAACAAAAAGTTTTTAAATGTAGAAAAATGCACGTTCATTTTTTTAAATATGAAAAATATGGATAAATACTAAATATAAAAATATAAATTACACATATGTAATGAGTTTTTAAAGTAAGATTTTATTGTTTATAATTCTAATGTATTTGTATATTATTAGTTTATCACAGACATTTGCCATGTCATAAAATATTCTTTGCAAATAAATTATTAAAGAATGTACCAATTTTTTGTTGTTGGATTTTAGTTTTGTTTCTTTTCCTCAGTGTTGCTCTTGTTGTAAGTAACATTACAAGTATATCCATATTTTAAACAAATTTTGCTTATATCATATTATTTCCTTAGAACAAATTCCATAACCAGATTCATTGGATTAAAGGGAATGTATATTTTGAAAACTTTTGATACACATAAACTAAGGTAAAAACACAGATTTGTATTTTAGTTAAAAACAAAACTTACTTTTTTTTCTTCTTTATTTTTGCTATTCCAGAAGGATTGACTCCACACATTTTCTTTCACATTGCAGGGATAGAAGATGATGCCATCCTTCTTTTGCTATAAATTTCTAATGATTTGGTATCTGGGTTCTAAGGAACAGTGAAATCTATGGTGAAAGAATAAGAAAAAGGTTTTAAGGAGAAGGCCAAAGGAAGCAACTGCCCTTGAGAGAAGAGGGAATTGTCAAACAGAAATCAAATCCAGTCTTGGTAGAGAGACTTTCTTTGAAAGGGTTATCACAAGGTAGAGAAAGAGACTATCCTGATAAGAAGAGTGGGACCATTGACACATGGAAAATTCTCTCGCCTTAAGATCTGCAAGCAACTCTAGAGTTAGGCTAAAAGAATTTTTCATTTATCGGAGTAAACAAGGCTAAAAAGAACAGAGTGTGGGGAAGTGGGATAATGGATTTGGTGTGATAAGACAGAAGATGAGAGGTTGTTTTTCCCTGAGGCCAGTCTGTTCTCAGGAAGAGTAGTTAAGTCTGGGCTGTATTCTGACTCAGGCTGAGGGTGGGCTAAAGTTCAGGGGCCTGGGAGGAAGGGAAACAACAGAAGTTTGGTTAACAAGCATTTTATTCCCATTGATCACTGTGGACAAAGTAGTTCAGCTAATTATTTATGAAGCAAAGAATGGGAATTTGGAGGGTCTGTGTCTGTCCTTGTCAGAGGTGAACAGGGGATGGGGGGTGGGGATCAGGGAGTAATACTATCTGTGTCATATGTGGAAGAGTGGTTCTTTGTAGTAAACTATTTCCAGAATACAAAAGAATGGGGGATTTCTTAACCTTCACTGTTTTCCAGGAGCACAGGGTTCAAGCAAAATTCAACATTGTCAGAAGAAACTATTTTCTTAAATCAAAATGGTCAGAGAATGGTGGAAGAAGGAAGTTGGAGAACAGTTTCCCAGAGAAAATGGATGTTGACCCTCATCATCCCTGATATGAGGAAGGTCCATGGGATCTGTAGTGATGACCCCCTGGAACAAGGGGGATACTGGGTCATCTCTGGTAGACTGTCTGGTGCTGTGGGCATGCTCCTCCTGTGGATGTTCACCCACATCAGAAGCTTCCCCCCAGAAACAATCAAGAGTAAAGCCTGCCTTGTTGGTTCCTTTAAATACCTAGAGCTCATGGAGTTGAACTCTTAATGAAACAGACAGACGTACAAGTACACAAGTAAACAAAGAAAAGAAATACAAAATGTGATAAGAAGTAAAAAATATAGGACAGCATGAAAAAACATAGCAAGGACATCTACTTCAGGTAGAACAGACAGGGAGAGACTCCAAGGAGGTGATATATAGGCTGAAATGTTAGCAATGAGCAGAAATGATTGGAGTGGGGAATAGCACTCCAGGTAACTGAAGGGCACCAAGGATCCCAGGATGGTGGTGGGAGCAGCCCCACATTTGACAGAAGGGCAGGTGAGTACAGGGCACTGAGCAAGCAGGATGGCTAAGACCTTGAGGCATGGAGAGGAGTTTAGATCAATCTAAGTGCACAAAAAGTGATCAAATATCTTGAAATGAAAGGACTGTATGATCTGTATTCACCTTCTAATAAAGCTTCCAGCTGCTGTGTGTGGGGACAGACTGCAGAAGGATGAGATTGAAAGCAGAGTGTTCTGGAAGAGAGATGATGACAGCTTGGATAACAATTATATGCTCATATCTACATCATGTTGTTTTAATTGTTCTACCTTTATATGACTTCATGCCTGATAAGTCTCTTCTTATTCTTTCTCAAAAATATCCTGGGCATTGTCAGCTGTTTTATTTTCTTGAGACATAATTATTTTGTTACAGTTCACTCTCCTCAGTGTCTACTGACATTTGGGATGGAATTACATTAAATATTGGGTTGGAGAAAAAGTTCATTTGGTGAGTGAATACGTTTTTCAATAAAATTATTGGTGAAAATGAAAAATATGTCTTTTATTTTTACTTCAAACTGAACGAACTTTTTGGCTAACCCAATATTTAACTTAATGTGTAGAAAGGTCCCCTTATAAATAATATCAAGCTGATACTTTTCAATCACCAGGAATAGATGTCTCAGTTTACCATTTTTTTTAACATGTCCCTAAGTAATGTCTGGTAGTTACTCATGTAGAACCTAGAAAAAAAATCTTCATTCACAGTTCTTTCCAAGTATTTTATATTTTAAGCAATTCTTACAAATTATATTTTCTCATTATATTTTCTAATAATATAATGTGGTATTACATACTTTTGTATGTTGTTATTTTTAATAGATTTCATGTTGGTTTTCTAAATGGGCAATCACATCACCTGCCAATATTGATAACTTACAAATTTTCCATTATTTATTCTATTTTTTGTCATTCCACCTTTATTGTACTCTTATTTCAAAGAATATTTTTAAATGGTGGTAAGAACAGCCACCAATATATACATTTTGGGCTTAGTTTGAAATGAATATTCTGCATTGTACTTAGGAAATATTTTATTTTCATTTCACTAAGCATTTTTGCCTAATATTAAAATTAGGTTATTTATAATTTGTGTCTCTACTTAGAACTGAACTTTATTTATAGTTTTCATTTTGTAACTTTCATTTATCTGTCTTAAGATCAGTGTAATATTAGCATCTTAAAATTAATTAAGGGATTTTTTTCATCTTCCAATATCACAGGGAAGTTATCTTTTCAGTGAAAGAATAATTCGCTCATTTAAACAGGTCAAGTAGCATTTAAAAAATAATTATTTGACTGTTTAAAATGTTTTAAAATAAATTTTGACAATAAGATTTTCTATTTCTTCCTGAGCTTATTACAATCATATTTTCTGAAAATTATTAATTTTCTTCATATACAGTGTTCAAATATAATTGTATGTAATTTTATTTTAGTATTATTTCCATCTCACCTATGTGTGCATATTTCTTATTTCTTTTACTAATTTTAATATTTATGTTCTTATTTTATTTACTGCTTATTTTAGGGTTTTACTTCTCAGTTATTTGTTTATCAAAGATAAACTAACACATCAATTCCACTTTTTTGGCCTTCTTAGGTTTTAATCTTTTCATTTTGAGTCTCATTATTTTCTTTTTCCTCACAACCCTGAGTCCATAGTTTGATTGAAGGTTTATTTAGAGAAATATTTTCTAAATTTTCATGTTTTCTGTTTGAACTTCAATTATTTTGAATTGTGTTTTGGGTGGGATCTTGGAATAAGATCCAGACAATTCTTGCTTTTTATCTCCTACCCACAAATAGAGAGTTTGAAAAATGCCTGTTAATCAGTTTATAATTTTATCTCCTTAATCTGTAAAAGACCAAAAGAGTTGTATAAAATTTCCCACTTTTTGCCTTAGTTACTTTATTTTATGGTAGAAAGATAATCCCATGATAAATTTTACCCTTTGGGGCTTCCCTGGTGGTGCAGTGGTTGAGAATCTGCCTGCCAATTCAGGGGACACGGGTTTGAGCCCTGGTGTCCCACATGCTGCGGAGCAACTAGGCCTGTGAGCCACAACTACTGAGCCTGCGCATCTGGAGCTTGTGCTCCACAACAAGAGAGGCCGCGACAGTGAGAGGCCCATGCACCGTGATGAAGAGTGGCCCCCGCTCACCGCAACTAAAGAAAGCCCTCGCACAGAAACAAAGACCCAACACAGCCAAAATAAATAAATAAATAAATAAATAGCGTTCCCTTTAAAAAAAAAAAAAATTACCTTTATTTTATAAGGATAATCTTCTTTGCCACACAGGATGATTCTCCAAGATTTATTTAATTTAAACGTAATAATCTAATAAATCAGATAAATTTCTTATTAATATTAGCTAAACGATTATGTTTAGTTTACATCATTCTTTTACTGTTA
The DNA here is from genome assembly GCF_009873245.2 of Balaenoptera musculus. Classification (NCBI taxonomy): domain Eukaryota; kingdom Metazoa; phylum Chordata; class Mammalia; order Artiodactyla; family Balaenopteridae; genus Balaenoptera; species Balaenoptera musculus. The sequence continues at coordinate 57,310,191 of NC_045798.1, forward strand.
TGCTTTTTGCTTATTATACCTCCTTGAGATGCTCTTGATTTTCTATCTTTTGTTATTGAGCTATATTTTACCTACTATTCCTGACTCCCTGCCATAACTTGGGAAGTATGAATATAATTTAAAATTCTACTTGTAGCTATTTTTACATTTTGAAAAATAAATATGCACTCTAACCTGTATTTTCCTCTATTATCAATTTGTCTTATTGATAATGATTATTAAAATTTATTTAAAAATATAGATGCATGAGATTTGCCAGAAATATTTTGTAAAAGAAAAATTATTAAGGAAGACTTTCCCCATTAGATATCAAAAGATATTAAAAAGTGCAACAACTTGAAAAATGTGGTTCTGTTGCAGAATACGTATCTGAACAGTGGGAAAGAGGAGTAAATTAAGAAACAGCCTCAGGAATTCCAGAAAATTAAGTAGATGAAAAAGTTAGCATTTCAAATAAGAGAAGAAATGATGGATTATTCAATAAATGATATTGAGGAAGATAATTATATATGGAAAATATAAAGTTAAGTCTAGAACCTGTTCCAGGAGTACATATTCTAATGGGAAAAGACAAACTGAGAAATAAGATAATTTCAGGGATTTCTAAGAAAATAAAGAAAAACTAAAAGGGTGGAGAGTGTTCCTCAGGGTAGGAATGGTGGAGAATTTAAATAAGGTGATGCCAAATACTTTTTAAAGAGAAATATGTAGGAATCAGTCATGTAAAATTTCGGGAAGCTCATTTTAGGCCAAGGGCTTAGCAAATGTAAAAGCCCTGGGGTAGAAATGGGCACAGCAGGTTTGACTACTGTGTGAAGGCCAATATCACTGCAGCTTAGGGAAAAGTAAAGAGAAAGATAGTTAAAATCAAAGTAAAACAAGAGGAATCCTTTTAAAGCCAGATTGGCAATTTTTATTTAATACCTACCTAGTTTGGTGAACGTGTGGGAAATAATCTCTGTTATACGTTCTTACCTAGAGGGTAGATGGATAAAATCTATCTGGAGAACAATGGTGTCCATCAAAATATGAAAATGTATCTTTTTACCCAGCAGTACTTTCTAATATTTATTTGATAGAAAAATTCACACAAATAAGCAAAAGAATATCAGTTGCAGTGTCTTTCAGAGCATAAAAGAGAGACAGATATGTCATGGTATAAACCACACAACAAAAATAAGGTATTTGTTAAAATAATCAGAGAGATCTACAAATTTCTGACTGAAAATCTTCCCATAATACATGTGTTATTGTTGTTGTTGTTTTGCTTTATTTAAATTTGTTTTTCACAATGTATTTTAAGTGGGAAAAATTACAATAACAGCATAGTATAATCAATTGTTAATTAAAAGATAATTTATTTTCATGTTATACATAAATATATATGCAATGCTGTGTATTTAGAGATGAAATTGAGGGCAGGGGAGCTTGGGAATCTAGTATCAACATGTGCTACAATACATATACTTTTAAGTTTTCTCTTCTGTATCTCGAGTGTTACTTCTAAGAGTCCTTAAATGAGGCCTGGTGTTTGGAAAGAGCAGGGGTTTCTTATTTCTATGTCTGGGTACTCACTACTATCAGAATCCATCTCTCAGGTTCAAGGTGAAGGGTTGATGGATGTGTGGTCTCATTGTCAGTTTACCTTCCACCAATGTGAGGTATGAGAGAAGGAGGGCACAGCCATGGGTAGGAAAGTCTTCATTGTGCTCCTTCTTCTCCCAGGAACAAGTTTTTCTCTAACTGAGTTTTATTCTAGCAGTTCTCAGATTGCATTATTATTGTCCAAAAAAAAAAAAAAAAAGAAAAGACTTTAGGGAGAAAACAAAGCAGCCCATATCTTAGAGTTACATGATGATTAGCACTCCCCCCACCCCCCACAGTACCAGATTTCTCTATTCCCTTCTTTAGTGAATAAAATACATTTCTGAAATTCTAGAAAAGTGATTTTTCTCTAAATCTCTGTCTAAAGTAATTGTTCTTTCATGAAGAGTAAAAGCAGAGCATTATTACATACATTTTCATTTGCTTTTGGATCTTGTAATAAGATTTCATTTGCTGCTTAGCGGCAGTGTTCATTCTTAAGTGAATGGATGAGAAAGAAACAGAGTTTTATGTTCATAACTTGGACTATCAGCTTCTTGGAATGAAGAGCTCCCACTTTTACTCTTAGGCCAGTTCCCTCTATTCAAAAAAAAAAAAAAAAAAGCATAGTGCTATAAATACCACATCTATTATTCTCATCAGATAATCTTCACTTCCAGGTATATGGCAATTGGTTTTATTGACCCAACCTACAAGGAACAAAGTAGACAAGTGTCTGCTCTTCTGAACAGCATTACTTTAGGCAAACTGGAAATGTGTCTTGCCCCAATGTCCCACCAGCCAAAATGTCCTATTTGCTCGTATATCATTTTAAATAATCAAGGACCTTCATAAACTGACTTCCTGTTATATATTTCCTGCAGCATCCTAGTATATCTATTTCAGTTCTGTTAAACTTACTGTCTACGTTCTGCAAGCACCCCCTTCACATATCACCATTTCTACGTCTTTGTTCATGGTTTTCATCACTACTAGAATGCTCATCTTTTCCTCCTTCACTTAAATAAATTCCTCCCATCTTTCAAAGTCCTACTCAAATCTTACCTCTGTTTTGAAGCATTCCTCACATCTTTATTTGACTTCCTTCATCATAATTCCTGCAGCACTTATAGTTAGCACCATATGATTCCAACACCTAATTATATGTTGTCATATTATGCTGTTCAACTTTGCTTTCAGAGACTATGAGTTCTACCAATGCACAAATAACGTACTTCTTTTGAATTACCTACAAAAAAAAAAAAAAAAAGAGATACATGGTAGGCATTTATTGATAAATAGCAAAGAAATTAACTAATGAATGAAATTCTGATCCATGCTACAAAATGATTGAATTTTGAGAATATAATAAGTGAAATAAACCAGACACAAAGGACAAATATTTTATGATTTCACTGATATGAGCTAACTAGAATAAGCACTCAACATAGACAGAAAGCAGAATAAAGGTTACTAGGGGTTGGAAGGATGAGGGAATGGGGATTTAGAGTTTCTGCTTGGGATGATGAAAAAGTTCTACTCAGGCAAGATAACACTGCCTGACAATCTGACCAACAATTTTATGTTACCTATTTTTTTGTTTCTCAGATACGCATCCATCATTCATTCTCAGATAACATTCATCAGTCTAGGCAGTTCCACTATTTTTTCCTTATGACCAGGAGCTAAAGTAATTATGTTTTGGGCTTTGTTACCTCAGAGATGTCTCTTTAATGACTGTTTAATAGTTATTTATCCTTTATCAAATCTTCTAGACGTCTATCCATTTTCTGGGGAAAAAAAATGGAGTCAATGCTCTCTTATAATCAATGTACTTATCTTATTCTCCATTGTTAAATACTATTCTAAATCTTATACCAGAAGCAAAACTGATTATAAAGCCAAACTTGTTATATAAACAAATTTGACTTTAGCTATACTGCTATTTATCCATAATATTAATTTTGAAATTCCATTAACTTAATATGACTCCTAGGAGTAACTATTAAGAAAATATATGTTGATAGTAAAAACATGTAAGAGCTAATGTCAATAAATAAAAAGTGTTGTTGTGGAAGGAGACTGCATTATCATCAGCCATAGATACATAACATGAGAGAAGCCATGGAAAAGCAGGAGTGGGGGAAAGTTCAATTAAAAAAAAAATTATCCCTACTAAATTAAACAACAATATACTAAAATATCAGTTGGCAAGTTGTGTTATTAGGTAAATGATTCATAGAATCTACTCCAAAGTTTCTTAAAACATACTGGGGAGTTAAAATAATATGAACCAGAGGTTTGCCCTTTATAATTGCTACGGGGTTCACAACAGAAACCTCTGAGAGAGTCAAGGCACAGAGGAGGCTTTGTTAGGTACTTCAGTGTCATCTTGAAAGGTGAATAGGATTGGATAAGTGTGGAGAAGGGCAGAAAGTCCAAGGACAGAAAGATCCACAGCACAGTGGGGCCTGTGGCAGATATGACTAGAGGGGCTCAGAAGAATGCCAGCTAATAGGAGTAAGTGCATTGATGCTGAATAGAGGAGCAGTAATGCAGATGTAGTCAATCGCAGGTGCAGGCTGCCTGTGGAGACTTTGAAGAGTGGTGACAACATGCAAAATATTCTGGAGGGACAGAGACTATAGAAAAAAAGAGAGAGGAAAAGCTAACAATGAATAAAAGTTGTGTCCTCATGAAGCGCACTTTTCCTGTGGTGTAAAGTAAGAGAGGAGGGAATGTCAGGCTTCCACTGTGTGGATGGGGAGCGGCAGTGCACTTTGTCTCACTGTTGATTTGTTTTTAGTCACACTATATATGTTAGATGTCATAAACTTTAGAGTTTACTATATTTTGCATGTAATTTTTAAGGTTAAGAACTGCTAAGACAATGCTTTGAGTTTTTCTTGTTTATTTTATTAGTCTGTTTTTATATATGTAAGTATGAAGGAAATTATAAAAGTTATGAATAATTCTTTGTAATTATAGCACACATATTTAGAATTAAATCAAAGAAAAATTATACAAAATAATAATAATAATAACATAATAGCTTACCTTTACTGATTGTTCACTATGTACCAGCTAATAGTCTAAGCACTTCCCCTGTGAAATCTTTTTAAGCAGCACAAAAATCTCTACAAGGCAAATACTGTTAATATCCCCAGTATATATAGGTGGAGAAACCAAGTCACAGACAGAATAAATTTGTACAAGATCTCAGAGCTAGGAAATGATAGAATCAGGATGAGAACCTGGGCAGTCTGCCTCCAAGACCATGCTGGTAACCACCAGACAGCATGGCTCAAAAAGCAATAATAAAGAAAATCTAACACCAAGCTTCAAAACATAGTCACTCGGCTGGACATTAAATCTCTAGAAATACAGTTAACAGTACTGTTTTGCATACTTGAAATTTGCTGAGGGTTGATTTTGTGTCTCATCATAAAAAAAAAAAAAAGAAGAAATAACTATGTGAGGTGATGAATATGTTAATTAGCTTGAGTGTGATGATCATTTCACAATGTATACATATATCAAAACATCACCTTAATACACCTTAAGGTGTATACACCTTAATTATATACAATTCTTATAAAAAGGAAGATGGTAAAACAGTCACTCTATTAATAACAGTAACAGTGATAATTAGGATGTTATAGAATCTTTTAAAGATTTCTTGCACCACTGTATTATTACATGAGGTTCTTATCACTTGATGGGAAGTTCTCATCACTTAATGGGAGTTTCTCATCACTCAGGCACAGAGAAATTATTTGATAGAATATCTTAGAAGCACTGGGTTTAAGTCTGAACTTTTTTCAGGGCTTCAATACTCTCCTACTTTACATAACACACACTATTACCACTAAAATTAACAAGTAACAGAAAAAAAAGGAAAATGTCCCCAAAGAGAGGAAAGTCACCAGCAATCAAAACTGAGAAGGGAATGTCAAAATTAACAAATAGCACCTGCAGAAAATGAATAAATTAGGTACTTATGATGCTTTATTATTTTAAATAATGATACCACTAGCTGAGCTGGGAAGGCTTTTTTTCCCCTGGTTATTGTATCTTTAAAATTATGAATTCCATCTAGACTGCCTCTTTAAATAAGATTAATTTATAGCATTTCCCATTTAATTGCTTTATCTGTTTTGGTCCATTAGATTCTATTTGAGAATATAGCTTTTATGATAAATTAAGTTCTAGGGTTTTATTTTGACATCTAAGTTAATTTTTAATTCTGGAAAAAGTTCTGCCCTATGCAATTTAGTTCTTCTGGAAATGCTGAAAAAATGATATTTGGAGCATTATAAGTTATTCATGAAGCAGGTATCTCGCTGAGCTTTCTTTAGGTTTGCTTAGGTCTGAGTCTCTTTAGTGAAAGGCCTCTTTGAGGGATGTTTGAGTATTAGTCCTTCCTATGATTTCCAAAGGGAGATTTCATCAGAGGAAGTTGCTTGGTTGGAGCACACCTGACTGTCAGGATGGAATTGAATCCTTACACTGCTTTTACTTGAGTAACTGAAAAGGCTTTAGAGTCCTTCATATGGGTAATTCCCTATAAATTAGTCTGGGTTTAGCCATGGAATCAAATCCTCTCTAAGAATTACAGGAATAAAAATGTAATATGGGAATTAGGGCTTACACACATGTAAGAAGAGCAAGAGTGTCAGAATGGCTGCAGTCACAAGGTTGGCGTAAGTCATTGATGACTTCAGCCTGAAATACTGAAGTGGGTGGTTGGCTGAGAAACTCATTTAATTCAAGTTTACAGAACTAGCCAACAACTGTCCCAGTCTACTGCATCAGAGTGAGAGTGCATAGATGAGCCTGTGAAGCCACCCCATTTGTTTTCCATGACTTCTCTGTTTCTTTCCACTTTCTAAATCTGAACTATAACAGAAAAGGGGATTCTGGGAAATGTACTTCCTGGCTTTTCCTCATCAATGCAGATGAGATGTTAGACATTGGTGGTGATCATGCCCAATGATGGCAGTGTAACCTCTCCTATGAGACACAGAATGAAATTGGCCATCATGTGACAAAACAATGAAAGTCCTATACTCTTCCACGTGTTTAATGAATCTATCTTGAGGTATTATGATATACTGAAAATCAACCCAGACACTGTTATTATTTGAACATCTATTTTGTAACTGACATTATGGTAGACGCTATGAATAAGGTGACTTTGTTATTTTAGGCACCCAATCAGATTTCCTCTAAATTTTGTTTTTATTTTACCTAGGAGTTTGACACAATTTGACTGTTGAAGTGTGGCAGTAATTTCTAGGGAACTCTATAGTTTTTTGGAATAAGGACACTGATTACTTGAAATCAGTATTGACCCAGAAATTTTAAGACATTTGAAATCATGATCATTCCACACATTTAAGACATATAGTAGGTCAAATCCTGAGGGAAGCAAGAGAAGGAAAAAGCACACTGCTTACATTTGGACTATTTAAGCTTGAACAGCTTATGGGAAGTTGAGCCTTCCAGAGACTACAACATAAAATTTTGTGCCTCAAAACTGTTTTTTATTTTTTTTTTAAGTTTTGACTATGTATAGTTCTCTACAATAGCCATCTGTCTCCAGAATGTCCTTGTTGACAAGTAGTCTAGTAGACTTTGAAGCCTTTGTAGACAGACACCATATCTAGGATGTATTCTATTCTCATTGACTACCAAAATGCTAGCTACATGGTAAAGACGCAACACAGGTGTATAGAATTAATATTTACAGTAATTCAAGCAAGATGGTCCTAGACTGTATCAAGGAAGTGTGTATGTGACCTCTAGGAAAATGAAAGAAGTGTCCTCCTCCAAAATACCTCACAGAGTAGCATTCATTTTCTTGATAAATTTTCTTACAGTGATTCAGGTGGCTCTTATCCTTATAGCCTCAGAAATCTGCCTTTGTTAGAACACTGTGCCTGTATCCATTTTTCTCAAACATATTCACTTTAACCAAACTTGTGAGACTGAAGAATAAACACAGGATGTCAGTTTATTCATTTAGTGGAAACAATATCTTTCTATTAGGAGAATAAATTCCACTCATAGGAAATGAAATATGCAAAGTTTATAAGAAAAACTCTTTTCTTCTCAGGGGCAGGTATATGTGGAAAACCAAATAATAATCAGAATTCGTGAATATTAGATTCAGAAAAAAAATAGTTAATGGAATTAATATTCTGAGATTGGAATGATCTTTTCAATACCACCAAAACACATGAAATCTATTGGGTACCTTCTTCGGCATTCATCTTCACAGGATGGTTTTGCCAAAGAGACCAGAACACACAAAAGCTTACTATCTAAATATAAGGCCAGACACTATAAAACTCTTAGAGGAAAAAATAGGCAGAACACTCTATGACATAAATCACAGCAAGATCCTTTTTGACCCACCTCTGAGAGAAATGGAAATGAAAACAAAAATAAACAAATGGGACCTAATGAAACTTCAAAGTTTTGCACAGCAAAGGAAACCATAAATAAGACTAAAAGACAGCCCTCAGAATGGAGAAAATATTTGCCAATGAAGCAACTGACAAAGGATTAACCTCCAAAATTTACAAGCATCTCATGCAGCTCAATATCACAAAAACAAACAACCCAATCCAAAAATGGGCAGAAGACCTAAATAGACATTTTTCCAAAGAAGATATACAGATTGCCAACAAACACATGAAAGGATGCTCAACATCATTAATCATTAGAGAAATGCAAAACAAAACTACAATGAGGTATCACCTCACACCAGTCAGAATGGCCATCAACAAAAAAATCTACAAACAATAAATGCCACAGAGGTTATGGAGAAAAGGGAACCCTCTTGCACTGTTGGTGGGAATGTAAATTGGTGCAGCCACTATGGAGAACAAGATGGAGGTTCCTTAAAAAAACTAAAAAATAGAACTACCATACGAACCAGCAATCCCACTACTGGGCATATACCCTGAGAAAACCATAAGTTCAAAAAGAGTCATGTACCACAATGTTCATTGCATCTCTATTTACAATAGCCAGCACATGGAAGCAACCTAAGTGTCCATCGACAGATGAATGGATAAAGAAAATTTGGCACATATATACAATAGAATATTGCTCAGCCCTAAAAAGAAACAATATTGAGTAGTGAGGGGGATGGACCTAGAGTCTGTCATACAGAGTGAAGTAAGTCAGAAAGAAAAACAAATACTGTATGCTAACACATATATATGGAATCTAAAAAAAAAAAAAATTGTTCTGAAGAACCTAGGGGCAGGACAGAAATAAAGATGCAGACATAGAGAATGGGCTTGAGGACACGGGGAGGGGAAAGGGTAAGCTGGGATGAAGTGAGAGAGTGGCATGGACATATATACACTAACAAATGTAAAATAGATAGCTAGTGGGAAGCAGCTCCACAGCACAGAGAGATCAGCTCAGTGCTTTGTGACCACCTGCAGGGGTGGGATAGGGAGGTGGGGAGGGAGACACAAGAAGGAGGAGATATGAGGATATATGTATATGTATAGCTGATTCACTTTGTTATAAAGCAGAAACTAACACACCATTGTAAGGCAATTATACTACAATAAAGATGTTAAAAAATAAAAAATAAAGTGCTCTCCCCTCCAACAATGTGTTGAAAGTCATTGCCAATATACATCAAATTGTTCATAATTTTCAACCTTATCCTTATTCCTTGCAATTTCTGTAATCTTTCAGGTCACAGGCAACTGCTGTAAGCTTAAGAAAGAATCTGTCTCTTTCAGGAAGACTTGATCTCTCTGATTTAGTCCACAATGTATGGATTTTGCAATTTAATTCTTGGTGGACATTCTTATTTCCCCAAACTTAAATTCACTAACATCTAAGTATTTGTTACAATATTAATATCCATCATTCATCAAGAAGTGCATTTTGTATCAAGTGTTATTTGCATGAGATATATATAAATATATATATTTATATATATAAATATGAGATATATATACAGATGTAGAGAACAAACATATGGACACCAAGGGCAGAAAGCAGCCGGGAGTGGGGGTGGTGGTGTGATGAATTGGGAGACTGGGATTGACATGTATACACTGATGAGTGTAAAATGGATGACTAATAAGAACCTGCTGTATTAAAAAAAAAAAAGATATAATATATTAAAATATAAGATATATAATATTATTATATATTATATAATATATGATATTATATAATATTATATATCCATATTATATCATAGGTATTACATATTTATATGTTACATATTATTATGATATGTGATATATTATATTATACAATACATATTATATATTGTATATATAACTTACTACAAGATACTATAATAAAAATATAATAAAATATCCATGATACAATGTAATATAAATATATAATATATAATATTATGTATGATGTATAATAATATAAAGTATATTATATAATAATATTATGTATAATATATAGATTATATATAATATATATTGTTGTCATACTATAGTATATTATATTAATATACAATATGTATTGTATTATACCACATACCATATTACATATTATATATAATATATGTAATATATAATATATAATATATATTATATATTCTATTATATAATAGAATAAATGTATTTTTTGTGTCTCAATATATATTATATATGTAATGTACATATTACTGTAATATATTATTGTAATATAGTATATATATATTATTTTCATAATAAATTATATATATATAATATATATAAATTATTAATATATGTTAATTTATTATATTATATATTATTATATATTATAGTAATAAATGTATATTATTATTTTATTATATAATATACAGCATATATAATTCATATTATATTAATAATACATATAATTATATATAATATATAACATACATTACATAAAATATATATAACACATTATATAATGTATATGATATATGTATTATAATATATAATATTATATATAACATATATAATATATAATATATTAATATGTAATATATAATATATTAATATGCATTATATATAATTATATAATATAAATATATAATACATATTATACAATAAATTATATTTTATATATCACATATTATAATATATAAATTATATGTTAATATATAATATATATTATAATATGTTATGTATTATATAAATTATATAATATATGATATTATATGTAATTTATATAAGTATATGTAAGAATATATTTTTTAATATGTAAAATTTGCATATTTATAAATATGTAAATATATATGTAAATATATACATATATATTTATGCCTCACACAAATGACACTTGATACAAAATGCACCCCTTATTAATATGTGAATATATATATTATACAATATATATTACATATTATATATTATTATAATATACATTATATATAATGCATACTATATATAATTTATATATTATATATAAATTATATATGATATATTACATATGATAATTATAGAATATATAATTATAATATAATATAAATAAATTTAAATATAATATTATTTATATATATATATATAATTATTTTTCCTCCCAGCAGCCTTATAAGTTGGGCACCCAACAACATTGCTGTTGAGGATAGTGATGTTCAGAGCCCTCAACTCTGAACCAAAGTCATAACGTGTTGTGAGTGAGTAGACTGAGGTGTGGTCTGTTTTCTGTAAAGTCTGTGCTCTGTGAACTCCAACAAAACTGCACTTCAAATGATGCTTTTCTTTGAACATAGTTGTAGTTTTCTCAGTCTTTTTCTGGAGTTAAAATGTACTGAATCCAGAATAAATTATATACTACCTTACCTAATTTAACTCCTAACACCTTCCATTTGCATCTACAACAAAAACTTCTATAAAATTGTAAATTTCTAAACCGTGCATGTTTTCAGAAGAAAATTCTTGGTAGAGTTTTCCTGGATCTTGTAATTGAAAATTGTTTCCAAGCTCTCTACAGGCTCCTTGCTATGTGCAGTCTTCCAAGGTCAAATAGTGCTACCAATGAGTATTCTCATAGGCTCAAGGGATGGTCCAGAGTGGCTATTGAAGCTGGGGCGTCCATATGTGGTACAGGAGGCATACAATCTCTCCAATGGCTACTCATAACACTCAGAGTGAAACTGTACTATGACTTCCTCTTTGTACTATGACTTACAAGTTCCTGTATGAACTGGCTTTCTGTTACCCTCTCCCTTCATCTCCTCTGCTCTCCCCTTTGCCCCATCAGTCTAACCACATTGGCCTCCTCATTCTTTCTGGAACTTGCCAAGCACTCTTCCACATCAGGGTATCTGAAATTCCCTTTGCCAGGAAAGTTCATCTCCACAATAATGTTTTAATGACAATGTTGCCCAAGAAAGCCAAAGCATGCCCTAAATGTTACTACTGAATATTAGGATCCAATCTAGGTCACAGAGTCTCATGAACCCCATTTAACTGTTGAAACTAACTACTGTAATGCAGTTAAAACTGATTTGACTTGTTCAATTAAAAGAAAAAATCTTCATGGCATTCTCTCTCTCCATCCCCCTCTCTCTCTGTGTCTCCCTCCCACTAGCTAATCTGAAATTTTTACTTCCTCCATCCAACATATTTTATTCCTAAAAGCTTGCCTGATGTAGAATAGAAGTTCAATAAATATTTTTGAGTGAATGAACAAATAAATATTGGATTTTAATTAACTTAATGTTCTTTGACTCAAGGTGAGTAGTTCAGTGAAAATGTGAATGTGGCTCCTTCACTTAATGACCTAATGAGTCTCCTATGAAACCTGCAGTGTCACTAAGGAAGGAGCTTCCTTCTTGTGTTTTCAATATTGATGGGACTGGTGTGTTCTGGAAAATTATGCATGATAGAATGTCACTACTAAAAAGTGTATGCCTAGTTTTAAAGCTTTGGGAGACTGACTCATATTCTTATTTGGTGGAAACGCATCTGAGAAGACTACACATCAACGTTTTTACAGTCACCTGAACCTATGAACAGCTTTTCAGAAACTCATCATTTTAATTTATTAGACATTTAATCCTGTACTAAATTTTGGATTATTTTAAATTTTTGTCTGGTGTTATTATTCCCTGTACAATTAATTCACTGCATATTTCATGTAGAAGCAATCATTTAGTGAACATTCAATAAAAAGCCTACTCAACCGTATTGTAATAAGTATAATACATTTTAATTTTGACTTTTTCAAAAGAAAGATCTAAAATTGTTTAATCAATTGATTGTCTAAAATATATTGAGGTATCTATGTAACCAAGAATGTACTAAATATTGTGTTATTTGTAGAGAAATTATAACGGTAAAGATGTTTATAGACTAGACGAAAAGATAAAAATGAAACTTATAAAAAAGGAAGAAAACTAGTGCTAAACTGGAGATGACAAGGGCAAAAGCAATTCAGAGAGGAGAGCTTGATATAAACTGATGCCATCAGGGAAGTCTTCATGGAAGAGAGAGGCCTAGAAGGACAGAGAGAATCTGGGTAAATGTGTAAAGAATTGGTGCAAACCGAAGTGACTATAATAAATAAATGGGGTAAAAAAAGATGAATTAAACCTGGCTCCAGTTTTGGCTTTTACTTCTCTGCACTGATACCTTTTGGTCTCAGATTTCTGACCTGTAAAATGTGACTCATGCTATTTCTTTTCCAGGACTGCTATGAAGATTTACTGAGATGGCATGTGACAGATCCTGGAACTGTGATCAGAATGTTTATTCCAGTATTCTCAACCATTTGTTTGTTCATTCTTTTATGATGTATGTACCTCCTGTGTATGAGACATGTAGTTAGTTTATTAAAAATGAGAAAACCAAGGTACACTTTTAGCTTTCACTAGGACAAAAGTCAAGATTATGAGATGTCTGTTTCAAGTCCTCTTAGGATCAGTCCTGGTCATTTCAACCTCCTCCAGCCAGTTAGCTAAACTGCCCATACTGTGAAATTGTGTGTTGCCTTACCAGGAAATATATTTCATTTTATTATGTGTCTACTTTTTTCATGAAAAATTGAGTGAAAGAAACCTGTCCTTACTCCTCCACAGACACTGCCATTACCCAGAGTCCTTGAACAGAAACCCCCAGCAGAAATGGGCTTCCATACACAAAACCCAACTCACTTTTACCAACAATTCTCCTAAGCTAATTTTGTTATGGACTGAATGTTTGCATCCCCCTGAAATTCAAATGTTGAAGCGTTAACCCCCAATGTGATGGTATCAGGAAGTGGAAGGAGAGGGCCTTTGAGAGGTGATTAAGTTTAGATGATGTCATGAGGTCCTTATGATGGGATTAATGCCCTTATAAAAAGAAACCAAAGAGCTTACCCTATCTCTTCTCTGTCTCTATCTCTTCTCTCCCCACCCCCTATTCTCTCTTCCCAGTTGAAATATGAGCATACAGCATCTATAAGAAGGCAAACATCTACAAACCAAAAAGAGGTCCTTCACCAGGAACTGAACAGGTCAGCACCTTGATCTTGGACTTCCAGAACTGTGAGAAATAATGCCTGTTGTTTAAACCACCCAGTCTGTGACATCTTGTTATAGTAGCCCAGGGTTACTAAAACAAAGTTCTTGAGAAAACCACAGGGATCAATGTCATGGTACTGCAGATGAATGAAATGGCACCCAACACTAATACCTACTATTGTGTATCCCAGATACTTAACTTGATAAAATCATTGAAATGAATGCTAGTAAAAGCTTGTTTTCTTCTTCTTCCAATTGAATAATTTATCTTCAATATTTTTATCATTTTATAATATTTTCTAAGAATGATTGTATTATTTTTCTAGCTGCAAATTGTATGTGGGTTCCAGAATTAAGAGAAATAGCATTAATTATCTTCCCTCTGCCAAGTACTACTTCACATTCATTTTCTTAATTCACAGTTTTCTTTTTCTCAATCCCCACCGCCCAACCCTTACCCTATATGACCCGTTTATTTCCATTTTTAATTTAATTTTCTGTAGTGATTCAATCCTTCTTTGATCAACCCCAGTCATCATAGGAAGGATGGCAGCAGACTTGGTATGGGACCAAATTCCAGTGACAGAAGCTGTCAGGTGCACATAAAGTCAGAGGGATGCTTCGTGCAGGCAAAGCCATCAGCTCATTCAGCACTGAGGTAGTTGCCACTGCCTTGCTCAGAGCTCGTTGCTTTAAATGGAAGTCCGCTGTAAACATTCATTCAGATCCATTTATTCAAAGGTGTTTAAGGCTGAGCTTAGTTTATTACTACAGATGCGGTTGAGGCCCTTACAATGTTTCATCAGCTGCCTCCCCAAACACACCCAAGTGACACTTGGTGTCTATTGACAGGAGTCTGGGGGTCTTTTATGGCAGAGCAGAGATTGGGGGAGGTTTGCTGGAGAATTTGTTTTCCTAATGTTTAAGCAGGTTAAAGTTTATGAAGATTTTAAATCTTTCCTTTTAGCTTAAATTATCTTTTTTTTTTCTTTTGCCCATCCCTGTCTCCAAAGAAAGCAATAAGCCTGTCAAAGAAGGAATTAATTAAGCAAATCAGTCAGTTTTATTAAGGAATTACAAAGCCCAAGTGGAGCATTAATTATTCAGATAATGGGACATCTCTGAGCCTTTCTTTTCAATTATTGATAAGCTGCTATCTATCATCCAGACTGTTTTAGTACTGATTTAGTTGTGAATGAAGCCAGGTCATTCAACCAGAGCATATGCTAGTTATGAGCACTGTTGGGAAGCTGGAAGTAAAAGAAGGGGCTGGGGCTCTGTGTTCCCCCAGCATGAGTACAAACAGTGACCAGTGCAAGACAAGGACCAGGGCTTGATTGCAGACCACTGCAATCAATGATGGGCACTGAGGCAATGATGCTGGGGCTTCTTTTCCTTCACTACACCTAGATTTCTTCTTTGCCTTAGAAATAGCTAAACAAAGTAGCATTCATAATAAAGCTGATTTTTTTAATAGCTAAAAGAAAAAATGCCCTTCATTTTACAACTAGAGAAACTAGATTTTTTTCTCTGCAGCATTAGGGAAACAAAACGTTTCTTTGAACGTCAGAATTTTCCATAGCAACCTTGGTTTTACTGCTCATATGTATATCGATATGAATAGATAAATAGAGGTATAGGATTAAAAGTTTTGTTCAGCTCTCTTCCGATTTGTGTCAGAAGTTCAATCACTTATTCGTTCTTTCATGAAAGATTTATTGAGTACCTACTATGTGCTAAATTCTGACAATGCAAACACCGAGACCTCAAAGTACTCATAGTGCTATGATAGGGCATTTACTAATAAACAATATATTTCTTTATTCAGACATGCCATCAGTCCCTCAAAAGTATGTTCAAAATAAACAGAATATAAGATCTCAGTGTAGCAAAAAAGATCACAGCAATAAGTAAAATAAGCAGATCATTTATTCCTCATAAATCAAAGAAGAGAATGTATGAAACCTAAAGTGTCCATTGAAACGTTGAAGAAACTCCTGTGGAATAAAAGAATATATGGTTGGCAAGGGGGGATGTGCTGGACAGAGTCTGAGAGCTTAAGAACATTCCTGGCTCTTTTTATCACTAAGTGACTTTGTTTAGAGCTCACTGGCCACGGAGAGATACATTTCTTAAATTTAATGTACTCAAACCAAATCTTAATAGATTAACAATATATCTCAGTACTTAGAAAATTCAGGAGTTAGCAGCAGCTTATTGGAAAACTGTTAAGCAACATTGCAAAACTACCTACTTCTAAGTGATATCTCCCTCCCCTGAACGCTTATAGAACTTTATATTACTCATATACCACTTAACATATCTTACGGATATTCAGGCAAAGGCTTTAAGCGTGATATCATATTAAAAGCTCCTTAAGACAACACCAAAAGTGTGAGCCATAAGATAAAACATTCATAAACTGAACTTCATTAAAATTAGAAATGTTTGCTTTTGTAAGCAAGGTCTTCTAGTTGAAGGTTGTGGATCAATACTCATGCTCATCTTTTGCTCATCTCCTCTCTTCAACACCCCGCAAAAATTTAAAATGTTGTTTTAAAAAAGGCAATAAAAAACAAACACAAGATGTAAAAACTGACAACAAATATAATGTGAGTAGAATCATCAGTTTAAAAGAAATGTCTGAAAATTTCTATAAACTGAAAAGCAATCAGAGAACATGTAACTGACACCAAAGGACAGAGAACATCACTGGTTTGAAAGCACATTAAGGGATTTAAGAACAACAAGCGAACTCTTTAGTTTGTTTCTGTAGAACCTAAAGAAGTTCCACATTCAGAGAAAGTGGTAACAGCCTGCTTCCTACTCCCTTGCCTGGTTTCCCTGCATGAAGTGGGCTTGCTTACATGTTTTACCTTCTGTCTGATTTCTCACTCTTAAATTTTGTCATCGATTGTGGTGACTGTGGTGGTTCTTTGCCTATTGTGACTCCTTTTAAATATCAGTTCAATGAAACAGGCCCATGAACCATTTGTCTCACACTATACTGTATTTTCTCTCCTTACTCCTTTGGGTTTTGTCTAAGTCCCCATTTCTGGACACTCATTTGCCTGAAAGTTTGGCTAAATTCTCACTTTGCCTTCCTGAGTCTTGACATATTTCCAAGGCACTAACAATTTTTTATGAATATCTAGTGTATTTTGGGCTCATTTTTCTAATATTTATGCAGCTTCAAGCCTGATGAATTGGAAAGAGCACTGGAACATAAATCAGAAGTTCTTGACTTACTCCTTAACTAAGCTACTTGCTCTCCCAATGGCCCTGGGCTCTGACGGCTGCGCTGAAGTTTGGCTCAGTTAGACCTTAATTCTAAATCAAACCCTTTTGAGTCTCTGGTCTTTGAAACACTTCTCCAAAGAGCCATACACTCATCCAAGCAATTTGGCCAACAGTTTCATGGAGTTTTCTGACATACTTCCGTGGAACTTTTGGACTATTCAGAGAGTGGTTTGAAAATCACTGCCATGAAATCATGGCACTGACTTAACAAAACTCATTTCATTTTCTGTTCACTCATTTATTCCACAAATATTTAGTTTCAATGACTAAGTACCAAGCTTGATAGAAAGTCAATAAAAATAATCTGAGGAATAGAAGATAATTGTCTCTTTGCCTTAGAAGTCTTATGATTCTCAAGTCCTCAAAATGAAAACAGAGTTCTCCCCCTTCCACACTACCCCCTATGCACACGCTCTCACTCTCGATTCACCATCCAGAGCAGCCCAGCTTCACAAGTTCCCCCGTCTCTGTGCTGCTGGTTTATTAACAGAGCACCCCTCCTGTGGTGCTGGGGTCAGACCTCAGCTGCACAGTAATTCTCAGTTTGTCTCAGCCATGTTATTTCTCTCACTAGCCATTTCAGAACACATCGCAGCCCTCTGCCTTTTCTTCATTGTCTCTCCATCTCATTTATTTTTTAGTATTTTCTCAGCAGTTCCTCCAGATGCTCTCATTAAGCGCTGGGCTAATTAACCTCCTGTTTCTAAGCAGTGGAGCTGTGGTGAGCTGCATGGCCCTGCAGGAGGGACACCCTCCCTCAGAGGAAACTTGTCCAGCTCCAGTCAGCTTACACACCTGTCACAGCTCACAACTGGACCTGGCACCTACTTGGGTTAGTTGGGTTTTTTTTTTTCTTTTCTTTTTTTTGGTTGTCTTTTTTTAAGTTCCTGCTCTTTTTTTCCAGACAAGGATACACCATGGCCCCAGTCATCACCATTCACTGACAATAGCAGTGATTAAAATCTCTCAGCCCACAGAAACAGAAGCTCTCTATTAACTTTGCAGACATGTTTTCCATGCTACAGACCCAGTAGGCACTTAGTAGATTCTCTCCAAGATGCTCTGATTCATGGCTAAGAGCAGCTGATACAGCCAACACCACAGAGAGCCGTGCACTGAATACAGAGCGAAGGATCACTGGGTTGTCTTGGAAATCTGAAGTATCTGAAATGGCACCTCACTATAACAGCTTTCCTCCCTCTGTTCATACCCAAGCCAAAGTATATCTGAATCTCTTCTCCTAGATCTTAGCATAGCAAATTTTGGGGGTCACAGTTGTTAGAGCAGGTGTTCGGGTAGGTCTGAGCCCCACATTTACAGGAAGGAAAGCAGTAAATAAAACTCTCTCCCTGACCCATT
Organism: Balaenoptera musculus; assembly: GCF_009873245.2. NCBI lineage: Eukaryota > Metazoa > Chordata > Mammalia > Artiodactyla > Balaenopteridae > Balaenoptera > Balaenoptera musculus. The sequence continues at coordinate 57,328,894 of NC_045798.1, forward strand.
ATGTCTTCATATTATAAGACATGAATCTAATATTTTGCCTGTACTGGCTGAGTCTGTCTAGACTGAGATAAATGATGAGCTACACTGTATTCATCTATCTCTGTACATCCTGTGGATAAACTTTTTACAGTAATAACATAGTAAGTTAGTAGATGCTTTATAAGTGTCCTTCCTTGCTCTAAATAACAGTAGTGTATCACTTTATAGTTAACAAAACATTTTTAAGCCCACCAGCTTTTTTATTTCTCAATTGGGTGTAAGTGTTACCATCATTTGAGATTTAGGAAGACTTGTCCAAAATTATCCAAATAACAATGAGAAAACTGAAATTGAAAGATAGACCCTCAAATTACAAATCTTAGGTTTTTGTTCTTATAGCAAGCTGCTTTCCTTCTTCTCTCATTCTTAAAAAAAGATGTCTTTAAATGTGTGGTGTTTTTTGTTTTCAGAGCATCTTCACACATATGATTGCCATGTCCCACCCAATGCAAGAATCACAATCCTCATATGCCTGAGAGCCAGATAGCCCATCTTTTGACTGCTTCCAGTGTGAACAGCTCTACTAGATGGGCCAAATTTATCATCACAATACTGAACATTATCTAATGTGAGCCTAAAACAACAACCAAAACAGACCTGCAGCCATGGTACTATTTTCATAAATAGGAAAATTAAGCTACTAAGTTTAGTGACTTTCTCAACTGCTACTCATGAGATGGCCACATTTTGCCCCTCATGGTTGCTCTCCATCAAGGCTGTGGACTGGAAGGCTGGAATAAGAAATAAAACATCTTGACTCTACAACCTCTCTGGCTACTGCCTCTGGCATGTCTCACTGTCCACACTGAATCTGATGCCCTAGTTAACCAAACAGGAGGGGCTGTCTTTATTTCCTTCACAGAAACTAGTGAAGTTTGCTCCAAGGAAGATTTCAGAACTTTTATGTCCATATATTTGTCAGGTTCAAAGCCACACAAGGTAGAGTGAGGGATGGAATGATGATGTTCCTCCTCTAGTTACTTAATTTGTCTGTAACATTAAAAAAGAGAGTGACTTTACTGCCTAAGTCTCTGGAGGGGCCAGCGGATGACCCTTCAGGCCTCTGAGTTTGGCCTCAATGTTCGATCCTCCATGCCCAACCCTCACCTCTTTGTCTCCACCCTCTGCAACCCTCTTTCTTCTATCACTACCCTCTCCTTGCATTCCTTCTCCCCTTCCTAGAGCATGGCATGGAAATTTTTAAGGCCTAAATCTATTTACACATCTGATAATTTTCTTACTCTCCTCTCTGATAAATATCAAAGTTATTATTCACCTGGTTTCTGACAGAGGAGGTCAAAGCTTGATTCTCACAATAATTGAGGAGTTAGTTACTTGAAAAGTGGTATGTACAAACATTAATATTATTCCCACTTACATATTTCTTTGCTTTAATTACAGCTGAACCAACAAAGCTAATGTGATTATGATGTAAAAACATCATTCCCCTGCTCTGCTTGCATCTCCAAGCTTTCCGAGCCACATTTTTGACGAAGGGAAGCAGGCTCTTAACACCTTCAGCTTCTCTCAAGACTGCTGAAATCAGAAAAGTGGAAATAAGATTTCATAGCTAGAGAACAGTGAGTACAGACTCAAGCCAGGTTTCCTGATTCTATATCCCTCCTCTGTGATTCTGTGAAAGGCACTAAGCACAACTTGGCTTCAGTCATCTCACAAGTCAATTGAGAAAAGGAGCTAACATGATTTCAGAATAGCCTCTGGCAATAAAATTACATGATTTTACTTCAGTGAAGTGGCCTCTTCCATTGGTAAATGACTCATAGTATAAGAGAAAATTATTTTTTCCATTGAGCCGAAGATCACTCACTTTCTCCTAATTGATGCCAACTGTGCTGTTCCTCACCACCACCACACCTCATCCTTGGGTGAAATAACAGCTGGTCGGTGGTGAAGCTGGAATTAATCCTCATACCTGTCTGACTCCAAGCCCCAAGCCTTAATAATTAGATTGTAAAGGGGGATGAGTAGGTCATAATGGACCATGAAAAGAAATTCAAAAGTAGGATAGCAATATTTCTGAGTCCAACTTAAGCTACATAAATGAAAACATTTCAAGTCCTAGCTGAAAGACTGCTAAAAATAGATTGAACAGGTCACTCATGTAAATATTGTTACCCATCTGTACCGTGTTATAGTAGAAACATTCTCAGAGAGTTTAATTAATATACTCAGGATTACTGAGCCAAGCTATGATGATGCAGAGATTAGAATCTAAGTTTTCCTCCAAAGTCCATCTTTTTTCTCACCTATCAGCCTGCTCCCATAATAAGGGCAGTGCTGAGAACCTTGGTATCATAGTTCAAGTGGCCTTGAGATCTATTAGATGACACCAGATGCTGCTAAGAAAACCTGTAAACTATTGTCCTATCACTGTAGTTAACAGACTCATCTTTGGTAAATTGTGAAACCCGAATAGTTTGTTGTTATTGTTTCTACCCTCTTCTTTACCCTTCTGCTCCAGGTGCCCACTACTGGCCTCTTTCCCTCACTTAAATGCATATTTAGCTCCTGTCTTGACAGTGTGGTTTCCTATTTTCTCCCCACCAACTCCTCACCCTGAAATTTGATATCTTCTGCACTCAGAAGTTGTGGGAACATCTGACAATTGCTGCCATAATGAACCACAGTTGCTGATGGGAGTGTGACATATTTTTCAGATGTGCTGGTTTAGAATCACTTGTTTTAAATGAGAAGCTTCTGAAGAAGAAGTTGCCTTGTCACAGGGACTAGAGCATAAAACTAAAGGAATAAAGTGTGGAGAGCAAGTTTTCAGGCACATGGCATTGGGAAGGGTGAGAGATTCATGTTGGCATTTCAAGATTCCTGAGATCATGCTACAGAGGCAAGGGGTTAGTCCCTGGGTTAAATTCTGAATCTTAAATATGCGTCCTCACATTATAGAAAATTAAATTTATTATCTAACCCTTTAGACATTGTTTCTTAAAAAGCAAAAAATAGGTTTTCATTTCCTCTGCATTGAGCCCAACCCCAGAACCAGGCCACATCATCCATGCTCTGGAGCAAATGGCTACATTTGGAAGAGATGTAGCAAATGTTTAACTTCAAGTTTTTGCACCACTTTGCTTCTTTTTCCTCAGTTCATGCACATGACTCATATCTGTAGCAGTGTTGACTATTTTTTTCTTCAATAATTTCTTTCACAGCAAGCATGATTCTGGAAGTCAGTCACATTAGAATCATCTGAGACTGGCTGCATACCAAGCCTCTTGGAACTTTTGTTGGCACCTAGGGAGAAGATCACTCTGGGGGCTTTCAATCCTGACTTGGCAAGTTGACTTTTGACAAGTTATTTAACCTTTCTGGGATACAATTTCTTCATCAATAAAATAGAGGTAATAGAATGCCCCCACATAATATATCTGTCGTTGCTTACAGCACTTTATAACTTTCCAGAGGGGGCTCAATGAATCAAAACTATTTTTGCATTACTCCAGCCTTCTACTTTGGACACATAAGAGGTCTTACAAAGTACTCCTACACCTTTCCAAAGATCACTTAAAATCAGGTTGCCAATACAAAGTTGTGCAAAGTTTATATGATGGATAGTATCTGTGGCAAAACCAACTTTGTTCTGTTTGGATCTGAAGTCTAAACATGAGTCACATCGATGTGTATTGTTATATAATCCAGCAAGAATATCCCTTGGGATTTTTTAATCCTTGGGATTAAATTAATTAATCCTTGGGATTAATTAAAAATCCTTGGGATTTTTTAATCCCCCCAAATTTTTTTGCATTGGATACAAGTATGTCAAGAAGCTAACAAAGTACTTGGAGCTTATGACTTTAAAAGCCTTGCTCAGAGCATGAAATGTTATAAGCATTCCATTCCTCCCCAGTATAGTGTGAAAAACACAGAAGTGAGGACTGCAGTGGAGAGTGGTCTAAATGACAACATGGCTGACCCCAAGGATGTTAAAATTCCACTTTACTAACCACTTAATCTCATTCACCTCCAGACATTACTCTTGCTCAATCATTTAAATTTTGTCTGCAGATATAGAGTAACTTGGGATATGTATTATGAAATCCTTGGTATAATGAAGAATATGCTATAAAAATACAAATAATTCTGGATTTTATTCTTAGCAAAATGTATTTTTTCAAGAGTAATTATACAGATTCCTGCTCTTTTACAAATAATGATTACTATCATTTTTCCATTCTTTGAAATAAATTCGGTGAAATAAATCATTATTTTCCTCAAAAAAAAAAAAAAAAAAAGAGGTAATAACAGCAGCTTGCTTGTAGAGTTGAGGATTAAATACAATAATACAATATAAAGAGCTATTTGTAGCACTAAACACATATTCTATACTCAATTAATGTTAGTTGTTAATAAATACACATTTCTTAAAAATCATTCTCCCTTGTAACAAGATTCTGGAGCTCCCAGAAAAAAAAAAAAAAAGGAAGACGCCTTCCTTTGGAGGCATTATAAACATTTTCAGAAGTCCTTTGTCCCAATATCTGCTTATAAAAATAAATAAATAAAAATTTAAAAGTCATAATAAGCTAAGTATAATAAGCTTGGTATTTGTCTTGCAATTTGTATGCCATGAAACAGTCACTGATCATTCAGAAGAATGTCAGCCAGCAAGATGGACTTTTCCAAGTTATAAGCCAAATTGTTGGGGTCATAGATGCTAAATATCTGACCCAATTCCAAGAATAACTCGAAGGAAACAATTCTAGGCTCTCTAAGAGCATTTGCCCCAAAGAGATTAACTCACTCTGAACAAACAGCCTCATTGTTTAAGCCTAGAGAGACACCATCGTCAGTCAATTCAATCAAATTGTGTTGACTATTCTAGGGTGTGAGTGAAGCCATCACAATAAAACTAACTGATGCATTTGCTAAATATATACTCTGGGTAAGAACTAGGCAGTATAGTTTTACTTTTACCTCACCACCCCAATTTTGTAAAAGCTTAACCTGGAAAATTTCCTGTAATGTTATCTATGTCATCTGACAGTCTGTCCCTTAGGAATGAAAGCAATTTGATAATCTCATTACACTTAGGGATTAGCTTTAGCAGAAGGAATAGCCTTTTAAAAGAGGAGTCTGAACAGGGCAGTGGTTCATGAAAAACAGTGAAGATTGATAAACTTTCAGACAACAGCAGGTGACATATTTGAAGACAGAGAATTATTTGGCATCCATCAAATTATACCACTTAAATAACTCCTCAAATACATAAGTGTTTTCCTAGCTATTTATTAATTTACACAGAAGTATTTAGTTTGGAACTTAGTGTTGTCAAATTTAAGGTGCTACAGTCATGAACAAGGAAAGCAAGATAGACATTCAACGATAGATTAAAGAATTGCTATAAGTACAAAGTGTCATGAGAATATGTAATCTGGACCTGAAGAAGTCTGGGGAGTCAGGGAGTGCTTCCTTGAAGGCTTCTTACTAAGTTTTAGTAGAAATTATATATGAAATGGAGTTTGACAAGAAAGAAAAAAAGCACTTCAAGCGAAAAGACTAATACCTGTGAAGGCCCTGAAGCGAGACCAGCCTGCCATTTACAAAGTACTGACTGAGAGGAGATTGGTATGAATAGAACACACATGAAAGAAGGGTCTCCACAAAAGGTTAATAAAGTAGGCAACAGACAGAGCCCTCCACCACCCCAGGTCTTATTCTTTTATAAAGGAAGGTCAATGGAAACCACAGAATATTTAAAGCAAGAAAAAGAGGAGAAGAGTAAATGGGGAGGACCATTTAGGAATCCATAGCAGATGCCTAGTGAGAAATGACAAGAGCCTGGTCAGAGTAGATGCAGGAGATGGAAGGGAGTGGAAGAATAAGGTAAAAACCAATAAAATTTTGTGCTTGATTGTATATGGAAGCTGAAGTCAAGGAGACAGCAAGAAAAATTCTCAGTCCTCTGATTTGCTCAGTTGGATGGATGATGATGCAATTCACATAGGCAGGGCTTTCCGGGAATTGCATGGGCTTTCGTTCCAGTATTCTGTGTGCTGGCACTTTGATCACCTCTTCTGTTTGGTCACATAGTAATTATGGACAAAACATATCATGAGAAAACCAATATCTTAATGGACCAGAAATGGAACAGAAAAACAAGATGAAGACAGAAAATAAAGCTGTAGGTCTTCTCACTGCAGATTTAAAGACAGATAATGGTAGCCAATAATTCTGCTTCTCTGGGGCGAGACTTAATGCCCTGGATTTTAGGAAGGTAACTGGTTCCAGGCTCTCTGTTTGAAAGGACAAGAGGGGGCCTCCTCATTGGTACAAATAAGCTACAAAAACACCCACAAACTGTTGACTATTAACACATGGTTCCTAGCAAGTGAAATGAAAATCTACATGCTTATTTATACCAAATGTTTATAGAAGCTGTATAAGCAATTGACCCAAAGTGGAAGCAATCCAAACGGCCCTCAACTGATAAATGATTAAGCAAACCAGTCCATTCACACAAAGGAATAGTACTTAACAATAAAAAGGAATAAATATGCATAGAACATACATAGAATTAAAATGTATGAAGCTAAGTGAAGAATCCAGATTCAAAACACTACATACTTTATGATTCTAGTTATATGTCATTCTGGAAAAGGCAGAACTACATGGATGGAGAACAGATCAGTGGTTCCTGTGGGTTGAATGGCTGGAGGATTTGACTATGAAAGGGCAGCAAGTGTGGTGAAAGAACATACAAATAGCTCAATGGAACAGAACAGAGTCCAGAAATATACTCACATATATATAGTCAACTTATCTTTCACAAAGGAACACAGGCAAAACATGGAGGAAAAGTAGTTTTTTCAATAAATCGTGGTGGAACAACTGTATATCTATATGCAAAAAAATGAATCTGGGCACAGACCTTACCCCCTTCACAAAAATTATCTCAAAATGAGTCACAAATCTCAATGTAAAACACAAAAGTATAAAACTCCTAAAAGAAAACATAGTTGAGAACCTAGGTGACCTGGGTTTGGGCAATGACTTCCTAGATATGACACCAAAGCCACGTTCCATGAAAGAAAGAATCAATAAGTTGGAATTCATTAAAATAAAAAAAAAAATCTTCTCCACAAAAGACACTATCTAGGGAATGGAAAGACAAGTCACAGATTGGGAGTAGATTTTAACAAATATACCACTCTGGTGGGGATGTTGATAATAGGAGCGACCATACAAGTGTGAAGGCAGAGCATATATGGATAATTTCTGTGCCTTCTGCTCAGTTGTTCTGCGAATATAAAACTTCTCTAAAAAAAGTTTATTAAAAAAAAATGACAGCAGAAAGGAATGTGTATAGGTGGGGGGCGGGTGGTGGTATGATGAAACTATTCTGTATCTTGATTGTGGTATCGATTGCAAGATTCCATACATTTGTCAAAATCCTGATCAGTACACCAAAAACAGTGAATTTTGCTATAGGTTAATTTTAAAATAAATAAAAATTAAACATGGGTTGTGGCTCTCATACCGATGTGCAGAAAGGCACAGACATAGGCTCAATATCAGGAACAGAGCCAAGACACCCACTGGCTGTGTGGCTGGATCTGCAAGGCCTTTAATACTACCACTAGACAGGAAACCATACCCACACTTATGAGACCTGGTCCTGCGAGGGAGAGAGAGGGTGCTGCAAAACGACTAGAAGTAAGAGATGAGCATAGGGGTAGAGAGAAGACTAGAGAAAAAAAAGTCCCCACAAAAAAATATACCTATAACTCAAAATTTTAAAAACGTGAAAAAAAATAATATCAATTGAATAAAAAACAAGCAAACAGATAATAATAACAACAAACAAAACCTACCAGGAGGGTCATTTTGTAACAGGGAAGAGCCAAATCTGACTGCATGTTGGATCTTTTTCTTTTACTTTAACCTTTGGTTTCCGCTGCTTTTGTTCACTAAAACGATACTGTCTATACCTAATGGCCTACCTCAGGGAACCCTGTTCCTGTGCCTGAATGTTAAACCAAAGTGCCTTTGTTCAGGTAAACATCTGGACCCTGTCCACCTGTGGACAAGAAAGAAGTTACAAGAAGTTACAAAATAGAAGAAATTAACACATCCCCTTCCTGAGGCTGGCTTTCCAGGTGATATTTGCAAAACTTATGGCCTTTTTACTTTACTTGTTCATCTCCTCCCCCTCTCTGTTCTATAAAAGAAACTGGCATCCAGACCCTGATAAGATGGTTATTTTGAGACTTTAGTCTGCCGTCTTCTCTGTCTGCTGGCTTTCTGAATAAAGTTGTATTCCTTGCCTCAACAGCTCATGTCCGATTTATTGACCTGTCATGCAGCGAGCAGAGTGAGCTTGGACTTGGTAATAAATTCTCCATGAAAAATTAAAGTTATGGGATAGTCAGATAAATAATTTAAGATAATTATGTTTCAGATATTTAAAGATATAACAGATGACATACTTTTCATTACTTTAGAAGAAAAACTTATGAAAAAAATGGGCAGAAATAAAACAAATACATGTGGATATAATGTCTCATGTATTTAAAAAAGAAGTAAGTAGAAAATCTTGTTTGATCAAATATTTTCATTAATATAAAATGTTGTGTTAGTAATGCAAACTCAAAATAGGCCACAATCACAATAGTATTTAGAGAGTTGGGAAAAAAATAGAAAAATTTATCCCCAAAATGGAGCACAGAGAAACAAAGAGATAAAACTAGGCTAAGATACTAAAACAAATAAAATAATAGACCCATTTAAGTCAAAAATCAGATGCAAAAATCCTAAACAAAATGTTAACCATTTGAAACCATTATCATACAGGAAACATACCATGACCAATTTGGATTTATCACGGAAATGGACATTAATAGATGAAAAAAGAATATCCATATAATTGTTTCAATAGACTCCATAATACACTAAATAAAATTAAATATAAATTCATGTTAAAAGTTTCCAGCAAACTAAAAAGAGAAGAGAATGTCTTAACACTAAAAGAAGGGTGTGTCTGTGTACAAGTATCATTATAAGCAGGAATATTAGAAGAATGGGGAATGAAATGATACACCAATTTTCATCAATACAACTCCTTTACTTTGTATTGGTGATCCTATCTAATGCAATTGAAACAAAAAGTCTTAAAGTTTGGAAAAGAGTAATCAAAATATCATTACTATAAATTATATGAGACTTTATATGAAAAAATTTAAAGAAACTATGAATAAATTTTAGAATCATGGAAGAGTTTAGCAAGATGGCTGGTTGATAAGATAATCAAAGTCAGTTGCATTTCCATACACCAGAAAATGTAACTAAAAGGAAGACAACATCATAAAAGAACAATAGGAAATATCTAGAAATAAATCTAGCAAAGACAAGAAAAACTTGTAGTAAGACCATTAGAATATTTTATTTATTTAGAGTCATTAAAGAAGTAGAAAGATACTGTATTCAAAGAAGAAATGATCCATATTATAAAATTGTCAATTATTTCTCTAATTTACCTATAGATTTGATAAACTGAAGTTTAAAAAATACATATGGATAAAAAGGAGTGAAGAATAGTCAAGACTCTTAAAGAAGAATGAAGAGAGGGGACTGGTGCTACCAAATATTGTATTATAAACCTATAAGAATTAAGTCCTTAAAGGCCTGGCATAGCCAAAAACAACTGACAAAAAAGAATAAAAAGACAGCCTCAAAATCAACTCATTATAGATGACAAAGGTGGCCTGGCATACCAGTGGACATATGTGGCAATATTTATTAAATTGAGTTTTTAAAAATTGACTGTACTTGTGGGAAAAAATGGTTTTTGAGTTTCCATCTTACACAATATATAATAAATTAACTCCAAGTGCATCTGTGTGTGTGTGTATTTAAAAGCGTACTTTGAAATATCCTGTCTCAAAGTGAAAATTATTGCAATGAAAATTGTAAAATATTTAGAACTGAATGATAATTAAAGCTGATGTGACCAAGCTTGGAAGTTACAACCAACATAGGACTAGTGGTATATTTATCACTAGAGGCAATAATTTAGGAAAAAGGAAAACAAGTAAAGAAGGAAATAATAAAGATAAGAGCAGCAAATTAAAGAAAGAGAAAAAATAATGAAATTAAAAGCAATTTCTAGCCAAATCTCCAGTAAGACTGATGAAAAAAAAGGAGGGGGCCATAAAAAAAAAAAAAAAAAGTGAGATGGGTAAAGAGACAGAGAGAGACAAAAAGGGAGAGAGACAGAGAGAGATGGCATATGCTTATAATATTAGAATTAAAACAAGGAATAAATTATAGATATAGTAAGGATTTCAAAAACTAACAGAGAGTAATATGGAAAAAATGTTAATATACAATTTGGAGAAAACAAATAGTCTTCCAAAATAATATATAAAGTACCAAACTATCTCAATAAAACCTCAATAACAATTTAAAAATATAAATTATAGTAAAAATCTTTCAAAAAGAAACTAGTCCCAGATGAATACACAACCAAGTTTTGTCAAACTCTTAAAAAGTATATCTGATCTTCAGAATTTCTAAACACTAAGAAATGTTATTAAGCTGTTTTTCAAGGTTAATTTAACCTTAATCTTAAAACTAGGCAAAAGTAAAAATATATAAGATAATTACAGGCCAATCATATTGATGAGCATATGGCCAAACTCCTAAATAAAATGTTAACAAACCAATTTCATCATGTCATATATTGTTTATCTGAGGAATGCAGTGATCATTAAAACAGAACATTTATTAAAGTAATCCCAATGTAACCTAGCATATTAATACTTAAGAGAAGAAATAGAAAAATAGGATCTTCTCATCATACTTTTTTTTCAGAACCAGAAAAGCAGGTGGTTAGCTTTTAGATTTGTTCATGATAAAACATTTTGTTAACAAAAAGAGCAGGAAACTTCTGGAACTTCATATTAGTTTTCTAGAGGTGCTGTAACATATTATGACAAACTTAATCGTTTAAAACCATATATCCTTATTATCTTACAGTTATGTAGGTTAGAAATTTGACACAGGTGTCACTGGACTAAAATCAAGATGTCAGTAGGGCTGCGTTCCTTCTGGAGGCTCTAGGGGAGAATCTACTTCCTTGCCTTTTAAAGTTCTAGACCCTGCCCACATTCCTTGGCTTGTGGCCTCTTTGTCTTTAAAGCCAGTAATGGCTGGTCGAGTCCTTCTCACACTGCATCCCTCTGAACTTCTCTTTTACCTTCCTCTTCAACTTTTAAGGACGCTTGTAATTACATTGTCCATCTGATTAATCTAGGATAATCTACCTATGTTAAAGTCAGTTAAAGTTAGCGATCTTAATTCTATTTGTAATTTTAAACCCCCTTTGCCAGTATTGTAATACATTTGCAGACTCTGGAGATTAGGATGTGAAAATCTTTGGGAGGCCATTATTCTATCTGCCACAGGTACATGTAAATTAGGTTCATTTTTAGCTGAGAATAACCAAAATCCTATCAGAAAAGGCTTAAATAAGTAAAGTTTTCATTTGTTTCATGCTATAAGAGGCCTAAGAAGTAGTGGCCCAGGACAGTATGGCAATACAAGAATGACATCAGGGGCTCGAGATCTTTCTACTTTTCTGTCACATAATTTTTTTTTTTTTTTTTTTTTTGGGGGGATTAAATAGGTTTCTTTATTGCAGAACTTCTCAGAACTCAAAGTACATTTGTAAATCTCCCCCAAATGATTAGACCATAAATCCTTTTTTCCCATGAGGATTTCAGCTAGCAAGTATTTTCGGGAGCATCCCCTTAAACCTTTCTGATATCACTAGTGGGTAGAAAAGGCCAACCAATCTATGGTGAACAACACAGTGCAAAGCACCAAACCAAAACAGTAGTCAAGCCCCGAAGCTGTGCTTTCAGACCAGCAGATATTTGTAGAGAAAGAGGGAAAACTGAACAAAACAAGATAAAACAAAACAACAGTGATCCAACCAGTAAATAGCATTAGAGTGTGGCTGATTTTTTTTTTTTTTTTTTTTTTTTGAGAGCAGCAGAGTTCATCCATGTTCACCGCAGTATAGTGTTCCATTGTATGAATACACCACAACAAGTTTATCCAGTCTCCTGTTGGTGAACATTTGTTTTCTTCTAGTTCTTGTTGTTTTGTTTCTCACCTCCTTCTCCTCCTTCCTCTTCTTTTCCACGATGAAGGAAGCTACTGTGAAGAACACAGTCCTTGTCTTATTGGAAATATGTACACATTTGTGCTGGGTACGTAACCAGGAGAGGAATTACTGAGTCACAGGGTTGATGCTAAGTAGGATTTTGAACACTGACGTGCCAACTCTCAACTTAACAACCATGCCATATGCCCCCATGTGCAATGGACAGTACCAGGCTGGGAATATGGACCTAAAACCCCAGACAGGTGTCCTGAGGAGACATCTGATGTGGCAGGGGACACAGAGGGAGGGGTGGGGAGCACAAGCAATGCAAGGGGAGGTCTGGAAGTCAGGAGGAGGACTGAGGCTCTGGCTTGGGTTTCTGGGCAGGCGGTGGTGTCATTAAACGTAAGAAGAGCAGAAGGAGAGCCAATTTGTGGGAGAAGAGTATGAGTTCAGTCTGGCCCAGGAAGAGTCCTAAGACATCTAAGGGACCTCCAGGAGGTGCTACCCAGAGTACATCAGGCTCTGTGTGTTCGTAAAGCTTACCTCAGGAGCCCTGTGTATGGGGGAAAGCCAGGGAGAAGGTGCGATTGCCCGGGGAAGATGGGCACGGAGTGAAGAGCTTTGTGGACCACTGACGCTGGAGAGTCAGGGTGCCTGCTAAGACCAAGCGGGGGAGAAAGTGGTGAGTATCTAGAGCGGCAAGAACCAAGAATGCACACAGAATTGTTGAGGGGCTTGAAGACTGGCCCCCACTCAGTTCTGTCACATAATTTTTGATGGAAAAAACAGGCTGTTAGTTTCATAGGCATCATATCTGTATCCTAGGCAGAAAGAAGGAAGTGGAAAGGGGAAGGGGCAGTGCCTGTGTCAAGAATGCAAAAACCTCTCCTGGAAACCCTCAATTTATATGTCATTATCCATAACTGTGTTTTTAGCTGCAATGGAGTTTGAAAAAGCAATATTTTATTACTATTATTATTATTATTATTATGGACACATTGCTGCCCTTTTTGAAAGCAATTATCTATTAGTAAAAGGAAAGCGGTAATGAATATTGCATAGGTAACTAGCAGTGTCAACTACTGGATTACTGTCATCATATATTTAATGGTGACATTTTAGAAGCATTTCAGTTAAAGGCAGGGATAGTTTAGGAATGTCCACTGTCACTGCTTCTACTAATTCTTTTGGAGTTTCCAGTCAATGAAATAACAAGGAAAACAGTCGGTATAAGGAAAGAAAGAAAGAAAATCATAGAAGATGAGCATATTGGCAATAAGACATCACAGATTCAGTTCTGCACAAGATTTTGAGGCATCTATGAAATATATGATTGAAAATGTCACTTGGACAGTTAAATATACGGGTATAAAGTTCAGAGAAAAACCTAGGGTAAGAATTAAAATTTGAGTCATTAGTGAACAAATGAGAACTCTCTATGATTGAATATAATTGTCCAGGGAAAGAGTAGAGAGTAAGGTTAAAAAAAAGAAAAATGGAGACTACTTAAGATTAAATATTGAAGAATTATAATATTTAAAGGCAAAACTGAGAAGGCATTTCCAGAGAAGTAGGAATAAATACAGAAAAGTATGTTGTTGTTGTCAACAACAGAAAGAGGATTTCCAAGTGGAGAAGCTAGAAATGTCTGATTTTACTTCAAAGTCAAGAAAAAAGGAAACAAAAAAGTGTTAAATTGATTTTAGGACACGGTAGACTTTGGTGACCAGGGCATTTGGTGGAGTAGCAGGGATTTTGATACAAACCTGATCCAATGAGCTCAAGAATTCATGGTATATAAAGAAATTGAAACATGAAAATCTCTCAAAAATTGTAGTTCTGATGTAAGGAGGGATATAGGTAGTATTGAAGGGTGAGAGTGGCGTTGAAAGTAAAATCTTATTTATTAGAGACTGGAGCTTGTTTAACAGTGAATTAGGATGATCCTATAAAAAGATCTGGCGGAAGTTCCAGTAGAGGGAATGTATGACCAAGAATATACTGTTCTGAAATACATAGAAAGGAATTGACATTATAGGAAGATAAGTATTCCTCTTTTCTAACAAGTCAGAGAGAAATAAGAATGAGCACAGATAGACATTGAGGTGGAAAGACAAAGGAGCTCCCATCAATCTTCCCTGTTAAGTGAGTAATAAAATCGTCTGCTGAGAATGGGCAGGGGCAGAAAGGGAGAATCAGAAGATTAATGAAAATGGAATAAGTCTGAAATAGCCATTGTAAAAGTTGGAGAGAAAATTGACCAGATAAACATAATAGAATCATTGGGTAGTACTATTATTGAGACTCAGTTGAGGTTGACAATCATAAATTCACAGTGGAATTGCACTATTCTGTTATGTGATATTTTTTTCAACAGAACATGACATTTCCTGGCAATAGTTTTATCCAAGAGCTGAATTTGTCCCAGATGAAAGCAATAAGGAACAGAGGAGAAATGGAATTTACCACTTGTGTAAATAGGTTTAATTGTGATGATAGGCCAAACAATCTAAGCTGGATAGGAAGGAGAGTGAAAGCAGGTTAAAAGTCAATGGATAGCCAAAAGAAAATTTTTTTAATAAGGGTCAAAGAAGTAAAGGTCTAAATATTCATGGTAAGGCTACTTGAATAAGCAAGCAGGAAAGGTGGGAAATTTCAGCCAGAGAGCAATAATTTTGAACTATTGGACATAAAATTGTTTCATGATTAAGGTAAGAAGCTGGAAAATATATTTAAGAAAGAATTTGAGACTATGAATATTGATCAGAGAGCAGACAATTCCAGAGAGGAAAAAAATGGGTTTGGGTTAGAGTCAAAGCAAGGCAGTACTGAGTGTTTGGGCAAGATGGTGCAGGTTCCCATAAGGGGGTAAGAGAAAGATGGACTTAACCCTTGGGAATAGAACAATGGCAGGACTGAACGTTGGGTGATGCCATGAAGTGAGGGCCCCTGCTGGCGATGGTTTTGAGCTGGAGCATTGCATGGGATGTTTCTCTGCATTCACAGAATGTTCCACAAATCACCAAATAACGTTCCCTCTGGGATGAATTGGTCCATCTGAATGAAATGTGGCATTGTCTATTATTCATCAGTTTCCTGAGGAGCCTGTACATAGAAAACCGGGGAGCACAAATGATGCTACATGAGAGCATGATGTATGGTTCTAAATCTGGCTCCAAGACAGCCTTTGAGATACCAGGGATTTGGGTGCACCTGACATTCCTGACCACCCCCTTAATACCACACACACACACACACACACACACACACACACACAGAGTTGCCTCAGCTATCCTGGCTCTAGGTGTCTCAAACCACCCTGTTGCCTCCCAGAGACCTGAAAGCAGACCCCAGTGCTCTGGGCTCTATCCTCTCCTGTGCTTAACCCCAGCATGTCCTGATTCTCATTCCATTTGGTTCCTGTTGGTGACTGATAGGCCAATCAGTCAAAACAATTTATGCAGAGGCACAAATGGCTGAAGGTAGCACTGCACTGTAATGTCCTCGCAACCAATTCTTAACTCAGGTTATCAGAGCTTTGGTCTAAAAGAGTGATTCATGGCATGAGTTTTAAACACTGTGTGAAAGGCAGTTGGAGCATCTTTTCTACAAAGTAAAGATTTTTTAATTTCCCAAATTCATTATTTCATTTATCCAGCACCTGAGAGCCTGTTATATCTCAGACATTACTGAAGGCGCTGGACATATATAAGATGAGGCCAGTGTTCCATACCTCAAGCAATTTGTAGTCTGGAAAGAAGACAGACGTGCAAACAAAATATTTAGGGTAATAGATGCTCCAAGAGAAATCTGTAAGTGCACAAAGAGACACAAAGGAGGAAGTGGCTAATCCTCATTCTCTTATTTCCTCTGGGAAATCGGTCTGTTAATGACCCCTTCTCTTCTGTTTCCTTTATGTTTCTTCTCCATTAGCCCTTTCTACTCATCTCACAACTCGTCTCCTTCACCGAAAAAAATAAAATAAAATACAACACTGTATTATTCAATCTGAATATCCTTCTCTTCCTCTATTTCTCTTCTAGTTTTCTTATCCAAAATGTTTTTTACTTTGGTTGCATATTAAAAATCACCTGGGATGCTTTAAAAAATACTGATATCTGGTCCCGACCCACCAGAGATTCTGATTACATTGATCTAGGAAGTGGGCATCAGGGTTTTTATGTCTCCCCAGGTGTATCCTAACACACAGCCAAGGATGAGAATCACTGTTCTAAAGGATGGTGAAGATTGATCAGTCTAACATATGGACAGTGCAGTGCATATGAAATACTCAATAAATGATAACTGTTATCATTGCATTAATCAATAAACATGACTGTGATTTCTGTGCATGGATGTCTGGTAGACAGATTTGCCTGAGGTTGAAATGACTACGTAATTACTGGCTGTTCCATATTTGTTTCACCTTCAAAGTGTTGACGACTAAAAGGCAAGACTTTTGGCGCTCAGTTTCTCCATCTATAAAATGGGAAAAATCACTCAGTCTGAAATCATTGGATTGGTGAGAGGATAAATTAGTTCGTCTTTGTAAAATGCTCGGCAGAGGGGAAAATCATGAACAAGAGCTACAGATTATGGTCTCCCAGAAACATCTATAATTTGTAGAGACATTTATAGCCAGTCTGGTCAGTGAAGCCTGCAGTTGTGAGCCTCACCCTTGCTTCTCCACCTTAGAGCACAGATTGTAGCTAATCTCATCAGCCTCCGTTAAGCCCCTGGCAAAATGGCTGTGAACTGGTTGCTAAAGAAACATCTGTGACCTTTGCACTCTTTATGCTCCAGGGTGGATGTTCAATCCTACATACTTCTCAAATGCCAATGTTTACTCCTCCCCTTGGGAAATTGAGTGATGGAAATGAGGGAATGAGTAAATGGGATCCCCCTCCCCTAAACAGATTAATGGATAAGGTTTCTTGAAAACCTTAAAATGGACCTTTACCTATTTTCCTGGAGGACTTCTTAGTAGCTATTTTTGTATCCTATTTCAGTAATATTAAACGTCTCCTCACCTTCCCATTGTTCTCAAAGGTTTTCATAAGGACACTGAAATTAAAAGGATGGTTCCTGGCAACTGCACAGAGTGTAGCAAGAGAATATTACAAATGAAAAAATAGAGCAGAGGTCTGCTTCCTTTCTTTTGGCAAAAACCTACTATAGAAACTAATGTAGATGAGGGGGCACTGAGCCATATATAAGTGAGTAATTATCTACTGTTACAGGCCTTATTATCTCTCCAAATGTTTGCTAAAATTCTGTTGGGCAACCATCTGGACCCAGAGATTTACCCGTGGATAGACAGTGGATTGTTGTTTTAACTTGAGATGAGAAAATTTCTTTAATTCTTTTCTGTCATCTTCTGTTAAATAATTTAACTGAATGTCTCTTAGCTCTGTGTCCTCAGAGCAAGTGGATTCTGTGTGATATACTCATATAAAATATTCTTTGAGAGTTTTTTTCCCCTTTTCCCCCACCAGAGGATCCAAGGACAGTTCACCATCTGTTGTAAGAATTTCATTAATGCACCTACTTTCTCTTCTTTTTTGCAAGAAAGGTCAATCCAAGTAATTTGTATCTCTCTCCTGTTTTGGGCAGGACTCACCACCCAGAAACCTCACCCCATCATGGCCAAGTCCCTGCTCTCTCATTACTGCATTCTCTCAGGTGGCTTTGCTAGCTCTGAACAACAAAGCCTGTGTCCCAAAGCCTGGCTGAGTATCAATAATTTAACAACATGTCATAGACAACAGTGAACCATGCTGCTAGGGTTGAAACATTCCTAAGGCTCACCATCTATTATGCTCCGCTTTCTCACTGTGCTGTGACTGGAATACAGGTGGGTCCAGCATTTTCCCAACTCAGAAACTTACAAGATGGCACTTGTAATGGCACTGAGGAGGGGTTATTTGCATTACAAAAGGATTCTGTGCTTTCCTAGAGGGTTCATTTTAGATTTTCTTTAAATTAAGGGCTCCTTTTCATCATTTGGAAGTTTATAAGCTTAATTAGTTTGGGGCTTTCAGGAAAACACTACCAAAGAAGAAATGCCTTATTCAGACATGATGGTCTTCTTCAGACTTGACTGGTCAAAAGTCGGTGCACAAAACATTTGAGGCATAATATTCCAAAACCAGAGTTTTTGCTTCTGATTTTCTCCTGGTCCAGATTTCATCTCGGTAAGGTACCTCCAAGTGTAGTTCTGAGTCTGTTGCACCTGATCTGAACAGACTCACTCCATGTCATCACTGTTCTCACTTAGCCACAGGACCCTGCTCCTGCTCCCAGCACTAAAAGCATAAGACAGCAAAGTAGAATTTTCTATGCTCTAGTAATTACCTTTGGCTGATGGAGAAAGGTTTACAGTGCATACCCCATAGCACACAACCACATAGATACCCAGAACAGAGATTCATCTTTCCAAAGTTTCTCTCCAAATTCACTGATCCTCTCCTCCCTGCTCTCCCCAACACAATGCCCAGATTTTGGCCTCTGGTCTCCATCCTCCTGGAGTCTGTTCCCGTTGCCTTCACCCAAATCAAGTAGAGAATTCTGCCCTGTTCAGTCAACTTCTACCTCCTACTATCACCCATCACTGTGCTCAGTGAGCTCTCCAGCCACCAGAGTCCATCTCTTACCCCTCCTGCCTTTTTTCTTTTATATAAGAAGTGGATATTTTGGTCTCAATTAAACTGCCCCACCTTCATGGGGAAGTCTACTCCCTTTAAGAGTTGCATGCTCTGAAATACCAAATAGGACAGGCCCAAGTTTGGAACATGATGCTGGGTCATTCAACATAAATGTTCAGAGCACTTTGAACAAGGAACGATTATAATATGCCCATGAAGGTCACAGATCATTGCAGAAGAACTATTTCTTACATAATTCTGCCTTGTTTATGCCATTTGTCTTATATCAAGTCAGAGTGATTAGGAGCTTCAATTCCCCTTCTCAGGATGGACTAGAGTTCGCTCCCTGATCATAGGGTTTCTTTCAATAAAGAGTTGTGATTCTACCTAGGAGTTCTATCACTATTAAGAAGAGTTTGAGAACTACTTGAGGGATGTGAGAGATCAGAGGTTAGGGGTCAGTTTAGGAAGAAGAGCATGCCCCTTTTCTCCTGGGCCCTGCTTTTGTTCCTAGGATATATCTTGAACTCCTCTCTTGTCTCTGCCATCATTGCCTGAGTCTCGGGTGCTGTCAGGAAGAACAGTTTTCTTGCTTTTCTTCCTGCCTTTCATGTTCTCTAAGCCTCTTGAGTGCCGTGACCACAGAAATCTTCCTAAAACACTGCTTCTGTCCCATCATTTCTCCTGTTGAAAAAGCTACACTGCTTTTTATTGTCCTGCACTGGTTATGAGATATGACCATGTAATTTATTGGCCAAACCAGGACACATTTGTGAGTGAAAAAATAGCACTTTCAATAGTTATGTCAAGACCACAGGTGTTAATGAAGATTGCCTCAGGTAAACAGGGGTATCTGGTCACCTTAGACATAAGCCCCCTACCTTGTACTTGAGACTGTATGCACGTAATCATATCCCAACACCACTTAAAATCAATCTAATCTTACTGTAAAGGTCAGAACACTATCGCTACTCCTAAAATTGATAACAGCAATGGCAATCATAAAACCGGGAACCACTCATGGATCTTTCAGAGTGAGCACTATGTCTCACTTACATCCATCTTTCACTCTCTACAAAATTCCTATGAGATAGGCACATTATTATTGCCATTTTAGAAACGAGTAAACTGATACAGAGAGATTTAAATACTTTGGCCAAGATCACTCAGCTAGTAATTTGCAGGGCTAAAAGTGAGGCCCAGGTTTATTTGACTCCAATCTTAGCACTGCTTTGGCCAATGCCATCTCCTTACATTTTGAAAGGATTTTGTAAAGCACATGGAGAATATTTAGCACTGTGATCAATGGAATGTTCTCCAGGCCTGAATACTGTCTCAGCTGTATTGTTTAATGGCACGCGTGAATGCCATTATTAACATTACTGTGCTCCTTCTCAACCCTGCATCTTTCCTTATGCTGTCATCTCTAAATCTATTGCCCTCCTATGTTCTCCATGTCAACCCATAGTCGATCCATCTGGCAAAGCCCAGTTTAAATTCACACCCTCTGTGAAACAATAGCTGGCTACTAAATTGATGTTAATCCCTCCCACGTGTATCCTCCCACCTTAATTATCCTCAGTACTACACAAATTGGCACTAGATCAGAATTTTACTGTTTGGTTCTCTAATTGTTCTCTGTTTGTATTCTTCTCTCCCCAACCTGTATACAAACCCATCAAAGATAGGGAACATCCTAGAACTTTATTTAACTTGAAATTTGGCCATACTAATATACTTTAAGTGTTATTATTTTAAAGGTGAACAAACTCACAAGACATTAAATAACTCATCCACAAGTCTATATCTAAATTGATAGGAGGAGAGAAGATGGCGGAAGAGTAAGACGCGGAGATCAACTTCCTTCCCACAGATACAGTAGAAATACATCTACACATGGAACTGCTCCTACAGAACACCCACTGAACGCTGGCAGAAAACGTCAGACCTCCCAAAAGGCAAGAAACTCCCCACGTACTTGGGTAGGGCAAAAGAAAAAAGAAATAACAGAGACAAAAGAATAGGGACGGGACCTGCACCAGTGGGAGGGAGCTGTGAAGGAGGAAAGATTTCCACGCACTAGGAAGCCCCTTCGCGGGCAGAGACTGTGGGTGGCAAAGGGGGGAAGCTTCGGAGTCACGGAAGAGAGCACAGCCACAGGGGTGCGGAGGGCAAAGCGGAGAGACTCCCGCACAGAGGCTCAGCGCCGAGCAGCACTCACCAGCCCGAGAAGCTTGTCTGCTCCCCCGCCGGGGAGGGCGGGGCTGGGAGCTGAGGCTCAGGCTTCAGTCGGATCGCAGAGAGAGGACTGGGGTTGGCGGCGTGAACACAGCCTGAAGGGGTTAGCACACCACAGCTCGCTGGGAGGGAGACCGGGAAAAAGTCTGCAGCTGCCAAATAGGCAAGAGACTTTTTCTTGCCTCTTTGTTTCGCAGCACACAAGGAGAGGGGATTCAGAGCACCGCCTAAACGAACTCCAGAGACGGGCGCGAGCTGCGGCGATCAGCGCAGGCCCCAGAGACGGGCGTGAGACGCTAAGGCTGCTGCTGCTGCCACCAAAAAGCCTGTGTGCGAGCACAGGTTACTCTCCACACTGCCCCTCCCGGGAGCCGGTGCAGCCCGCCACTCCCAGGGTCCCGTGATCCGGGGACAACTTTCCCGGGAGAACGCACTGCGTGCCTCAGGCTGGTGCAACATCACGCAGGCCTCTGCTGCCGCAGGCTCGCCCCGCCTCCTCTGTACCCCTCCCGCCCCCCCAGCCTGAGTGAGCCAGAGCCCCCAAAGCAGCTGCTCCTTTAACCCCGTTCTGTCTGGGTGGGGAACAGATGCCCTCAGGCGACCTACACGCAGAGGCAGGTCCAAATCCAAAGCTGAACCCCGGGAGCTGTGCGAAAAAAGAAGACAAAGGGAAATCTCTCCCAGCAGCTTCAGAAACAGCGGATTAAAACTCCACAAACAACTTGATGTGCCTGCATCTGTTGAATACCTGAATAGACAACGAATCATCCCAAAGTCAGGAGGTGGACTTTGGAAGCAGGATATATTAATTTTTCCCCTTTTCCTTTTTTTGTGAGTGTATATGTATATGCTTCTGGGTGAGATTTTTGTCTGTATAGCTTTGCTTTATAATAGCTTTATTTTACTTCACTATATTATAGCCTCTTTCTTTCTTTCTATCTATTTTTTCTCCCGTTTACTCTGAGCCGTGTGGATGAAAGGCTCTTGGTGCTCCAGCCAGGCATCAGGGCCGTTCCTCTGAGGTGGGAGAGCCAACTTCAGGACACTGGTCCACAAGAGACCTCCCAGCTCCACGTAATACCAAATGGCAATAGTCTCTCAGAGATCTCCATCTCAGCATCAAGACCCAGCTTCACTCAACGACCAGCAAGCTACAGTGCTGGACACCCTATGCCAAACTAGCAAGACAGGAACACAACCCCATCCATTAGCAGAGAGGCTGCCTAAAATCATATTAAGGCCACAGACACCCCAAAACACACCACCAGACGTGGACGTGCCCACCAGAAAGACAAGATCCAGCCTCATCCACCAGAACTCAGGCGCTAGTTCCCTCCACCAGGAAGCCTACACAACCCACTGAACCAACCTTAGCCACTGGGGACAGATACCAAAAACAACGGGAACTACGAACCTGCAACCTGTGAAAAGGAGACCCCAAACACAGTAAGATAAGCAAAATGAGAAAACAGAAAAACACATAGCAGATGAAGGAGCAGGGTCAAAACACACCAGACCTAACAAATGAAGAGGAAATAGGTAGTCTACCTGAAAAAGAATTCAGAATAATGATATTAAGGATGATCCAAAATCTTGGAAATAGAATAGACAGAATGCAAGAAACATTTAACAAGGACGTAGAAGAACTAAAGAGGAACCAAGCAATGATGAAAAACACAATAAATGAAATTAAAAATACTCTAGATGGGATCAATAGCAGAATAACTGAGGCAGACGAAAGGATAGGTGACCTGGAAGATAAAATGGTGGAAATAACTACTGCAGAGCAGGATAAAGAAAAAAGAATGAAAAGAACTGAGGACAGTCTCAGAGACCTCTGGGACAACATTAAATGCACCAACATTCGAATTATAGGGGTCCCAGAAGAAGAGAAAAAGAAAGGGACTGAGAAAATATTTGAAGAGATTATAGTTGAAAACTTCCCTAATATGAGAAAGGAAATAGTTAATCAAGTCCTGGAAGCACAGAGAGTCCCATACAGGATAAACCGAAGGAGAAACACGCCAAGACACATATTAATAAAACTGTCAAAAATTAAATATAAAGAAAACATATTAAAAGCAGCAAGGGAAAAACAACAAATAACACACAAGGGAATCCCCATAAGGTTAACATCTGATCTTTCAGCAAAAAATCTGCAAGCCAGAAGGGAGTGGCAGGATATACTTAAAGTGATGAAGGAGAAAAAACTACAACCAAGATTACTCTACCCAGCAAGGATCTCATTCAGATGTGATGGAGAAATTAAAACCTTTACAGACAAGCAAAAGCTGAGAGAGTTCAGCACGACCAAACCAGCTTTACAACAAATGCTAAAGGAACTTCTCTAGGCAAGAAACACAAGAGAAGGAAAACACCTATAATAACAAACCCAAAACATTTAAGGAAATGGGAATAGGAACACACATATCAATAATTACCTTGAATGTAAATGGATTAAATGCTCCCACCAAAAGACACAGGCTGGCTGAATGGATAAAAAACAAGACCCATATATATGCTGTCTACAAGAGACCCACTTCAGACCTAGAGACACATACAGACTGAAAGTGAGGGGATGGAAAAAGATATTCCATGCAAATGGAAATCAAAAGAAAGCTGGAGTAGAAATTCTCATATCAGACAAAATAGACTTTAAAATAAAGACTATTACAAGAGACAAAGAAGGACACTATATAATGATCAAGGGATCGATCCAAGAGGAAGGTATAACAATTGTAAATATTTATGCACCCAACATAGGAGCACCTCAATACATAAGGCAAATACTAACAGCCATAAAAGGGGAAATCGACAGCAACACAATCACAGTAGGGGACTTTAACACCCCACTTTCACCAATGGACAGATCATCCAAAATGAAAATAAATAAGGAAACACAAGCTTTAAATGATACATTATACAAGATGGACTTAATTGATATTTATAGGACATTCCACCCAAAAACAACAGAATACACATTTTTCTCAAGTGCTCATGGAACATTCTCCAGGATAGATCATATCTTGGGTCACAAATCAAGCCTTGGTAAATTTAAGAAAATTGAAATCGTATCAAGTATCTTTTCTGACCACAACGCTATGAGACTAGATATCAAGTACAGGAGAAGATGTGTAAAAAATACAAACACATGGAGTCTACACAATACACTACTTATTAACGAAGAAATCAAAGGGGAAATCAAAAAATACCTAGAAACAAATGACAATGGAGATACGACGATCCAAATCCTATGGGACGCAGCAAAAGCAGTGCTAAGAGGGAAGTTTATAGCAATACAAGCCTACCTCAAGAAACAGGAAACATCTCGAATAAACAACCTAACCTTGCACCTAAAGCAATTAGAGAAAGAAGAACAAAAAAACCCGAAAGCTAGCAGAAGGAAAGAAATCATAAAGATCAGGTGAGAAATAAATGAAAAAGAAATGAAGGAAACAATAGCAAAAATCAATGAAACTAAAAGCTGGTTCTTTGAGAAGATAAACAAAATTGATAAACCATTAGCCAGACTCATCAAGAGAAAAAGGGAGAAGACTCAAATCAATAGAATTAGAAATGAAAAAGGAGAAGTAACCACTGACACTGCAGAAATACAAGAGAAGCTGAGAGATTACTACAAGCAACTCTATGCCAATAAAATGGACAACCTGGAAGAAATGGACAGATTCTTAGAAATGCACAACCTGCTGAGACTGAACCAGGAAGAAACAGAAAATATGAACAGACCAATCACAAGCACTGAAATTGAAACTGTGATTAAAAACCTTCCAACAAACAAAAGCCCAGGACCAGATGGCTTCACAAGTGAATTCTGTCAAACATTTAGAGAAGAGCTAACACCTATCCTTCTCAAACTCTTGCAAAATATTGCAGAGGGAGGAACACTCCCAAACTCATTCTACGAGGCCACCATCACCCTGATACCAAAACCAGACAAAGATGTCACAAAGAAAGAAAACTACAGGCCAATATCACTGATGAACATAGATGCGAAAATCCTCAACAAAATACTAGCAAACAGAATCCAACAGCACATTAAAAGGATCGTACACCATGATCAAGTGGGGTTTATCCCAGGAATGCAAGGATTCTTCAATATATGCTAATCAATCAATGTGATACACCATATTAACAAATTGAAGGAGAAAAACCATATGAGCATCTCAATAGATGCAGAGAAAGCTTTCGACAAAATTCAACTCCCATTTATGATAAAAGCCCTACAGAAAGTAGGCATAGAGGGAACTTTCCTCACCATAATAAAGGCCATATATGACAAACCCACAGCCAACATTGTCCTCAATGGTGAAAAACTGAAACCATTTCCACTAAGATCAGGAACAAGACAAGGTTGCCCACTCTCACCACTATTATTCAACATAGTTTTGGAAGTGTTAGCCACAGCAATCAGAGAAGACAAAGAAATAAAAGGAATCCAAATCAGAAAAGAAGAAGTAAAGCTGTCACTGTTTGCAGATGACATGATACTATACATAGAGAATCCTAAAGATGCTACCAGAAAACTCCTAGAGCTAATCAATGAATTTGGTAAAGTAGCAGGATACAAAATTAATGCACAGAAATCTCCTGCATTTCTATACACTAATGACGAAAAATCTGAAAGTGAAATTAAGAAAACACTCCCGTTTACCATTGCAACAAAAAGAATAAAATATCTAGGAATAAACCTACCTAAGGAGGCAAAAGACCTGTATGCAGAAAATTATAAGACACTGATGAAAGAAATTAAAGATGATACAAATAGATGGAAAGATATACCATGTTCCTGGGTTGGAAGAATCAACATTGTGAAAATGCCTCTACTACCCAAAGCAATCTACAGATTCAATGCAATCCC
This sequence comes from Balaenoptera musculus, assembly GCF_009873245.2. Classification (NCBI taxonomy): domain Eukaryota; kingdom Metazoa; phylum Chordata; class Mammalia; order Artiodactyla; family Balaenopteridae; genus Balaenoptera; species Balaenoptera musculus. The sequence continues at coordinate 57,354,836 of NC_045798.1, forward strand.
TATCAAACTACCACTGGCATTTTTCACAGAAGTAGAACAAAAAAATTCACAATTTGTATGGAAACACTAAAGACCCCGAATAGCCAAAGCAATCTTGAGAATGAAAAATGGAGCTGGGGGAATCAGGCTCCCTGACTTCAGACTATATTACAAAGCTACAGTAATCAAGACAGTTTGGTACTGGCACAAAAACAGAAATATAGATCAATGGAACAGGATAGAAAGCCCAGAGATAAACCCACGCACATATGGTCACCTTATCTTTGATAAAGGAGGCAAGCATATACAGTGGAGAAAAGACAGCCTCTTCAATAAGTGGTGCTGGAAAATTGGACAGATACATGTAAAACTATGAAATTAAAACACTCCCTGACACCATGCACAAAAATAAACTCAAAATGGATTAAAGACCTAAGTGTAAGACCAGACACTATCAAACTCTTAGAGGAAAACATAGGCAGAACACTCTATGACATACATCACAGCAAGATTCTTTTTGACCCAGCTCCCAGAGAAATGGAAATAAAAGCAAAAATAAACAAATGGGACCTAATGAAACTTAAAAGCTTTTGCACAGCAAAGGAAACCATAAACAAAACCAAAAGACAACCATCAGAATGGGAGAAAATATTTGCAAATGAAGCAACTGACAAAGGATTAATCTACAAGATTTACAAGCAGCACATGCAGCTCAATAACAAAAAAACGAACAACCCAATCCAAAAATGGGCAGAAGACCTAAATAGACATTTCTGCAAAGAAGATAAACAGATTGCCAACAGACACATGAAGGAATGTTCAACATCATTAATCATTAGAGAAATGCAAATCAAAACTACAATGAGATATCATCTCACACCAGTCAGACTGCCTATCATCAAAAAATCTAGAAACAATAAATGCTGGAGAGGGTGTGGAGAAAAGGGAACACTCTTGCACTGTTGGTGGGAATGTCAATTGATACAGCCACTATGGAGGACAGTATGGAGGTTCCTTAAAAAACTAAAAATAGAACTACCATACGACCCAGCAATCACACTACTGGGCATATACCCTGAACAAACCATAATTCAAAAAGAGTCATGTACCAAAATGTTCATTGCAGCTCTATTTACAATAGCCAGGACATGGAAGCAACCTAAATGTCCATCGACAGATGAATGGATAAAGAAGATGTGGCACATATATACAATGGAATATTACTCAGCCATAAAAAGAAATGAAATGGAGGTATTTGTAATGAAGTGGATGGAGTTAGAGTCTGTCATACAGAGTGAAGTAAGTCAGAAAAAGAAAAACAAATACAGTATGCTAACACATATATACGGAATCTAAGGGAAAAAAAAAAAAAAAGGCCATGAAGAACCCAGTGGCAAGACGGGAATAAAGACACAGACCTACTAGAGAATGGACTTGAGGATATGGGGAGGGGGTGGGGTGAGATGTGACAGGGTGAGAGAGTGTCATGGACATATATACACTACCAAATGTAAAATAGACAGCTAGTGGGAAGCAGCCGCATAGCACAGGGAGATCAGCTTGGTGCTTTGTGACCACCTAGAGGGGTGGGATGGGGAGGGTGGGAGGGAGGGAGATGCAAGAGGGAAGAGACATGGGAACAGATTGTATATGTATAACTGATTCACTTTGTTATAAAGCAGAAGCTAACACACCATTGTAAGGCAATTATACTTCAATAAAGATGTTTAAAATAAATAAATAAATAAAATAAAATGATAACCCTAAAAGGATTATTAAGAAATTAATATTTTCTGCTCAAAAAATAATATATTCTTAGCATTATTGAGAGAGTTTGCAACAAGGTTTTTATTTTAAATGAATGAAAGCATACTGAAACAGTGTTCTTAAAATAAAATATGATTGTTTTTTTAATAAATATTTCAAACTGGCTTGAGATGTCTAATCCTGTGGAGGAAAAAATTAGCCTCAAGCATTTCCCACACTCGTGTAGTGGGAAGAAAACATTGTCCTACTGCCTGGACCAGAGCAACATGTAGTCTCAAGTACATTAGAAACTTATTTTGGAAGACCAAGGAGGGAGCTGGCCTCAGAAAGCTGCTTTGGCCATGTTGTTTCAACCACAAAACATTGAAATTCCTGATGAAGCTGAACAATGCCCATACCACCAGCTTTTGCTCTAGCTTCATTCCTTTTGCTAACAAATTGGTATGACTTTTCCTGGCAGTACTGGGGTCATCTGCCAGCCTGTGATTGATGATGCTATGTGGGGAAATAACAAGTACCACTCACATGGTCAGCAACCTGCGCCACCTCTGTCCCCAGGACCAGGGCAGCATGTGAGCTTTTGCTGCATGGGAGTGATGGTTTCAGACCTGGTGGAGTGGGTGCTGGATACGCCACCTTTCAAAGATCGTCAGAGAGCCATGAGGAGAAAAGAAGGGACAAAAGGGACAGAGGCATTCTAGAATACCACAGGTGCATGATATTATGGCTACTAATTTGCATAAGATTATATTGGTAAGAAATCCTGTGGCCCAGCCACAAACATTTTTCTGAGTTACTCTACAGGGCAGTTCAATGGAAAATTATAAAGTTAGCTGAAGTGTTCTTTGTTTTTCTCTCTTTTTTTTTTTGTGCCAGCATCCTTGGGACATTTCTGATGCCTAAGTCCTTATGCCCTTCACTGTTCTTTCTCTAGCTATCGTTTCTTATAATAAAAATAACAATAGCAAACATTTAAAATTGCTTAAAATGTACCAGGAACTACACCAAAAACTTTTCATAATTTAGCCCTTTGATCTTCACAACTACAACTCGAAATTGGTTATTACTTTTGAATTGACTTCAGAGAGTCAAGGAAGCTAGACTTAATATGGTGGAGGAATTTGCCCAATGATACAGAGCTACATAAGTGGCAGAGCTGAGATCAAAAGCAAGGCAGGTCCACCTGAGTCCTGAGCTTCTGCAGGCACATACCACATGTGCCCAATTCACTCATGCAGCTATTTTTCTGCCAAGAAGGAAAGTGACTTTAGAAACTAGTTTACTCTGAGATTACAGACATAACTGATCCTCTTCCCAAAGTTATTTGCATAAAGAAAGTAAGTTCAGAAAGAAAACACTACATAAACAGTATCTAATTGAATATCATCCCCATGGTAGGTAAGATTTGTCCTATGAGTAAGACCAGTCTTATTAATCTGTTTGTGAAATAGTCTAGAACAATTTTAACGTCTATTGATTAGAGGGTGAGGTGCTCTTCTCATCTACCCAGAAGTTCAGGAGACTGTGATAGATTTTTAACTCTCTTTTTTCCATCCCCCAATTCAAATCCTGATTATATGAGTTCTGATATGTATGTGCCCCTGCTCCACATATCCATCAACAAATCCTTTAATTCATAAACATTTTTCCAATTCAAGACTAATATTTTTCTTCATGTACCAATTCCAATCCAATCATATATTCCTTCTTTACCATACATGCATAATCCATAGCCTACAACTGAGTCTTACACTTCATTAACTCAATATGCTAGCCTCTAGTTAATTTGTCTATGTTTTATTTTCTGTCAAAACTACAAGTTCTGCAGTGAATGGAAGAGAAGCAGATTGAGACCATTATTTCTGTTTATTTCCAATACGAGATTCCTAAATGAGATAATGTATGAAAACTGCTTAGGAGTGGCTGGCACATAGAATGTGTTGAAAAAAAATAAACATTTACGCCTTCCCTCCTTTTTCCTTAAAAAGCACTGTGAGTAAATGAAAACCTAACTTTTAGATAGAAAAATTCAAATGTACACATTTAGTGTAATTAAGAACTGCGTTTACCTTACAATTCTGTTTATAACCGGGAACTGAACAGATGGCTAAGTGTCTGGTCTCAGGCACATCTCCCTTGCCTTGAAATAAGATGCCCCTTCATTTAAGAAGAGAAGTTCCTGGAAATCTAATTTCATGAGTAGGCTAGTCTAAGTGTGCAAACTCAAGAAGTTTCTGGAATGTAGCTAAGTTAATCAACTGTCCTCACTTGGGCAACCATCACCTTTGAGATCAGTGGAGCCTGTCTCAATGCAATAAACTGCTGTAGGTCTGCTCAGAAGGCACCTGGCAGGACAGCCTAATTAAGTATTTAACCCAGAGACCAGACTGGCTCTTTCAGGCTCATTATGGTTTCTCAACTAAAATTAATTCATTTAAGTAAATAGAAAAATTATATATATATGTATAATATATGTGTATTTATATACATATTTAGAACCTTATTTGGGCAGTGTTTGACTTCTTAATTGAATCAGCTTTTTTTTTATTAATGAGTACCATTGTATCTTGAACATATGTTCTTGGTTTTATAGCAATGGGCTCATGACTGGTCTGGGGTAAAAGAGTCACAGGAGACTCTGGCAAGTAGACATTCCACATCTGGATGACTTTACTTGTCCTTACTTTATAATTCATGACACAAGTCTGACGCTCTGCAGTTCTTCCATCGGCACATAAACAAGTAAAGGAGAGAACAGTGCATGGTTGGAGTCTTATGGCACAAAGACTCAGGTTTCAAAATGGGAATAGATAAAAGAGATGATGATAACTTGCTTTTAAATTAAAATTCTTTCTAGAGTAAGAACTGTTCAATAATATAAACAAGTATGTCAACATTTAAAATATGTTTTAAAGAAATAAAGACTTAGGTATACAATGTAATATCTTTCTTGCTAATTCTTGAAGCATTTTCAATCACTGTTGATTTGTACAATTTTTTTTTTAAATTTCAGGATGGACTTACCTATATGTTCCTAAATATCACATAATTATTTTTATTTATGATTTTGCAGTAGCTATAGGACTTCAAAAGTAAGATACCATTGCTAGAAACAAGTATGCATTCACTTACAAAAATATATAGCAAACCGGATGCTTTCTAATTCTCACAGATGGTATTAGAAGAACTCAGAAGAAAACAGAGCAATTCTTTAGAATATATTTCATGGAGATTGTATTTCTTCCTGATGTTATATGCTTTTGCTTGTTTTAATAAGAGATTGAGAATAGCAATAACCATTATTTTTATGCCAATGTTATCACTCAGGTATCAAGGTCACCTTTCATTGTCATTAAAATTAATACCTGAGGAGCTTCAAGATGACAGAAGAGTAAGATGCGGAGATCACCTTCCTCTCCACAAATACATCAGAAATACATCTACATGTGGAACAGCTCCTACAGAACACCTACTGAATGCTGGCAGAAGACCTCAGACTTCCCAAAAGGCAAGAAACTCCCCACGTACCTGGGTAGGGTAAAAGAAAAAAGAAAAAACAGAGACAAAAGAATAGGGACGGGACCTGCATCTCTGGGAGGGAGCTGTGAAGGAGGAAAGGTTTCCACACACTAGGAAACCCCTTCACAGGCGGAGACTGCGGGAGGTGGAAGGGGGGAGCTTCAGAGCCATGGAGGAGAGTGCAGCAACAGGGGTGTGGAGGGCAAAGTGGAGAGATTCCCACACAGAGGATCAGTACCGACCAGCTCTCACCAGCCCGAGAGGCTTGTCTGCTCCCCCGCCGGGGCGGGCGGGGGCTGGGAGCTGAGGCTCGGGCTTCGATCAGATCACAGGGAGAGGACTCGGGTTGGCGGTGTGAACACAGCCTGGAGGGGTTAGTGCACCACAGCTAGCCGGGAGGGAGTACGGGAAAAGGTCTGGAGCTGCCGAACAGGCAAGAGACTTTTTCTTGCCTCTTTGTTTCCTGGGGCAAGAGGAGAGGGGATTCAGAGCGCCATCTAAACAAGCCCCAGAGATGGACGCGAGCCGCGGCTATCAGCGCGGACCCCAGAGACGGGCATGAGATTCTAAGGCTGCTGCTGCCTCCACCAAGAAACCTGTGTGTGAACACAGGTCACTATCCACACCTCCCCTCCCGGGAGCCTGTGCAGCCCACCACTGCCAGGGTCCTGTGATCGAGGGACAACTTCCCCTGGAGAACACATGGCATGCCTCAGGCTGTTGCAACGTCACTATGGCCTCTGCTGCCACAGGTTCGCCATGCATCCGTACCCCTCCCTTCCCCCAGCCTGAGTGAGCCAGAGCCCCCGAACAAGCTGCTCCTTTAACCACGTCCTGTCTGAGCGAAGAACATATGCCCTCAGGCGACCTACATGCAGAGGTAAGTCCAAATCCAAAGCTGAACCCCGGGAGCTGTGCGAACAAAGAAGAGAAAGGGAATTTCTCCCAGCAGCCTCAGGAGCAGTGTATTAAATCTCCACAATCAACTTGATTTACCCTGCGTCTGTGGAATACCTGAATAGACAACGAATCATCCCAAATTGGGGAGGTGAACTTTGGGAGCAAAGATATATATATTTTTTTCCTTTTTTCTCTTTTTGTGAGTGTGTATGTGTATGCTTCTTTGAGTGATTTTCTCTGTATAACTTTGCTTTCACCATTTGTCCTAGGGTTGGGTCTGTCCATTCTTTTTCATTTTTAACTTAAAAAATTTTTTTCTTAAGAATAATTTTTTTATTTTAATAACTTTATTTTATTTTACTTTATTTTATTTTATCTTCTTTCTTTCTTTTTCTTTCATTATTTCTCCCTTTTATTCTCAGCCGTGTGGATGAAAGGCTCTTGGTGCTCCAGCCAGGTGTCAGGGCTGTGCCTCTGAGGTGTGAGAGTCAAATTCAGGACACTGGTCCACAAGAGACCTCCCAGCTCCACGTAATATCAAAAGGCAAAAATCTGCCAGAGATCTCCATCTCAACGCCAAAACCCAGCTTCACTCAATGACCAGCAAGCTACAGTGCTGGACACCCTATGCCAAACAACTAGCAAGACAGGAACACAACCCCATCCATTAGCAGAGAGGCTGCCTAAAATCATAATAAGGCCACAGACACCCCAAAACACACCACCAGACGTGGACGTGCCCACCAGAAAGACAAGATCCAGCCTCATCCACCAGAACATAGGCACTACTCCCTTCCACCAGGAAGCCTACACAACCCACTGAACCAACCTTAGCCACTGGGAACAGACACCAAAAACAATGGGAACTACAAACCTGCAGCTTGCGAAAAGGAGACCCCAGAAACAGTAAGTTAAGAAAAATGAGAAGACAGAAAAATACACAGCAGATGAAGGAACAAGGCAAAAACCCACCAAACCTAACAAACGAAGAGGAAATAGGTAGTCTACCTGAAAAAGAATTCAGAATAGTGATAGTAAGGATGATCCAAAATCTGGGAAATAGAATAGACAAAATACAAGCAATGTTTAACAACGACCTAGAAGGACTAAAGAACAAACAAACAATGACGAACAACACAATAAATGAAATTTAAAATTCTCTAAAAGGGATCAATAGCAGAATAACTGAGGCAGAAGAACGGAAAAGTGACCTGGAAGATAAAATAGTGCAAATAACTACTGCAGAGCAGAATAAAGAAAAAAGAATGAAAAGAACTGAGGACAGTCTCAGAGACCTCTGGGACAACATTAAACACACCAGCATTCGAATTACAGGGGTCCCAGAAGAAGAAGAGAAAAAGAAAGGGACTAAGAAAATATTTGAAGAGATTATAGTTGAAAACTTCCCTAAAATATGGGAAAGGAAATATTTAATCAAGTCCAGGAAGCACAGAGAGTCGAATACAGGATAAATCTGAGAAACACGCCAAGACACATATTAATCAAACTATCAAAAATTAAATAAAAAGAAAAAATATTAAAAGCAGCAAGGGAAAAACAACAAAAAACACACAAGGGATTCCTCATAAGGTTAAAAGCTGATCTTTCAGCAGAAACTCTGCAAGACAGAAGGGAGTGGCAGGAGATATTTAAAGTGATGAAGGAGAAAAAACTACAACTAAGATTACTCTACCCAGCAAGGATCTCATTCAGATTTGATGGAGAAATTAAAACTTTTACAGAAAAGCAAAAGCTAAGAGAGTTCAGCACGACCAAACCAGCTTTACAACAAATGCTAAAGGAGCTTCTCTAGGCAGGAAAGACAAGAGAAGGAAAAGACCTACAATAACAAACCCAAAACAATTAAGAAAATGGTAATAGGAACATACATATCAATAATTACCTTAAATGTAAATAGATTAAATGCTCCAACCAAAAGACATAGACTAGCTGAATGGATACAAAAAGAAGACCCATATATATGCTGTCTACAAGAGACCCATTTCAGACCTAGGGACACATACAGACTGAAAGTGAAGGGATGGAAAAAGATATACCATGCAAATGGAAATCAAAAGAAAGCTGGAGTAGCAATTCTCATATCAGACAAGATAGACTTTAAAATAAAGACTGTTACAACAGACAAAGAAGGACCCTACATAGTGATCAAGGGATCGATCCAAGAAGAAGATATAACAATTGTAAATATTTATGCACCCAAAATAGGAGCACCTCAAAACATAAGGCAAATAGTACCAGCCATAAAAGGGGAAATTGACATTAACAAAATCATAGTAGGGGACTTTAACACCACACTTTCACCAATGGACAAAACATCCAAAATGAAAATAAATAAGGAAACATGAGTTTTAAATGATACATTAAACAAGATGGACTTAATTAATATTTATAGGACATTCCATCCAAAACAACAGAACATATTCTGCTCAAGTGCTCATGGAACATTCCCCAGGATAGATCATATCTTGGGTCACAAATCAAGCCTTGGTTAATTTAAAAAAAATGAAATCGTATCAAGTATCTTTTCTGACCGCAACGCTATGAGACTAGATATCAATTACAGGAAAAAATCTGTAAAAAATACAAACACATGGAGGCTACACAATACACTACTTAATATACAAGGGATCACTGAAGAAATCAAAGAGGAAATAAAAAAATACCTAGAAACAAATGACAATGAAAACACAACAGCCCAAAACCTATGGGATGCAGCAAAAGCAGTTCTAAGATGGAAGTTTATAGCAATACAATGCTACCTTAAGAAACAAGAAACATTTCAAATAAACAACCTAACCTTACACCTAAAGCAATTAGAGAAAGAAGAACAAAAAAAAACCCAAAGTTAGCAAAAGGAAAGAAATCATAAAGATCAGATCAGAAATAAATGAAAAAGAAATGAAGGAAATGATAGCAAAGATCAATAAAACTAAAAGCTGGTTCTTTGAGAAGATAAACAAACTTGATAAACCATTAACCAGACTCATCAATAAAAAAAGGGAGAAGATTCAAATCAATAGAATTAGAAACGAAAAACGAGAAGTTACAAATGACACTGCAGAAATATGAAGGACCATGAGAGATTGCTACAAGCAACACTATGCCAATAAAATGGACAACCTGGAAGAAATGGACAAATTCTTAGAAATGAACAATGTTCCGAGAAGGAACCAGGAAGAAATAGAAAATATGAAGAGACCAATCACAAGCACTGAAATTGAAACTGTGATTAAAAATATTCCAACAAACAAAAGCCCAGGACCAGATGGCTTCACAGGAGAATTCTATCAAACATTTAGAGAAGAGCTAACACCTATCCTTCTCAAACTCTTGCAAAATATAGCAGAGGGAGGAACACTCCCAAATTCATTCTACGAGGCTACCATCACCCTGATAACAAAATCAGACAAAGATGTCACAAAGAAAGAAAACTACAGACCAATATCACTGATGAACATAGATGCAAAAATCCTCAACAAAATACTAGCAAACAGAGTCAAACAGCACATTAAAAGGATCATACACCATGATCAAGTGGGGTTTATCCCAGGAATGCAAGGATTCTTCAATATACGCAAATCAATCAATGTGATACACCATATTAACAAATTGAAGGAGAAAAACCATATGATCATCCCAATCAATGCAGAGAAAGCTTTTGACAAAATTCAACACCCATTTATGATAAAAGCCCTGCAGAAAGTAGGCATAGAGGGAACTTTCCTCAACATAATAAAGGCCATATATGACAAACCCACAGCCAACATCACCCTCAATGGTGAAAAACTGAAATCATTTCCCCTAAGATCAGGAACAAGACAAGGTTGCCCACTCTCACCACTATTATTCAACATAGTTTTGGAAGTTTTAGCCACAGCAGTCAGAGAAGAAAAAGAAATAAAAGGAATCCAAATCGGAAAAGAAGAAGTAAAGCTGTCACTGTTTGCAGATGACATGATACTATACATAGAGAATCCTAAAGATACCACCCGAAAACTACTAGAACTAATCAATGAATTTAGTAAGGTAGCAGCATACAAAATTAAAGCACAGAAATCTCTTGTATTCCTATACACTAATGATGAGAAATCTGAAAGTGAAATTACAAAAACACTCCTATTTACCATTGCAGCAAACAGAATAAAATATCTAGGAATAAACTTACCTAAGGAGACAAAAGACCTGTATGCAGAAAATTATAAGACACTGATGAAAGATATTAAAGATGACACAAATAGATGGAGAGATACACTATGTTCTTGGATTGGAAGAATCAACATTGTGAGAATGACTCTACTGCCCAAAGCAATCTACAGATTCAATGCAATCCCTATCAAACCACCACTGACATTTTTCACAGAACTATAACAAAAAATTTCACAATTTATATGGAAACACAAAAGACCCCGAATAGCCAAAGCAGTCTTGAAAAAGAAAAATGGAGCTGGAGGAATCAGGCTTCCTGACTTCAGACTACACTACAAAGCTACAATAATTAAGACAGTATGGTACTGGCACAAAAACAGAAATATAGATCAATGGAGCATGATAGGAAGCCCAGAGATAAACCTACGCACATATGGTTCACCTTATCTTTGAAAAAGGAGGCAAGAATATACAGTGGAGAAAAGACAGCCTCTTCAATAAGTGGTGCTGGGAAATCTAGACAGTTACATATAAAAGTATGAAATTAAAAGACTCCCTAACACCATACAAAAAAATAAACTCAAAATGGATTAAAGACCTAAATGTAAGGCCATACACTCTCAAACTCTTAGAGGAAATCATAGGCAGAACACTCTATGACATATATCACAGCAAGGTCCTTTTTGACCCACCTCCGACAGAAATGGAAATAAAAGCAAAGATAAACAAATGGGACCTAATGAAACTTAAATGCTTTTGCACAGCAAAGGAAACCATAAACAAGATGAAAAGGCAACCCTCAGAATGGGAGAAAATATTTGCAAATGAAGCAACTGACAAAGGATTAATCTCCAAAATTTACAAGCAGCTCATGCAGCTCAATATCAAAAAAACAAACAACCCTATCCAATAATGGGCAGAAGACCTAAATAGACATTTCTCCAAAGAAGATATACAGATTGCCAACAAACACATGAAAGAATGCTCAACATCACTAATCATTAGTGAAATGCAAATCAAAACTACAATGAGGTATCACCTCACACCGGTCAGAATGGCCATCATCAAAAAATCTGCAGGGGTCTTCCCTGGTGGCGCAGTGGTTGAGAATCTGCCTGCCAATGCAGGGGACACGGGTTCGAGCCCTGGTCTGGGAGGATCCCACATGCTGCGGAGCAGCTAGGCCCATGAGCCACAATTGCTGAACCTGCGCATCTGGAGCCCATGCTCCGCAACAAGAGAGGCCGTGATAGTGAGAGGCCCGCGCACCGTGATGAAGAGTGGCCCCCACTTGCCGCAACTGGAGAAAGCCCTCGCACAGAAACGAAGACCCAACACAGCCAAAAATAAATTAATAAATAAATATAAAATTAAAAAAAAAAATCTGCAAACAATCAATGCTGAAGAGGGTGTGGAGAAAAGGGAATCCTCTTGCACTGTTGGTGAGAATGTAAATTGATACAGCCACTATGGAGAACAGTATGGAGTTTCCTTAAAAAACTAAAAATAGAACTACCATACGACCCAGCAATCACACTACTGGGCATATACCCTGAACAAACCATAATTCAAAAAGAGTCATGTACCAAAATGTTCATTGCAGCTCTATTTACAATAGCCAGGACATGGAAGCAACCTAAGTATCCATCGACAGATGAATGGCTAAAGAAGATGTGGCACATATATACAATGGAATATTACTCAGCCAAAAAAAGAAACGAAATTGAGTTATTTGTAGTGAGGTGGATGGAGTTAGAGTCTGTCATACAGATTGAAGTAAGTCAGAAAGAGAAAAACAAATACCATATGCTAACACATATATTTGGAATCTAGAAAAAAAAAAAAAAAAGGTCATGAAGAACCTAGGGGGCAAGATGGGAATAAAGACTCAGACCTACTAGAGAGTGGACTTGAGGACATGGAGAGAGGGAAGGGTTAGCTGGGACAATGTGAGAGAGTGGCATGGACATATGTACACTACCAAACATAAAATAGATAGCTAGTGGGAAGCAGCCGCATAGCACAGGGAGATCAGCTCGGTGCTTTGTGACCACGTAGAGGTGTGGGGTAGGGAGGGTGGGAGGGAGGGAGATGCAAGAAGGAAGAGATATGGGAAAATATGTATATGTATAACTGATTCACTTTGTTATAAAGCAGTAACTAACACACCATTGTAAAGCAATTATACTCCAATAAAGATGCTAAAAACAATAATAATAATTCCTCTTCAAATGAATACTTAGGGTTAATCAATTTGTTCACATATTTACTCACATCTGCCTTTCCCCATAATTCCCATTCCCAAACATGATTATACTGACAATATGACTTTCCCACCTCAAAAAATCCTCCCTTTCTCATATCATATCCTAGAATTTACCCTACGAGTATCTTCATTTCCTCCGAAATTTCACCTGTAAGCCCACTTCATGAACCCCCAATACATTTATGCCACTACCTCCAAACCAACAATTCATCAACACTGTTTTCCAATCCATAGCCCATCCTTTTTCATTGTCCAAGACCCATCTTGTGCCTTCTTTTCCCTCCTTCCCCAGCTTAGACTCCAGGGTCAATCACTTATTCCCTTGCATAACAACCCCATCTCCTTTGCCTTCCCCTCTCCTCTTGGTGAAACTTATTTCCTCACCTATCCCACTAAAGCTATGAATGTGGGTTGGGAAAAAATGAAAACAACATGATAATGCTGATTAGTTTCACTTTAAGTTTATAACCATCCATCTCTTGTGGGATCTCAGAATGTCCTTGCAGTCTTTCTCCATTTCCCTAGTTCTTCTACTCTACAAATATCCTCTAGAACACTGTCACTACTTTTCCTTTCTCCTCAGAACTTTAATACTTCCTCCTATTCCTCACTCTGTTGATTATTTCACGTTTAATTTTAGTGATAAAACAGAGAAATCATAAAAGAATAGCATCCTCATCCCCATCAACAAAGTCACCAAAATACCTGTACTCTCATTTCACTGCTTTCCTTCTGTTACAGTGAATGACCTTTTCCTGCTCACTTTGAAGGCCAAATATTCCCCTTGCACACTGCATCCCACCCTCTGTAAAATGTGCAAAGGACTTTGTTCCTGCAATTTTACTTCTCTCTCTGTGCCATCAGTCACTCTCTCCACTGTATTGTTCTCATCAGTCTAAATACCGGTCATAATACCTCTCACTTTAACAACTTCCTCGGCCTTACATTCCCCTCATACATGTCTCTCCTCTTCAGGAAAATTTATGAAAATGTTATTTAAACTCATTCTTTCCATTTTCTCAAGTCCAGTTCTATCTTGAAGCCATTCCAATGAAGCTTCCATCCAGTCCAATGGCACTGTTCTTGTCCAGTCACCAAAATCTTCCATGTTGCTGAATCACTAGTCCCTTCTCAGTTCTAATCTTCCTCTACTCTATAGCAACATTTGGCACACTTAATCACTTCCTCCTCCTTAAAGCACTTATTCACTTTGCTTCCAGGACATGTCACCTCCTGGTTTTCCACTTACCTCACTGGCTGCTTTCTGTCACCTTGGCTGGTTTTTCCTCCTCTTCCCAACCTGAGATTAGACTTTCTTGTTCTCTCAACAATCACTCTCTGCCTTGGATCATCCATCAGTCCATGGCTTTGAGTATCATCTGTTCACTAACACCTTCACATTTATGTCTCCCATTAACTCTAGAATTGATTGATTAATAAACATCAAACTCAGCATAGTTGAATACAGAACTCTTGAGGCCTTTTTTTTTTTTTTTGCCACCTCATACTCTTATCCAAATACAGTTGTTCCCCATCTTCATAAATGGTTCCATATTTCAATTAGTTCCAAGTATCATTCTTTATTTGCCTCTTTACCTCACATCACTTCCCCAAAAGATATTACATAATTATTTGTTTATTTTCTTCTTTCTAGTCGATAAATCCCATTAGGTCAGGAGCTTTTACTACCTCATTTACCACTGTATCCCAGTGCACAGAACTATATCTGTCACCTAGTAGTAAATATTGGTTTTCACAATAAATAAATGAGAGATATTCTCTCATCTATGAACAGTTTTGTAAGTTTTAGTTCAACATCATTCTGTTATATAATTGTTTGAGGGGTATGTGTTTTCACTCTCTATAATTTTATTTAGCATATATCCACACAATCTACCAGTTGATCATACAACATTGTGTATTGTTATATATAATAGGTGCTTTACATATACATGGATATTTTATCCCATCTAAATGGCAAAGACTTTTGAACACAGAAACTATGTCTACTTTCCTATCTCTCTTAGTTCCTCACATTGTGTTCAGAACTTTAAAAGTAAAGGAGGACAGTACTTATAAAGCATTAAGGGCCTCTTCCAATTATTTCTGACCCCAGAGTTAGAAACACTTTAATATTATCTGAAATAGCTTTCCATTTTCTTGGCTCTAGGGCAAAGCGTATGCACCTCAAGGCCATAAAAGGAATCAGCCACTAAACTTGGCAATACTGCAAAAATATTCTGATAAGAAAAGAAGATTAAGCAAAGCACAATATTAAATAACTGTATTTGCGTAACACATTAGTACTTCCAGGATGTTGAATTTTGATTTTTTAAATTTTATTTTATGGACTTAACACTGGAGATTATAGAAAATAACAACTGGAAGTTGTTTAAGAAAAAAAAAAAGTCTGTTCTGGATAGCTAATATTTCAGAGTCTCCTTGGTATACTGAGTGCATCTTTCCAATCAATCTCCAGGCCAGTGGAGTAGGGAAAAGGGAAGCACAATCACCTATGAATAAGGATCAAGAAGGGGAGGAGCATAATGGGAAGAGGGAGAGCCACTCATGTGGGAGAGGAGTTACAATTGTCTACATCAATGTATATGTGTCAAGCAGCAAATTTCTCTGGATATTATGAAGGAAGACATAACTGAGTAAAAAATTAATTAACCAGATGCCAGTATGGTTTAAGTACATTAGCAGAAGAAAGCAAATCATGTGCAAATGCTACTTCTTCTAACACACAAATGTTTGGATTTGTTGTTACTATAAATTGTCTCTGAGCAGTCATAAAACTCTCTTCTCCATACCCCTCATTTAACTTATTAGTGTTTGTCTAATGACATTTTGCATAGAGGTCACCTATGGAGCTATAAACAATACTAAACTTTCCCCTTTAGCAATAGAGGCAATCAGCACAGAAGTATATAAGTCTCCCCTGTGGCTTTGGCAGTGCAATGTCAATGGCTTTTACCAGCTAGATCTCGACTTCAATACTTGCATTTTGCTTTAGTGAAGAGTGTACTCGGTGTGTCCCTCATAATATTTCCAATTCCACAGCTCTCTCTTATACCTTTTAAATGTCTCTCACATCTGTCTTTCCTTTTCTGTATTTATTTTGTTAAAAAAATTTCCTGAGCTAATTGAGTGATTCCTAAACAGTTTTTATTCTACTTTCCATGTGGTCACAAGAGTGAGCTTTCTAAAATGTGATTGACCCAGCTAATCTCTACTTAAAAACTTTTGTGAATCCCTATCACCTGCAGAGGAAAATCTCCTGCTTCTAACAGCCCCTATATGTCATTGGATGGCTTGCCCAGTCTATCTACTCAGCTCTGTTTCCTACCACTTCCATAAGCACCTTATGCTCTAATTATATTAACATACCTGTTGTTTCTTGGCCTTGTCATGTTCTCTCTCTCCTGTGGCTTAGTGTGTGCCATCACCTCTGTAACACCTCCTCTGTGAAGCCTTCTCTGGAAGCTCCAAGCAGAGTTAGATTTGCATACAGGGTCCTATGCATAGCACTTACCACATTGATAAGTGATTTTGCTTTGAATTGAGTGGCTCCTCCACTAAACTGCCAAATCTTAAGGGCAATGAAATATCTGGGTCATCTCTGCTTTCCCAACACTTAGAATAGGGAGATGGGGAAGAGTTGAGTGAGGAAAGGTGATTAAAAGGAATAATTTTGTGTGTACACTATACTTGATTCTTTTACATTATTTAATCTTCACAATAACATAATGAAGTTATTATTATCCTTGGCTCATGAAATGGGGAAAATGAGTCCAGAGAAAGGTAAATAATTTGCCTAATAAACCATGAACAAAGCAAGTGCCCAAACCTAAGTGAGTTGTCTCATATTACAGCCTTCATTTTTTCATGATCCTACTGTTTTTCCCAAAAAGCATTCACTTAATAAATAAACTAATGAATGAGTGGACTGTTTCAGTCTAAGCTCAGTTTCTTTTTAGCTCTTCCATCTTACATATGGAAACTTTGTTCTTTGGGGAAAGTGACTCAAAGCAAAATCTAAATGTAGCTAGTTCTCTCTGAAATTTGTGTACCAATAATTTCTGATTCTTGTCTGTGGAAATTCCTTCCTCTATGGATCAATTTCTCTTTCTTCAGAGCATATGGCACATTGATAATTTTCAAAGTGAATCAGTGTGATGAATACCATCTAAATGAAATAAAACAGGCTCCTTTTTGTAAACTCTTATGTTCCTTAACTTATACCTTAGAGAGTTTGCAATAACTTCTTGTCTGGATCTGAGATATCCAAAAGGCAGTTCCCAATGACATGAGTCTGTTTCTTCAAAAGGCATATTCTGCACTGTTTTATTGGAATTATAATAGTACGTTTCTTCATGACTGGAGCCAAAGTTCATATTAGGGATACAAATATATGGACCGACCCCAGGTGTCTGAGTTTAAACTGAACCATCTTGAAACTGAGAAAAATGTCAGATGTAATCATGTTTAAAATTGATGAAAAGAGGTTATTAAAGTACATAAGCATTGTATATATTATTAGCATATCATGTCAATATTTTCCTATATTATGTAATTGTTTTTGATCAACAAATTTTTATTGTGTATGTTTTATTGAAACATATACCAATTCTACTCTCTATTTCTTGTGAGTCTTCCTCATAAGCTTCTGTTCATTTACTTATCTTTGATTGAGTCTCAGTTACCCACCCTAGCTCCACCATTCCTCCTACAGAAAAACTGTGTGAAGTCATGAAAGTTCTTTTTGATCATTCTAACAAATTTGAACTTTATTAGTTCAAGCAGAATTATTAGTTTCAAGCAGTTAATGAAAGTTGGCATGTGGGAAAAAAAGTATATCACAGTCCTCTCTTCTACAAGTTTTGAACTAAATTGAAAAAATAAAAGACACAAGAGTCAAGCTGATGAGCAAGTACCCTCTTTATATCTGACAAAATTGGATCTGAGAATGTGTCTCAAATAGATGGCCATGATCAGGCTTCCTAGTATTTTTCCTCCTAGTTTACACCTCAAGACAACGTACTCTAGGGAGAATTTTGTCTTCAAGGTTGATAGATACACTTACCCAGGTTCACTCTCCCCCACACACTGGTGTTTTTATTCATTTATTTGTCCAAGAAATATTGATTGAGCATCTACTATGTGCCAGGTTCTCAATGCTGTAGATACTATAGTGAGCCAAAGAAAATAATTGGACTCAAAATTTCTCACTACAGTGAAACAGAAGCTGATAAGACCCATCCTTCAGCCAGGCAGATCTGAAAAAGGGGAAAGAGGATGTGTTGAGACAGGCTCTTCTCTTAGTCTCATTAATTATTGAACCATTCTCCTCTTCCTTCAGGGAGAAGTAAGTGAGATGGTGTGGAGAAAGAAGGCTAGCATGTTTCTCCCATGACATTCCCTCTTGAGGAACATAAGTTCTCTCCACAACATGGGAAAAATAATATAATCAGCTTTGTGAATTAGAAACATCATCTTATTGGCATAACGAAAGGTAAAGTGAAGAAGTCCATATTAGTCTCAATGACTTTTATAAAAGATACTCAAAAATCTTTGAGCAAGTTGTTCTAATTATGAATGCACAATAACTATAAGTGAAGTGAAGTGACTTCTATCTAGAACTTAGTATCACTGATAACTGTTAATGAAAATAGCGTTTGTCCCCAATATCCTTTGCATGATCACCTCTCTGGTGGACTAGATATTTTGTCTAGAATTGCTTGAGAATGTGAATGTATTATAATGTTAACAGGCCACAGCTTTACATTGCAATCACTAGAAAATATGATAGGAAAAATGAACAGAATTTACAGTAAGATTATTAGCGATGTTGAATTTCTTTCCTACTTCATAATTTTCTATTGAAACTACCAGGGACTTTGCAATTTTACTTTGTCACAATAAGTGCTGCTGCTCTTTCTATGGTATGGTTCTTATACATGTACATATGAGAACATTTTGTAATATCTTCCTAAATCACTGACACAGTTTGCTCTCCAAACATTATAAGAAAAAACATTTTTTATTGTACAAAAACACAATTCTTTTCATTTTGCATACACTTTTTCATTACAGAACAGCAATACCCTGTGCATATGTGGAGTGTTATTTTGCTTTATCTTTTTTCAACTTGTTTTGCAACCTATATTCAAACACAAACTTCTAAAAAAGGAAACGTGGGCACAACTTCCATTTACATAGGAGGAAACTGAGGCATACAAAGGTTTGATGTCCTTCCTAATTCCACATGTGTAGTTGTGGAAAATCAAGTCAGAAGCCCAGTTTTCTGTACTCTTAGCCCTGTGTACTCTCTTCTATAACATGCTGCCTTCACAACTGTGGTCATTAGTCTGTGTCTGGGATTGTGACGGTGTCATGTCAGTGGGGCCAGAGCAACAAATTTAATGACACAGCTGGGAAAACTTAAAAGCCTGCCCTCGGCTAGGTCATAAGTGGAGGTTAATACAATGGTGTCATTACAGCCTTTTGCCTGCCTCCCAAAACTACAGCACAGTTCAGGAGAATCAAAAAGATTCCACTGGGGCTTGGCTTGGGTCTGATCAAGCAGCCAAGGTCAGGGTGGAAATGTGGAATAGACAGGGAACTGTTGAGCCCAATGCAAAGTTCAAAACTGCTCAGCAAATCCCACATGACCCAAAGCCTACCTTCACCTGCCAATTAAATGAAGGGCATCATCATCAGTAAGAGTGTCAATCCAGGCAGCATTCTGCTTCTTGGGCTAAAGACCTGGAGATTGAATGCAACTTATTTCTAAATCAATTCTTTCCAAGGTAACATACTTGAAATAAGGCTATATTACCTGTCGAAACTATTTTAAAAAATGATATCCCACTGTAACTAGATATAACATTCCCAGGTCCCATCGCATAATTTGCACCCCTTACCATGAACTATACCTTTAATTTCATATGTGCAGTTTTAAATTCAACATTTATTTTTAACACCTATGTTTTAATGAAACATGAAATATAAAATGAAACTCCAGTCTGCCTTGTATGAGCATGAAGAAAAATCCTAATTACCTGTTTCAAAACTGTGAAGCGCTTTCTAATTTTCCACCAGCCAGTTTCCTTAGACAGCACTCAGTATTATAACTATTTATGCCAATTGTGCTATTTCATGCATAAAATTACCACATTATTGTTGGAATAGATGCCAGAGAGATATCTAAGCAGGGTGCAATCACTTCACTTTCTATCAAATTGGGCTCCTGAAAGGTATCATAAATTTTATTAGAAGGCAAGGGTCTAATGGCAGCCAATCAGTGTTAATGCTGATAAAATTGCTGTATTTTACATTATAAAAACGAGATGATATTTTTGTCAGAAGGCCACCTTTTGTTTTATTAAGAATGCATAATGAAAACTATATTGTAATCACATAAAATACTTCAGAAAGCTGCCTGCCTTCCCATGAATTGGGGGTGACATTTCTCTCAAGGTGCCCTGGCAGCAGTTGGTGAGGCAGGCTTTACTCTCTGCTGCTTGATTAATGGTGGTGTAAAATGAAGCAATGCAAAATGCATCCCCCACACTCTGGGTACCGTAATTCAATTGCATGCAGCTTTATTCTCTCAGGGTCCACTCTTTGAGAAACAAATATTAATGTGTCACTTCTCCCAGGTCCTTTATTTTGCAATAAATAAATTGTTTTCGATTAACCTGCCAATTGAATCTGGAGAGCTGGATGGTTTTTAAGACTCCCTCGCTTCTTCCTGAGGAACCACAGTAAAGAGTGGCAGATTATGATGAGACTGGAAAAGGAAAGAGAAAGTTTGGGATAGAGTTCTGGTCCCTTGGAACAGTGCTGAATTGTGTTTTACCAAAAGTAACAATAATTTCTATGATCTGAAAGCTAAAATGTGTGACCTTGAGCAAAGCACTTAACTACTCCAAGGTCTTTGTGTCCTATCTCTAAAATGATGGTATGAGATGTGACAGTTTTTAAGGCACCTTTCAGCTCTAAAATTCCAATATGTGCACTGCACACCTCTCTCCCTCTCACACACACACATACACAAACACACATATGCACTTCTGGAGAAAGAACTTCCCATCTTACCATTGCCTCTATTAGCTACTTCTCACCTGAACTGGTATCTGAGAGAATCACTATTGTTGTCAGAAGTAAGGAAGCAGGGGCTGGGTGATCTAATCTTTTGCTACTGTTCTATTCCAGGAAGGATACCCTAGGACAGTGCAGCTGTCTATCTTTAGCAACTAGCAATAATAAAAATAAATACTCATTCAAATTATCTTACCCAGAAACTCAGCACATTTGGATCCTAATAATGAGTTTGACCTGACAGCTAGATCAAAAATAAGATGAAAGTTAATACTTGATTACGATAAGACTTGTGTTGTACCATCATGGATCCAACCATATATAAATTCTTCAAGGAAGGAGACCCATTTTCTACTTTTTTGGATACTCCTACTGCTCAACACTAAGGAGTCAATCAAGTGTTCCTTTGGGACTCACTGGTTAATGGTAGGTGGTTGCTAGAACATAGGGAAAACATTGGTTGACTTACATGATGCAGAACACCAAGTAAGCTGTGTTTGTTAGAGGAAGTGACTTCTTCAAAAGAAGGGAATGCATGGTAGATACTAAGCAGATCTGTTATGTTTAGAACTATGCCTCCAATTTCTATTCACATTTGACTATCATTATAAACCCATTAAAAATAAGTTGTATATATATATTTTTTTTCCACAGTTGCATTTTTAATTAATTAATTTATTTATGTATTTATTTTTGGCTGTGTTGGGTCTTCGTTTCTGTGCGAGGGTTTTCTCTAGTTGTGGCAAGTCGGGGGCCACTCTTCATCGCGGTGCGTGGGCGTCTCACTGTCACGGCCTCTCTTGTTGCGGAGCACAGGCTCCAGATGCACAGGCTCAGTAGTTGTGGCTCACGGGCTTAGTTGCTCCGAGGCATGTGGGATCTTCCCAGACCAGGGCTCGAACCTGCATCCCCTGCATTGGCAGGCAGATTCTCAACCACTGAGCCACCAGGGAAGCCCAAGTTGTATATTTATTTACCTCCCTTTAGATTGATGATGATATTTTCCCTTAGAACTACTGATGGTTTCCTTGTTACATGGTTTTGTATCCTACTTGCTGGAGCTAGTATATATAACCCCAGTACAAGGACTTCTAGAAGACTGGGGATGTGTATTAACAAAAGAAACACATGTTTATGTGGCTAAACAATATATAAATATATGTAAACAATATATAAATGTTTATATAAATCAACACACACATTGTACACAAAATACCAATATTTTCTGACTGATGCCTATAATGTAGCACTAACCAGTCAGGACTGTCATATATGGTTGTGCAGATTGTGTTTCCCACAAGGATATAGCCAAGAGGGTGAGTGGTGACTCACCAAGCTATGCATCTGATATAAGGAGGCAGCCAGCAGAAGGGAGGCAAACCTTTTTAATTTCAGGAAGTCATATCCACTGTCCCCACCATGCATTCACAGAAGGAAGGCATGTTTTTCCAATTCACACAAGGAATCCATAAAACTATAGTGCACTAGTAAAATCAAATGATTTAAAAAATTCACTAAGAGCCCCCTACATGCTGAATCTCAAATGATTTCCAACTCATTCAATTATTACAAGTAACAGCAGCTACAACCTGAGAAATTTTGTCTCCTGAAGACAAATGCATCAGATCCTAGAACCTACTGCCACCAAATGAAACAAATCTGTGCCCCTATGCTCCAGTAAGACAATTTTAAGTTGGACTAACCTGAGGTGAGAATGAGGATTGAAACAGACCCACACAGAAATGCTCTGAAACAAATGAAAGAATAAGTTAAGAGAACAGAAGGAGCTAGGAATGCACCCATCAGCCTGCATATCCCATGGATAGATACAACATTCTCATTATGTACATGTGGTTGCCCCATTCTTAGAAGACATCTTAATGACCTAGGGACATTTTTCTCTTGGGGTTTCCTTTATTATTCTTGCATTTACTGCCACCTTTACACCCAGCCTCTGAGTAGTTTAAGAACAGTGTATAAATGATTCTGAAATTCATTAACTACAGCTGAGCAATTGCACTATTCAACCAGAATACAAGCATAATTCAAGGTAATGAATCCTTAACTGTGGGTATGATATAAGAATTGCCTCTTCCAGGAGGTCCTACAGTCAGTCAGTTAATACTCCATGTGATACATGGTTTTAGAGAAACTAGTCATTATTTGGGGGAGTTCAAAAGGCTCAGGGCATGTTCCAAAGCTGAACATTGTGACTGGCACCATTTTTATACATTCCATGTAAATAACCCAATAATGGAAGTAAAACATACAAATTACTTAATTAACCATGCTGGTAACATGTACTCATGAACCTTGTCTCATATCTGAATCACATCCGTGTCTAAGCCCTGTCACTGTTCTTCATACCATTCTTGAACCTCATGTCATTTCTGAAATTGATCACCTGTCATCCCAATTCTAGGCCACCATAAACTCTTCATCCCAGTAATTTAACATTTGCTTTTAAGCTGAATCAAAAAATACCAGAAATCAAAACAGTTGTTTCAAAATACCCTGTAATCAACATACTCTAGACCCTCAAGGTATTTAAAATATAGTTGGGAAATCAAAATTAAGCCCACTGGAAGTATAACTAACTGAAAATTTAACACAGGTTGTGGTGGAAAGGTTGTCAAAAGCTGACACATGACTAATATCAAATAAGTGGATCTGAATAAAACTGATCTAGGAGGTCAAAGAGGGAAGTCTTATAGTAGGCTGTAATCAGTGATGTAAGACAGAGAATCTTGCTAATGTCAATAAAGAGAGGTGCCTAGGTTCTCCAGTGGGAAGTAGGAAACCTTAAGACCTCATCACACTCACACAAAAGATCCAAACATGGGTGTTTTTATTACAAGGAAAATGGTCAAGTTACCTCATAGATCATAAAACTCTCTTACATCCATCTGACAGAGAATTTACTTATAGGTCAATGGACACCCTGGTACAAGCTGTGGTTGGGGTATGAGACCAGATGAAAAGACACGGTAATTGAACATGCACAAGTGTAAAGGAGCGTAAAGTGGCTTTATTTCAACTTGGGGTGGTGGTTATTGTCGCTACTCTTCAAAATTTTTTGATTTGGAGTATGGATGGTAAACATTTGCGTCCACCTGGAGGGTAAGGTTAATGGAAGAGAAGACTGAAGTGTGTAACAGGTGGGTGAAAAGACAAAAGCCTGAAAGTTTTACTTACTTCTATAAACAAAGGGGATTTAAGAAAATTTTAGCAAATGAACCATGTGATGAAAGTGGGTTTACAGAATCAAAACTGGAGACTTGGACAGATTACATGATTACATGTATGTGCAGGGTGACACTAGGAATATTTAGGTAGGCTGCATCCAGTATTTCTATAAAATTATTTGTGTTCTCCTGCAACATCAGTGGTAAAAATAACATAATATTTGAATCCTCAATGGGCTAATCTTTCATGATTCCTTCTACATGCTGATTATATGAGACCTTGGTAATGTACGCATGCCCTGTATATATTAAAATCTTGATTGGTTTATAACCTTGCAATCTATTTGTACCCATTTATTATCTTTTATATAAAATCAGACATTTTGAGTTGTCTCTGATGCTGGATCTAAAGAATCGAAAGAAGAGGAGTTTAGGCCACAGGAGCATTCTTGCAGAGAGGATATAATTCAAGATATCAGCAAAGCAATAAAAGGGTCTGACTGTCCCATCCCAAGTATATGAAATTCAAAGTATGACACCAGGATTCTTTAATAAAGGAATAGAAGTATATGGTTCCTGTCCTTGAAGATTCTAGTGCCAGATAAGCCTTTACAATTCAGACTTCTAGAAGAAGGGGGAGAGATATGGAAAAAAAGAACTAATAAATCTCTAAAACTTGACAAGTGACAGATCTCTGCCTGGTTAACTGGCTATGTGATTTTAGTAGATTCTTCTGTCATTCCCAATTCCTCTTATTCGTAAGAATTTTGTAATATTTAAATGACACAAGGGAGAGCAATCTTATATTTGCTTTGCAGAACATTTCAGGAAGTGCAGTCACAATGTACTGTGTAGTCTCATTTCCACTACTCTGCAAAGACAAAGTTGTATAATCAACTCCAAATCAGGAAAAAAATACACAATTATTTTCATTATTTTATAATATTTCATTGCTGAAAAAATGATGCATATACTTAGAGCTGTGTTCAGCTAAAATATCTAAAGTACATCAAGGGCAGATCAAGATGGCAGAGTAGAAAGATTCTGAGCTTACCTCCTCCCATAGACACACCTAAACCACAGCTACACATAAAATAGGTACCTCTGAAAACAACCTGAAGACTAGTTGAAGAGACTTTCTACAACTAAGGATATAAAGAAAAGGCCACATTGCTATGTGTAGGAGGGACAGAGATGCAGTCTAACCACAACCC
Organism: Balaenoptera musculus; assembly: GCF_009873245.2. Classification (NCBI taxonomy): domain Eukaryota; kingdom Metazoa; phylum Chordata; class Mammalia; order Artiodactyla; family Balaenopteridae; genus Balaenoptera; species Balaenoptera musculus. The sequence goes on from NC_045798.1 coordinate 57,379,939, forward strand.
ACAGCCCAGGTGTGGCAACCCACAAGCAGGACAAATATCACAACTGTGGAGGTTCCCCCTGAGGAACAAGGGGACTATCTCCACATTGGGCTCCCCAGCCTGGGGAACCTGTACCAGGAAGATGAGTCCCCACAATGTCTGGCTGTAAAAACCAGTGAAGTGGCTATAAAAAACAGTGAAGTTGTGAATTTCCTGGTGGTCCAGTGCTTAGGACTCGGCACTTTCACTGACAAGGCTTGGGTTCTATCCCTGGTCAAGGAACTAAGATCCCACAATGTGCATGGTGCAGCCAAAAAAGGAAAGTGAAGCTTACATCTGGGAAAGCCAGAGGGCTGTGGGAAACCAAGATTTTGCTCTTAAAAGCTCACACACAAACTAACTCACTGTGAGTCCCTGCACCAAAGCAGCAGCTTGAAAAGTGCCAGGATCACATAAGATGGAGATTCATTGACTAATTTTAGGTCATGTGCCATAAGGGTAGGAATCTGGTGGAACCTTCTTTGGGGAAAAAAGTGTTGGTATTTTTAAAATTTTTACTCTCTTTCCATCTAGCTAGTCTGGCTCTGGCAGGCACCATTTATGTCACTCTCCATCAACCTAGATAACACCGTACACCCTACCCCAGTCTTCCTCTGAGGAGCAACGCCACCCAAACCACCCATTCTGGCCAGCCCCTCCAGAGCAGCTCCTGCTCCAGGGGTGATCCAAGTACAGGCCCACAACAATCACAGCTCAGCCTTGCAGTCAGCTGTGCTAGGTGCCAGCCCCAAACATAAGCACTCCTGTGTCAGTAAAGACCCAACCTCTCAGCCAGCTGAGCTGGGGGTCAGCCTCACCGACCAATGTGCCCTTAGCAGTTCAGCCAGGAGGTGAACCCCTCCCACCAGTGCACCTGCAACAATTGCAGACCAACCACAAGAAGAGGTTGTACACAGCCCACATAGGGGATACCAAGGAGTACCTTGCTCTGGTGACCAGGGAGAAATGTGCCACTGAGCCCCATAAGACACCATCTACATAAGGCTAATTTTTCAAGATCATGAGATGTAGCATATATACTTAATACACAGAAACAAGCAAAGAAAAGTAGAAAAATGCGAAGAAAAAGGAATACTTTCCAAATAAAACACAAAACTCTGAAAAACACAAAATTCAGGAAAAGAACTGAATAAAATGGAAATGAGTAATTTACCAGATAAAGAGTTCAAAGACATAGTCAGAAATATGCTCATTGAACTTAGGAAAAGAATGGATGAACTCAGTGAGAAATTCAACAAAGAGATAGAAAATATATTAAAAACAAATCAGACCTGAAGAATACAATAACTGATACAAAAAAATATACTAGAAAGAATCAACATCAGATTAGAGGATGCAGAGAACAGATCAGAAATTTGGAAGACAGTTGAGTGAAAATCACCCAATTGAGATAACAGAAAATAAAAATAATTTTAAAAATGAGGAGAGTTTAAGGGACTTCTGGGACAACATCCAATGCACCAACGTTAATATTATATGAGGCCTTAGGAGAAGAAGAGAGGGAAAAAAAGGGACAAAAAACTTATTTGAAGAAATAATAGCTGAAAACTTCCCTAACCTGGTGAGGAAACAGACATCCAAGTCCAGGAAGCACATAGAATCCCAAATAAGACAAATCCAAAGAGACCCACACCAACACACATTATAATTAAAATGTCAAAAGTTAAAGACAGAATCTTAAAAGCAGCAAGGCAAAACAAAAACTAGTTGCATACAAGGGAACCTTCACAAGACTATCAGCTGATTTTTAGCAGAAACTTTACATGCCAGAAAGGACTGGCATGACATATGCAAAGTACTAAAAGGAAAAAAAATTACAGCCAAGAATACTCTGCTCAGTAAGGTAAACAGTCGGTATTGGAGGAGAGATAAAGAGCTTCCCAGACAAGCATATGCGAGAGGAGTTCATCACCACTAAACTAGTCTTACAAGAAATGTTAGAGGGACTTCTTTAAACAGAAAAGAAAAGGTCATAATAAGAAACAAGAAAATTATAGAAGAAAAAAAATCACTGATAAAGGTAACAGTACAGTAAATGTGGTAAATCAACCACCTATAAAACTAGTATGAAGGTTGAAAGTCAAAAAGTACTAAAATCATATATAGCTAAACTCTTTAAGTCATACACGAAATAAAATGATTTAGAATATGTGTCAAAATATAAAGCATGGGGGGAGGGAGTAAAAATGTAGTGCTTTTATAATGCACTTGAATTTAAGCAACCATTAACTTTAAATAGACTGCTAAATACATAGGTTGTTATATATGAACCTTATGAACCTCATGGTAACTATAAACCAAAAACCTGTAACAGATACCAAAATAAATAAATTAAGAGAAAGATAATACAAACATAACACTAAAGAAAGTAATTAAATCACAAGGGAAGAGAACAAGAGAATAAAGGAACAGTGAAGAACTATAAAAACAACCAGAAAACAATTAACTAAGTGGCAATAATTACATATCTATCAACAATTACTTTAAATGTAAATGGACTCAAAAGATATAGCATGGCTGAATGGATATAAAAACAAAACCCATTTTTATGCTGCCTATGAGAGACTCACTTCAGATCCAAAGAAACACACAGACTAAAAGTGAAGTGATGAAAAAAGATATTCTATGCAAATGTAAACAAAAAGAAAGCTGGGGTAGCAATACTTAAAGTTCAATGAAAATAAGAGCTGGTTGATTGAAAACAAAATTGATAAACCTTTAACCAGACTCATCCAAAAAAGAAAAGGAGAGAGGGCTCAAATCAATAAAATCAGAAATGAAAGAGGAGACTTTACAACAGACATCACAAAAATACAAAGGATCATAAGAGATTGCTATGAACAATTCTACGTCAATAAAATGGGCAACTTAGAAGAAATGGACAAATGCTTAGAAATGCACAATCTCCTAAGACTGAATTAGGGAAAAACAGAGAATATGAACACACCAGTTACCAGTAATGAAATTGAATCAATAATCAAAAATCTCCTAACAAAGAAAAGTTCAGGACCAGATGTGAAAACACTACAAAGAAAGAAAAAAAAAAATTACTGGCCAATACTTCTGATGCAAAAGTTCTCAATGAAATATTAGCAAACTGAATTCAATAATACATTAAAGGATCATACACAATGATCAAGTGGAATTTATTCCAGGGATGCAAGGAAGGTTCAATATCTGTAAATCAATCAACATGTTACACCACATTAACAAAATGAAGGATCAAATGATGCAGAAAAAGCATCTGACACAATTCAACATCCATTTATGATAAAAATTCTTAACAAAATGGGTATAGAGGGAATATACTTCAACATAATGAAGCCATATATGACAAACCCACAACTAACATCATACTCAATGATGAAAAGCTGAAATCTTTTCCTCTAAGGTTGGGAACAAGACGGGGATGTTCACTCTCACCACTTTTATTCAACACAGTATTGGAAGTCCTAGCCACATCAACTAGACAAGAAAGAGAGATAAAAGGCCATTTTTAATAAATAAAATAAGTAAATGGGAAAGAAAAAAGTAAAACTGCCACTATTTGCATGACATGACATTATATACAGTAAACCCTAAAGGCTCTACCAAAATCTACTAGGACTAAAGCATGAATTCAGTAAAGTTGCAGTATACAAAATCAATATACAGAAATCACTTGTATTTCTATACATTAATAATGAACTATCAGAAGAAAAATCAACACAACAATCCCATTTACAGTTGCATCAAAAAGAATAAAATACCTAGGAATAAATTAACTAAGGAAGTGAAAGCCTATACTCTGGAATCTATAAGACACTGATGAAAATAACTGAAGATGACACAAATAAATGAAAGGATATACCATGCTCATGGGTTGGAAGAATTAATATTGTTAAAATGTCCACACTACCCAAAGCAATCTACAGATTCAATGCAATCTCTTTCAATATACCTATGACATTTTTCACAGAACTGGAACAAATAATCCTAAAATTTGTATAAAACAACAAAAGACCCCAAACAACCAAGGTAATCTTAAGAAAGAACAAAGCTGGGAGTATTACACTCACTGATTTCAAACTATACTACAAAGCTGTAGTAATTAAAACTGTATAGTACTGACACAAAAACAGACACTTAAATGAATGAACACAATAGAAAGCCCAGAAATATATCCATGTTTGTATGGTAAATTAATTTATGCCAAAAATAGACAGTGAGGAAAAGACCATTTCTTAAATATATGGTGTTGGGAAAACTGAATAGCTATATGCAAAAGAATAAAACTAGACACCTTTCTCATATCATATACACAAATAAACTCAAAATGGATTAAAGACTCAAATATACAACCTGAAACCATAAAACTCCTAGAAGAAAACATAAATAGTATGCTTTTTCACATTAGTCAGAGCAATACTTTTCTGATCTCTCTCCACAGGCAGGGTAACAAAAGCAAAAATTGACAAATGGGACCACATTAAACTAAAAAAGCTTTTGCACTGCAAAGGAAACCATCAACAAAACAAAAAGGCAACCTACCAAATGGGGGAAGATATTTGCAAATTATATGTCTGATAAGGAGTTAATATCCAAAATGTATAAAGAACTCAAACATCTCAATATATTTTAAAAAATCCAATTAAAAAATGGGCACAGGACCTGAAAAGACATTTTTCCAAGGAAGTCATACAGATGGCCAACAGTTAGATTAAAAAATGCTGAATATCACTAATAATCAAAGAAAAACAAATCAAAATCACAATGAGATATCACCTCACACCTGTCAGAATGGCTATTATCAAAAAGACAAGAAACAACAAATGTACAAGGCTTTGGAGAAAAGGGAATCCTCATGCACTGTTGCTGGGGACATAAATTTGTACAGCCACTATGGGAAAGAGGATGGGGGTTCTTCAAAAATTAAAAATATAATTACCATTTGATCCAGCAATTCCACTTATGGGTATTTATCCAAACAAACCCATAATCACTAATTCAAAAAGATATATGTAACCCTATGTTTATTGAAGTATTATTTACAATGGCTAGTATATGGAAGCAACCTAAGTGTCCATGAATAGATACATGGATAGAGAAGATGTAGTATAAACATACAATGGAATCTTAGCCGTAAAAAAAGAATGAAATCTTGCCTTTTGCAACAACATGTATGGATTTAGAGGGTATTAAGCTAGGTAAAATAAGTCAGACAGAGAAAGACAAATACTGTATGATTTTACTTATATGTGGAATCTAAAAAACAAAATAAATGAAAGAACAAGTCAAAACAGAACTCATTGATACTCATAGATACAGAGTATCATAGATACAGAGAACAAACTGTTGGTCACCAGAGGGGTGGGGAGATGGAGGTTCGGGGAAGTAAGTGAAGGGGATTAAGTGGTACAAACTTCCAGTTATAAAATAAATGTCACAAGGATGTAAAGTACAGCATAGGGAATATAATCAACAATATTGCAATAACAGCATAATGACAGATTTTTACTAGATTTATCATGATCAATTTGTAATGCATATAAATGTCAAATCACTATGTTTCACACCTGAAACTAATACAATATTATATGTTAACTATATTCAATAAAATTTTCTTAAAGTGCATCAATCATTGAATTGCTGCAACCACCTGGTCCTCTTTCCATTTCTCTTTTTTTCTGAAACCCTACCTCTCTCTATCTCATTTTCCTTTGTCTTTGTGTCTGTTATTTTTGTCTCCTTTTCTCTTCTCTATGTCTTTCTTTGTATTGGTTTCTCTCTTCTCCTATTCATGTCTCTCTCCACACCCTCACCCCAATAAACATTTCTCCCTTAGCCCTCATATGTCTTCATGCTATTCTTATCTTGAAAAAGGAAAATGAATGTTTTTGCTTAGCCACCTAGCTTGCATTTCCTCCTAAGATACTTTTAGAAAAATTCAAGTAAAAAACAAGGTATTCAAGCCAAACTTGAGAGGAAAGTTGTGGTAAAATGGCACAAATTAAAACATGAGAAAAAATATGGTTATTAGTTGAATTATTTTGAAGAACCATTATCAGTGTAGAGAAATGACAAAGGAACTGGTTTTAAGATGCTGGTGCAATTTGAATGAATGCCTGATACTGAAGCTTCCCAAAAAAGAAGTTAGCTCACAGCTTGAGGTGCCCACTGTGGGATCACAGGCCCAACTGGACCCCTGCCTCTGTTCTTTTGGCCATGTGTCCTCTCTATGTTTCTTCCTTATTTATCCTCTCTAAAACTCTGTTTACTCATCAATATTTTTTTTAATAGTATGGAACCTGAGCTAAGGTAATGTAAGCAAGGTGTTTAGCACAGTCCCTAGTACTTAGTCCATGTTCAAAACTGTTAGTCATTATCATCAACATGATTTTTATTATTTTTATTGGCCACAAGAATAACAACTTCCAGTTTTTATTCAATCTCTTAAAGGCAATTATCCACTCTGATTTTCATGTTCTTTTCTTCCATGAGAGTTTAGCTAGTTCTTATTTTAATTTTTATTTGTGTAAATGTATATATATCTAAAATTTAATGGGCAAAGTTTCCTCAAAATTCATGAGAAAAAATAACAGTACCCTTACTCATTGACTGTGATAAGTTTAAAATGTATACTATAAATCCTAATGCAACCACTAAAATAACAAAGAATATTAGATAATAAGCAGACTAAGGAAATAAATAAAATCATAAAATATCATTAATGAAAAGAAAGCAGATAGAGAAAAAAAAGGGCAAAGAATTTTAGATGAGACATACAGAAAACAAAAACAAAGATTAGAGATCAGTAATCATTTACACTACATGTAAATAGTCTAGAGTAAGATTAGACAAAAAGAGCAAGACCAAGCTACATGATGCTATAAGAAATTCATTCTAAATAAAGGATACAAATAGGTTAAAAGTAAAAGGATGGTAAAAGATATACCTTGCTAACACTAATCAAAAGAAAACTGAAGTGCTAGATTAATAGCAAAGTAAATTTCAGAATAAAGTATATTATTAGAGATATAGAAGTCTATTTTATAATGATAAAGGAGAAATATAAAAATCCATGGACATAATCAAAATTTCAAAACCCTTCTATTGTAATCGGTAGAACAAGTGGACAGAAAATCAGTAGTATATAGAAGACTTGAGCAACATAATCAATTCACTTAACCAATTGACATTTATAGGATGCTCTACTGAACAACAGAAGAATAGGCATGTTTTTCAAGTGTACATGGGATGTTTACCAAGATATAAAATATTCTGTGTCATAAAATATTTTAAAATACATTTAAAAAGATATAAGTCATACAAAGTATGTTCTCTGATAAAATGGAATTAAATTAAGATTAAATAACAGAAAGATGTCTGGACAATTTTTTGAAATATTTGATAACTAAATAACATACTTCAATGTAGCCCATGTGTCAAAGAAGAAATTAAAAGGGAAATTATAAAGTAGTTTGAATTGAATGAAAATGAAAAGACTTTAGATTTTGTGGGATTCTACTAAAGCAGGAGTTAGGGGGAAATTTATAGCACTAAATGCCTACCTATATGAGAAAAGAAAAGAAGTCTCACATCAATGACCTCAGTTTCACACAAAGAAACCAGGAAAAGAAAAGCAAATTAAATGCAGATTGAGGAAAATAATAAAGATCAGAGTAAAAACAATGAAGTAGAAAAATAATAGATAAATAAATGAAACCAAAGTGATTTTTTGAGATCAATAAAATCATTTAATTTCTGACTAGTTTGATCAGGAAAAAATGACAGAAGATAAAATATTGTCAATACAAGGAATGAGAGAAATGACTTTGTAAGAATTACTGCAGACATCAAAACCCAGCAGACATTACATAAAAAGAATGCTACAGACTGATAGAGATATTGGGGTTATAGAGATACTGCTAAACAAAATTTTAGCTAAAAAAAAAAAAAAAGATTTTCCTCACGTGTCAAGTAGTCTCCGACTATTTGTTCATATTTAAGAATGGGTGACTAAAATAGTAACTGAAAGCCCAGTATACCTGGAAAACTTGAGAAATGGTGAGCTTCTCTTTGTTTCTCTTCTGACCATTTGGTCAGGGACTCTGCTATTTTTTTGATAATGAATCCCAGGTTTCTCTTATGGGGAATCTTCTCTTTCGGGCCAATCAAGATATAGAAGGCAACATTCAAATCTTTTATCTGTAGTCTGTAGGACTAACTGTCAATATTTTTTAGAAAATATGCGGGAAATGTTTATGGGTTTGATTGCTCATGACAGGGTAATATATTCCTGAAGCATTCGGCACATAAGGCACTGAGATGGAGGAAGGGTGTAGCTTACAAAATCACTTAAGTAATGTGATGGTTCTTAACATCCTATATCAGAAATGAGCTACTAACACTTAAAAACTACATGGGAACTTACACATTAAAACCTGTCATATTAAAGCTTTCAAATTAACCATCTTAGCAACATGGACTCTAAATCCAATGGTCAGATATTACTAAAACAATTTCTTAAACTTCTTTTGGTTTTTCATTTAGACCTCTAAGTACTTTTTATGAATATTTTCAATACCCTAAGAATGAATTGATTTAGGAAATAGACAAGATGCTAATTAGAGTAATATGGAAGATGATCAAGCTGAGGATACAATTGTGACCTCAAAAAGGTGTCTTTGAAAGTAGTGGGACTTGAACACTAGGTCTAAAGAAAATTTCAGAAGAGAAATTCCAAATGCATTTTGAATGCTGACAGCCTCGTTAGAATAAATGAATCTACTACCAAAATGACTACTTTGAAAGACAGCTGTCACTTGGATGTATAAATTTAGGTGTGTCAGCAGGAGTGGGAGTAATTAGGAGGTCCAATTTATCTTTACACACACACTTTGGGTAAGTATTCCAGGTGAGGTCAAGGAAGTCGCCCCACTACTTACCTGCGAAAGCCTATTAAAGTTGAACTGCCTCCTGAGAATGTGTGGCTGATGACAGCAGAAGGCAAGAAGGCCACCGCTTTGATAAATACCCTAAGGGTTTGCAAAATGGCAGTGCTGGGAGGCATGTGCCAAATCATGTTTGGCTTTGGCCCTATAACTTGTGATGCTGTCAAGGACTCATCACGTCAATTGGTGGAAAATGGATTACTGTCATTCTTCAAGGCACGGCACATCATTCCCCATTGATTGGCATGCCAAATCCTTCACAAAGTAATGAGTCAGGGATGATTCAAATCATCATCCAACTGTCAGCTTGATTGCATAGCCCTCTATCAATGGGATTAAACTGATGTGGCATCCAAAATGTAATGAAAGGCATTACTTCATGTAAGAAGTTGACAGGAAGACAGGGGTGCTGGGCCCAGGAGGCCTAGGCATATAGAAAAAATAATAATAAGAACAAAACTGGGAAGAGTGAATTGATAGATGATGTAAATATATTTTTCAGTCTCTTAGGAGATGTTATGACTAAAGGGAATTACATTTCTCTTCATGGTGAATTAGATCTGATAGGAACACTGTAGAAATTATCTAGCTGATGGCTATTCTCTGACAAAAAAGAAACTGAGGTAAAGGAAGGGAAATGAATCATGAATTTTGGTTACTGAGGAGAGAATGGGAGCATAATACAAGGCGTGTTTTTTGGAGGGAAAGAAACTTAGTTTTCAGTCTTGGTTCTTCTATTTACGTGTGTGTCATAATACGCAAGCCCCTAAGCCTCTGTCTCTTCACCTACCAAATGGGTTACATACATCATATGTATCTATATTTATATCTATGTACATATATGTGAGATATATATATATATATATATAAAGATTAAGGGTGTAAATCACTAAGACAATTAGGATCCCATATCAACATATGACAGGAAAAATATGCTGTTATATTGTTTTATTTTCATGAAATACACACATAAAAAATGCCTGTTGTAGAGGTTCAAACTGAATCACTTATTTTTCTATTGCCTTGGTGATCACCAGTATTTTTTCTTAGAAAAAAGCCATCCTTGCACAAAAATACCTCATACATATTATCCTATTTAATATAATTTAGAGAAATCATAAATCTTGGCAAGGTCACATTCTTAATAAAAGGTTAAGGTTTTATTGATATGGCTCTAAAGCCTCTTCTTAATCATGAGCTCTGATGCTTCTCATGGTGATGTTGTTCTTAGTTCATTAGTGGAAGAAAACATTCTCCTGGTGTTTTTTTTTTAGCAGTGGCACCAGGGTCCTGCTGTCTCATGTTCTATGATCCAGTGGATTGTGCCCCAAGAGACCTGAATTGCATGTAAGTAGCTACCTATGTGATAAGTGGAACTTGCTCACAAATTGCCCCAACACAATTTTCTCACCATTTTAAGTTGATTAAAAGTATATTATTTTGGATTTTAGCAAACATTTTGTTTTGGGGGATGGAAAGTATTACACTTCTACCTTTATTAGCTAAAGGAATTATTTGTCAACTGACTAAAAACCTAAGCAACTGAGGTATTACTGGGGTGTTGGAACCTGAAAGGGGAGGTATCATTTTATGAACAAAAACTGTCCCCAGACTCAGGCATGAGGACCAGTGTTAGGAATGTGAATTGGGGTGAACTATTTAGGCTTCTATTCGAATGTTATAAGTCCCACCATATTATATGCCAGATTATTTAGATATGGATATTGTGCAAAGTTCTGGAAATCTCATCTTTAGAGTGGTGTTAACAATTCAAAGAGTATCCAAAGAAGGGAAAGAGACCTTTGATCAAACAAGTTGAGAAAATCTTGTACACTGTGTCCCTTTTAAAGAATCTCAAATGCATACTAGCATGTTAAAGTTTCTAAGAAATCCTGTGGTAAAGAAACCTATTTAACTTTGCTCACTGCAGTATTTCTATAGCTTCTGTGACAAGTGACGTTCTTTCTTGTATGATGTCTACGATAGTACCTAGAACAGGGTCTGGGATATAGGAGAGGCTCAAGAAATACTTATAAGAATGTTGTGGAGTCAAGTTCCCAATGGATTAATATCTCACGGTTGTAGTACAGAAGAAGCTGATTTGATGGATATGCATTGTACTGTGGCAGACACTGGAGAAAGAGTATAAAACAATAAATGTGACATATGCATTGGCCTCAAAGGAGTTTAAAGTTTACTGGAAATGGCAGAAATGTTTGTAAATGAAAAAAGGAAGCCGGTATCACATAAATATTGAGAGTGCTAGCTTTGGTCTCAGACAGAACTGAGTTCAAGTTTTGACATTACCACTTACCAGGGGATGGTCTAAGGCAAGTTATTTAATAATTCCAAAGCTTCAGTCTTCTAACATGGAAAATGGAGATAACAGAGTCATACAGCTCACTTGGATGTTATTTAGTGTGATGTAAGCAAAAAGAAATAACTGCATTTTGTCTCTGCACCAAACAATGTCATACATCACTCAAATATTTCCTGAATGGTTTAATGATAATTAATTATATATTTTTAATTTCTACTTAGTGAAGTACCTTAGTGAAGGTACTTAGTGAAGAAGAAAATATTGTTGAATGAATAAAAGACTGAATCAGAGAAGCATTTTATAAGCACAGCGCATGCAACAGCCTCATCTCTGGGTACACGATTTTCCTCTTGTCATTGCATTAGTAGCCGTATGAATGAGCATTTATGAATATTCACCTTTTTCTATAATATCCTGTGGTCACTTTGTAAGGTGTCAACTTGGCTAGGCTGAACTACACTTATCATAGCTTTTCCCTGTATGTTCCAGTGTAGGGTAGGCCAAAAGAGACCTTTTTCCTTTTTTCTTTCCTTTTCTTTTCTTTTCTTTTCTTTTCTTTTCTTTTCTTTTCTTTTCTTTTCTTTTCTTTTCTCTTCTGTTCTCTTTCTTTTCTTTTCCTTTTTTCTTTCTTTCTTTCTCTCTTTCTTTCTCTCTTTCTTTCTTTCTTTCCTTCTTTGCTTTCTCTCTCTTTCTTTTGATGATATTTGCTGGATGAAAGTAAAGCACCAGTCACTTTGTAGCTCATACATGTTATCACTTACCTGCTGGCTCCCATCTTCATGTGGGTATCAGATGGGCCTGTAACTGTTCCATCTTCCCCTGGATCCTCCTTCAGTGTCTCTGACTCCTGACCAGGTGTGTTTAGCTCCATAATGAAGGACACAAACCTTACCTGCCCCATCAAAGTTAAAAGCAGCACAAACTGCCATGAGTTTCAGTCCATCCTTGAGGGCTCCAGCTCAAATTATGTAAAATCTTTCTAATAGCCCATGTTTTCCCTTTGAGGAGAACCTAGGACATTTCTTTGATTCTTATGGAAGTAATTAGGGTCCAGAGGGTTCTCCTTTCATGTAACATTTCCTAACCAGAGAGACTGTGGGGCAGTGTAAGACTAAGCCAGATACCTGGGATCTAGTCCCAGTTCTCAGCAAACCAGCCCCGGGTCCCCAGGTAAATCAGTAATTCTGTGAGTGTCAGCTTCTGCTTAATACAATGGATAGTCAGTTTTTTCCCTGCATAACTCATACAGCTATTGTAGAGATAAACTATTACACTGAAAGCTAACACACCTTGAAAAAATAAGTAAATCTCTAGTATTTACAAGAATTATTGAAGTATTATTTTGGCATTATTATTATTCTTCTTTCAAATCCACCATTTAGTGAGCACTTATTTTATGCTGTGCACCATGCTGAGAACACATTTCATTTTCTCATTTATTCCCTGTAGAAGAGGCTTTATTCCCCCTACTGTACTTATGAGAAAATAGTTAGAACTCAGGTTAGTTAGATAACTACCCCAGAGTTTTAGCCAGAGTGCCTAAACATTTCTTTATAACATATGGAATACACAGAAAAATTGTTCAAACTTGGTTTGAATGTTGAAAATGTGGTGAATTATCTGCATTAGTTGTATAATAGTTGTGCTACATAAAGTTGTTTATAATAAATTTTATGAAATTGTGTAATGATGTGATACTAAAATGAAAAAGTACTACAAATACAGTCAATGTAACTCTAGACAACTGAAATTGCCAAATCACGTGACTCATATCAGAGATTCTTTCTGACTTCAGAAAGGTTAGTGTGACTGAAAAAATAAAGAAATATCCCTGAGGCACCAACTGTCTATCAATCAAAAACTTTCAGTTGATATTTAAGAACAGCTATTTAACTTCAAGCAATATTATTATAATTAGAAAAAATTGAAAGTAAGAATTTTAATATGGTAAATAGTAAATGTGGATTAAATCATGTGATGCCTTAAAAGGTGATAATAGCTTAAGATTTTAAGTTTGGGTTTTGAAAATCAGCATATCATGTTGACATGTAATTGTTGTTGGCCAAAAGTATTTCAGAAAAATATTTAGAATTGGAATGGGAAGAAGGCTTAGAGTTTGATTGAAATAACAAAGAAGAAATTATTTATGTAGATAAATATATACTATTTTCTATGTGAACATGAATGTATGTGATGTGTGTGTGTGTGTTTGTTTATATGTTTACCCAAAAATCTATGTGTGTTTTATGATTAAGTGTAACTTAGATTTGAGAGAATATGGTACATGAGGGGATACGGTACATTTAAGCTGTTGTTAATTTTAAATCTTGCAAATTTAAGCCAAGACTCCAAATAGGTAAAATATTCTAGGTAAACAGTTAAAGAAAATGAACAGTGTGGATAATTATGAGCAGGTTAACATGATAAAAAATCTGCTTCATTGGGCGATTGGGATTGACATGTATACACTGATGTGTATAAAATTGATGACTGATTAAAAAAAAAATTCTAGTAAGGAAAAAAACAGAATGATTCAGAAGATAGAGAGTAACTCAGATGAGAATATGGTTTATTCTGTCTGCGGTGTCAGTAAAGGTTTCCTGAAGGAGGTAATTAGCATTATGGGTATTAAAGGAAGGAATAATATGCTGATTTTTGTATGCAGATATACCATGACACTGAGTGATTTTCTTTGTTTTATTTTATTAAGACCTAAAATAAAGGTGGCTGTAAACACACACACACACACACACAAAATCTGCTTCATTTTAGAACATGAAGTCTAAGATTTCAGAAAATTTAACTAAAATGTCAGTAAGTAAACTCCATAAATAGTGAATATGAAAGTAGAATAGTTTTTTTGCGAGAACACCAGAATCATAACTAGCTGCTGGACAATCATTGACAGGAAGACACTGGAACTCACCAAAAAACATACACCACATCCAAAGAAAAAGGAGAAGACACAGTGAGACCGTAGAAGGGGCACAATCACAGTAAAATCAAATCCCATAACTGCTGGGTGGGTGACTCACAGACTGGAGAACACTTATACCACAGAAGTCCACCCACTGGAGTGAAAGTTCTGAGCTCATGTCAGGATAACCAGCCTGGGGGTCTGGCAATTGGAGGAAGAAATCCTAGAGAATCAGACTTTGAAGGCTAGTGGGATTTGATTGCAAGACTTCGACAGGACTGGGGGAAACAGAGACTCAACTCTTGCAGGGTACACAAAAAGTAGTGTGCACATCAGAACACAGGGGAAGGACTAGTGACCCCATAGGAGACTGAACAAGACCTACCTGCTAGTGTTGGAGGGTCTCCTGCAGAGGTGGGGGGGTGGCTATGGCTCACAGTGGAGACAAGGACACTGTCAGCAGAAGTTCTGGGAAGTACTCCTTGGTGTGAGCCCTCCCAGAGTCTGCCATTAGCCCCACCAAAGAGCTCAGGTAGGCTCCAGTGTTGGGTTGTCTCAGGCCAAACAACCAACAGGGAGGGAACCCAGCCACACCTATCAGCAGACAAGTGGATTAAAGTTTTACTGAGCTCTGCCCAACAGAGCAGCAGTCAGCTCTACCAACCACGAGTCCCTCCAACCAGGAAACTTGCACAAGCATCTTAGATAGCCTCATCCACCAGAGGGCAGAGAGCAGAGAAAGAAGAACTACAATCCTGCAGCCTATGGAACAAAAACCACATTCACAGTAAGATAGACAAGGTGAAAAGGCAGAGGGCTATGTACCAGATGAAGGAACAAGATAAAACCCCAGAAACACAACTAAGTGAAGTGGAGATAGGCAACCTTCTAGAAAAAGAATTCAGAATAATGATAGTGAAGGTGATCCAGGACCTTGGAAAAAGAATGGAGACAAAGATCAAGAACATGCAAGAAATGTTTAACAAAGACATAGAAGAATTAAAGAACATCAAACAGAGATGAACAATACAATAACTGAAACAAAAACTACACTAGAAGGAATCAATAGCAGAATAACTGAGTCAGAAGAACGGATAAGTGACCTGGAAGACAGAATGGTGGAATTCATTGCTGTGGAACAGAAAAAAGAAAAAAGAATGAAAAGAAATGAAGACAGCCTAAGAGACCTCTGGGACAACATTAAACGTAACAATGTTTGCATTATAGGGGTCCCAGAAGGAGAAGACAGAAAGGACCTGAGAAAGTATTTGAAGAGATTATAGTTGAAAACTTCCTTAACATGGGAAAGGAAATAGCCACCCAAGTCCAGGAAGAGCAGAGAGTCCCATACAGGATAAACCCAAGGAGAAACACGCTGAGACACATAGTAATCAAATTGGCAAAAATTAAAGACAAAGAAAAATTATTGAAAGCAGCAACAGAAAAATGACAAATAACATACAAGGGAACTCCCATAAGGTTAACAGCTGATCTCTCAGCAGAAACTCTGCAAGCCAGAAGGGAGTGGCACAATATACTTAAAGTGATGAAAGGGAAGAACCTACAACCAAGATTACTCTACTCGGCAAGGATCTCATTCAGATTCAATGGAGAAATCAAAAGCTTTACAGACAAGCAAAAGCTAAGAGAATTCAGCACCACCAAACCATCTCTACAGCAAATGCTAAAGGAACTTCTCTAAGTGGGAAACACAAGAAAAGAAAAGGACCTACAAAAACAAACCCAAAACAATTAAGAAAATGGTCATAGGAACACGCATATTGATAATTACCTTAAACGTGAATGGATTAAATACTCCAACCAAAAGACTCAGGCTTGCTGAATGGGTACAAGAACAAGACCCATCTATATGCTGTATACAAGAGACACACTCCAGATCTAGGGACACATACAGACTGAAAGTGAGGGGATGGAAAAAGATATTCCATGCAAATGGAAATCAAAAGAAAGCTGGAGTAACAATACTCATATCAGATAAAATAGACTTTAAAATAAAGGAAGTTACAAGAGACAAGGAAGGACACTACATCACGATCAAGGGATCAAACCAAGAAGAAGATATAACAATTATAAATATATATGCACCCAACATAGGAGCACCTCAATACATAAGGCAGCTGCTAACAGCTATAAAAGAGGAAATCGACAGTAACACAATAATATTGGAGGACTTTAACACCTCACTTACACCAAAGGACAGATCATCCAAAATGAAAATAAATAAGGAAACAGAAGCTTTAAATGACACAATACACCAGATAGATTTAATTGATATTTATAGGGCATTCCATCCAAAAACAGCAGATTACACTTTCTTCTCAAGTGTGCATGGAACATTCTCCAGGATAGATCACATCTTGGGTCACAAATCAAGCCACAGTAAATTTAAGAAAATTGAAATCATATCAAGCATATTTTCTGACCACAATGCTATGAGATTCAAAATGAATTATGGGGAAAAAACCATAAAAAACACAAACACATGGAGTCTAAACAATACGTTACTAAATAACCAAGAGATCACTGCAGAAATCAAAGAGAAAATCAAAAAACACCTAGAAACAAATGACAATGAAAACACGATGATCCAAAACCTATGGGATGCAGCAAAAGCAGTTCTAAGGGGGAAGTTTATAGCTATACAAGCCTAAGTCAAGAAACAAGAACAATCTCAAATAAACAATCTAACCTTACAACTAAAGGAACTAGAGAAAGAAGAAAAAACAAAACCCAAAGTTAGCAGAAGGAAAGAAATCATAAAGATCACTTCAGAAATAAATGAAATAGAAATAAAGAAAACAATAACAAAGATCAATAAAACTAAAAGCTGGTTCTTTGAGAAGATAAACAAAATTGATAAACCATTAGCCAGACTCATCAAGTAAAAGAGGGAGAGGACTCAAATCAATAATTTTAGAAATGAAAAAGGAGAAGTTACAACAGACACCACAGAAATACAAAGCATCCTAAGAGACTACTACAAGCAACTCTATGCCAATAAAATGGACAACCTGGAAGAAATGGACAAATTCTTAGAAAGGTATAACCTTCCAAGCCTGAACCAGGAAGAAATAGAAAATATGAACAGACCAATAACAAGTAATGGAATTGAAACTGTGATTAAAAATCTTCCAACAAACAAAAGTCCAAGACCAGATAGCTTCACATGTGAATTCTATCAAACATTTAGAGAAGAACTAACATCCAACTTTCTCAAACTCTTCCAAAAAATTGTGGAGGAAGGAAAACTCCCAAACTCATTCTATGAGACCACCATTACCCTGATAACAAAACCAGACAATGATACTACAAAAAAAGGAAATTACAGACCAATATCACTGATGAAGATGGATGCAAAAATCCTCAACAAAATACTAGCAAACAGAATCCAACAACACATTAAAAGGATCATGCACCATGATCAAGTGGGATTTATCCCAGCGATGCAAGGATTCTTCAATATACGCAAATCAATCAATGTGATAAACCATATTAACAAATTGAAGAATAAAAACCATATGATCATCTCAATAGATGCAGAAAAAGCTTTTGACAAAATTCAACACCCATTTATGATAAAAACTCTCCAGAAAGTGGGCAAAGATGGAACCTGCCTCAACATAATAAAGGCCATATACGACAAACCCACAGCAAACATCATTCTTAATGGTGAAAAACTGAAACCATTTCCTCTAAGATCAGGGACAAGACAAGGATGTCCACTCTCACCACTATTATTCAACAAAGCTTTGGAAGTCCTGGCCACAGTAATCAGAGAAGAAAAAGAAATTAAAGGAATCCAAACTGGAAAAGAAGAAGTAAATCTGTCACTGTTTGCAGATGACATGATACTATATATAGAGAATCCTAAAGATGCCACCAGAAAACTACTAGAGCTAATCAATGAATATGGTAAAGTTGAAGGATACAAAATTAATGCACAGAAATCTCTTGCATTCCTATACACTAATGATGAAAAATCTGAAAGAGAAATTAAGGAAACACTCCCATTTACCATTGCACCAAGAAGAATAAAATACCTAGGAATAAATCTACCTAGGGAGACAAACGACCTATGTGCACAAAACTATAAGACACTGATGAAAGAAATTAAAGATGATACCAACAGATGGAGAGACATACCATGTTCTTGGATTGGAAGAATCAATATTGTGAAAATGACTGTACTACCCAAAGCAATTTACAGATTCAATGCAAGCCCTATCAAATTACCAATGGCATTTTTTACAGAACCAGACAAAAAATATTAAAATTTGTATGGAGACACAAAAGACCCAGAATAGCCAAAGCAGTCTTGAGGGAAAAAAATGGAGCTGGAGGAATCAGACTCCCTGACTTCAGACTATACTACAAAGCTACAGTAATCCAGACAATATGGTACTGGCACAAACACAGAAATATACATCGGTCGAACATCATAGAAAGCCCAGAGATAAACCCACACAGCTATGGTCAACTAATCTATGACAAAGGAGGCAAGGATATACAAGGGAGAAAAGACAGTCTCTTCAATAAGTGGTGCTGGGAAAACTGGACAGCTATATGTAAAAGAATGAAATTACAACACTCCCTAACTCCATACACAAAAATAAATTCAAAATGGATTAGAGACCTTAATGTAAGACTGGACACTATAAAACTCTTAGAGGAAAACATAGGAAGAACACTCTTTGACATAAATCACAGGAAGATCTTTTTTGATCCACCTCCTAGAGTAATGGTAATAAAACAAAAATAAACAAATGGGACCTAATGAAACTTAAAAGCTTTTGCACAGCAAAGGAAACCATAAACAACCCTCAGAATGGGAGAAAATATTTACAAATGAATCAACGGACAAAGGATTAATCTCTAAAATATATAAACAGCTCACACATCTCAATATTAAGAAAACAAACAACCCAATCCAAAAATAGGCAGAAGACCTAAATAGACATTTCTCCAAAGAAGACATACAGATGGCCAAGAAGCCCATGAAAAGCTGCTCAACATCACTAATTATTAGAGAAATGCAAATCAAAACTACAATAAGGTATCACCTCACACCAGTTAGAATGGGCATCATCAGAAAATCTACAAGCAACAAATGCTGGAGAGGGTGTGGAGAAAAGGGAACCCTCATACACTGTTGGTGGGAATATAAATTGATACAGCCACTATTGAGAACAGTATGGACGTTCCTTTAAAAACTAAAAATACAATTGCCATATGATCCAGAAATCCCACTACTGCACATATACTCAGAGAAAATCATAATTCAAAAAGACACATACACCCCAATGTTCATTGCAGCACTATTTACAAGAGCCAGGTCATGGAAGCAACCTAAGTGCCCATCGACAGACGAATGGATAAAGAAGTTGTGGTACATATATACAATAGAATATTACTCAGCCATAAAAAGGCACAAAATTGGGTCATTTGTTGAGACGTGCATGGATCTAGAGACTGTCATACTGAGGGAAGTAAGCGTGAAAGAGAAAAACAAATATCGTATATTAACGCATATATGTGGAACCTAGAAAAATCGTACAGATGAACTGGTTTGCCAGGCAGAAATTGAGACACAGATGTAGAGAACAAACGCATGGACACCAAGAGGGAAAAGTGGTGAAAGGGTGGGGATGGTGGTATGATGAATTGGGCAATTGGGATTGACATGTATACACTGATGTTTATAAAATCAATGACTAATAAGAACCTGCTGTCTAAAAAATAAATAAAATAAAATTCAAAAACTGAAAAGAAAAAAAGAAAGTAGAACAATATTCCTTGATATTGAGAGGGAGAAAATACATAAGTCAAAGGGAATAAACTAATATCTTTAATTTTTTAAAAGTATTTGGATGAGCAAATTTCATTTCCATAACAAAATGAAATTGCAATTCTGGAATAACTAGTACATAAGATATTGAGAAGTAATTGCAGCAATCAGAACAATGAGTCTATAGCCTATGAAAATAAGTAAATGCAAGCCTAGAGAGAAAAAGCAACCAAAATAGAACATCATTATGCTAAAAGAAAGAGAGAGAGAGGGAGAGAGAGTGAGGCAGGAAGAGAAGAAGTTTGAGAGGAAAGGAGGAAAGGAGGAAGGAAGAAATAAAGGGAAGGAAAAGAAAGAAAAAGAAAAACATTGAATATATGTTAATGAAAAAAAATACAACAAATCTTACACAATGCACAAGGATTGTTTAGACAATTCATTTGTTAGAGTTCATAATCTGATGGGGAAAATGGAAGAAATAATATATATGAAAATGGAATAAGATACATTTCAGGAAAACAAATCTAGAAGAGAATGAGAGAAATTTATTCTAAATTAAAAACAGTATACTTCATGGAGATTTCTAATAAATAAACAAATTCTAGTGAAATTATTCTCCTAACTCAGCACTTATTAGACTTTAGGGCAAGTACGTGTACGTCCTAAATTACCCAACACTGATTTATATGGTTATGGTAATACCAGACGTACACAAGTTAAATTACGGTAATGTAAACATTGAGGTAACTAACAGGAAGCAATCAGGTGAATGGCAAACCCCAGACCTAATCTGTGACTGAATTCTTAGAACCATGAGACATGTTTGGGAGTGTGCTGCCTGCACTGCAACAAGTTGAACACTTTCTTATAATCACTTTGGTATAGCAACATACCCTGCCTGTGCTTCCTAGGACTTCTTTTGATTGTCTATATATATTATCTCTTTCCAAAACAAGATAGGAAACATTTTTGGGACTGAGAGCTTGAAGCCCTAGGTAGAGTTCTATCTGGAACCAAATTTTTTGTTCATGGGAATCTGAGTTCCAATCCAAGGAAAGATAAATCTGAAAAAGTTATACACCCCTTGCGAATAATGCCAATCTTGTGAGAAAAATGGAACAGCTATTCCCCATTTTCTCTCTTCTAACCACTTTGCATTATTTTCTTTCTCCTTCCAAATTCTTAAAGGTCTGCTCTACAACGGTTCTTATCAAAGTTTCTTATATTAGAAAAATATACTTCAATATTATATAAAATTATCATGGTAAGTTCTCAAGTTGAATTTAATTTTTTTCTTCTAATTATAAAATTAAACTTTCCTGTTGAAAAGATTTCATGTATCTTCAGCAGAAAGCTGAGGTTTTACAAGAGAGAATGTAGGCTTTACATTGTTCATGAAATCTTCATATTTAAGTTCCATTAAAGACCTATCAGAACCTCCAATCATCCCCCTGCTCACTACACACAACACTACAATGGAAATGACTCCATGGCTGGAAGGTCTAGGCAGCCCTGGTGCAAGAACAATGTACAATGAACATTATCGAGCCCCAGGCTGGAATGCAGCTAGTTTGTTGTGCCCAGCATGCTTTTTAATTTAATAAAATAGTACTGCTAGGATCAGTCAAAATGTGAAGTAAACCAAAAACCTTTCTATCAACCTCAATCTTTCTCCAGGCTGATCTCCCTGAGTTTGCAGAGGCTTCACACTGCACAGCAGCATGATCCAGACCATCTGGAATTCTGGGTGCTTTTATATTTTTAACCTCTCTCCTTAACCTATCCTTTGACTCATCTCAAGGCTTTTCTTCTGGTGACAGAAGGATGTATGAGTATCTATTTTCAGGCCAAGTGTTATGGGTAATAATGGCTTAACAAACCCCACCTTGAAAATAGTTTCAGGACCAATAAGATAAATAATACATTAGTTGTATCTAATATGATAATTTATTTTAGAGCAGAGGTGGATGAAACTCATACCACATAATGAGATATTTACTTCATTTGTGTTTAAAGCTGGACCAGGTTTCAAACGTGCAAAATCAAAGTGTACAGTTCAAAATCACTTTGTATGCACATATCTCTCAAAAAAATTCCCCTTTCCTTTGCCTGATGGATAAGAAACAGCCTGCTACCTTTTTCTTAACTAAGGGTCTCACACATTGGCAATTTTGTCAACCTAGATGTACACACCACTGCCACATCCGAATCATAATAAATTTTGTTTACTGTAGTTAGATATTGGTTTTGCTTACAGCTTAGTTAAAACAGCCAAAGATTTATCCTTCTGTCAGAACCACTGGAAAATTGAGAGTCCTGTGCAAGTTGTAAGCTTTCTTCTTAATCTTCTGGAAACTTTTCCAATTTTCCTTTAATAACACCAGGAGGCCAGTGGTATTCCACTTATGAATGGAGGGGGAGGAGCTCTCCATCCCAGTCTCCCTCCTTTACTCAGCTGACAGCCTCCACATCAATAAAATGCAGCAATATACATTAGGACTAACTTATACACCAGGCTATCACCATCAGGTAAAATTGACCACAAATTACTGATTACTGAATCAGGAAAGTCATCAGTTATATTGTACTTGATTACTTTCTCATAAGACGGATATATTACTGAATATGCTGAGATTACTCATTCATAAGAATTTGGAAGTGACACCCCAGTAGCCCGTCCTCAGGAGGAAAGGAGAATTGTGTTGAGGATGTAGACTCGAAGTCCCTTATATAAATTGTTCTAAGCCTACTATTCAATTATGGTAGATTGCGTGTGATGTGTACATGAATAATTTTCAGCGATTTTTCAGGTTGAAAACTTTTACATCACAAAGTCTTCCCTCTAGGAAGCGCTATGGTCACTGACATCAACTATACTTCCTGTTAGAAAGAACTCTGATACTGGTCAAGGTTACAAAATTAGGCCAATATAGTTGACGGAATTCTTGCTGGGACAAGTTAAGAAATAGAACATTTTTTTCTTTGTGATTCATTTTCTCCTAGAAGACTCACTTTGATTTGTCTTGACTCTACTTGCTCTATGTCATAGTTGTCTTAAGACAAGTTGGAAACTTACTCTCATTTAAAAGAGTCTCTTCTGCCCTTGGGAGACCATATGAGCCAGGATGGGGGTCATGAGACAGATCTTAAGAAAAAAAAATTGAAAGAGAGTTTAACATTTGCACACTGTCTAATGAACTCAACAGGAATATAGTCATAAAGAGTGTGCATTTACCCACATATAGACAGTTTTATCATTGGCAACTGATGGCAGCCAATTGAAACTCAGACTCTGGGAAAAGAGGTTGACCATATAGAAGTACAAAGAAGTTAGGTTGGCATTTCACACCTTACACCTAAATGAAGTCTAGCTCTGATTTTTCCAAACTGGGGTATAGAGAGAGTCTCAGGGACATGCAGTGGTGTAGAGGGAAGTGAGAAATCAAAGGACAAACAGAAAATACCTTCTTATATTGTCCATTTTACACTAAGATTTGGTATCTTTGCAGTCTTAAAATATTTAGGCCAATCTCTTATTTTTATTCAAGTTCAGAGAACATGTTTTTATGTTCAGGAAGTGATTTGAAATATTTTACTTTTGTGTTTTATGTCCTTCAGTGCCTCCCCTTCACCAGAATATCAGTACAATTGGTGCTATTTGAGTACAGTTTCTTCTGCTGACAGAGTAGATTATACTAACAACACTAACCCTGCTCCTGGTGGTAGTCTGCAAGAGATATTTAGTCCTTGGTGTTCACCTGTTGTCACCAAGGTCTGGAAGCTGCACAGAAGAGAGAGTATTAGGAAGCCTATATTCATTGACTGGCATGAGCCTGGATGCTCCAATAGGTGTAGACCATACCGTTCACTGTCTATGGTCAGATTTTGTCAGCTGCTCCCAACAAGTGTGAACTTATCCTTAGCACTCCTAATTTCTGGTCAAGGTTTTGTTAACAAATGAATGAACACCCCAAACCACAAAACTTCCTGACTGAACAGGTTCACTGCCTATAGATTACTGATCCAATTTCAACCACAAGTTTGAATCTTTTTTGAATGTAGAAACCAGCTAGAAATAAACCCAAGTCTTCATTTGGTTCTAGAATATGGATGTTTGACTAATAGATTGTCCCCAGTGCTAGCAACATATCCTCACAAATAATCATGGCATACTCCGATCTTACTTAGGAACAAGTGTCCGATACAACCAGGAATTCCACAACTTTGATGTTTGTGAGAGCTACAGAACACATCTTCCTAAACAGAGGGAAGACAGCCTCTTTTCAGATCATGTGCCATATGATAATTTTTAAAAAAGAAAACAATTATAACATGGATGTTTAATTTTTTAATGATAAAATTTGAGAAGAGATTCATTGTAGTTTAGAATGTTGGTCTGTCTCCTTGTAATTGATTATAAATGAGTCTAGACAGTGCTTCATGAAAAAAACAAAACAAAACAAAAAAACAACCAATAACCCCAACCATTTAATAGGCACAGCTGGTTGTTTATAGCAATAAGATATCTAATGTTATAGGACAGAAAACAAATGTCATGCAATGCATTTGTTTTTCTTTGCCTGAGCTTTAGTCTTCAGCAAGATCTGACAAATATTGGCATTCTATGTCACTAAGAAGTAAAAGATCATTCTCTGACCTTCAAGAACCCCCACAATATGTACATTATGTTGATGTGCCCTTTGTTTTGTCTGTCTTGGTTTGCTTTGGTGGCCTCTGCAATTTCAGAATGAGCCAGATTGTTTTACCAAGTTTCCAATGGCATCATTTTAGCCAAAGAACTAACTAAAGGTGAAGACTACTTCCTCCACTATTTATTTATTTCACTCTGACACAGCTGGAAGACAAGGCATGAGGTATAAGCCACAAATGTGGAAACTTAAAAAAAAAACATTTTTTTAATTGGAGTCTAATTGTTTTACAATGTTGTGTTACTTTATGCTGTATAACAAAGTGAATCAGCTATATGTATATATATATCCCCTCCCTCTTGGACCTCCCTCCCATCCCCCCCCATCCCACCTATCTAGGTCATCACAGAGCACTGAGCTGAGCTCCCTGTGCTGTACAGCAGGTTCCCACTCGCTATCTATTTTACACATGGTCATGTATATATGTCAATCCTAATCTCCCAATTCATCCCACCCTCCCCTTCCCCCTCTGTGTCCACTCGTCTGTTCTCTATTTCTGCAACTTTATTCCTGCCCTGCAAATAGGTTCATCTGTACCATTTTTCTAGATTCCACATATATGTGCTAATATATGATTTTTTTTTTCTCTTTCTGACTTACTTCACTCTGTATGTCAGTCTCTAGGTCCATCCACATCTCTACAAATGACCCAATTTCATTCCTTTTTATAGCTGAGTAATATTCCATTGTATATATGTACCACATCTTCTTTATCCATTCCTCTGTCGATGGGCACTTAGGTTGCTTCCGTGTCCTGGATATTGTAAATAGAGCTGCAATGAACATTGTAGTACATGACTCTTTTTGAATTATGGTTTTCTCAGGGTATATGCCCAGTACTGGGATTGCTGGGTCATATGGTAGTTTTATTTTTAGTTTTTTAAGGAACCTCCATACTGTTCTCCGTAGTGGCTGTATCAATTTACATTCCCTCTGCACAAAAGTGCAGAGGGTTCCCTTTAGTCTTTTGAGAAAGGATTAATCAGAGAAGGTCAAAATTCTTGTTTCTTCCTTTTGCAATGGGTCTCCACCCACGTGTTAAAAATGTGTATCATCTCTAAGTTTCCAGTCACATTCCTCCTAATTCAGAGACATGCCTCCCCCCATTGCTTTACTAATTCATCTCCTCATTCTTCAAACTCCTAAAGTTCTTTTAATCCGCATTGTACAATTCATTATTTAATTGAATTTTTCTTGATTTTGCCTCAGTGGTTTTGTCTCCTGAGCTAGAGGTCAAACAGATTAAGATGATAACCATATCTCTTCCTTCATATAACATGGCATGGCACATGGCATATTCTTAATAAAACAATTTTATTGGGTTTATTACTTCACTACAGGTAGGTTTTAAAAGCAGACAGATAAAAATAAAATATAAATATTATTAGATCCCTGCTTTCTCTCAAGAAGTCAGAGAAATTTCCCTCTAATATTGTTTACTTTTTTCTTTACTTTTTTTACATTTTTACTTTTCAAAGTAATTTTATATCTGAGATCTGATTATGATCCTCAGAATCACCCTCATAGATAAATAGAACTTGTATATGGGTATAAGTGAGCATGTGTTCATACATGTGAGTGGCAGAGTCTAGAACTCAAGACTCATAATTCCTAGCTGATATGCTCAACTCTAAATCACACTGGCATACTTTGCTGTTTATTAGGTTCTGCCAGCTAATGACATCATTAAGATAGTTTTATTGAAATGCAATGGAGAAGAAGAGGTTCCACTGAGTTTGGTAGAATGAAGAAATTACTCCCCTCACATTCATAAAGTAACTAAATAATGTATTACACAAGGGTTAAAGTAGATTACTGAAAAGAAGAAAAAACTCAGTTATTGGAAGTAAGATAATTAGTCTCAGTTTTGCATATATTTGTTCATGAAATGAAAGAGTTGATTTTTAGAATACCCCTTCCAGCCTAATACTTATGATTGACCCCTCTCTAGCATTGATAATTAGGAGTAATTTCTTTATTGTTCAGCTCTATTATCTGTACGTACTTTATTATTTGAGCCTTGGCATAATGCTATTATTTGGGTAGATATTTGAATTGAGACAGTATTTATGATCAGTTCTGGGTATAGTTAATCTGTTTTCTAGTTTGTTTGCCTCATCTATTTATACATATTTAAAAGAGCTAACTGGTGATCATATCATTTGTTAAGAAATCTAAATATGTTTCCTGGAGACATGTAGTAAGTTTAATCTAGTTCTACTGAGAAAAAAAAAAACTTCATTCCTCTTTAAAGTTTGAGTGTTTCGATCAGTTTATATTTATTAAGCACATATTTAGTGCTCTAGAACACTATATACAGTGTGCTGAGAAATATACAAAGTGTAAGGAAAGGATCCTACCCTTAAATGCCTAACAATCTTGCTAGGGAGTAAAACATGTAGAGATGAACAACCCAAGGTAGTGCATAATATAAACCAAATACTTGGTATATATACAGTCTTAAGGTGTGCTGGCATATGTTTAACAAGTGACTCTCCAGGGGAAAATAACCAGATTTGTAACATTTGTCAATTTCCATGGTGTAACTATTCCCACACTGGCCAATTTCAAGCTACCAACATGAGGTCATTGAACACTGGGCTGGAGAGAGATGCACAGAATATGTTCTGGCCAGAAGCAAGATGAATTGACTCCAGCACACCAGCTGTCATGTAGGAGTTTAGATCAAGAAAAAATCTCCTGAGCCAAAGTGGACAAGTATATTTATTCTGTGGAGAAATATCTTTCATATCTCTGAAGAATAGTAATATATGAATGGGATATAATTGATGTGAAAGAAGAGAAGATATAACCAAGAGTCCAGGGTCCCAATGACCAAGATAGAATTGGCGAACAGAAATACATCTAGCTGGCATAGAATATTTATTTAGAAGGATCTTAGAAAGTGAGGAAGGAAGTGAGAAAAAACTAACAAGTGGCTTAGATTGTATCTTGTAAGTTTGCATTTTCAAATATGTGAATAATAACTGTATTTACAAAGAAAAATGAAAAAAATGACAAATACCAAATTCTTTTTTTTTCATAAATCAATTTGATGATCATTACAGTGTTGTTAAGAGTCTTTTGGAGATGGGAATTACCAAGAATATTCTTAGAAATCTTTCCAAATTACTGGAAATCTCAGAAATACAAAATTATTCTAGGAAAAGAAAGCTTAAATATCTCTTCAGAGATACAGTAGAAATACATCTACATGTGGAACTGCTCCTACAGAACACCCACTGAACACTGGCAGAAGACGTCAGACCTCCCAAAAGGCAAGAAAATCCCCACGTACTTGGGTAGGGCAAAAGAAAAAATAAATAACAGAGACAAAAGAATAGGGATGGAACCTAAACCAGTGGGAGGGAGCTGTGAAGGAGGAAAGGTTTCCACACACTAGGAAGCCCCTTCATGGGCAGAGACTGCAGGTGGCAGAGGGGGGAAGCTTCGTAGCCATGGAGGAGAGCACAGCCACAGGGGTGCAGAGGGCAAAGCGGAGAGATTCCCACACGGAGGATCGGTGCCGAGTAGCACTCACCAGCTCGAGAGGCTTGTCTGCTCAGCCGCTGGGGTGGGCGGGGGCTGGGAGCTGAGGCTCGGGCTTCGGTGCTAGCTGAGAGGGAGTCTGGGAAAAAGTCTGCAGCTGCCGAAGAGGCAAGAGACTTTTTCTTGCCTCTTTGTTTCACGGTATGCAAGGAGAGGGGATTCAGAGCACCGCCTAAACGAGCTCCAGAGACGGGCGTGAGCCGCAGCTATCAATGCAGATCCCACAGCAACAGGGGCACAGAGGGAAAAATGGAGAGATTCCTGCACAGAGGCTCGGCGCTGAGCAGCACTCACCAGCCCAAGAGGCTTGTCTGCTCAGCCGCCAGGACGGACGGGGGCTGGGAGCTGAGGCTCGGGCTTCGGTGCTAGCCAGGAGGGAGTCCGGGAAAAAGTCTACAGCTGCCAAAGAGGCAAGAGACTTTTTCTTGCCTCTTTGTTTCGTGGCGCACAAGGAGAGGGGATTCAGAGCGCCGCCTAAACGAGCTCCAGAGATGGGCGCGAGCCATGGCTATCAGCGCAGACCCCAGAGACAGGCGCGAGCCGCGGTTATCAGCGCGGACCCCAGAGACGGGCAGGAGACGCTAAGGCTGCTGCTGCCGCCACCAAGAAGCCTGTGTGCGAGCACAGGTCACTCTCCACACCGCCCCTCCTGGGAGCCGGTGCAGTCCGCCACTACCAGCCTCCTGTGATCCAGGGACAACTCTCCCAGGAGAAAGCATGGCGCGCCTCAGTCAGCTGCAATGTCACGCCAGCCTCTGCCGCCGCAGGCTCGCCCGGCACTCCGTACACCTCCCTCCCACCATCCTGAGTGAGCCAGAGCCCCCGAAGCAGCTGCTCCTTTAACCCCGTTCTGTCTGGGCGTGGAACAGATGCCCTCAGGCGAGCTACATGCAGAGGCGGGTCCAAATCCAAAGCTGAACCCTGGGAGCTGTATGAACAAAGAAGAGAAAGGGAGATCTCTCCCAGCAGCCTCAGAAGCAGCGGATTAAAGCTCCATAAACAACATGATGTGCCTGCATCTGTTGAATACCTGAATAGACAACGAATCATCCCAAATTCAGGAGGTGGACTTTGGGAGCAGGATATATTAATTTTCCCCCTTTTCCTTTTTTTGTGAGAGTATATGTGTAAGCTTCTAGGTGAGATTTTGTCTGCATAGCTTTGCTTTCACCATTAGTACTAAGATTAGGTCCGTCAGTTTTTTTTTTTTTCTTTTTTTAGTTAAAAATTATTTTTCCTGGGCTTCCCTGGTGGCGCAGTGGTTGAGAGTCTGCCTGCCAATGCAGGGGACACGGGTTCGAGCCCTGGTCTGGGAAGATCCCACATGCCGCGGAGCAACTGGGCCCGTGAGCCACAATTACTGAGCCTGCGCGTCTGGAGCCTGTGCTCCGCAACAAGAGAGGCCGCGATGGTGAGAGGCCCGCGCACCGCGATGAGGAGTGGTCCCCACTTGCCGCAACTAGAGAAAGCCCTCACACAGAAACGAAGACTCAACACAGTTATAAATAAATAAATAAAAGAACGTGAATTTCTAAAAAAAAAAAAAAAAAAAAAAAAAAAAAAAAAAAAAAAAAAAATTATTTTTCCTAATAAAAGTTTTCTTAATTTTTTCCTTATTTTCTATTTTCAGAAATTAAAAAAAAAATTTAATAAGTTTTTTCATATTTTTTATTTTAAAAAATTAAAATTTTTCTCTTAATAAATTTTTTCTTATTTTTTTCTTATTTTTTATTATAAAAAATTAATAAAACTATTTTTAAAAATTAAACAAAATTTTTTCTTAATAAATTTATCCTTAATAATTTTTTTCTTATTTTTTATTATAATAGCTTTATTTTATTTTATTTTATCTTCTTTCTTTCTTTCTTCCTATTTTTTTCTCCCTTTTATTCTGAGCCGTGTGGATGAAAGGCTCTTGGTGCTCCAGCCAGGCATCAGGGCTGTGCCTCTGAGGTGGGAGAGCCAACTTCAGGACACTGGTCCACAAGAGACCCCCCATTTCCACGTAATACCAAACAGCGAGAATCTCTCAGAGATCTCCATCTCAACATCAAGACCCAGCTTCATTCAATGACCAGCAAGCTACAGTGCTGGACACCCTATGCCAAACAACTAGCAAGACAGGAACACAGCCCCATCCATTAGCAGAGAGGCTGCCTAAAATCATATTAAGGCCACAGACACCCCAAAACACACCACCAGACGTGGACGTGCCCACCAGAAAGACAAGATCCAACCTCATCCACCAGAACACAGGCACTAGTCCCCTCCACCAGGAAGCCTACACAACCCACTGAACCAACCTTAGCCACTGGGGACAGATACCAAAAACAATGGGAACTACGAACCTGCAGCCTGTGAAAAGGAGACCCCAAACACAGTAAGATAAGCAAAATGAGAAGACAAAAAACCACACAGCAGGTGAAGGAGCAGGGTCAAAACACACCAGACCTAACAAATGAAGAGGAAATAGGTAGTCTACCTGAAAAAGAATTCAGAATAAGGATAGTAAAGATGATCCAAAATCTTGGAAATAGAATAGACAAAATGCAAGAAACATTTAGCAAGGATGTAGAAGAACTAAAGAGGAACCAAGCAACGATGAAAAACACAATAAATGAAATTAAAAATACTCTAGACAGGATCAATAGCAGAATAACGGAAGCAGAAGAACGGATAAGTGACCTGGAAGATAAAATGGTGGAAATAACTACTGCAGAGCAGAATAAAGAAAAAAGAATGAAAAGAACGGAGAACAGTCTCAGAGACTTCTGGGACAACATTAAACGCACCAACATTCGAATTACAGGGGTCCCAGAAGAAGAAAAGAAAAAGAAAGGGACTGAGAAAATATTTGAAGAGATTATAGTTGAAAACTTCCCGAATATGGGAAAGGAAATAGTTAATCAAGTCCTGGAAGCACAGAGAGTCCCATACAGGATAAATCCAAGGAGACACACGCCAAGACACATATTAATCAAACTATCAAAAATTAAATATAAAGAAAACATATTAAAAGCAGCAAGGGAAAAACAACAAATAACACAGAAGGGAATCCCCATAAGGTTAACATCTGATCTTTCAGCAGAAACTCTGCAAGCCAGAAGGGAGTGGCAGGATATACTTAAAGTGATGAAGGAGAAAAACCTACAACCAAGGTTACTCTACCCAGCAAGGATCTCACACAGATTTGATGGAGAAATTAAAACCTTTACAGACAAGCAAAAGCTGAGAGAGTTCAGCACCACCAAACCAGCGTTACAACAAATGTTAAAGGAACTTCTCTAGGCAAGAAACACAAGAGAAGGAAAACACCTATAATAACAAACCCAAAACATTTAAGGAAATGGGAATAGGAACATACATATCGATAATTACCTTAAATGTAAATGGATTAAATGCTCCCACCAAAAGACACAGACTGGCTGAATGGATAAAAAACAAGACCCATATATATGCTGTCTACAAGAGACCCACTTCAGACCTAGAGACACATACAGACTGAAAGTGAGGGGATGGAAAATGATATTCCATGCAAATGGAAATCAAAAGAAAGCTGGAGTAGAAATTCTTATATCAGACAAGTAGAGTTTAAAATAAAGAATATTACAAGAGACAAAGAAGGACACTATATAATGATCAAGGGATCGATCCAAGAGGAAGGTATAACAATTGTAAATATTTATGCACCCAATATAGGAGCACCTCACTACATAAGGCAAATACTAACAGCCATAAAAGGGGAAATCAACAGCAACACAATCACAGTAGGGGACTTTAACACCCCACTTTCACCAATGGACAGATCATCCAAAATGAAAATAAATAAGGAAACATAAGCTTTAAATGATACATTAAACAAGATGGACTTAATTGATATTTATAGGACATTCCACCCAAAAACAACAGAATACACATTTTTCTCAAGTGCTCATGGAACATTCTCCAGGATAGATCATATCTTGGGTCACAAATCAAGCCTTGGTAAATGTAAGAAAATTGAAATCGTATCAAGTATCTTTTCCGACCACAAAGCTATGAGACTAGATATCAATTACAGGAGAAGATCTGTAAAAATTACAAACACATGGAGGCTACACAATACACTACTTAATAACGGAGTGATCACTGAAGAAATCAAAGGAGAAATCAAAAAATACCTAGAAACAAATGACAATGGAGACACGACAACCCAAAACCTATGGGATGCAGCAAAAGCAGTTCTAAGAGGGAAGTTTATAGCAATACAAATCTACCTCAAAAACAGGAAACATCTTGAATAAACAACCTAACCTTGCACCTAAAGCAATTAGAGAAAGAAGAGCAAAAAAACCCCAAAGCTAGCAGAAGGAAAGAGATCATAAAGATTAGATCAGAAATAAATGAAAAAGAAATGAAGGAAACAATAGCAAAAATCAATGAAACTAAAAGCTTGTTCTTTAAGAAGATAAACAAAATTGATAAACCATTAGCCAGACTCATCAAGAGAAAAAGGGAGAAGACTCAAATCAATAGAATTAGAAATGAAAAAGGAGAAGTAACCACTGACACTGAAGAAATACAAACGATCATGAGAGATTACTACAAGCAACTCTATGCCAATAAAATGGACAACCTGGAAGAAATGGACAGATTCTTAGAAATCCACAACCTGCCGAGACTGAACCAGGAAGAAATAGAAAATATGAATAGACCAATCACAAGCACTGAAACTGAAACTGTGATTAAAAATCTTCCAGCAAACAAAAGCCCAGGACCAGATAGCTTCACAGGCGAATTCTATCAAACATTTAGAGAAGAGCTAACACCTATCCTTCTCAAACTCTTCCAAAATATTGCAGAAGGAGCAACACTCCCCAACTCATTCTACGAGGCCAAAATCACCCTGATACCAAAACCAGACAAAGATGTCACAAAGAAAGAAAACTACAGGCCAATATCACTGATGAACATAGATGCAAAAATCCTCAACAAAATACTAGCAAACAGAATCCAACAGCACATTAAAAGGGTTATACACCATGATCAAGTGGGGTTTATTCCAGGAATGGAAGGATTCTTCAATATATGCAAATCAATCAACGTGATACATCATATTAACAAATTGAAGGAGAAAAACCGTATGATCATCTCAATAGATGCAGAGAAAGCTTTCGACAAAATTCAACACCCATTTATGATAAAAGCCCTGCAGAAAGTAGGCATAGAGGGAACTTTCCTCAACATAATAACGGCCATATATGACAAACCAACAGCCAACATTGTCCTCAATGGTGAAAAACTGAAACCATTTCCACTAAGATCAGGAACAAGACATGGTTGCCCACTCTCACCCCTATTATTCAACATAGTTTTGGAAGCTTTAGCCACAGCAATCAGAGAAGAAAAAGAAATAAAAGGAATCCAAATCAGAAAAGAAGAAGTAAAGCTGTCACTGTTTGCAGATGACATGATACTATACATAGAGAATCCTAAAGATGCTACCAGAAAACACCTAGAGCTAAACAATGAATTTGGTAAAGTAGCAGGATACAAAATTAATGCACAGAAATCTCCTGCATTTCTATACACTAATGATGAAAAATCTGAAAGTGAAATTAAGAAAACACTCCCGTTTGCCATTGCAACAAAAAGAATAAAATATCTAGGAATAAACCTACCTAAGGAGACAAAAGACCTGTATGCAGAAAATTATTAGACACTGATGAAAGAAATTAAAGATGATACAAATAGATGGAGAGATATACCATGTTCTTGGATTGGAAGAATCAACATTGTGAAAATGACTCTACTACCCAAAGCAATCTACAGATTCAATGCAATCCCTATCAAACTACCACTGGCATTTTTCACAGAACTAGAACAAAAAATTTCACAATTTGTATGGAGACACAAAAGACCCCGAATAGCCAAAGCAATCTTGAGAACGAAAAATGGGGCTGGAGGAATCAGGCTCCCTGACTTCAGACTATATTACAAAGCTGCAGTAATCACGACAGTTTGGTAATGGCACAAAATCAGAAATATAGATCAATGGAACATGATAGAAAGCCCAGAGATAAACCCATGCACATATGGTCACCTTATCTTCGATAAAGGAGGCAAGCATATACAGTGGAGAAAAGACAACCTCTTCAATAAGTGGTGCTGGGAAAATTGGACAGGTACATGTAGAAGTATGAAATTAGAACACTTCCTGACACCATACACAAAAATAAACTCAAAATGGATTAAAGACCTAAGTGTAAGGCCAGACACTATCAAACTCTTAGAGGAAAACTAGGCAGAACACTCTATGACATATATCACAGAAAGATCCTTTTTGACCCAGCCCCTAGAGAAATGGAAATAAGAACACAAATAAACAAATGGGACCTAATGAAACTTAAAAGCTTTTGCACAGCAAAGGAAACCATAAACAAGACCAAAAGACAACCCTCAGAATGGGAGAAAATATTTGCAAATGAAGCAACTGACAAAGGATTAATCTCCAAGATTTACAAGCAGATCATGCAGCTCAATAACAAGAAAACAAACAACCCAATCCAAAAATGGGCAGAAGACCTAAATAGACATTTCTCCAAAGAAGATATATATATGACCAACAGACACATGAAAGAATGCTCAACATCATTAGTCATTAGAGAAATGCAAATCAAAACTATGATGAGATATCATCTCACACCGGTCAGAATGGCCATCATCAAAAAATCTAGAAACAATAAATGCTGGAGAGGGTGTGGAGAAAAGGGAACCCTCTTGCACTGTTGGTGGGAATGTGAATTGATACAGCCACTATGGAGAACAGTATGGAGGTTCCTTAAAAAACTAAAAATAGAACTACCATATGACCCAGCAATCCCACTACTGGGCATATACCCTGAGAAAACCATAATTCAAAAAGAGACATGTACCAAAATGTTCATTGCAGCTCTATTTACAATAGCCAGAACATGGAAGCAACCTAAGTGTCCATCATCGGATGAATGGATAAAGAAGATGTGGCACATATATACAATGGAATATTACTCAGCCATAAAAAGAAATGAAATGGAGGTATTTGTAATGAGGTGGATGGAGTTAGAGTCTGTCATACAGAATGAAGTAAGTCAGAAAGAGAAAAACAAATACAGTATGCTAACACATATATATGGACTCTAAGGCAAAAAAAAAAAAAAAAAAAAAAAAGGTCATGAAGAACCTAGTGGCAAGACGGGAATAAAGACACAGACCTACTAGAGAATGGACTTGAGGATATGGGGAGGGGGAGGGGTGAGATGTGACAGGGTGAGAGAGTGTCATGGACATATATACACTACCAAATGTAAAATAGATAGCTAGTGGGAAGCAGCTGCAGAGCACAGGGAGATCAGCTCGGTGCTTTGTGACCACCTAAAGGGGTGGGATAGGGAGGGTGGGATGGAGGGAGGGAGGGAGATGCAAGAGGGAAGAGATATGGGAACATATGTATATGTATAACTGATTCACTTTGTTATAAAGCAGAAACTAACACACCATTGTAAAGCAATTATACTCCAATGAAGATGTTTAAAAAAAAAAAATCTCTTCAGCAAAATCAGATTAAATTCCTACATAGTTATACTTAGTATTACACTGGAGCCTGGAAGATTTTATTTTTTTCATTTCCCTCCAAATAAATCCATGTTCTGCTCTAGGAAAGTTTAAAACTCCCCCGTCTTCACAGCAGAATCCACTCTTATAGCACTATTCCAAAATATTTTCATTCTCATCAGAATCCCTGAAGATAGGCTTTAATTTGATAATTCATGTGGCTGGATATCAAACAGCTGCCAGGATATCTACCAACATCTGCTGTTTAGTTTTTATCAGTTTGTCCCATCTGGCATGCATTCAACAGGACCCAAATCAAGACTGAACAAAATCACAGGACCTTCAAAAGCAATTTCACATTATTTTTTGAAGCATCAAGCCTTCTTTCCAGTCTTTAGAATCAGGAGCTATGCTGTCCATCATCCTGCAGACAACTCTGAAACTTTTCAGATTAAACTTTTCAACACTTTCCCCTCCACCGAATGTTAACATTTCTGAATACATGTTGAATGTTCTTCTGTACTGGCTTAAGTTTGACTCAGAAACATTAAATATGATAAGAAATAGGAAAGTATTAGTACTCATGATCACTCAAATGCATTTTAATTCTTAATTTAATCCATATACATAAATCCAAGAAAATTTCTCATCTTGGGCATTTCAGTTTCTTCCCAGGATTCCCTACATTTGTCCTCCGTTTCCCTCAGTTTCATGTAGAGTATTTCTCCTAATACCCTTCCCTCATGCCTCACAGTATAACTTGTTATTAAAGATCTTCTGCCTTTGCACACACCTATCAAGAAAAGGGACCAGTAAAGTAAACACGGCACATACCCAGTAACATAAAAATTCACTGTGTCTATGACCTCATCATATTTCAACTTCTCCCAGGTTATGTCTTCTCCTATGAGCCTTTGTAGCACTTATTCAGTCCCACTGTCTCTCCCATTTTTAATACCTACCTAACATTCTACCCACTTACATGAAATTAAGATGTACAGTCTCATTTTAAAATAAAAAGACAGACACAAGGAAGAAAGTGATATTCCAAAAGCCATGTAGTAAATCAATGGCAGAATGAAGATGAAATCAGGAAGTTTTGACTAAACAAACCCTGCTCTTACAAGAACTTCCCTAGATACCGGCAGCAGCATTGTATGTGTTTCCACTCTGGAGCAGAGTGGAAATGTATTTTTCACTTCAGAGAAAAGTGTGGCTGGAAAAATCAGTAGATCTGGGCATAGATGAATTATTTTATCCACATTCTTTTTACAACATCACAATGAAAATAAATAAATATATAGTTTGAAAAGAATACCATTGCAGTTTTATTGTCTCTTTCATTGTAAAAGGTCTAACCAGAGAAAAGTCATTTCCACTGTATCCTTACACCCAAAGTTGAGAATTGAGATGATTTTCTATCATAAAAGCCCTAAGAGAAATCCTACTTTCCCATAAGTATTTGCAAAGTACTATTTTCTATGAGTATTCAAGTGAATTTCTATAATTTTTTCTTCCACTTTGTTTGTACCAATGGTTTGGTGGAACCAACAATTCTGCTTGAGTTCTCCTCTTTAAGTGATTCCAGGTGACAAGCCAGGGAGCATTAGAGTCAGGCAATCTGTGCATCTGGTTTCTAAATTTTTCCCTAGTACATTCCCTTCTAATATCACCAGCAGCTGAGCAGGACCAGGAATTTTTTTACCCAATTTGCCCCAAACCCATTTCCAAGGTCTGAAAATGTCTCTTCCCCAGCTACCTTCTCCCAGGACCACCCACAGTCTTAGTGTGCACCCCTCCTGGCCCTGGAGGGTCCATGCTGAGGATGCACTTTGAATATGGGGGATGAGGTGTTCACATGTATCAGCACCAGCAGTGTGGAGTAGAACTGGGGATGGAAAGAACAGGGCCAAGTGGAGGGTCAGTATCCAGGGGCCAGAGCTGGGTCTCCTCATGCCATCACATCTGTGTGGATCCAAGAAGTCTGAGAATGCTACATTCAAAACTGATGGTCCCAGTCCTTAACATATTTACCACTTTGTTTCACTGAGTTATAATTTTTAATATCAAGATGTGGTATAAATTCTTCTTTCTGTGCTCTTTTGCTAGCCCTCCAAATGTTAGATTTGGGCCTGTGCCCTTCTTTCAAATCACAAAGGAAATGATTATACACCACAAAGAAATGTCAGGTGATTTGATCAATGTCATCAAGAAAGGACTAGAATTCTTTTTCAAAATAATTATTGTTTAATGATTTTTGCCACATATGTAAGTAAAACAAATTTATGATTACAGAGCATTTTAAGCTCCATTTTCTTTTCCAATCTTGCTGTCAGCCCTGATCCATTTGTTGAGATTATGTCAAATTTCTACTTTATTCATTCTATAGAGACTCCAAAACAGAATAATTCTTTAGTTTCTTTCTACTATTTCCATTCCAAAAAAGTAGCAAATTTAGTCTAGCTCTCCATTTCTTTCTATAGAGCAATGGTATTTTTGTTGAAATGAGAAATTTACATGCCCATTTCAAAATGTTAATTCTTGCTCAAAATAGCTTTGGCATAGTGTTACACAAGATTTCATCCTAAAAGGAAAAGCTGAATCTACAGATCCAGTATAGGGAATTTACAGGTTGTGCCCAGTAACTTTACTATGTCTGCCAGGGAAGTCCCTCTCACCATTCAAGAGCAATTTTATCTTTGGTTTGAGCAGAACTTTTGTAGCTTAATGGGTGACAATTTCTCCTTGTCAGACATCTCATATTCGGCATGCCCTTCATCTGGCCTGTGTAACATAAAGAGGAGGGAATGTTATTTCCACCCACCTGTAGAAAACAGCCACGTTTTATTTCCTATGTGATTCTTAATACACTGCCCCATGAAAGGAATTCATTATCCTCAGATGAAGTAATTATCCTCAAGTAGAGTGGAGTTGAAGCACATAAAGGTTTGTCTGACAGGGATGGGTTTGAAGCCTGGCTCCCCCAACCCTTACGTACTATATGATCCCTGGCAAATTGCTTAATATCTCAAAGCTTCAGATTTCTCATCTGTAAAGCAGAAATAATATACCTATCTTATAGAGTAATTGCAAGGATTAGATGAGACAATATATATAAAGTTTCTGGCAACTCGTGGACATTCATTCAATAATTGCTATTATTATTCAAGCTTCTAAATAATTACCATCACCCTGCTGTCAATTTTTTATTATATCACTTCTTTGTGAATAATTTCTATGTGACCTCAAGTCTTTTCTCTCCAATCAGGCACCTCTACTCAGATGTCTCAATTACCTCAATTCAATTTGTGCAATACAAAATATCATCAGTTAAAAAAAATAATCCTTAAATTTCCTGAAAGTAAAAAAAAAATTTTGATACTCATTGTTTATTTTTTTTAAGCAATAATAAAGACAATGTGAAATTTAAAGTGAAAGTGTCTCCCCTCCCACTTCTTTCTCAAATTCCCATGGCTAAGCCCCTTACAGCCTTGTACATTTCCTCAGTGTCATTTCTGACTCTTCTTTTCCACTTTTCCAGCATATGCTATTACTAAATCCTAGCTTTTGCATTGTGCAAAGGTCTCTCATGTCTGTGCTCATGTCATGTCAATAGAAGGGAAATGTTCCTTTCATGTTAATAGAAGGGAAATCTTTAATTTCCCTTCTATTAATAATGCTCTAGGTCCTCATCATAGCACATCCACCTAAACATCTCCCTGACACTTGATCCCTCTCATTTTCCTCCTTTCTCCCCCAGATTATTCCCTTATACAGGTTTTCATTACCTACTGCACCCAGTAGATAGATCAATCAACTTGTTTGTCAAGACCCTTTGGTATCTATCCCTGTCTTTCTTATTCACCTTGTATATTTTAACATCACTTAGGCAGTAATTTTACATAAAGTAGGCACTTTTTTTCTGTTGTTTTTGTTTGTTTGTATGTTTTTGCCTCAGAACATTTATTTATGATATTCTCTCTTGTTATGGGTTGAAATGTGCTCCTCCAAAATCCATATGTTGAAATTCTAACCCCTAGTACCTCAAAATGTAACTGTATTTGGAGATAGGTCTTTATAGAAGTAACCAAATTAAAATGAGGTCATTAGGGTAGGTCATAATTCAATATAACTTGTGTCCTTATAAAAGGGGAAAAGTTGGAGACAGACATGTACACAGGGAGAATGCCATATAAACATGAAGGCAGAGATGGAATGATGTTTCTATGGGCCAAGAGACTCTAAAGATTGCTGGGAAACCACTAGAAGCTGGGGGAGATGCATAAAACCTTTATTCCTCACAGCCCTCAGAGGGAACCCAACCTGCTAACACTTTGCTCTTGGACTTCTAGCCTCCAGAACTGTGGGAGAATACATTTCTGTTCTTTAAGACACCCAGTCTGTGGTACCTTGCTATGGCAGCGTCAGCAGACTCCACACCGCCACCTGAACAATTGCTCCTCTGCAAATGCTGCCCCTGTTAACCTGAGTGGTCTACCCAACGTGAGATATCATCAAGAAGTCATTCCAGATGACATGGGCTGACACTGACTTCTCATCTCTGACTTCTCTCAGTGTCTAACACCTGAACTACAATTGTGACATTTAATCATATTCACTCCATGTAAAATCGCTAATTCCTTCCTCTCTGCTTACAAAATTCTAAAATGTATTTTGAACCCAAAGAAGTTTCTCTGCTTCCAGGGAATTAATTATGAATGTTCAACCCATTTTTGATCACTTCTTTCCCATTTGCCAGCAACTGCACTAAGAATAGAATGTGAGCTATGCATAGCCAGTAAGATGTGAGGATATGAAAAATGGAAGCCTTCTAAGGAAGCTTTCTGACATAGTGGATACATTCAGCTGATACTAGCACCTTCTCTCTTTCTCCAGCTTTTAGTAGAAAAAGGATGCCTTGACCTGAAATGGCTATCTTGTGACCCAGAAGCATCAAGTGTGAGAACAAATGGTTAATAGTCTAAGAATGGCAGAGAAAAAACTCTGTGAGTGCATGAGTCCTTGATGGCATGACTGACAGCCAAACTAATGCCAGCAAATGCTGATCTTCAGACTTATTAAATGAAGAATTTTCAGCTTTACTGGTTTCAGTCACTTTAGTGAGAGCATACTCAATGGGCAATTATGGTAGGAGTATTCATTATATGAAGTATTTTGTGTGCCTTGTTTCCCAATGGTAGCTGCGATTTTTTCTCCTGGCATGTGGTAGGCACTCAGTACATAAATGCTAATGTTCTTTATGTTATGATATGTTCTTTACAAAGTCGTTAACACCTGACTTGTGTAGTTTTACTTAACTCGAGTAAACATGGATAATCTGGCAATGAAATGTTTACAATCTCATCTGTGATAGCCACTAGTGATATTCCCCAAATATTTCCAAGGTCTACCATTTAGGCACAATGACAGAATTGTACTTTTCTGTCTTATTTGAAGTTAAGCATGATTGTAGGATGTGTTTCCACAAACTTGAGCAGAAATGATGTATATCACTTCCAGGTGGAAGCTTTAAGAGTCATTGTGGGATTCATGACAATTTATTTTTCTCTGTTCTGGCAACTGGTGATGATGATCCAGAGGGGGCTGCCCTGTAGCCTGTGTCCCAGAATAAAGATGGTGTGGAACAGTGCTTTAAGCTGACTCCCAGGAGATGTTTAATATGAGTAAAAAGTTAACCTTTTTTTTTTTAATAAATTTATTTTTATTTATTTATTTTTGGCTGCATTGGGTCTTCATTGCTGCTCACAGGCTTTCTCTAGTTGCGGTGAGCGGGGGCTGCTCTTCATTGTGGTGCGTGGGCTTCTCATTGTGGTGGCTTGTCTTGTTGTGGAGCATGGGCCCTAGTTGCGTGAGTTTCAGAAGTTGTGGCACGCAAGCTCAGTAGTTGTGGCTCACGGGCTGTAGAGTGCAGGTTCAGTAGTTGTGGCACATGGGCTTAGTTGCTCTGTGGCATGTGGTATCTTCCCGGACCAGGGATTGAACCCGTGTCCCCTGCATGGTCAGGTGGATTCTTAACCACTGTGCCACCAGGGAAGTCCAACCTTGTTTTAAGTCACTGGGATTTTTGCAACCCACGGAATACCCTAGCCTGAGTAGTGCATAAAACTATCTTATCTTCTGAAGCAAGATTTCAGGTTGGTTTGAACACTAAAACTCCCTATGGTTACCATTTTGGCTTCAGTGATCTGTGATTTAGGTCTTTTTCCATGTCTTTTATTAACATTCATATACTTTTGTAGTACTGTATGGCTCTCACCCAGAATGGTTATGAATAATTTTATGAATTTATTAACCCAGGTCCTGCCTTCGAGGCACTTACAAGATCTATAGTGTATTGAGCTTCTCTGTAAATATTCAGCACATACACAAACCATTGGCAAAATGTAAAGCAACAATGGCATAAAAAGAAAAATTACCAAACACATTTAGTAACTGAAGACGTAAGAAAGGAAAAAAAGGGGGGAAATTATTTTTCAACTCTTTCAGACTTCAACTCCATAAAGTCTTTTCTTTTTATGTGTTACTGTAAATGTTACGAATAGTCATATCTGGGTTCAGAGCACCCCATGACAAAATCACAGGGTCAGCAAGGTTTGTGTCACTGTCTCAGGCCTTGGCAGTGGTAACTGCTTCTCCATTTCCATGTAACTGCTTTATCCAATGTGTAGCCCTATTCCTAACCCCGCTTTCTCCTAGTATCTTCTGCTTTTCCATTATTAAAGTCCGACATGGGGACAAAGATATCCAAGACTTAAAATACATTATAATGACAGACAATTTGCATTTTGAATCTTTCTTGCAATCATAACTTGATGGGTCCTTTCCCCATTTTAATGATCTAAAGTATTGATGATCTGGTAGAAATGAAACTTTGTTGTTAAGAAATGTTCTTCTTATCTCTGACATCATTCACTGGATGTCATATAACACCAACCCGTGGAATAATAATAATTCCTAAGACGGCCCAGTCACTGAGCCACCACTGAGCAGAGGACTCAGCAGCCTCCCCCTTGAGCGACCCCTGCATAAAAAATAATAATTCCTAACACAGTATTATTGAGTTCTTACCATGTGCTAGGCACTCTTCAAGGCACTT
The DNA here is from genome assembly GCF_009873245.2 of Balaenoptera musculus. Taxonomy (NCBI): domain Eukaryota; kingdom Metazoa; phylum Chordata; class Mammalia; order Artiodactyla; family Balaenopteridae; genus Balaenoptera; species Balaenoptera musculus. Next base: position 57,422,901 of record NC_045798.1, read on the forward strand.
CCCATGAATTCACACATTCAATCCTACCAACTATCCTGTGAGAAAAATCACATTATTCTTTCCTTTTTAGAGGTACAGTTAAGTAAATAGCCTAAGATCATGCATTTAGTATGATGTAAATCTTGGGTCCAAATCTAGGCAATCTGGATCCAGATCCCACTCACTTAACTTCTGCTTTATTTTGCCTCTTTGTTAATTTAAGAGTATCTCAGTGGAAGAGCTGGATGGAAGTCTTGAATTGTCCCTGAACCTTAGCCAAGGTTCATCTGAAGGGTGAAGGGGGAGAGAAAGATGATCCTTAATGGATTCTCTGTTTCCCTTCTTTTTTCCTTGCCCTTCTGCAGTAGACTGAATGTATTCCCCCCAAATTTGTATGTTGAAATCTAATCCCCAATGTGATAGCAATTGGAAGTGGGGCTTTTGTGAGATGATTAAGTCATTAGAGTGGAAGTCTCATGAATGGAATTAATACCCTTGTAAAAGAGGCCAGAGAGTTCTCTCATGCCTTCCACCATGTAAGGACACAGCAAAAATATGGACATCTGTGAACCAGAAAGCAGGATCTCACCAGACACTGAATCTGCTGACATTCTGACCTTGAACTTCTTAACCTCCAAACTGTGAGAAATGAATTTCTGCTTTTATAAGACACTCATTTATGGTATTTTGTTATAGCAGCCCAAATGGACTAAGGCATCTTCCATAGACATAAACTTTCAAACTAGAATGTATAGACCAGATTATGCTCTGCTATCACTTAGGTTATTTTGACGTTTTGTTTTATATCCGGACACACTGGACACATAATAAATTCAGTCCCCACTTTTACATTCACTGGATAGTTTCCTCACTAATCTTCAGCTACCTGTCACTCTTCTTCTTGGAAGCCAGCTTTTCTGTTTCTTCATCCTACCAATGATTATTCCAGAGATGAATCAGAATATTCCAATTCAAGAATATGCTTTATACCTGGTGTTGGGCTACCCACGTCAGGATTTTCTTTGTTCTGTTCACAGCTATGTTCACAGAATCCTCAAGAGAGAGTCTTGGGGTGAGTGGAGTGACATCCTGAAGTTTTGTTTTTTGTTTTTGTTTTTTTTTTCTGTCTAACCATGAAGGTCATTAGATGGTCAGGGACATACTGGAGTCTTCCATTCCTCCTGTCTTCCTCAATGATGCAACGACAGGGCACAGCATACAGTAAGAATTCAATAAATGCTATCGACTGACTTCTTAAGCTCTTTGTATAATTTGTTGAGGGTTTCTTCCTCTTTAACTGTGGAACTCACATATATTTCAGGAACTTAATTCTGCAGTGATCTGACTCATTTGCAATTTATTTTTAAAAGGAATTAGTTGATGTCTAAGGGCCTTTAAAAAAAGAAGCCATTTCCTTTTGAACAATGAAATCACGTTTCACTGGCATAATTGGACTGGAAAACATACAGGCTCGAGTTTAGCTCTAAACTCAGAACCCATGAAGGTCGATTGGAAAAACGCAGTCGCCCATCCCAGTTTTAAGTGGCACTTTTTTTCAATTTGTGTCACAAACATGCATACAAAACAAGGGCTAAATGTTACGGATTAAAACCTAAAGCTTTCCAGCCACGTCAGTTAGGAGAGAAAAATAAAAGGAAACTCTCAATACTTCAATTGAAGTTTCTTCCCCAACCTATAGGAGGGTGAAGGGAAATCAGTTAGGTTAAAGACATAACCTACAGTGGGACCAAATTTTTTTTGTAATTACTTTACCAAGGTTTACTTTTATATCAGGGTAATATCAGTTTGGCTGCAGCCTGAACAAACAAAATCTGTCTTTTTAAGAAATGTCTGTTCTCATAACTGCTCAATAAATCAACAACAATAAAAGATATTTCCTGTTCTTAGACCAATGCACAGCAATAATCCAGCTGTCTCACTTTGTACCCCTTTGCTCTGCTAACCACATTTACCTGTTTATAGCCCCATCCTTGCTCCCCTTCTCCATCACTATTTAGCCACTAGTTTTGGCCTTCGAAATCTGTGGAAACTATGTTCACCTTTTGACTCCTCCTACTTCTAGATCTGAGTAACTGCCTTCTGCATTCACACTTACCTGTCGTTGGCTTGTCTATTTGTACCCCAAAAGTATTTTTCTGTCACCCAGCAAGAGGAGATTTGCCAGACCAATAGAGAAACCATCTATGAAATGGTAGAAAAGAGATTAAATCAGTGTAGATAAAAGAGACTTCTTCTCAAGGCAGTGACTGTTGTTGCTAGCAATAAATTATTTTTAGGGTGGACAAGTGTAAAGGCTACACTTTAAAAAATATATCTTCACAAAGATTGTTACCATTAGAAAGGCCCTAAATTCATCTGGCTTAAATAGTTTATTTTATAGGTATGGAAATTTATCCCAGAAAGTCAAGAGAATTAGTATTAGCCAAGTTTATATGATGAATTAGTGACAGAACTAAAACTAGAACTAAAGTGTCCTGAATCCAGGCTTTTCTTCCCCATTTCTCTAGGTGTCTTTGTAGTGTTTACAAATTGATGGGATTCAATAAATATTGAAGGAAACAAAGAAAGGAGGCAGGGATTGAGAGAAGAAGGGAAGAAAGAAGATGATGTATTCCGCACTCTTTGGACAAAGAAAAAAATCTTTAGGAAATATCTTTCCTGGTGTGACATAGAGTGAAGCAGAGTTAAACAGTGACAAGAAAAATAAGTACCAAGGCTCAGTCTGGGATACAAGGACCCAAAAGGAACACACCTGGCCCAGAAGCACAAGTCCTCCTATCTTAGATGTTAGGCAGAAGTACTGAAGCTGAATCCAGCCTCTGGACCCTGACACTGAATTAAATTTCAGAGACAGAGTTTTGGGTGAAGTAGAAAAGAATAGCTTTATTGCTTTGTCAGGCAAAGGGAGCCACAGCAAGCTAATGCCCTTAAAACTGTGTGTCCTAATCTGGAGGGGGTAGTGAGAAGTTTTATAGTAATGGTTCAAAGAGGGCATGAGGGTTCAAATTGTCCATCATCTCATGGACAATCTTCTGATTGGTTGGTGGTGAGATAAGTGGGAGTCAGCATCATTATCCTTCTGGTTCCAAGTGGTCTGGGGTCTATGCACTTGTGGACAGCATACAGGTTAACTTCACCCACCTGGTGGGGGTTTCAGTATCTGCAAAACAGCTCAAAGATATTGTTATGTATATCCCTTGGTGGGGGGACCAGGACCCTGCCCCAGGGCTGCACTATTGTTTCTTTTGACTGTTCCTCCCTTGTCTCCGCATCCCCTCCCTTCTGTAACTAGCAACTGTTTGAACCTGCCCTTTGGAACTCAGGGAAGGTCACAGAAGCTGAATGAAACCTATTTCCTGCAATAAAGAAATGGGGGACACAGAAAGACCCAGGAGCCCCATAGAGTCCTGCTCAGTATCAGTATAGGCACAGGGGACATAAAGGGAAGGAAATCACCAAATGTCCCTCTGAGAGCATCTGAGTTTGTCTGACCCCAAAGCCAGTGTTCCATGACTCTAAGTCACTGGCTCAGCCCCTCCTCCTTCAGTGCTTCCCCTCACTCTGCAATTTAAAGTCTATAATCAATATCCTTTCATCCAAGAACTTCCAACTCTCCACCCTCTCAACCTGACTACCCAGTACAAGCCTGGCCTTTGCAGTTCACTGAGCTTCTAACTGTTTTCAGACCTTAACCTGCCCACTACCACATCATTGCTCCAGACACTGCCGCTTGGAATGCCCTTTTGCCACATTTCCACCTATTTAAATTATGCCTTAAAGAAGATCTCTTTTTTGAAGCAGCACTCAGTGCCCAATCATATCAAATTCTCCTCTTTGTGGGGCCCATGACATTGTGCCCTGGTGACAAATTTGTAGTATATGATTTTTCATCTCATTGAAAGGAAACTTGAGAAGATTGTCATTAAAGCTACTTGGGGACACGTCTGTCTTTCCCACTAGGTTGTGAATTCCTCAAGGAAAAGATGTGACTTATTTACCTGAAACCTCAACAGGATCTGGTAAGTGCCTTGTAACAAGTAGGAGCCTAAACTAAGTGTGTATTCCCTTGAATGGACTGGCCTTACCTTACCTAACTTATATTCCATAGTCTCTGAAACCGATGCAAAAAATTATTATGCTAAATGAAATGAAAGTCATTAAGGTGAAATAAATTAACACATAGGAGAACTGTAATCTTGATGTTGTCTCCAAGCCAGTTTCTCCTACATTGGAGAAACACTATTTAACAATTATCAGATGCCTGGAAGTTACTGCCTGATACATTAGCATGGTCAAACCAGCATTTATTATGGATTTGGAGGCATATAATTATGTTTTTCAGGTTAAATAAAGGAAGAAAATAAAACACAGTGGAGAGACATAATCACAGTCAACAAATGATGTCTCCAAAGGAACATCAATATAATTGAATTAAAAGTCAAGAAAAAAATCTTTTCATTCTGAATGTACTTAAATTATCTCTTTACTGTTTGAAATATTTCATCAAACTTATTCAGCAACTATTCTCTATGGGCCTTTACAGGCACATGATAAATGTGAGGTTTGAAAGTTCTGCCCTTTTGAGATATTTTACTTTGAGTTATTTTGTGTGTCTGTGTGTAAGCATGCATGCATGCACCCATGCATGCTCGCACACACACATGCTCTGGAAAGAGCACTGAATGGTAAGTCAAAATGCCAACATCTGGCTCTACATCTTAACCTGTGACACTGGGGAAGCATGTATTAGTTTCATGGGTGGGGCTTCCTTATCTTTACAACTGTGGTACTAAAATGGACAATGTCTGAATTCTTTGCTGGTTCTTATGCCCTTGGATTCTATGTAAATAAATACCATTTAAACAATCACCCAACACTAGACCTTTTCAATGATTTTTTTTTTAAAGTGACACCTAGTAATCTCTCTGGTGGGATTTCTAGGTTTCCTGGATCATCCTCACCCATGAAACCTCAAAAGGGAGAATGTTTTAGCTGAATCAATGTTCTGATTTAATCTTATATCATGCATTGTCATATAATATTATTTTGTCTTCTCTCAGTTTAGTTTCATAGATGAAACAAACAAACAAACAAAAAAAAAAACGCCCTTGCAAAATGTGTACAAATTGTTAAATGTCAGCTGAATGTCATTTTCCAAGTTTGCACTCAAATAGGGCTCTCTGAAAATTGGTTATCATCTGCTGGGAGTTAAAGGAAAGATCTTTGAAAAGATCCTTAGAGGCTTCATTTCCGGAGGTTTTTAAGGTCTCACTAACCCCACACCATCTCCCCTGGTGTCCTGCAATACCATGGTCCTCCCAGCTTCCATGCCTTTGATTGTGTCATTCACTGGCCAAAAATGCCCTCTCCTTGCCCCCTGTCTATTCAAAGATGACTGTTCTTCACAGATAACATTGAGGTACATCTTCTATGAAGCTGTCTCATCCTCTCAGCCACACAATCTTCCCCTCTCTGCAACCCAACTGTGCTTGGACCCTGCACCAACTAGTCCTGGTTTAGACTAGTCCTGGTTTAGACAATGTTTGTCGTGCTGCTCATTTCTCATCTTGAAACTCTCTTGTAAACTCAAGGTAGAAACTCAATTTTACCTTAGCATTAACATTGCTTAGCACAAAGTTGATCATACAAGAGGTGTTCCAACACACAACACTTGTCACACCTTCATCCCCTGTTGTCCTCAATAAGCAGAGGAATTTGAATGTCCTTGATCCTATAAGGAGAGACCACACACTGTTATTTTTTTGAAATGATAAGAAATTAAGGCAAGGGACCAAAGAATTAAGAGCAGTGTTTCCTGTCTTGATTATATGAAATTTTATATCAAAGTAACATTTGGGCCTGAATTACCTGGACCATTGTCTCCATCACCCAATTAACCTTGCATCCTCTAAAGACATTTGCCCAACCCCTAGGGTGCTCTTCATAACCTAGATACAACTGCCACAGCTCACTAGAGAACTTAAATATCACAAATACCCAAACTGAGTACCATTAAGGAGAGAGGTGTAAACTGCCCAAGGATAGATATGAGTACCTGATGGAACTATACCCTCTTGAAATGCTGTGCATTTGTCTTAACTGCCAGATTGACCTTCTCTTGAGAAATACAGTTATTTTTCTCTCATTGAGGTCTCATAATTGGTGTGTTGACTCTTGTTTTCCTTCCAGGTAAATGAGACAGAGATAGATGAAGAAAAATAAAGAGGGAGTTTTGATGAATCTATGCAGTGTTTTATTGCTGATGCAAACTGGTTCCATAAATCTCTAGAAATGTAACACTTTAAAAGGAAAGAGGATGGGAGTCAAAATTGAGGGAGGTGGTGAGGGTAATGGAAAGGGTAATGGTGAGCTGATGCATCTTATCAGTAGTTGGGCAGAAACACTCACTCTGCAGATGGACCTCATCATATAGGAAAAATCAGATTACATCGAATAGAGCTTAATGTTTTCATTAAATTGAGAAGAGACATTTACTTGCCTAAGAAAAATGTCTTCACTAAAAAATAGATTTTTCAAGGACCACAGACAACAGCAAGGTAAAATGTATGTGATTTATGGCAGGTTTAAAAGGTCTTCTTCCCACATGTGAGTCTAGAGCCACAGTTGGTGCCACAGTAGGATGATAAATGAAGAAATAACTCAACAGGAAAGCAACAGGCAGTAGGCTCTGGGGTGGTAACGGCCACACCACTAGGCCTCAGAGTGGAATCTAAATGCTAGGATGAACAACTATGTTACAGGGTTGGAAGAGGCAGATAAAGAAAAGAGGGTGGCACTGGGAGTCAGAAATGTGGAATTTTTGTCCCAGATTCACCACTAATCATCTGCATAGCTTTCAGGAAATCATTTCACCTTTCTTTACCTCCACTTTTGCATCTCTGAATGAGAATAACAATAGCCTGTGCTACCCACTCACTGGGATGTTGTATAAAATAAAGCACAGCGTGATAATAGATGAACTAGCGCTTTGAAGAGCTCAAAGCATCCTACAAATGTGAGGTATTAATTATGTTCTAAAGGTATCATTTCAGTGAGAGGGATAAAAAATAGGGAACATATTATTAAATTACATATTTGAAAAGATAAGAGACATATTGGGAGGGCTACTTTCAATAGATATTATAAAAGCTGGCATTCTATCTTCTAGACAGCAGCCAATCCTCATGCAAAAACACAGATCCGAGATGAGAGAGAAACAGAGCAGCTGATGGTGTACAGAGGGTGAACTCTGTACCTAGGTAAACTGCAGACCTGTACTGACAAAATAAAATTGGTGATTTACATAATGAGAACAACAAATTAGCAAGCATACAAAAGACTTAATATTATAAAGAAGTAAGAGAAGATGGAGGTTCAGGGCAAATTTAAAGCTGCGTAATAAGCTTAAAAGGACAATTATGAACAAGCACTCCTTCCTGCCCAAAAACACAGGAGGTGCACAACTACAGTTAATGAAGAACCAAACCTTTTCTGAGGTCCATCCTGCCAGCGGTATGAACAATACTTTCAGAAAATAGCTAGCTTCAGGTCCAAGCAAAAATAATTATTTAATAAATACTTTATGTGTACCTAGTATTTTTTTCAGATTTGTGTATTAGTTTGGGGGAAGGGGATCAAGAAAAGGAAAAGCTGGAAAACTCTTCCCATATAGGCTAGCTAGCAAGAAAGTGTGAAAATGTACGAAACTGTGCTTAAAGGCTAACCACAAGCCACTGGCTATGAATATTACACTTGTTTAATTGGTTATTATATTGGTTTTATATTGGTTAGTTGGTTATTATATTACAGTTGGTGTTACAGTGGTTAGAAAGATAATGAGAGGGTTTGCTCCATGATATCTAAAAACATTTCTGGTCCTAAAATTCTCAAATTTCTATGAGCATTTTATTTGCTAGAAATAATATTCAGAGACTTCTCTCCCCCAGCTCCCAGAAGAAAACTACAAAGTATATAGGGAGAGGGGGAAGTGGTTTATTTTTTTTTTAACAACTTTATTGGAGTAAAATTGCTTTACAATGTTGTGTTAGTTTCTGCTGTATAACAAAGTGAATTAGTTATATGTATACATACATCTCCATATCTCCTGCCTCTTGTGTCTCCTCAAACCCTCCCCATCCCACCCCTTTAGGTGGTCACAAAGCACTGAGCTGATCTTCCTGTGCTATGTGGCAGTTTCCTACTAGTTAACTATTTAACTTATGGTAGTTTATATATGTCCATACCACTCTCTCACTTCGTCCCAGCTTACCCTTCCCCTTCCCTGTGTCCTCAAGTCCATTCTCTATGTCTGCATCTTTATTCCTGTCCTGTCCCTAGTTTCTTCAGAACTGTTTCTTATTTTAGGTTCCATATATATGTGTTAGCATACAGTATTTGTTTTTCTCTTTCTGACTTACTTCACTTTGTATGACAGACTCTAGGTCCATCCACCTCACTAAAAATAACTCAATTTCATTTCTTTTTTATGGCTGAGTAATATTCCATTGTATATATGTGCCACATATTCTTATCCATTCATCTGTTGATGGACACTTAGGTTGCTTCCATGTCCTGGCTATTGTAAATAGAGCTGCAATGAACATTGTGGTACATGACTCTTTTTGAATTATGGTTTTCTCAAAGTATGTGCCCAGTAGTGGGATTGCTGGGTCGTATGGTAGTTCTATTTTTAGTTTTTTAAGGAACCTCCATACTGTTCTCCATAGTGGCTGTATCAATTTACATTCCCACCAACAGTGCAAGAGGGTTCCCTTTTCTCCACACCTTCTCCAGCATTCATTGTTTGTAGATTTTTTGATGATGGTCATCCTGACTGGTGTGAGGTGATACCTCATTGTCATTTTGATTTGCATTTCTCTAATGATTAGTGATGTTGAGCATCCTTTCATGTGTTTGTTAGCAATCTGTATATCTTCTTTGGAGAAATGTCAATTTAGCTTTTCAGCCTATTTTTGGATTGGGTTGTTTGACTTTTGATATTGAGCTGCATGATCTGCTTGTAAATCTTGGAGATTAATCCTTTGTCAGTTGCTTCATTGGCAAATATTTTTTTCCCATTCTGAGGGTTGTCTTTTCGTCTTGTTATGGTTTCCTTTGTTGTGCAAAAGCTTTTAAGTTTCATTAGGTGTCATTTGTTTATTTTTGTTATTATTTCCATTTCTCTAGGAGGTTGGTCAAAAAGGATCTTGCTGTGATTTATGCCATAAAGTGTTCTGCCTATGTTTTCCTCTAAGAGTTTGATAGTGTCTGGCCTTACATTTAGGTTTTTAATCCATTTTGAGTTTATTTTTGTGTATGGTGTTAGGGAGTGTTCTAATTTCATTCTTCTACATGTAGCTGTCCAGTTTTCCCAACACCTCTTACAGAAAAGACTGTCTTTTCTCCGCTGTATATTCTTGCCTCCTTTATCAAAAAAAAGATGACTATATGTGCGTGGGTTTATCTCTGGGCTTTCTATGCTGTTCCATTGATCTATATTTCTGTTTTTGCGCCAGGACCATACTGTCTTGATTACTGTTACTTTGTAGTATAGTCTGAAGTCCAGGAGCCTGATTCTTCCAGGTCCGTTTTTCTTTCTCAAGATTGCTTTGGCTATTCAGAGTCTTTTGTGTTTCCATACAAATTGTGATATTTTTTGTCCTAGTTCTGTGAAAAATGCCATTGGTAGTTTGATAGGGCTTGCACTGAATCTGCAGATTGCTTTGGGTAGTATAGTCATTTTCAAAATGTTGATTCTTCCAATCCAAGAACATGGTATATCTCTCCAACTCTTTGTATCATCTTTAATTTCTTTCATCACTGTCTTATACTTTTCTGCATACAGGTCTTTTGTCTCCTTAGGTAGGTTTATTCCTAGGTATTTTATTCTTTTTGTTGCAATGGTAAATGGGAGTGTTTCCTTAATTTCTCTTTCAGATTTTTCATCAGTAGTGTATAGGAATGCAAGAGATTTCTGTGCATTAATTTTGTATCCTGCTTCTTTACCAAATTCATTGATTAGCTCTAGTAGTTTTCTGGTAACATCTTTATGATTCTCTACGTATTGTATTATGTCATCTGCAAACAGTGACAGCTTTACTTCTTCTTTTCTGATTTGGATTCCTTTTATTTCTTTTTCATCTCTGATTGCTGTGGCTAAAACTTCCAAAATTATGTTGAATAATAGTGCTGAGAGTGGACAACCTTATTTTGTTCCTGATCTTAGAGGAAATTGTTTCAGTTTTTCACCATTGAGAATGACATTGGCTATGGGTTTGTCATATATGGCCTTTATTATGTTGAGGTAAGTTCCTTCTATCCCTACTTTCTGGAGAGCTTTTGTCGTAAATGGGTGTTAAATTTTGGCAAAAGCTTTTTCTACATCTATTGAGATGATCATATGGTTTTTCTCCTTCAATTTGTTAATATGGTGTATCACATTGATTGATTTGCATATATTGAAGAATCCTTGTATTCCTGGGATAAACCCCACTTGATCATGGTGTATAATCCTTTTAATGTGCTGTTGGATTCTGTTTGCTAGTATTTTGTTGAGGATTTTTGTATCTATGTTCATCAGTGATATTGGCCTGTAGTTTTGTTTTTTTTTTTTACATCTTTTCTCATTTTGGTATCAGGGTGATGGTGACCTCGTAGAATGAGCTTGGGAGTGTTATTCCCTCCAATACATTTTGGAAGAGTTTGAGAAGGATAGGTGTTAGTTCTTCTTAAATGCTTGATAGAATTCACCTGTGAAGCTGTCTGGTCCTGGGCTTTTGTTTGTTGGAAGATTTTTAATAACAGTCTCAATTTCAGTGGTTGTGATTTGTCTGTTTATATTTCCTATTTCTTCCTGGTTCAGTGTTGGAAGGTTGTGCTTTTCTAAGAATTTGTCCATTTCTTCCAGGTTGTCCATTTAATTGGTATATAGTTCCTTATAGTAATGTCTCATGAGCCTTTGTATTTCTGCAGTGTCAGTTGTTACTTCTCCCTCTTCATTTCTAATGTTATTGATTTGAGCCTTCTCCCTTTTTTTCTTGATGAGTCTGGCTGATGGTTTATCAATTTTGTTTATCTTCTCAAAGAACCAGCTTTTAGTTTTATTGATGTTTGTTATTGTTTCCTTCACTTCTTTTTCATTTATTTCTGATCTTACCTTTATGATTTCTTTCCTTCTGCTAACTTTGGGATTTTTTTGTTCTTCTTTCTCTAATTGCTTTAGGTGTAAATTTAGGTTGTTTATTTGAGATGTTTCTTGTTTCTTGAGGCAGAATTGTATTGCTATAAGTTTCCCTCTTAGAACTCCTTTTGATGCATCCCATAGGTTTTGGGTCATCAAGCTTTCATTGTCATTTGTTTCTAGGTATTTTTGGATTTCCTCTTTGATTTCTTCAGTGATTTCTTGGTTATTTTGTGGTGTATTGTTTAGCCTCTATGTGTTTATATTTTTCACAGATTTTTTCCTGTAATCGATATCTAGTCTCATAGCATTGTGGTCGGAAAAGACACTTGATACGATTTCAATTTTCTTAAATTTACCAAGGCTTGATTTGTGACCCAAGATATGATATATCCTGGAGAATGTTCCATGAGCACTTGAGAAGAAAGTGTATTCTGTTGTTTTTGGATGGGATGTCCTATGAATATAACCTAAGTCCATCTTGTTTAATGTATCATTTAAAGCTTTTGTTTCCTTATTTATTTGCATTTTAGATAATCTATCCATTGGTAAAACTAGTGTGTTAAAGTCCCCTACTATTATTGTGTTACTCTTGATTTCCCCTTTTATGGCTGTTAGCATTTGCCTTATGTATTGAGGTGCTCTTATGTTGGGTTCATAAATATTTACAATTGTTATATCTTCTTGGATTGATCCCTTGATCATTATGTCGTGTCTTTCTTTGTCTCTTGTAATAGTGTTTGTTTTAAAGTATATTTTGTCCGATATGAGAATTGCTACTCCAGGTTTCTTTTGATTTCCATTTACATGGAATACCTTTTTCCATCCCCTCCCTTTGAGTCTGTATGTGGCCCTACGTCTGAATTGGTTATCTTGTAGACAGCATATATATGGGTCTTGTTTTTGTATCCATTCAGCTAGTCTATGTCTTTTGGTTGGAGCATTTAATCCATTTACATTTAAGGTAGTTATTGATATGTATGTTCCTATTACCATTTTCTGAATTGTTTTGGGTTTGTTATTTAGGTCTTTTCCTTCTCTTGTTTTTCCTGCCTAGAGAAGTTCCTTTAGCATTTGTTGTAAAGCTAGTTTGGTGGCAATGAATTCTCTTAGCTTTTGCTTGTCTGTAAAGGTTTTAATTTCTCCATCAAATCTGAATGAAATCCTTGCTGGGTAGAGTAATCTTGGTTGTAGTTTTATCCCTTTCATCACTTTAAATATGTCCTTCCACTCCCTTCTGTCTTGCAGAGTTTCTGCTGAAAGATCAGCTGTTAACCTTATGTGGATTCCAGTGTATGTTATATGTTGTTTTTCCCTTGCTCCTTTTAATATTTTTTCTTTGTATTTAATTTTTGATAGTTTGATTAATATGTGTCTTGGCATGTTTCTCTTTGGATTTATGTTGTATGGGACTCTCTGTGCTTCTTGGACTTGATTATCTCCTTTCCCATATTAGTGAAGTTTCAAGTATAATGTCTTCAAATATTTTCTCAGTCCCTTTCTTTTTCTCTTCTTCTTCTGGGACCCCTATAATTTGAATGTTGGTGCATTTAATGTTGTCCCAGAGGTCTCTAAGACTGTCCTCAATTCTTTTCATTCTTTTTTCTTTTTTCTGCTCTGCAGTAGTTATTTCCACTCTTTTATCTTCCAGGTCACTTATCTGTTCTTCTGCCTCAGTTATTCTGCTATTGATCCCTTCTAGAGTATTTTAAATTTCATTTATCATATTGTTCATCATTGTTTGCTCTTTAGTTCTTCTAAACCCTTGTTAAACGTTTCTTGTATTTTCTCCATTCTCTTTCCAAGATTTTGGGTCACCTTTCTATCATTACTCTGAATTATTTTTCAGGTAGACTACCTGTTTCCTCTTTATTTTTTTGGTTTGGTGGGTTTTTACCTTGCTCTTTCATCTGCTGCATATTTCTCTGTCTTCTCATTTTTCTTAACTTACTGTGTTTGGGGTCTCCTTTTCACAGGCCACAGGTTTGTAACTCCTGTTGTTTTTGGTGTCCACCTCCCATGGGTGAGTTTGGTTCAGTGGCTTGTGTAGGCTTCCTGGTGGAGGGGACTGGTGCCTCTTCTGGTTGTGAGGGTCTGGCTCTTGTCTTTCTGGTGGGCAGGGCCACGTCTGGTGGTGTGTTTTGGGGTGTCTGTGAACTTAGTATGACTTTAGGCAGCCTCTCTGCTAATGGGTGTGGTTGTTTTCCTGTCTTGCTTGTTGATTGGCATGGGACATCCGGCACTAGAACTTGCTGGCCATTGGATGGAGCTGCTTCTTAGCATTGAGACAGAGATCTCTGGGAGAGCTCTTGCAGATTTATATTATGTGGAGCCTGGAGGTCTCTGGTGGACCAACGTCCTGAACTCGGCTCTCCTACTTCAGAGGCACCAGCCTGACACCCGGCTGGAGCACCAAGACCCTGTCAACCACATGGCTCAGAAGAAAGGGAGAAAAAAATAAATAAGTAAAATTAAATTAAATTTAAAAGTTATTAAAATTAAAAATTTTAAAAATTCTTAAGAATAAACAAATTAATAAGTAATAAAAAAAATAAGTGAGCAACCAAACCAAAAAACAAATCCACTAATGATAACAAGCACTAAAAACTATACTAAAAATAAAACAATAAAAAAAGTACCCACACAACCGTAGGAGAAATGGTAAAAGCAAAGCTATACAGACAAAATCACACAAAGGAGAATACACATACACACTCACAAAAAGAGAAAAAGTAGAAATGTATATATATCTATATATAAAAGAAAAAAAGGAAGAGAGCAACCAAATTAATAAACAAGTCTACCAATGATAATAAACTCTAAATACTAAACTAAGATAGACATAAAACCAGAAACAAATCAGATGCAGAAGACAAACCCTAAGTCTACAGTTGCTCCTAAAGTCCACCGTCTAAATTTTGGGATGATTCTTTGTCTATTCAGGTATTCCAGAGACGCAACGTACATCAAGTTGATTGTGGAAATTTAATCTGCTGCTCCTGAGGCTGCTGGGCAAAATTTCCCTTTCTCTTCTTTGTTCCCACAGCTCCTGGGGTTCAGCTTTGGATTTGGTCCTGCCTCTGTGTGTAGGTTGCCTGATGGTGTCTGTTCTTCGCTCAGACAGGACAGGGTTAAAGTAGTAGCTGATTAGGGGGCTGTGGTTCACAAAGGCCAGGGGGAGGGAGGGGTACGGAATGTGGAAGGCAGGGTGAGCCTGCAGCAGCAGAGGCCAGCGTGACGTTGCAACACCTTAGGCAAACCGTGTGTTCTCTTGAGGAAGTTGTCCCTGGATCACGGGACCCTGGCAGTGTTGGGCTGCACAGGCTCCTGGGCAGAGATGTGTGGATAGTGACCTGTGCTTGCACACAGGCTTCTTGGTGGCTGCAGCAGCCGCCTTAGTGTTTCATGCCTATCTGTGGGGACTGCGCTGATAGCCGTGGCTCACACCCGTGTCTGGAGCTCGTTTAGGCTGTGTTCTGAATCCTCTCTTTTCACGCATCCCGAAACAATGGTTTCTTGCCTCTTAGACAGTTCCAGACTTTTTCCCAGATTCCCTCCCAGCTAGCTGTGGCACACTAGCCCCCTTCAGGCTGTGTTCATGCAGCCAACCCCAGTCCTCCCCCTGGGATCTGGCCTCTGAAGCCAGAGCCTCAGCTCCCAGCCCCCACCTGCCCTGCTAGGTGAGCAGACAAGCCTCTTGGGCTGGTGAGCACTGGTCAGCACCAATTCTCTGTGCAGAAATCTCTCCGCTTTGCCCTGTGCACCCCTGTTGCTGCACTCTCCTCCATGGCTCTGAAGCTTCCCCCCTGCCCCCCTCCCATCTCTGCCAGTGAAGGAGCTTCCTATTGTGTGGGGAATTTTCCTTCTTCATAGCTCCCTCCCAGAGGTGTAGGTCCCATCCCTAGTTTTTTGTCTCTGTTTTTTCTTTTGCCCTACACACGTACATGGGGAGTTTCTTGCCTTTTGGGAAGTCTGAGGTCTTCTGCCAGTCTGCAGTAGGTGTTCTGTAGGAGTTGTTCTACATGTAGGTGTATTTCTGATGTATTTGTAGGGAGGAAGCTGATCTCCACGTCTTACTCCTCCACCATCTTGAAGGTCTCCCATACTTTGCATTCAGGAATATTAGACCAAGTTAAGAGTATGGGTCCATGCTGAAAAGAAAGACTTAAAAATAAAAGTAGGGGAAAGTTTTATATACTAAAAACGAAGATCCCTCTCTAGCTTCCAGAACACTGGCAACCAGGCTTCTACCCCCTCTAACCCATCTCATTCACTTCCTCCAGGTGAAGAGATTTGGAAGACACTCTTTGGAAAAAATTTACAAATCCAATAAGAAATCTATAAAGATTCTGGCAGTTGGAGCTCAGGGCCTGCCCTGGCCCTTAAAATGGAACTCACCACTAGTAAGTCCCATTCTACACACAGAGTCTCAATAGCTCAGCTATGAACAGAGAGCCTGGAGTCTCCAGGGAGCATAGAACAGCCTCCAAAAGAAACACTCAAACAGAAACAATAAAGGGAATTAGAAGAAAAGAAAAACCTTGCCAAGAGAAGAAAACTTTAGAAAAACACTATAATTAATTAATATTCTCAGTGGTAAAAAAAAGTCTAATCCCTTTTTAAAGAAAAATAATAATCATAAAAATTGAAGGCATATATTAAAGCAGGAAGGACAGTGTAATGAATCTTGTGTACCTATGAGCCAGCTTATGGTCATTTATTTTACTTCTAAATCATCACCCACTTCCTATCCCATATTATTATTTTGAAGAAAATCTTGGAATAATAACATGTCATATATAAGTATTTCAGGCCATACCACTAAAAGATAGTACTTTAAAAATATATATAACTACAATAGCATTAACACACTAAAAAAATAAAAATTATTCCTTTATATCATCAAAAAGTCAGATTTCAAATCTATCCGATTGTCTATGTTTTTATATTTTATTCTATTCTGTTTTATTTTACTCTACTTTATTTTATTTTATTTTATTTATGGTTTGTTCAAATCAGGATCCAAATTGTGACATTGTGATGGTCAATGTAGTTGCCTAATCACCTTTTAATCTGTAGGCTTCTCTTACTTTCTCTGTGTCTCCCTTTTTATCCATCTTGCAATTTATTTTTGAATAAATTGTTTCATGTTTTATAGAGTATTTCACACTCTGGATTTTGCTAATTACATCCAGTTGGTATTATTAAACATGTTTCTCTATCTTGATAATTCCTATTTATTGGTAATTAAATTTAGAGACTTAGCCAAACTTAGTTTCAAAATTTGGGCAAGAATTCTCCATAGGTGATGATATGTACTTCTGTCAGGAAGGACATAATGCCTGGGTCTCATGACATTTTGAGCTTTGAAAAATCAATGCCTAGAAATAGTCACATTGTTTCATTAAAGGTTGCAAAATATCTTAATTCTATATTTTTTATTCATTTTAGTAACTGGATTACTTCTATTAAAGAAAAACCTTCTACCATTAAATATTGGATTTTCTTAAGATACATTTGTATAGATAGGAAAGACATGATAAGTGCTTAACTTTTACCTTTTTAAACCAATTTTCACAATAAAAAGTTGCTTCTCTAACATTCTCCAAAGATAATCAATGAAGTTTGTTTTTCCTTAAATAACATTATAAACCAATGCATGTATATGTCATTGATCTGCTGCAATCTATCACAATTACCGTTCTTATTGATACTCAAAACCTCTTCAAGTTGGTTCCTGAGTCCTTTTGACAAGACCTGGGATTCTTTAGCAGCTTCTTTGCTTTTATATTTGACAAGATGTTCCAGGCTCATCTTGTATATTTCCAGCCTTAGATCTGGATTCTTTTAGTTCTCCAAAATCTTCTCGTTCTTTCTAGTGGAAAATGACATTTCTACATCAGAATTTCTTTCCCTAAAGTCAGTTCCTTATTGCTTTTCAAGAAGATTTAAAAGTGTATTTATCCAGAATGTTTGGTCGTTTGTAATGGTAGGGTTGGTTCAAATAACCTAGCCTATCATTCATACAAGCTCATCTCAGGACCTTTGATAAACCTATTTCTTGGCATTTGCTTCCCCGTTATTTGAATGACTCATTCTTCAACTCTATCAATGCTTTATTTAAAATTCATCTTTTCCATGAATAGTTCCCTGACTGGATAGCAAAGTTAGTGAGTATTGACTGAATCAAGGAATAAATGGATAGTGCATGTATAAAACACAAAGAGAAGCTTATTAAAAAGGAACATAGAGTGTTCAATAAAGAGAACCTAAAATTTTAAAATATCATAGCAAAATGAAAAATTCAAAATCCAGAAGCACAAATACCTAAAAAAAAAAAACAAAACAAACAAAAAAAAACAAAAATACCCTTAAAGGTAAAAAATCATATTAAAAATTCAAAAAAAATCTCAGAAATAAAGAATACAGATTTCTAGAAAACAATTAAAAGAACCCACTGAATGCTAATCATGATAGATGTAAAAGACACATATCAATGCATATTATCACGAAATTTCACAACACTGTGGACAAAGTGATAACCCTCAAAATTTCTACCAAGAGGCAGCACAATAATTACATACCAAAGGTCGAGTTATAATGTTACTAAATTCTGAAAGGAATGATTGTCAATCTAGAATAAATTATTGATCAAGTGTAAAATGGAGAATAAGGAAATTTTCAAACATGTGAGTTTCCATAAAAGGAGAGCCCAGGATTACAGCAAGCATGGAGAACTGTGAGCCCAGATTCCTGCAAAGTAGAAAGGGACAGAGGGAGGAAGGAAAATAAAAAGAAGGAGAAGATGATTCATTTGAACCAACAGAGAGGATATTTCTACAACTGTCAGATTATTTAAGGATGATTTATTTATTGGTACATAAAAAATCCTAGCAAGTAAATAAATATATATAATTATTAAATTTTTTAAAAAAGGACTGTTGAAGAAAAGAAACAAAGCTAGTATACCATATGGCTTAGCTATGAATAACATTACATAGTCATAATGAACTGAATATTGCATAGTGATCTCAAAATTATGCCTTATTTATATTAAGAGAGGGTGGAAAGGGAATGGTCTGGGCTGATGTGTGTATGCAGAGGGTGGTGCATGTAACAGAGCTGAACTCATTTTTCCAAGGTTAGCTGGAAGATTTAGAAATAACAGAATAAAAATGGTACCTGTAAACATGAAAATGAACACTAAAATATACAGGTGAAAGAGGTAAAAGAATTATCTTGAGGGAGCAGGAATTGGGGATGGGGAGATGCTTTTTTTTTTTACACTTAGTAAAACTATTTGACTTTTTAACCGTGTTTATCTTTGATGAAAACTGTTTGCTCAAAGATTCAGATGCCCTCAGAGAACTGCTGACACTTTCAAGGGTCTCCTTGAAGGAAGAAAGTCAAGGTGCAATCATGAACACTGGGTATATTGATGCTGATTGAGACCAGGCCAGTAGAAGTGATTGGCAAGTGGCAGGCCCATGAAACTAAAAAACATATAGACGCAAAGTACCTCATTTTATCCACAATTCAAACTTTTCCCCTTATATTCTCAGTCTGTGCCTTAAATTCTTCCCAAACTCCACCCCCAGTCTTAACTCTCTTAGGTTAACAAGAATATCATGGCTACAAAATCTTTTTCCTTTTATTCCTTTTCTATTACACATATATTTCCGAAATGTGTTACCTGAGATTTGTTCCTCTAATTCTATATTTTTAATGTATTCTATTTCTGCCTATAAAACACTATATGAAAATTTTCTCCAAAAAAATGTGTGTTGCTTGGGAACACATAGAAACTCTTAAAATGTACTCTTGGCATATGTATTATTTAATTCATACTCTTTCCCTGTTTCAGTACAATAAAATACCCCCTAAGAAGTCTTATTTCATCATTTTGCAGTTATCTTTATAATGTTCTGGTCTTTCTATAAAATGGGGCTCATTTCTGCATTTATCCACTACCTTCTCACCTGCTGAGAACTGTCCTTCAAAATTTCTATTAAAAAATCTAGATAAAAGTTATTACCTGCTGGAAGTTTATCAATAATAAAGGAAGTACCATATACAACTATGGTATATAAACTATACCTATAAACTACATTGGGTGAGGAGATTTCAGCAGCATGGAGGACAATGTTTAGAAGACTCCTGCAACCCAACAAAAAGTCTGTGTGTCCAACACGTATGAAATTTCTTAGAAAGATTATGATTCTTTGGACTCAGGACAGTGTTTTCTGTAAACTGCAAACTTTCATGTTCACTAAAGGGAAAAAAAGGTCTTTTTCCTAAAACAAATTTGACTGGTGGAAGGGAAATAAATATAAAGATTCCAGGTGACCATGGTGGACTAGATATTAAGAGTAGGGATGAAACTACAGGAAAATGTTGATGACACTGACCATCACTTACTTCACAGCCTGGCTCCATATCAGCCAAAAGTAAAAGAAATATAATTTCTGTCAAGGGTAGGATAGGAGCATATTCAGAAATCAAGTCACCAGATAACATACATACTGATGTATGGGGACTAGTGACCTGTGTTCAACTCTGTGGTGACTTTCTAGTGTCTGGTCCAGGAAGGAAATTTGTGCTGATGTCCTTTCTTTATCCTCCTTTGCGAATGGCCAAACTCATGCTCAGCAACACAGAAGGTAAATAAAGGAATTGGAAACATCAAACCATTATCCACATCTGATGAATGACTGTCAGGGCTCCACAGACCCTGTACTGAGCTGTTTGCAACTTATCAGTGTGACTAATACTATTAAATACCATTTTTTGAGCTACTACCATATGGCAGGCATAGTACATTCAATAAATTGTTTCAATGAATTGTAAAACATTTCCAGGTCAGTTATTTTCCCCATTTTATAGGACAGGTAACTGAGGCAGAAGGTCACCCAGCTAGTGAATGATACAGATGGGTTTCACAGCCAGTTCTACTTAGTTCTAAAGCTCATGCTATTTCTACTGTGTTGGGCTGCTTCTCTGAACAAAGCACAATCTTTGACCTCAGTAACAAACTAATGGAGACTATCACTTGGAAAAAGAAGCCCATTGTCAGTGGTTCTCAAATCATACCAAAATGGCAATTACATAAACCACCTTATGTGAAAGACTGGCCTGGTGAAAAGAGTGCATACATATAAGTGCATGTAGATGTATATAAATATTACAAATCCTTGAGTGTATTACATATAAGAAACTTTATAATTCAAATAATGCAAAATAATGTAGGGCTGTTTTGTAGCATATTTAAACCCTAACCCAAAAAAGCCTCGCACCAACCGCCCCGACCTTCCTAACATTCTGTCATTTCGCACTATGAAAATCTTGTGTGTGCACACACCTTGGGCTACTTAGATTGGTTATCTTCCCATGTAAATACCTTAGACGTTGGATCTGGAATAGGATTTAATCCTGAGAGCCTAGAGCAAAAAAGAAAGATCATAAACAATGGAAACTCAAGAAGAACATAAATATGCCAAAACTAGAGAGCAGAAATACCTACTGATACCCTAGCACCAACCAATATTGGAAGCTTTATCCTCCTTTAAAGTATTAATCAGTAGAGAGGTATTTGGAGCTCATAATCAACAAGATTCAGTTTTTCTTTAATCCAAGCTAAAGAACAGTCTCCTTTCCACCCCACACACTTTTCATTTTGCTGACATCCTATAACTTGTTGGACATTAATAAATAGCCCAAAATGGTCAACTCACAGATTTCCAGACAAACTTGGCAGAACTCAAAAGACTGGGCTTCAGATGGGCAAGGAGAATATTAGACCTGGGTGCTATCTACCAAGTCAGAACATTTTACCATTCATCCGTCATTACTTATTTCCTCATTCCAAAATGGCCCCGTGCCATGACGGTCTGCAGCCCGCTGCCCTGCAATCATTTCTGTACACATTGCACCTTTGGCAGGAGACCGCCATTCTTGTTTAAGGCACTTATTGGTCTTATATTTATGATAATTTATCAAATGTCTTGCTGAAATTCTATTTTTCATGAGGGCATGTAAGAGACTCACAGAGTCTTAGCTCTATTTGGCGAAAATTGAAAGCTTTGAAATGTCTTGGGCTCTTTCAAAAAGAAGCTTAAGGTAAATACATTCCTCATATCTCTTAAAGGGATTGGCATCACCCTCGGGCTGTAGGCATTATTGATGCCAAGGTTGGCATGCTGAATCGTTATTTTCTGTAATCTATTGCATGAAAATAGGTAAAATTCTGACAGTTGCATTTGGAATTAGGTCCTAATCTAACAGCCACCAGGGCACTCTTTCTCCTCAGCAAATCACTCACTACCCACCCCCACCATCAGTATCACATAGCCAATACATGTTTGCTGACAACTCACCTTTGTGCCAAGTGGGTCTAAATGCGTGAAATTAGAGAAGGAAGGAGAGTGGAGAGGTCTAGGCCAGGTGCGATGAGAGTAATGGAACCCTTCAATAAAACTGTGATTACCCCCTATTGCAGATGGGTTAACAGAGGCTAAGAGAAAGAAAGTAAATTATTCAATGACCACAAAGCTCAAAGGTGTCATGCTTGATATCAGGACTCCATGACATCAAAGACCATGTTATGTCCACTTCTTAGTTATACATAGGGAGAGAATACATACTTTGAGTAAATGTCACATCAAGGAATGTACATTTTTGCACAGTTACTCAGCATCCAATTGAGAAAGGTTTAAAAGACACCTCTCTCCACTGCTGAAATTATGATAAAAGAATGCACACACACACACTTGCACACACACACACACAATGCTAAGCACCTGGTTAGACGCAGAGAGAAGCAGAATCACATAACCACTTTGCTTAACCAATAAAACAGAAACCAGCATTAAGAAGAACATACTTGAGGGGAATAAAGTCTTCTGTGTTTTAGGAAATATACCCTGACTACCAAAA
This sequence comes from Balaenoptera musculus, assembly GCF_009873245.2. Taxonomy (NCBI): domain Eukaryota; kingdom Metazoa; phylum Chordata; class Mammalia; order Artiodactyla; family Balaenopteridae; genus Balaenoptera; species Balaenoptera musculus. The sequence goes on from NC_045798.1 coordinate 57,445,012, forward strand.
ACTGGCAATCAATCTATTTCCAGAACATGGGAAGATTTTCCCTTAATTGCAACAACACAGCCATGCTACTAAAAATGAAAATAGTGAAACAACTATAGAGTGCTCTCCAATAAAAATATAATGCAATCCACAAATGTGAATCACATGAGATTTTAAATTTCGTAGTAGTCACATTAAAAGAGTAAAAAAGAAACAAGTAAAGCTAATTTTTAAAGTGAAATTTTATTAACTTAGTTGTCTTGGCTGAGGCTGTTATAACAAACTATCATGGACTGGGTGGCTTATAAACAACATAAATTTATTTCTTACATTTCTAACTGCTGAGAAGTCCAAGATCAAGCTGCTGGGAGATTCATTGCCTGGTGAGGGTTCATTTCCTTGTTCATTGATGACCGTCTTTTCACTGTGTTCTCACATGGCAGATGGGGTGAGGGAGGTTTCTGGGGTCTCTTTTATATGAGGACTAATCTCATTCATAAAGGCTCCACCTTCATGACTTAATTACCTCCCAAAGGCCCCACTTCTAAATACTGTCACATTGGGCATTAGGTTTGACATATGAATTTTGGGCAGGACACAAACCCATTCAGTCTATAGTACTCAATGTATCCAAAATATTAATTATTTCATGATATAATCTATATTAAAAACATTAATGAGATATTTTACATTTTTTAATAAATCCAATGTGTATTTTGCACTTAAAACTCATCTAAATTCAGACTAGCCACATTTCAAGATCTTAGTAGCCACGTGGAGTTAAAGGCTACAACATTGGATACCATAGCTTTACACCATACCCTATGAAAAAGAGCTAGAATGGGTGCATGCCAATACAATAGAACAATACCTACTCTTCTTCTTACTGGTACTCTTGGTTCATAAATAAAGGATCCAGACTAACCAGAACACTGAGGAGTGAAGGGGGACTGAAAAGCCTAGAGAAAGATTTCAAGGATAAGTACAGGCAGCTGCAACTGGCATCCCTAAGGGACAGAGCTATCCACTTGCAGGTATAACACTGAAATGGATGGATAAGCTAAGGAAAGAAAAGGAAGCAAGACTTCCTGTAATGCATAGATTTTTACATACCTCAGAGTATGAACCAGGCAGTGGGGAAAGTGGAAAATTCTGGATGACAATCTGTACTGCAGAATGGAGCAGGAGCTGGTAACATGCACAAAAAGCCTACTGAAGATCCCAAAAGATTTGGCCACTGCTCAAGCTGATAGAGTGGGACTAATAGCCATACCTTTGGTTGACAAATATTTTGGTTGAGAAAGATTTCTCCCAGAAAAAAAAAGGGGGGGGGGGGAGGGGCAGAAACAATAATAGCAATAACTGAAGAAAAATAAAAACAGCATTACAAATCAATGGCAAAAAGTTGGATTATTCTATATTATAACTGTTATGAGAATTTGAATTAGGAAAACACTAGGTATATCAAAGTGTTAAACCTTTCTCTTTAATAAAACAATAGAAAGCTAGAAGAAAATATCAGAGAAGACTGATATTTTCCCAGGATGAGAAAGATTTTTCTAAGCATAAAATTTATGGAAGAAAGCCATTTGGGGGTGTGAGAAACAATCAATATGTCTGTATCAAAAAATAGAACAGTTCTGAAATTCAGCAAACATCATAAGCCAAATTGAAAACAAATGATAAATAAGAAAATGTTTAATATAAATGTGCTTTTTTTTTTTTACAAATAGAAATGAAAAATAAAGAGCTAAAGACATGTACAAATAATTCAGAAGAAAACAACAGAATAGTAGATGAAAGGCATGAACAGACAATAGCCTGTCAAAATTCAAATAAACTGAAAACTAAATTACAACATTTAACCTTACCAGTAATAATAAAGTAAAATAATTCAAAAGATACTGTGCATGTGAAATCCATCTACTGGATTGTTTATCATAGCATTATACGTACCAGCAAAAGACAAAAATGGGAGGATCCTATCTGCTAATGAAAGGACAATTAGTTAAATTAAATTAAAATTAGAATAATGTTTAATGATATGTTTTTAATGTGTAATAAATAGGAGGAAAATTTCATCTACAAATATTTATGCAATGTAATTCTGAATAAAAAATGGAATATAAACTCATTTACACATATACATGTATTTTTGTTAAAATATTTTAAAAATATTTTGTTAAATATTTTGTTAAAATATATGTGTTTATATTTTAATAACAGGATATATTATTAGTTTAGTTTTTATTAAGAACATATATGTATAATTGTTCTATGTATTTAGATTAATTAGATGTATGTACGTACACATACATAGAAAATAGAAACAAACACATTTATGGAAAAAACTTGAAATAAATATATTACATTTTTTACTTAGTTATATCTGGAAATTAGTTATGAATTGTTATCTTTCTGTATTTTTTACAGAAAGATAATAATTTTTTATTTTGTATTTTTTATAGTTTTTAATCTTTTAGTACTTTTAAGTGTTCTAAAATGATCACATATTATTTTTATCATTACATTATTACTGATGGAAACATTCTAAATATGAGTAGGCAACATGTTTAATATGGGTCAAGAGAGGGATGTGGCTACCAACAAGACTAATAGGATCTTTATGCTGGAGCCAAAGTACAATATCAAACTAAATAGGTTAATTTCTGGTTGAAATGAAAAAAGTTACTACATTACAACATCCAGGTACAGGTTACACATAGACTATGAGTATAAGGAACTTGAAGAGTGAGAAGTCAACGTGAGTGGGAATTAACTGGGGTATGGCTTGTGCTAGAAATAAAACCAAGTCCTTGGAGAGCTTTTGAAAAACAGAGAAGGTAAAGTCTTGCGATTGGAGAACATATTTGATAAAGACAAAACTGCCGGGTAGCTCCTGTGCAGAGACCTTCTTTTATACATGTGCAGGATATTTCTCTTCTCTACAAATTCTCTTCCTTCCAGAAAACAATCCAAGCCATCTGGTTTCCAGTCTGGATGTTTTGGATCTAGGAAAGGTGGTAGAATTGTATCAGCTTCCTAAACTTATGGTTTAGAGACACTGATAGCTCTCACTAAATGGATCCTCCTTTAGAATAAAAATTCTAAGGATAGAATAAACAATAATTTCAGCTTAATTTAACTCAGTCTTTGCTTGTGTCTTGGCCAAAGTCACAGGCTACTCATGTGGCCATTGTTTTAGGCCAAACATTCCTTATAATTGAATTCTTGCTGGACAGAAGGCTGAGTTCAAGATACATTATTAGCATATAGTTCTCAACTTCTGAGAATATGTGCTTATTGAAATAGACATTCCAGTTAACTGTATTCAGTTTGATTGTATGATCTAAATCTTTAATCTCATATGGCATTTCTTAGTTTCCATTTCCTGACTTTCACTACTTGTCCACCTTCATGGCCAACCCATCCTTTCTCTTGGAAATTGTCTTCACTGAAACTAGCTCTTCTTTCTGCAGGGAATTTCACCTAGCTAGTATTTTTCTTCTACATGTAGCCCACAGTGCAACACAGAGTCCCCAGCCTACAGGAGGGTAAAAATTGATCCAGAGAAAAAGTCTTCCTTAATGAAACACCTCTATGCACACACAGAAAAGTTACCTTCATTTGGGGCACTGAGAACCACCAAAATACAGTAACGTTTTTCTTTCCAGCAAATCCAGAGCCTAAATCATATCTTTTGGCCATTCCCAGACACCAGCACCCTGTATGCTGTGTTGTTACAAAATCTTTTCACATGAAACAATTCTCTTTCAATTAAGTGCAAAGTGGCTTTCAAAGGGAGAGCCCAACCAACAACAGGGACCCGGCCCAGGATTCCAACCCTTGGAACTTGCTGATTCCTCAGATGAACTTGAATTCTCTTTCTGAAGGTGAAATCTGTCTTCAGAGTCCACTGAGCCTTTTAGTCCCTTGAAAGTTCTTACAGTGTCTATAAAAATTTCTGCTCTTAACCTTTCTTGTGTTATAAAAAGCACAGCCACATTTCTCATAACTATTTGATGTCTTATATAAAACCCTTTATAAAATAAAATTTTAAAAAATCTCCCCAGATAGCCTCAAAAGAAAAGTTGCCAGCGTTGTCTTTAAATGGCATGCTTATTTAATATCAACGTGAAGATGGAGTCAGAGCTCTGAATTCTGGGCTGCCTGTGCTGGCATTGAGGAGCCCTGCTAAAACCTGCCAGTTGCTAAAATATCCCTTCTACTCCATGGGGAAATAGTGTCAAGAGTAAAAGCCAGAAAGGGAAATTTTGGCTGGCATCCAAAAACAGTTGTAGAAAAGAAGGTTCCCTCTCCGACAGCATTCTGACATGCTTTCTTCAGTTTTGCCATGAAGTTGAAATCTTTCCTCAGGAGAGATGAGTGCATATGTAAAGACTGCACAAGCGAGGTGGGCTCAGGAATTTCAAACATGGCCCAGTCTGACGTGAAGGAAGGAAAGGGAGAGGGGGTGGGGAGGAAGCCACTGAACTTCCAGAAAAGGCTGTCAAAAGTATGCCATTTCAACAGGTTTATCTTTGAAATGTTTCTACTGCCAAACTCTTCTTGGTGATTCTAATATAATTTGGACCCAATCCTTGTATGATTTTATATGAGGCTGCTGCTTTGCTTGATTTCTGATTTGGATCCATCATATATATAATGATATATGTGATCTACAGGATTAAAAATTTGGCATTTATGAGTTATTAGCACACAACACATTAGTATCCAAAGTTCAGCTAAGAAATGCAGTCAAAATTTTAAAAGCCTATCCGGAAGGAAGGAGGGTTGATAGGGAAAATATGTAAAAAAATCTCCTCCAGTTTCAACAGGCAGTGACTGTGTCTCAGATAATAGAGTGGCAGCCCTCTATCATCACATGGGCTTACAGAGTCTGTACTGGTGGTTGTGGAGGGTGTGTCTGTGTGTGTACACCAACATATGTCAGAGGGGTGGAAGACAGTAGGGCCACTCAAGTGAAATAAAACCTCAAAACAGATACATATACATCTGTTTCCTACACACAAAAGCTATCCCTGTGCAGAGAAAACAGTAAAACCTTGGCAGTTGTCTAAGTAATGTCATCAATCACGTTAACATTAACAACATATAACATGTATGTTAGACCTTGACCAACAGTGTGGGTGTAATAAAGCAACTGATCATTATTCCACACTTTCTTATGTTTTGAACCATAAGAAAGGGCTGAGTTACCAACCTTAGGATCGCTCTCAATAACTGTTAATAAGTAAGTAGAGAAATAAACCAGGTATTATTGTTTGCTAAGGAGGTGGAAAGTTGATTGCTAGAGAAGTCTATATAGCCATCAAAATCCCATATGGAAGCATAAAGTACAATTTTCTTGATTTGTCTATACAGTGAATTTCTGGTTCTGTTCTTGCTTCTTCCACTAGCTAGTTGTTTATCTTCTTTACAACAGCAATTCCTCTTAACATCCGTTTTATCACTTGTAAAACAGAAACAATAATAATACCTACTTCTCAGTATTATGTAATTTTAAAAGGTACAATGGATGTATCTTTAGCAGACTGTAAAATGCTGCATACATGTTGATCATCGTGAACAGTAGCAATATCTCTGATTCATTTCACTCACAAGATTGAAGAGAAAGGATATTTTATAGCTTCTGAGATTTTAATCCGTTTCTAATGCACTAATTTCATGGTCATAAAATATTGGAGCTGAAAGAGATCTTAAAAATCATCTCATTCAAACTTCTTCATTTTTAAGGCCCAGAGAGTTTGTGATGTGCTCAAAGTCAAACAGCAAACTTAAAAAGTCACAGGCATGCATAGAATACAGAAGTATTCCAGATGCATACATCTGCAATACAGGTTCTTGTGAACTTGCAAAATGGTTTCTTTGATAAGATTCTCTGACTTTTTGCAAAAGATTAGGTTAACAAATCTGGCCTTAAAGAAAATTTCTATAAACTGAATTTTTTATTTACCCATTAGTTCTTATAAGGCAATTTAGAAAAAAATGATCCCATAGACACAGCAGACAGAAACATCTTTTAAAGCTATAAATACTGTCATCTCATCCCCTTCCGTAAACCTTTCCATCAGCCCTCTCTGGTCCTATTATAAAAACCTCTTGCCATCTCCTGCAAAGTCCCCATGCTATGATTCCTGCTGTTTCAGACAAACTTATTTCTAATGAAACACCTCACTCATCAATTACACTTTGGCTGCACCTGCTTTTTTTCTTTTTTTTCCAATTCTGAGATTTTAGTGATAATTTTCCCTCAGATCATTGCATGGCACACCTTTTGTTATTTATGTCTCAACTAAGTGGCATCTCCTTGGAGAGATCCTCTGTGCCCTCTCAAGTCTCTTATCTATCCCCTTATTTTGCTAATGGTGCTCATCCCATCTGGAATGGTCTTATTTATGGATATTTTGCAAGTGTAGTATCAGTGTCTGCCACAAGAGCATAAGCTCCATTAAAGAAGCAATGATTTTCTTTCCTACAAAACACTGAATCCCCAGACCAACTAGTTAGCACTAGCCCAGCACATGGTAGTAGGCGCTAAATTATTTATGAACAAAACATAATTTATTGATGAATGAAAGGAGGAAGGAAGGAAGGAATAGATAAATGAGTAGACCACTCATAACTTTTGATAAGAAAGATGTTAAGATGGTGATTGGATTGTTTTCATAATAGCTTGCAACTCCAACCAGACGGCAGCACCTTGGCAACCAGGACTGTGTTGGAAGAATTATGTGAAAAAATACAGGCACTTGTCAATAAGATGAAAGAACACCAAAGACAAACTTCATTGGTATTAGAATTTCACATGAAACCAGGCCTCAGCATCAGGTAGAATCATTAGTTCTGTGCATTAATAAGTAAATATTCAAGATACACAGTATACAGGCACCCAGGAGAGTGAGGGGGAACAGAGATATGGAAGACACAATCTCTGACATAAAGTTCACATAGTTCGCTTTAGGATCATAAGGTATAAATACAAGTTGTATAACAGTGCAAAATTGAGGAACTACTCAAAATTGAAATAGCAACTCTTATGGACTGAATGTGTCTCCCCCAAATTCATATGCTGAAAGCCAACTTCCAGCGTGATGATATTTGGAAGTGGGGCGTTTTGGAGGTTATTAGGTCATGAGGGTGCAGCCCTCAAGAATGGAATTAGCATCCCTATAAGAAGAGGCCAGAAATCTAGCACACTCTCTTTCTACCATCTGCATATACAAAGAAGTCAGCAATCTGTCACCCCGAAAGGATGCTCACCAGAACCCGACCATGCTAACTCCTTGATCTTGGATTTCCAACTTCTGGAACTCTGAGAAATAAATTTCTGTTGTTTTTAAGCCACCCAGTTTACCATATTTTGTTATAGCAACCAGCACTAAGACAGCAATGAGGAAATACATGAATCATAAAGAGAGTACCTGATTCTACATCAGGTAAGTAGAACAGTCAAAAAGCACTATGAGTTCAAGAGAGAAGAAGGTGTTGCAAACTGGTACATGCTGGTAAGATCTATGTAGAAGGAATTTTATTGAGTCATCTGCATTCATTATTTTAGGCAATGAGGGCTGTTCCAAATACATAAAGATAAAGATTTCATTCTTTTTATTCCTCCATGCTCAAATACCTCTGAGATGATCCTGAATAGCATAGGAAACTATGTAGGTACATCACACAGAGTTTGTCTATGAGAAACTGGACACAGGCAGTGTGTGCTTTTTATGTCCTTTATATTACCTTTTGGTGTTTCCTATCTCCAGGCCCATTTGCAAATGATAGCAGGACTAGGGTATTCAGATCTGCTAAACAGTGGGGGACCAGCGTGAATGTGAGTGGGATGGTTTTCTAGCCAGGGTATGAGTAAACTAAGTTCCCTTGGTTTTCTTTCTTTCATACGACTGCAGTTTCTTTTACTGCTCATGTTTTTGATAAAGAAATGGAAACAGACACTCAGTAGAGTATATGTTTTGTACCTTTCTTCCAATATTATCTTGTTATCTTTATTCCACATGGGGCTGGGTTGAATTGGAATCCTATTCTGAAGGGATCAAAGTCTCTGGTCCCAAAGACACTGCACCCAGAAAAGTTCAAGCAGCCACTACTCTAGGGTAAGAGCCCAATTCTGGTGGATTGAGATGCTCATGCTGACCCTTTTGCCTTTACAATTCTAAGTCCTGTGTGCTTGGCTCAGGGAAAGGGTGTATTCTTCTTCACTTTGGCTCAGTTCTTTAAGTTAGCACTGATCATGGTACAGTGATGGTGTTGGTCAAATACTTGAAGGACAGTTAGATGAATGGATAGATGCTTGGATGCATTTGCAAAACAGATACATATAATATCTGTCAGATAATTCCTTTGTCCTAAGCTACAAGTCCTGTTCTCTGCAGAAAGTTGGGGGAAGGCAGTTGAAACATAAATACTGAGGCTTGGGTTCAAACCCCATCTTACCACTCTATCTTTGTAACTCTGAGCAAGATCATTAAATCTACTAACCACCATTTCTCTGTCCTTAAAAAGTGTTTTCAAAATGTATCATACTTTCCAGAGTGAAGACCAATGAATGGGATCTTGGATCATGTATGTAATTTAATTTTTATTTCCCAACTGTTTGATAAAAATTTTCCGTACACTGGTCTGAAAACTGGATTTTGTCCGTTGGTTATTTGGCTTTGTCTTTGTTTCCCCAGGCCTAAGACTGTATTTGAATGCCTGATGCTTTATCTACAGCTGATATTAGTTGTCTTGCTTTGATTTTTAACTCTGACCTCTGCTGGGGGCAGGAAACCATGCAAAACACTATAGTAGGGGAACTGTCTTACCCTACACCCTAACATAAATAACAACGTACTGCTTCTTGGTAAAACACATCATGAATAAATTTGGAAATGAGGTTTAATTTAAGCTATTTTATATTCTCTGTATTGTGGCACTCATTTTGTAAAAATATTCCCACTCATTACTGCTTATTGTTCTCTCAGATAGAACTGCAAAATTGTGAAGATGGTTAAGCTATTTATTTATTTTAAAGTTAAGTTCTTTCATCTCTTATATCTTTCTCCAATTTCCATCATTCTGTGACTCAGACTCTCTCTCCTTATCATTTTCACACTGCACCCAGACTTGGGGGCCGTGGAAGAGCTCATCACTTCCTGGACAAGAGCATCCATATCTCGCAGGAGCAGAAATGGGATGTAGGAGTTCGTTATAGGTGAAGAAGAGGGGAATGAGCATAACATTCAGAAAAGCTGCTGAATTTGCCCTGCACAAATCAGAGATTTGTGGAAATGATCATATTTCTGTAGCCTGCCTTCTTTCCACAGCACGTTCTGCTCATTAATTCATTAATATTTGTACCACCCCTGCAGTGGAGGTAACTATTATTAGCTTGGGTTTGTAGATGGAGAAATAGAAATAAAGTACAGTGAAGTTCAGCAACTCGCCCAGGATCACAGTGGGAGATGTTGTTGGGAGTGGGATCTGAGCCCAGAAGTCGTGTCTCCCAAGTGCCTTCTCTAACAGAGACAACCCCTCCACCCCACCCATTAGCATAGTGGTTACCGGGAAGCTGTCACTTTATTTCTTGGAGTTGCATTCACCTAAGCTACTGAACTCTCCGGAACACACATACAGTTGAGTTGTTCTAACATTTACACTGCCAAATGTCTGCATAATTTCTCTCTTTTCATTGCCTAGCTGTCAGCAGCTGCCCTGCCTGACAGAATACACCCACATGGTCAGGAAAATATATTTTTGAAAAAAATAGTTAAACTTCAGCCCAGTGCTGCAAAAGAAGCATGGTATTGTCAGCTAGTGAAACAACACATTTCTTTCTGAAAGGAAAGGTATGTTATATTATTTTCATGCACTGACCCGCTCTGTGCCTCCTGCCCCAAAGTGCAAGTGACATTTTGGTTTATCACCGTGATGCTGATGGTGAAAATGATCTGGGAGTGGAGATGTTTGGCCAGTTCAGCTTGTAACTCCTGATTGTATTTGATTTCAGGAGATGTAAATGAAGGAGGAGACTAATTTGTGTTGAGGGCTCACTGTGCTGTATTCACTGATGATTGTCACAAAACTAAGATGTTATGGAAAAACCTGAACGAACGTTTCAGCCAACCCAATACAAGGTGGATACTGGTGCTCTCATTGTAGAGCTGAGGAAATATAAAAAAATATAGACTCAGGGAAGTGAACTTGACCCAGATTGCCCAGCTACCAACCAGAGCCAGGATTTGAACTCAGTTTCATCTGACTCTAAATTATGTTGAATCTATATATTAGGATAAGAATACATCAATGACATTGACCCATGTTTCAGTTGAACTCACCTTATAGAATCTGTACTCTTGAAAAGAGAAGCCTTGCCTTAAAGATCATTTGCCAAGCATGAGCTCAGGGCTGTGCGGGTGTCTCAGGATTCCATCCATGAGTACGAAGTTGACTGTCAGGTCACACTGTGATAACTCAAACACTTTTTTTTTTTTTTAACATCTTTATTGGAGTATAATTGCTTTACAATGGTGTGTTAGTTTCTGCTTTATAACAAAGTGAATCAGTTATACATATACATATGTTGCCATATGTCTTCCCTCTTGCGTCTCCCTCCCTCCCACCCTCCCTATCCCACCCCTCTAGGTGGTCACAAAGCACCGAGCCGATCTCCCTTTGCTATGTGGCTGCTTCCCACTAGCTATCTATTTTACGTTAACTCAAACACTTTTGGAAGAAACCAAATGTTCTGTGAGTCAGGTATTCTAGCCTAGTCTGCAGAGTAAAAGAATCTAGAAGCTGGAAATGTTGGAGGAGTTTACTGTTAGGGTCTGTTACAATCAAGGTAGACAATCAGACAAATGTGTATACATGAGCCCCTATGGGCCAAGCAATGAGTTAGATCATCTCTCCTTTCACAGATGCTGAAACAAAGTTCAGAGTGCATATAGGACTTCTTGGAGATGTGAGGCCAGCTAGTGACCCAGGTGAGGCTGAGTCAAACTTCCCCCGCCTTCCCAGCGTGTCCTCACCGTGTATCATGACTCTCTCTCCTGCAACACACCTAAACTCTCTGCTTGTTGCCTACACAGTAAGAATCCTTCTTCCTTTCCCTATCTTTCTGCTTTGCTTCTCTGGTAAGCCCACTGTGAGAGGAAGGATAATTAGTATCTCTTGGGAAACTGTTTTTAACTTTATATTTATACTTTGATGGAAAAACTTACTAAATGTGATGCTGAACAATAGTTCTTTTAAAAAGTTTTATTTGAAATATACATTCCAAAATATTTATACACCTAGCTATACTATTTAGCTCTTACATATGAAACAAACTCTAGTGTAACCACTATACAGGTTAAGAAACAAATCTTTTCTAGCACCTCAAAAGCTCCCGTGTGACACTTTCCAGGTTAAAGTAAGCATAATCCTGACATACAGAATAACTGTTCTTTTTTTCCTCACAAATATAATGTAGAACAAAAGTGGCAAGACATTAAAAGATTCGTAAAATGAACTTCATTCATAAAAGTTAAAAAATTAAACTATACTATTTAGAGATATATACATGTGTGGCAAAACTATTAAGAAAAACAAATGAGTGATTTTTTAATAATATAAATCAAAACATGACATCTCTCTGCTTTAACTCCTTTAGCAAGAGTCTATTGTACGTGAAATAAACCCTTGTTCCTCATCTAACCCCCAAGCATGTGTGAGATCCAGTGCTGCCTTCTGCTTTGCCTTGATCTTCCTTTCTCTTGGCCTTCTGCTATCACTGACCTCAACCTAGTTCCAAGAACACAGCAAGCTCACCTGTGCGGCCAGGCCCTTTCTGAGCCGCTCCTTCTCAGGACCTTTGCATTGCTTGCACCTTGTCCTAAGATCTCAATCTAATGTCACTTCCTCAGAGAGATCCTCTCTCACCACCTCCAATCTAAATTAGATCAATTCACCTCTTTATGCTTCCATCATAATATTTATCGTTAGTGACATTTTATTATTTATTTACTTATTTGTTTGATTATATCTGTCCCCACTAGAACATAAATTCCATGAGGGAAAGGGCCACCTCTGTCTTAGTGATGCTGCCTCTTTAGCAACTAGAACAGTGACTGCTACACAGTAGATGCTGAATAAACAACTGTTGAGTGAATTGGTCAAAGAACAAATTGACCTCTGTGTAGAAGGGGATCAAACACAAAGAATACTCAAATGTTTCATAGTAGAATTCTGAGTTCATAGATGAGAGCTGGTCAGTGGTAAGAACCAAACATATGAAGAGAAAAAAATAGATCCAGTGGAACAAATCTTGCTCCAAATGTTGGGACATGGATTCTCATTTTATGACTAAAATCCATGCATAAAAAGTGTTCAGAGTGCATATAGGACTTCTTGAAGATGTGAGGCCAGCTAGTTTTACCTACTCCTTATGATTCCTGCCCCACCCCCAATTCTCTGATCATGGAAAGAAGCTTTTGATTAAATCGTCATCTGTTGCTTCTAACCCCCTTCCACACCAATAACAGGGAGAAAAGGGAGAGCTAAGGAGCACAAGAGAAGTGTGAGAACAAAGTCAAGGTGGTCTGGGACTTTGGGAGACTCATCCTTCTCTGTGTCCAGTCCTAACTCATGCCATGGCCATCATCCAGCCATGTTATCAATGGACCGCAGGTCCCATTCAGGGTCAGGTGACCTTATGAAGCAGAAATAATATGTCACAAAGATACAGTGTAATAAAAGATGTATGTGAGGCTTCGCTGCCAAGCCAGCTTTTCTAAATAACATTCTGATTGCATTCGATGCCTCAGCAACCTCACTATTGCTGCTGCCCAGGCACGCTGCAGCCAATATATGCACTGGATGATGAAAAGCCCAGGGACCCACTGGGCAGAAGCCAAATCACATTATCAGCAACATCGGCATAAAGGTATATAAAGCAATCCTGTTAAATATTTAGATGTGTAGGGCCCCAGTGCATGACACACAGTCAGCTAGAAATATACTTTTTTAACCAGGAAACTTGAGGTTATAAACCAGTATGATATTGTGCCTTTTAAAGGGAAGTGAATCTGAGAAGTATTCATTGCATATTAACCTACGGGATTTAAACCATCACCATCAAATCACATGGTTAATTGAATAGCAGCATTAATCCCTTACATTTACATTTTACTTTTGTTGTTGCAAATCACTTTCACAGGCATATTGTTTTTTTGATGCTCAAAACAAAAATCCATGAAGATAAGTTTATTAGCAAGTATTTTTTTGGCATCTACTGCAGACAGGGCATCAAACTGTGCACTGTGAGAGATACAGAGACTAGCCCTCCACTGAAGAAAGAGGGCATATATAGAAATGATCGGGTATTATCATCTCCTTGAGGGAAAGGTAATGGAAAGAGCAGCAGGAGGATATCAAAGATCAAAGTAGACTTTAACGGGAAGAACAAGCACTATCCTGTGTCTGTTATCATCAAGAAAATGTCCTAGGTTTATGGCTTAGAACTAACCACCCCATAATTGCTTAGAACACAGATGAGGAGACAAAACATTTCAAAAAAATAATAATTATAAGTAAAATATCATACGTACATGCCCACTGAGTGACCCAGATATAAGGAGGTAAGAGTTTGAGGAAGGTAGACTGAACAAGGTTTGTAGAAGAAATTGGATTTTGGTTAGTATTTCAGGGAAAGATGGTATGAAGAAAGTGTAAGTGAGCTTGTGCATGTGGGCATGTGTAAAAGTGTTTTCCCAGTTGAAGACTTAGTTTTCACATTGAGAATAATGTAAGTTCTCAAGGATTACAGAGCTAACCAGCTAGAATTCAAATGTATTACAACCTCTCTTATCTCAAAATGCTACCTACAAATAAAAGAAATGATATCTTCACCCATTCAATAAACAGGGACCAAGTATTGAAATGGAGTCAGAAGACTGACATGTGCCGACAAGGTATTCCAATTGAGAAGGTAGAAAGCAGGGACTATCTAGAATGCATAGGAGAGTCTCCTGAAGGAAGCATCTGAGTTGACTTAGAGCATTGATAGGAGTTAACAAGGGGAGACCTGGGATAAGGGCATTTCTGATAGAAGCAACAGAAATGGAAAAAGAAAGGCTTGCATGTGATGGCTATAGCAGGCCATCTTCCTGCTGATAGCAAGTGTTATTTAATGCACAGAACCCATCAGAGCCCTCATCTCTCCTTTCCTGAGTGAGGGCCTTGGTGAGGTGGTAAGAAAGGAAGAAGGTGATGCACACTCCCACCAAGACTGAGCACTTCAGAAGTCCCATTGGCAGCATCAACACCAGGCAGAGAGTGCAGGTCCCCCCTTGGCTCCAGCTACAGGAGTAAGCCCTGAGCACTGCTTGTTCTGGAGATGCTCCTTCTCAGATTATACCCAAGGGCAAAACAGAGGTTTAAAAATATCTGGCAATTGACAATAATGAAGTTGAGCTTGATATTAAAGCCTAAATTGTGCATACACTTCTTCAGCCTTCTATATTCTTCCTTTATCCTCTCTCCTATTTTCTTTGATGTCTCTTGAATATCTGAAGGCTTGCTTAGAACTATTAAGGGTAAGTATGTTAGATTTCATCGAATCATTTTTGTTCAAAGTAAGTGAAAGAGTTAATTACAGTTATACCTCTTGAACTTCTCTTAATGAACTATTTAAACCAACCCTCTGAAGAAAAATGATACTGTGTAGAGCCATAGCTAACCATCAGGGATCATTTTTCACTAGGGCTTTCTTTGAGGATAAACCCCCATAATATCCTCTCTTATCATTGACAAGATATCCACAATAGAAAAAAAAAGAAGAAGAAGAAATCATGTAAATAAATAGGGCACTTTATTTTTCCCTGCTGTAATGTTAGAGAAACAGAGCTACTACATGGACACTTAGAACAAAGAAAATATAAATTAAGAAAAGCCGAAACCACTAATTCACCAATTACAACAAAAGACACCCTGCATGGAGAATGGGAGCATGTGGATTCGGGGCCTAGATCCACCACTTCCCAACTGTGATCCTCTTAAGATTACAGCTATTCCATCTGTAAAATGTGGACAGCCACCACCTGCGCACTGCAGCCTGCTGTCCATCTCACGGCGTAGCTGTGTGCTTGTTAGGATTCAATGAGCTCACCTGGCACAATCTCTGACACATTGGAAGAGAGTAAAAATTATAATTTAATAAGTGAATAATGTATAAAGAGGCAGGGTGCTGTTTTACAAAGAATGTGGCCTTTTAAGTCAGAGAAACTTGGGTTCAGAAACTGGGTTGCCACTGGGATTATGACTGTGGATAATCATGAGATTTCTCTGAATCTCATTAAATGAGAACACCTGGGACAGGCCTAGAATGGGATGAGGGGAGACAATAAAATGTTTATTTTATATGCCTTTCCTTTTGCTTCAAAACAACCTATCATCCAGAACCTTCTACTTTTTCTCTGAGGTAGGGTTACACTTATTGAAAATCTGCACCCCTGACCATGTAAGGACATATAAGGATGTCACCCAACCCACTCCTAATGGGTCTTCTGTTGAAACTCCTCCAAGCTAGCAAGCCACAGCTTCTGAAGCTTTAAGATTAAAAAAAAGAGAAAAAGAAGGAGACAAAAAAGCAAGTACTAAAATTTATGTTTGTATGAGTTTGAGTGTGTGTGTGTGTGTGTGTTTGAGTGTGTTCAGGAGTGTGAGTGTGTGATTTCCCTAGTAAGATCTGGATGAAAAATTAACTGCAGGGAGCAGATCAATATGAAGCAGTACATATATAATAAGTGTACACTGAAGGCCCCCAGGACTCATTCAGTACAGCTGTAGCTAAGCTATTTGACCAAGGCCCCTGGAGTTAGCAGAGCCCTGCCCAGAGCCACACAGGACACCTACTGACTAAGAGTCGGGGCCAGGTTAGTTAAGGACAAAGATATAGCCTAGAATTTTGTGTCATTTTCACCTGCGTGGAAAAAAACAACTTCCAAATTTGCCATTGTAAGAAATAATGTTCCTATTTTCTCAGACTGGCTTTTATTTTTTCCTGCCTGAGGTTTTTCTGTAAATGGGTTATTCAGGCAAGTAAAAAAGCAGAAAAATAAACACTGCTACTGTTTTCAAATTACAACTACTATGGCTGTTAGTAATCCTTGATCGGTCCTGCCACGTTTCAGTAACAGTATTCCATACACCTCCTCCTTACCAGTAATCTTTAATGTATAGGAAGAATTGCCTTATTTTTTTTTTTATCAGAACCATCAAAACTGCATTTATGAAAGAAGCAATCTACTATATAAATTTGAGGTTTAGTTCTCCTAGCAACAACAACAGAAAGAAAAGAGATTCTAAAAATCAGCTGTGACTGTACTGTTAGAAATATTGAATCCAGCTAAAGTCCTTTCTCCTGCCTTTCCCAAGCACTGGGATAGGATATGGCTATTGAGTCTGTCAACTGGAAAATTCTTCCTAAAGGGCAAAATGCAACATTATGGATCACAGTCAACCAAAGAAGGAAAAAAAAATAAAGTAGAAAATTGCCCTCCAAGCTGATAAAAACCCATCTGTCTCCCATGACAAGGCAGTGCCGTTCTTCACAGCTTCCCATCCTGAAGACATTTAGAGGGTCATAATTTCCAGTTCCTTTTACTTTTATTCTTCTTTTTTTTTTGGTGAGGGAAGGCAGGCCTGAAAGGAGCTGGTTGCTGAAGACTAAGAGAAGATGGCCTGAACTAATTCATCTTATGACCTTTTAGTGCCTTCATAGTAAGGTGATTTAATAGCACTTAATCTGTCAAAAATCTGAAGCTTTGTAATAACTGTATATTAAACCGTTTTTTATGGAGCATTAGCTAAAGCCTTCCAGTTTACAAAGAAAGAGAGAAAGAAAGAAGAAAGAAAACACTTGCCATGTTCATCCTCATTAAAATTCTGTTGTTCCCTAGTGGGATTGTGTGCTGTGGAGTGACCAGCCCACAAAGCAGTTATGCCTCTGCATTATGGAGTGTCCAGAGGAGGGCCAGACCTTATGGCCTGACTGGAGCATTGTAGGCTGGGTCATGTTGCTGACTCTGAAGATGGATTTGCTGCTCAAAGCCTCCCAGGAGAGACATGGGAAAATTCTGCACAAATGGGTCCTGTGACTCTTTCGAATCCAGAGTACTTTGTTGCAAAGAGAAAGAAATCATGACTGCTTTGTCTCAATGTGCGTTTTTTTCCCAAAAACCAGTTATCTAACACCAACTGGGTGTCCAACAATTAAATTCAATTCCGATCCTATCTACCTGGAGTTAGCATCAGATCCCACAAGTTAAAGGGCTCACTCCCACAAGACTTCCTCGACTTCAGATGCTAGCCACAAGTGGCGTTCCCAGGTGACCCACACTTCAGACCAGCTAACTACAAATTCGTGGATTCCCACAACACCCTCCTCAGGTTCTATAATGATTTAACCACTCATAGAAATCAGGAAAGTACTTTGCACAGAATTATAAAGGATACAGCTCAGGAACAACCAAATGTAAGAGATGCATAGGGCAAAGTATGGGGATGAGGAACACATAGCTTCCATCACCCCTCCAAGCATTCTACCTTCCCAGCACATCAATATGTTCACCAGCCCAGAAACTGTTCAAGAGTTTTATAACCCAATCTCTAGCCCTCCTCCCCATCCCAGAGGTTAGGGGGTAGAGCTGAAGTTTCCCACCCTCTAATCACATGCTTGGTCTTTCTGGTGACCAGCCTCTATGCTGAAGCCATCTAGAGGCCCTGCTCTGAGATACTATTAGTGGAAACTCAGGTGTGGTGAAAGGAGCTCGTTATGAATAACAAAGAAGACACTCCTATCATTCAGAAAATCCCAAGCATTTTAGGAACTCTGTGCCAGGACCAGGAAAAAGGCAAAATATGTTTTTTATTATACCATGCTTGGACAGAGTCTGTACAGTCTGGCAAGGACAGGTTAAGACCAGGTTAGAAATTTTACCTTGAGTGGATCTAAAATTCCACTTCTTTTTTTTTTTTTTTAACATCTTTATTGGAGTATAATTGCTTTACAATGGTGTGTTAGTTTCTGTTTTATAACAAAGTGAATCAGCTATACATATACATATATACTTACAGCTACCTAGTGATCTTTCTTGTATTTCTTTGAGAATTCATACTTGAATTCTTTTTCTATATCTGTTTAACACCCTCTCCTCATTAACAATTCCTCAGGGTTCAGTTTCAGCTCACCTCCTACATAAGCCTTCTTTCCCTGACCTCCCAATCCTTGTCGCTCTTACCTGCCTTCCCCTTTCTCTGAGTTCCTGTGTCACTTGGAATCTGTGACACAAGCTTGGTTAGTATGGGATGGTCCAACTGGATCATAAATTCTGTATTTTTTGGTGTCAAATAAGAAATAGATGGCACATTTAAATCAGAATAAGTTGAGGAAATTTCATAAAATAATTATTGCTTTGGTCAAAAAGTTCGTTTGGGTATTTTGTAAGATGTTACAGAAAAACCCAA
The DNA here is from genome assembly GCF_009873245.2 of Balaenoptera musculus. Lineage (NCBI taxonomy): Eukaryota > Metazoa > Chordata > Mammalia > Artiodactyla > Balaenopteridae > Balaenoptera > Balaenoptera musculus. The sequence continues at coordinate 57,463,516 of NC_045798.1, forward strand.
ACAAATTTTTTGGCCAACCCAATATTTTCAAAAGTAGAGACAGGGTGTAGGGAAAAGAAAAGAACACCAGGGTTAGCAATAGCCCTGTTGCATCCTTAGGCCTGAAGCGATGGGTAAGGGGCAGTTGACAGAACTGGAAAGAAAGTTGTACATAGAGGACTTCCTTTAAAGGATCTGTGACTTCTGCTAGAAAAATAAAATCAGACCCAGATGATACCACAGAAGTGGCTGGTTGAATAAGTATCCCAAACCTACTGTCTGATTTCCTACTAGGGTTCCCCATTGGCTGGACCAAACCAGAAGCCACGCACAAGTCAGCTCATTGATTAAGTCCATACAGATCGTCCCTGGGGCAGAGAGAAGGTGTCAGGTAGCTCTAGAAGTACTAAATAGCAGAGGGGAGTTTAATAAATAACCACTGAGGGGTGGATCCCGGGCCCAGATGGACAAATACCCCTGTATCAGGTCACTTAGACTCTCCTCTATGGCTGCCACACTCCTATGCCCCCTCTTTCTACCTCAAATATTGGAAAGATGCTCCCCAAAAGTGTACCTTGAAACATCATTATTTTAATCTCTTTATTGACTAACATTTAGCAAAAAGAGCCAAGAAAGTAAGGGACTAAGAAGATTCAAAGTGCCAAACCCAATGGATGAGGAATAGGACTCATCAAGCCTTCTGTTTTCAGATACACTTTTCTCTTAGTTTCAAGGAAGCTGCCTTCCTAGTTTTTCTCCTACCTCATTGCAACTTTTTGGGCTCCTTTGCCTGCTCCATCCCCTCCCCTCCATGAATTTTCTTTGAGCTCTTTTCTTTTAATCTTTACACTTTTTTTTTCCCTAAAAGAGTGCTCAATTATTGTGGCTTTAAATGCCATAAATATGCTTATGCCATGGAAGATTTTTAATCTCAAATCAGACATTTTTGGTCAATTCCAAGCACATATATCACACTCCCTACCTAGCAGATCTTACTGAATATCTCACATAAATATTAAAGCTTATCATCTCTGCAAATGAACTCCTTCAGTTTTTCCTAACTCATTAAACAGTACCTCCAGCCACCAAGTTGTTCAAGCCAGAAGCAAGGGTCACATTGCCTCCTCCCGACTCTCTATCTCCCAACCTGTAAATCTCCACCAGATCCTGGAGACTCCTGGTGTAGAGTATGCATGAAATCTTCATACTCTACAATAGCTGCTTCTGTCCAAACAACAAGTATCTCTCACTGAACTACTAATTGATCTCTCTGCTTCTTTGTTGCCTCCAAATCACTTTCCTTACTGCTGGCAGAATGACCATTTAAAAATGCTAATCCAATCCTGTATTATTCCTCTTAAATTCCTTCACCAATTTCCCATTATGTTTAGGATCAAATTCAAATTCCCTCCTCTGTGCTGCAAGCCCCTGTGTTATCAAGCTTTGCCTACCATCCAGACTAACCAACCTGACCTCCCACCACTCTCCTTTCTCATTCCTTGATCTACCAAATTCATTCCTGCCTAAGAAACCTCATTATAGTTTATCTCCCTACTTGTTGGAATGTTCTTCTTAAAGAATGCTATTTCACTGGCTTAGGTTTCAACTCACATGTTACCTTCTCAGAGAAGCCTCCCCTGATTGTCTCAAGTGAAATTATTTCCCTCATGACCATCCTCAAATTTCCTACCTGTTTCATTCCTTCAGAGCCTTATCATTATCTAAAATTATACTATTTATTATCACTTATAGTCTTCCCCATTAGAATGTAAATTCCTGGAAATTGCTTAAACAAAGGCTGGTACATAATAGTTACTCAATCAATATTCTTTTTCTGAAATTAATGGATGATTGAATAAAGGATGTCATGAATAAAAGACAATTCTCTTCTTTCCCTCTTCCTGAAGACTCTTTAATTCAATTAAATAAGCACCTATCTCATAACTTAATATATTAGTTGTTTGTATACAACTTTTATCTTTCCCAAATGCAATGAAAGATTCTGAAGACTGAAAATACATTTCCTGTAACATTCCATCCCTCATGGCTTCCAGGACATTATTTGCAACCTAGGAGTTGCTGAGTAAATAATTGTTGAAAGAATAAATGGAAGAATCGAATGGGAAGGAATGAAGGAAAAAGGTACCTTTCTTTTCATATGATAACAAGCTCAGCATCTAAAATAGCTCCAACCAACAGCAACTTGAGCACACCCTCTTATGGAAATAACCATCTTCTCTGTCTAATACTCTCTCCCTGGTGATCTTCATTTCTTGAAAATTTTAGCCTTTGCACAAAATAAAAAAAAAAAAAAAAAAAAAAAAAAAAGAAGCACAACTTAAGCTCTCAGAGAAGCTTGGTTAAAGAGTGAGAAACAGAGGTAAGCAGTGGGTATGATTTAAGACAAGTACTTCAGACTCCATAAATTTTCTCAGTCAGCATTAGAGCTGCTTAATATTTTATATAACATTGCTTGCCTAGGTGTGACATCAAGAAAACCTCATAAATGTGTAAGCTTTCTCTTTTGATTTGTTTTTTCTCCTGGCATCAGGGTTGTTTTTTGTCCACATTGCCTATATTCCCTTCCCCCCCTTTTTGTTCATTCATCCCAATTATAAAGATCTATACTTTCTCTTGATTATAGTTAAATAGATTCTGGATCATTATCTTCCTGTTTTTTTTTTTTTTTTGAAGTAATATATGGAGATTACAACACAAGGAAAATTCCTTTATTTCGAATGAAGATGGGAAGTCTGATGGTTCCCTCATTCATTCACTCATTCCTTCAATCAATGTCTTGTATACTAAGTGTGTTGGAACAAAATCAAAGATTTATAAAAACAGGTCCATTTAAACTTCTTGCCCATGGCATAGATGTTAGAAGATTTCAAATTGAATTTTAAAACAACACCAAATTCCAATTTGCAAACATGAGGCCAGATTTGTTTTTTGTTTTTTTTTTTGTCTTTTTATTTATTTATTTATTTATTTATTTATTTATTTATTTTGTACTCAGCCTATATTCAACACCTTCTTTTATACCATGTTGGTTCATTTAAAGTGTGTGGAGGGGTGCGTGGGGGGGGGGGCGGGGGATAAGAGGATAGGTATATATGATATAATCCTGTTTGCTATTGGACACTAAGTTTCACTGAGAGAAGGGATCAATTCCTTTATATTTTACACACTTCCTTCATGAATCCAAAGTGAGATACATAAATGGCACAAATAAATTCACAGCATTTTATTACATTTCCATATTTTTCCAATTCAAGTCAATCTGGCTTCAAGCTTTCATTTGTCATGCTTGGCAAGATCCATTAACAGCCATGTTCTATGAACTGATTTTACCCTCTGAGGTCCAGATAAAACCAAGAGGGTTAAAAAGTCCAGGAAATAGGGGAAACGCTTTGGTCATCAACCTCTTTAGATACCAAAGGCCAGTGGCTCTGTTACCAGCTGTAACTCTCAGTGCTAGGTTGACTGCAGGCAACATTTCTACTGTTCTGAAGCCTGCAGTAATTGTGTCTGGCCACATGGTCATTCATCAGGTCCAAACATCTCCCATCTAGTGTCTTATTCAGTCCACAGCACATGCTAGTGGACCTCTACCACAAGCAGAACCAACAAATCCCAGTTCCTTTCTCAATCTTAAGAATATCAGTTTCTGGAGATAAGTACTCCCCTCTGTACTTGAACATCTCTCCAATAATCTAGTCCCCTCCTGTCTCTACCTAAAATAGCCTGAACTGGTGTTTCACAACCATAGCAGGTCTATAGCATCAATTTTATAATAAATATTTGATAATGCATAATTTATTATCCTGAGATAAAATTTATACCCTACATATTCATGTGATTTAAAAAAAAAAAAAGAAAGGGAAGAAAGAAAGAAAGAAAGAAAGAAAGAAAGAAAGAAAGAAAGAAAGAAAGAAAGAAAGAAAGAAAGAAAGAAAAGAAAAGAAAGAAAGAAAGAAAGAAAGAAGAAAGAAAGAAAGAAATGCCCTATTTGTATTATAAAAAAAAAAAAATGAGAGGAAAAATACCTTATGATAAAATAATGTTTTAATACATTAGTGCTTTAATCTGATTTCACTAGACAACACAAGGAAAGAATCCAGGTGATTGGACCACCACAAGGAATCATTATGACTTTAACAGTCACAAATGTGGACTGGTACAGCTGCATTGTATTGGCAAACAAATACCTCAGGCTTAATTTTAGTCAGTAATGGTAATATTCTGAAGAAAATATACTGAAATTCTCTCTCAATTCCCACAATACTTCACTGTGTAATAAAGAATTTGATCTCAGCCCAAAGAGAGGTCTGGCCTTTGTCTCCAGTTCTACCTCTAAATCCTTGTAATTTCCTGAGTGATTGGACTGTTTTGTTATTCATGGTGGGCCCCTTGGATCACACCTGATAGTTTATGCTGAGATGACTCATATGGGGACAGCCCATGCCAGAAAGACCAAACATGTGATTAGAGGATTGAACCACATGATATCAGCTAGACTTCTGGGTAAGAGAGAGTGGCTGGAAATTGAGTTCAGTGATATAGGCAATCATTCAATAAATTATGCCTACATAATAAAACCCCAATAAAAACTCTTGACAGTGAACCTTCCAGGTGGTCAATACTCTGTGCATGTTGTCTCACATCGATGCCAGGAGTGTAACACACCTCTGAGGACATGGAAGTGTTGCATCTGGAACCCTCCCAGACTTCGCCCTCTGTGTTTCCTCCTTTGGCTTGTTCTAATTTGTATCCTTTTGCTAAAATAAAACTATAATTATAAGTATTCCACTTTGCTGAGTTCTGTGAATTTTTCTATGAAGCGATCAAACCTGAGGGAGTCTGTGGGAACCCCCAAATTTGCAGCCAGCCAGTCTGAAATGAAGGTGGTCCTGGGACTCTTGAATTTGTGGTTGCTGTCTGAGTGAGGGCAGGAGGGTAGTCTTGTGGGGACTGTTCCCTCAGATTGTGCACTTTCCCTAATTCTTTGGATTATGATACTGTAAAATTCAGTGAATATTAAAAATCATTAAAAATATTTTATGTTTAATCTACTTCTGGCAATGGCAGCATAGATTTGTTTCAGAATAAATCTACTGTTGAAAATAACTAGAAAAAATTAAAATTATCATTTGGAAAGCATTGGAGAGCTACCACGTCAGTGTCAAATTGTGAAGCCAAGATCCAGGAGAGGAGTGAAGCTTATGGAATGACTCCAGCATCTTGGAGCCAGTTTCCTCCTTAAGTTAATTGTCAATTTAGAAAGAAGAGGTTGAGAAGCTGAGAAACCAAGCAGAACTTTCAGTAAACTCATATAACCTAGTGGACAAAAATCACAGTGATAACTCCTTCAAAGACAAGGAGCCCTTCTAAACACCCCAGGTTTGCAGTTGCAATGTCAAAATGCAAAGACCCATATTTCTGATATGAGTGAATCAGAAATAGCTTAGCCTTCTCGGGGACTGAAGTTACCTTCAATCAGTTCAATCTTTGATTGATATCAGTTGATCTGTGATAGTATAGCTTCTTGTCTCCCCCACCACCACAAACACCTCAAATAATAGAACAGAAACCGGAACTGCACATCAATCTACCCTTTTTTCATACATGATTTTTGGCACACAAAAACAACAACAACAAAACAGACATTTAGAAGATATGGCATGAACACAAAATGAAGAGAAAAAAATAGAAAATAAGACTAGATCTATAGAGAATCAAAATAATAGAGTCACCAAAATGGATCTTAAGTTTTTTTTTTTATGATTGCAATATTCCAGGAATTAAAATACAAAATTGATAATGTTGACAAAGAACTAAAACTATGAAATTTAATTAAATTGAAATGCTAAAAGTAAAAAGAAAAAATACCAAAACCTGAAATCAATAACTTGAAGAATTGGTTTAAAAAAGGATTAGACTTACCTGAATAGAGATTTAGAGAACTAGACGATAGCTCAGAAGAAAATATTCTGACTACAGTAAAGCAAGATAAAAAGGTGAAAAATACAGAATAGAGCATAAGAGACATATGAGTTATTGCTATAGGTCTACATGCTTATAATTGGAATCTTACAAAGAAAAAGGAGTTAAAATGGATAAGAAACAATATTCGGAGATAATAGCTGAGAATTTTCCAAAACTGAAACTAAAAAATATCAAAGTTCAGGAATTACTATAAACCTCAAGAAAGATAATGACATCTAAACAAACAACTAAAAAAAATAATAATAATTATAGTACACTGCTTAAAGGCAAACAACAGAAAGAATAATCTTAAAAGCATATAAACAAAAAGTACCTATTAACTTCAAGGGAGCAATAACTGACCTCTCAATTAAATAAATAAATAAATAAATAAATAAATAAATAAATAAATAAATGAAGCCAGAAGACAATGAAGTGATATCTTCAAGGTGGTGGGGAAAAAAAAAAAAAAAAAGATGACAATCTAGAATTCTATATCCAGTGAGGAAAAAGTAATGCCTCAAAAATGAAGGCCAAGTAAATTTTTTCAGAGAATCAATAACTGATGAAGTTTGTCACTGGTATAATAATCATAAATGAAATATTAAAAGCAGAAGAAAAGTGATTCCCCTTAGAAGAAATAAAGAGCATTGGACAAGGTAAATATATGGGTATGTATATACACAATATGTAATGCATAATATATAATATATATAATTACATTTTAGAAGATTTTAAATTACATGAAAATAATAGCAGAAAAATATGAGAGGAATATAATTGGAGTAAAGTATCCTAAATCCCTTGCATTGTCTCAAGAATGAAGAAAATGCTAATTTATTCTAGAATTTAATAAGACAATACATAGATTCTTAGTCATTTTTAAGAAAGGCTAAAAAAGGAAGCAAGAAAGAAACATATAATATTCAAGAAAATAGAAAGCAAAGAATAAGTTTATAGATTTAAACCTCAATATACAGGTAATTATATTAAATATAAATGATCTAAACATTCCAAGTGTTTAGATCAAACAAACACTCCAAGATACTTTCAGATTAAGAAAACACAGTTCAGTTCACCAGGAAAACAATAAGAAGTCAAAATTTCTATGTACCTTAAAAACACTTAGCATTTAGAATTAAAATTTAGGTGGTTCTAGGTTCCACACAAGGGTTTGCTTTCTTTTGTTTTGTTTTGTTTAAATTTATGGATCATCTGAAAGTCATACAGAAAACAGGGCAAACTTTTAATTTTGCAGGATTGCCCTGCCCATTTCCAGATATTTAACATTTCTGTACCTCCATCACTGAATGTCCAAAATACCATGGCTACTCTCCAAACATCCTCTAGAAAGCAATATTAATCCAATCGTTAGCCTTTGCCACCAGAACAGAAATAGGAGGATGCCCTCCTATTTGCCCTGTAGTATAAAAAACTGGTAACTGCTACACGAGTCAAGGAAGCCTTGGAAATCAAGGATTCAAAAGGCTTTCTGCTTATCTTGTAAAGTGAAAGAGGAAAATTACATTTTCTTTCTTAGGTGATAATTACACAGAAAGAGAGACAGAGAAAAAACCAGACACACACACATACCCACAAACAGAGGTCACTTAATTTCTCAGAAAGTTTCACAAATTATGGTTAAATAAATAACAGATAGCATTACTCCTGCATTCTAAGAGATTACAGTCTAGAAGAGAGAAGCCACAGTCAAAAATCACTGAAATTCAGAAAAGAACAAGTAATGAAAACAATTGCAGGTGGGTTTGAAGAAGAGAATGATAGCACCTATTTTCTTTAATATGTTCCCTGATTAATCATAAGTATATTTTAAATGTCCCATGGATGATTCTAATGCTAAGTGAGAGATGAGAATCAGTGCTCTATGTTCTCAAGGATAACGGTGCACTGGTATCCTAATTCTATATCTTTTACTTACTATACTATGGTGCAAGACTTCCTAGTGTAAGACTTGTTAAAAATGGATATTCCAGGGCGTGATACAGCCCTGATAAATCTCCAGACTTGTCCAGGAATTCACATTTCTCAAGGTCATCAGGGAATTCTGATGAAGATAGCACCCTGGACAACCCTTTGGAAACACCCTTCTGAAGATACTGAGCACATTTATTCTGATGAGACATATTTTTCAGTGTAAACCTGGAAGGGTGGCTCCTCTTAAAAACACCAAGTAAGGGGAGTATAGAGAGAACTATCCATAGAGAACAGGGTGCCTTCAAGAAAGGAGATGTGCATCTTTGGGTCTGCTCTGGTATTGCTGAAGGGTAGAGTGGGTGGGGGTTTACTTGGGGAAAAATTCCTGAGAGAGCTTCACAAGTTGTCCCTGGAGCCTGAGGGCAGATGTGAACATTGAGACCTGTGCCTTCTTTTGTTCTGGAGAATTTGGAAGATGAGAAGAAAGGAATAGAGGCAGAGAGTGCCGTTCAGATTTCCATTTGCTGGTGGAGCGTTTGAAAGAATTCCTCAGTGGTTTCTGGAGCTGACGCAAAGAGGGACAGACCTTAATAAAGGACATGGGAGCAGTGGGGCTCCCCAGGGAGCTGTGGGTCGGAGAAAGCTACCATCTAGCAGGAGCTGTGTTGGAAGCACAGACAGATTAAAGGGAGGAAAGCCAATATTCTGTGATAGGATTATTAGTTTTTTTAACAACTTCAATTTATATTTATTTATTTATTTATTTTGGCTGTCCTGGGTCTTCGTTGCAGCTCTCAGGCTTCTCTAGTTGAGGCGCATGGGCTTAGTTGCAGTATGTGGGATCTTAGTTACCTGACCAGGGATCGAACTCGGGCCCCCTACATTTGGAGCGCAGAGTCTTAACCACTGGGCCACCAGGGAAGTCCCCAATAGGATTATTTAGTGAGAAGAAGGGCCAGGGTGAAACTGGACCCTTCCCCCTGGAAACTACATATACCATGTGGGCATAAGTCTCCTCCTGAAGAAAGCAACAGAAGCTTACAGACTCAGAACACACTAGAGACAGCTGTCTCCACCCATCTGACTGTGTGACCCATGTCAGAAGAGAATATCAGCCTCCCCAGTCTCTCTACCAAGTTCTCAGCCCGGAGGGAGACAGACTCAGAGCTGAGCTAAGACTGAAACTGGAGAAAACCCTCCCCATCTCGCCCAGAAGTCCATCGGAGCCACAGTTCAAGACTCTGCGGCGGGAAGGCGAGGAAAGAAGAACAAACTGGGGTTTTCAACTGGACTGGATTAATTTTAATAATTTAACGTGACAATAAAGTTTGGGGATCTGCTACCCAACTGAAAGGGAGCTGAGACAGAGAACAGTTGAAGGAAGTATTTAGAAAAACAAAAACTATTTCATGTGTGAAACCCCTCTGTACTGTGACCCCTCAGTAAACTGGTTAATAGCTACCTAACACCAGAAGTGAGATAAAAACCCTGACTTGAGTTCTCCCCTCTAAGTGCCTGGACATTTACATTTATCACTTTCTCCTTAGGCCTCAGTAACTCCCCGATAGTCACACCTCACGTCATTTCAAAGAAAGGTTACTCCTCAGCATGTCCTGAGTGGGCTTGCCTTTTCCTCTCTTTTCCCTGTTATCTGGAGAAAGATCTTGAGTCCAACATTCCAAGACTACAACAAAGCCCCGGTGTTGGTAGCCTCTTCCAGCAGCACTGATGGCAATCAACACCAATTTAGAGCTGTGGGGTCACCAGATGGGCTGACCTTGGGCCATTCCAACACAGGCAAGGTTGGGCTGGGACTGCCTGTCCATCAACCTGGCTTTCTCTCCTCTTGCATGCTTGGAGTGCTGAGAGCTGCCTTGCAGGTGGGAAACAATTGCATTACCATAAACTTCCAATTAGAGAGCCTCCCAGGCAGGCTGATCTGATCCCTTTACAAGAGCTGCTAAAGGTGGCCAAGTTCTGCCCCAGATCTGCATATTCACTCACTCATAAGATACAGGAAGTTACAAAAAGAGATTTGCAGAAGGAATTCTGCCCAATGAGTTTGGCACCTGAGGGCTGCATACAGACATAGCTGCTGGTACAGGAAGGATTAGAAATTAGTAAGCAGACCAGTCTCCAGTTTTAATAAGTGGGCTGAGAAAAGACTAATTCTCCCCTTTCTAAAAGCATGCTTTGGCTCTGGGATACTCTGTGTCTTCAGAGATGTTTTTAATTCATATGTTCTTAGAAAAATACCAGGAAGATCAGTGGGAGGACAGTCTCTCCACTAGACAACTAACCATACCTTTATGATTATGCATCATTTTCATAGTAAGGTAAAAGCTAATATTGTTAATGCAGTCTTCACTAAAATAATCACAAGATAAGCATTTATTTAAAATTAAAGTTTCCTCTTCTAGATTCAAGATATTTGGTTCTAAATCTTTGAATCTAGTATACCATAAACAAGAGTTCTAGTTTTTAAATATTAAACATCTACACACACCTACACACACTTTCAATAAAGAAATCAGTACAGTATATGAACAAAAGTATAGGATGGTAAGGAATGAACAATATCCTTAGTGTATGTCACAGAAAATAAGAAATTATCTGAATTTAGACCAAGTAGTAGAAACTGGTCTATATAAGGGTTAACACCAGCATTTTCTTTATTTTATTCCTTCAAGCCCAAACACTTGAATGCAATAGTTAATCTAGAATAGTCAAGAACTATCAAATCCCAGCCTTTATTAAATGTGTGCATGAATGATATAAATCTTCCATGAGTGCAGGGTCACTTTGATCCTTTCAGTGGCTCATAAAGCAGCATGTATCCTCGTGCAGACAAAGGAGGTGGGCACCACATCTGAGCCAGGAGCTGCAGAAGGGTCTTTGAAAGGAGGGCAAGGACTCAGTTGAGTCTTAGATTGCCTCAGAGACTAAGACTAGATTTTTCTAAACTCAGTTTGGAAGAGAAAGACAATGAAAAGTGGAATTTTTATCAATTGAACTCATCTCCTGATCCTTCTCTATTGCTATCTATAGGTTGTGGGCATAAAATCTCAAGTTCAATGGTGTCCTGATGAAACCAAATTGGGTTAAATGAAGCCTAATTGCCTCTGCCCCGGAAGGATCTTCAACCTGAAGTCAGAAACCTATTAACTGTCACCATGAGGGACTGATAGAGAAAGCAATGGCCCTAGGTTATGTGGAAAGTGTTTTAGCAAAAAAAAAAAAAAAAAAAAAAAATGGGTTTCTCATTCATCCATAAGTAACACATTTGTTTGATACCCTTTTATTACTAAAACCTAAGGTGTCAGTATTTTAATGTTTTTTTAAGGGCTTTAACAGCACTTTTACATTCAAGGATGGTTCAGAGATGAGCTACTAGTTATCTGAGGAGATTGTGAGACAGAGTCGGTAAGTGAAGGTCAAAACTTACACAGGCCACTAAGGCCACTTTCTGATGCTTATATGTAAATAGAGGTAAACAAGCCATTTTGCTCAGAGTGCCCAAAGGAGGAGCAATGAGAGAGTGGATTTAGAGCACCTGTGGTGGTTCACAGAAAAGACAGTATATGAGGCCAGGGTATAAACATGGTTACTGTTATTATTCTGAAGCCTACTGAATAAGGCAGCATTGCGGATGGCTTGTTCTCTCAGGAACCCCCTCGGGAGAGACCAGCAAGCGTCCTGCTGGTGAAAGGCCACACTTTTCATTAGGTAACACACAAGCAAGGTTTGGAAGCCTGGGTTTTTAATAAGAAGAGTCCAAGTTTTCAGTGTGTGGACATAGTTATTCATATTACAATTTCAGAGTAAATGCTTCCAGCAGAGCTCTTGCCAGTGAATTTCCTGTACTAATCTTGAAGCGGGATCAAGGTAAGTAGCATATCATCACAGAGGCAGGAGTCCTTCAGTCAAGGCGGGTTGCGTATCAAATACTTCTGGCAAAAACCCTGCCAAGCAAGACTGGAAACTTGATATGTTACTACTTTTCCAAAACTGAATCAAAGTTATTTATAACTTGTTAAGTTTTATTTTTATACTCATTTTAACATATTAAACTCTCTCTACCACCATGGTCACATGTAGGACTAACACAGAAACATGGAAAAAGATGGTTTGAACCTGGTTTGAAAAATTAAGATGGTGATAATAACCATTTCATAAAATTGTCATCAGAAAATAACTAGAAAGGGAGAGGTCTGTGTATTCATGTATTTCCCTGTACACATTTTAATTTTTATTGTGAAATAAATATACAAATAAGTACACAAGTTTTTTCAATTATCAAAGATTTATTATAAAATGAATATGTAATGACCACCTAGGTCAAGAAAGCCCTCTCCAATCCTTCCTAGTCCCTGCTCTGTGCCTCTAGTAACCACTATCTTGATTTAAATATAATCACATTTTTGTGTGTATTTGTAGTTTTTATCTTAAACATGAATACTACATGAATGCTGTTTCTGAATACTACAATTTGGTTTCATTTGTATTTGGAAATTCATATAACTGGAATTATACTCTATGTACTTCTTTTATTCTGGCTTTTTATTCAACGTGTCCAGGGTTTTTATTGGAGTTAGTCCTGTAGGCGTGGAGTGCCTGCATGACTGACTCCAGCCCCTACATGGTTCAAATTGATACAGTGATCCAGGATGGCCCCAAGTCCCAGGCACACCAAACCAGGTGTTCACCACAGACCACAGGGTTAGCAGCAACTACATGGTATAGCCCAAAGCCTCACGTAGACAAGACACTTGTAGGCAGGAGGAAGTAAATGGAGTTAGAAAGATGTAAAATCTTCCCACTCATTGGGAAAGTAGTAAGTTAAAAAATAAAAGATTTGGGGGCTTCCCTGGTGGCACAGTGGCTGAGAGTCTGCCTGCCAATGCAGGGGACACGGGTTCGAGCCCTGGTCTGGGAAGATCCCACATGCCGCGGAGCGACTAGGCCTGTGAGCCACAATTGCTGAGCCTGCGCATCTGGAACCTGTGCTCTGCAACAAGAGAGGCCGCGATAGTAAGAGGCCCGCGCACCTCGATGAAGAGTGGCCCCCACTTGCCACAACTAGAGAAAGCCCTCGCACAGAAACGAAGACCAAACACAGCCATAAATGAATAAATAAATAAAATTTTTTAAAAAATGGCTTTACTTAAAAAAAAAATAAAAATAAAAATAAAAAAATAAAATAAAAGATTTGGATAATATGACTCCACAGATGCCCTAAACACCTTTGCAATGAAACAGACAGAGAGCTTGATGCTGCCTGGAGAGGCTGTAGCCGTGAGAGATTCTGACCACAGTGGGGCGGCATGTGAAGATGGAGAGAGAGACTCCAGCCAAACCACTCCTTCCAGACTGCTCATATCTTATGTTTGGAATTCTTTGATTTCTAGAAAAAGTCTCAGAACAAACTTTGTATGGAGACCTGCAGTGTGGTAATACATATACATATACACACACTAAGCCAAAGAGAGCATCCAGAGGTCATCCTCCCAGTCCATGGACAAGGGTGAGGAGGATTTGACAAGATACACAACAGAATTTTCAACCCCATGCCCCTAAATCATTGCTTTCTGCTGGAAGTTGTAGAATGTCAGGATAAACATTATGAAGTAAATATTGCACACAATGGGGAGGGAATTAGCTGTGCAATTTCCATTAATGCTAATGAGACTTTGGTGGTTAATTTCCCATGCCTTGTGCTGAATATTTGCCCCAATTAGTTATATCAAGCTTGTGCCACACTGCTCCCAACCAAGTTTTCACTTTTGGGGAGGGGTGCAGTGGGGAGTGGGTAATTGTCCTCAGCGTTTCCTTCGGTTTCAGATGGTGAAGGCAAGGCTGAAGTCATCTAATCATATTGTTTCCTTCTTCAATTGAAAAGCCTCTGAGAAACTAGCACTTTGCCAAAACTTTTGAAATGCACAACCCCTTGGAAATCATTGTTTTCATTAGTAAGCTACCTGCTGGGGCATTCTCCTATAGGAGATCGGTTTATTTTCATTTATTTATTTCACTCCAAAGAATAATTTCATCTCTATTCTCATTAGACCTGCAGTTTGGTTTAACATCCCTATTACTTCCATGATGATGTTCCAGATAATAGGAAATTAAAGGAGATGTAGGAGTGAGTTTTAGAGGAGTACATTTGGATGGATAAGTCCATAACAAGCTTTTATTCCTGTGTACCAGATAGGGTTTGATGTTTTGCTCCAAAGAAATGCCTGTATATCTCATTTATGGCACCTCCCACATATGCCTTATATTATGTATTACATATATTTCTCTTATTTTCCTTACTAGACTGTAAGCTCCCTAAAGATTGGGACAGTGTTTTATGCACATTTACTTCCTCTACAGATATCTAGCAAAGTACTAGACTCTGTTAATATTTACTAATGAATTAAAATATAACACAAAACTGAAATGGGTATAGAGTAACATAAAGTAGTTTAAAATACCAAATAGAAGGTCCTTTTAAATCAAATCTTAGGATACATATAGTCACATCATATACATTTTCAGAACTTCAAAAAATTTGCTTTTAGGGTGTGAGAATTGTCTTGAGAACAATTTTGGAAAGGCAATAACAGTGTGTTTGAAACAAAAATAGGAGGTAAAAAGGAAGGTAGGAAAAGAGGGCAGATTTTTGCAGTAAGCTTGTGGGAAAGATATATGAAAATGGGGAGAAATAAAATCTAGCCTTTAAGTTGGATTCATGTGGTTTTTGTGGGGTTAGGAGCGCCCAATAAGAGGGGCCATGATGTCATGTGCTCTGGAACAAAAAGAGTGAGGACTATATAACCCTGGTGGGTCAGGGAAAGGAGTTGATGAATATACACTCAAATAGGCTTCCTTGAGACTTTTTAATATTTCAAACATTTCTGTTAATTCCCACAGATCTTCTTCAGGACAGAAGTGGAGTCTGGTAGACGTGAGAACACAACTGCTGACCATCAGTCAGAAAGGAATTTCTAAATTTTGATTGAGAAACATATTCTAGCAGAAAACTATTCCTCCCATGCATATTCTCCGTAACAAACAAAACACAATTTTAAGCATTTTACTGACACCTGAAGAAAGTAAATCCTAAAAAGATATAATGAGTAAGAAAAGATAGCAAAACTAACAGTATAATATCTGTCCTGATAAATGTAAGGTGTGTAAAATGTCAATAATACAGTCTTTAGTTAATAGGTGTGTGATGAATATAGGTTGAATAAATTAATGGATAGTCCCAAAGGATGCCAGCCCTAGATCGGAAGATATTGTTTTCAAACCTCCATGAATAAGTTTAGAAAAATAACCTAACATCAGGAGAGAGGCATATTCATGCCCTAGCCATCAGATTTCTCTTTCTTCTTCATAAGACAATTTCAATTTACCTTTACCCTTACTTGCAGTAATTGCAGCTAGCTTATATTTGTTGTTTCCTCTGTGCCAAGCAATACTCTAAAGCGTCTTAAGGGTATTGACTCATTTAATCTTCCTAATAATTCTATGATGTAAGTATTGCTATTATTATCATTTTACAAATGTAGAAAATATGGCACAGAGAGTCTTGGTAACATGCTCAAAGTCACTAGACATTTAAAAAATCAGGTTTTGAACCCAGGATGCCTGACTTCAGACTCCCCTTCCTTCCTTCCCTCCTTTCTTTATTAAGAGCATTTTTGAAATATAATTCATATACTGTTGTGGGATTAATTATATTCTCCCCCAAAATTCATATGTTCAAGTTCTAACTCCTGCTACTTCAGAATGTTATCATATTTGGAGATAAGACTTCATCAAGGAGATTAAGTTAAAATGCAGTCATTAGGATGGCCCTAATTCAATATGATTGTTGTCGTTATAAGAAGAGGAAATTTGGATACAAGTAGGTACAGGGGGAAGATGATGTGGACACACAGGAGGATAAGAAAGCCATCTGCAAACCAGGGAGAAAGACCTGGAATGGATTCATCCCTCATGGCCCTCAAAAGAAACCAATTCTGGTGATACCTTGATTTTGAACTTGTAGCCTCCAGAACTATGAGAAAATATATATTTCTGTTGTCTGAGCCACCCAGTATGTGATAACGTGTTACTGTAGCCTTAGTAAACTAAGACACATACCATCCACTTTACCTATTTAACATGTACAGTGAGTTTTTAGTCTATTCACTAAAGTTGTGCAACCATGACCACAATCAATTTTAAAACATCTCATCACCCATCAAAAACCCCTGCTCATTAGCTGTCTCTCCTCACCTACAGCCTCTAGCAACCACCAATCTACTTCCTGTCTCTATGGAGTTGACTATTCTGGACATTTCATAAAAATGAAATTATACAATATGTGGCTTTTTGTGTCTGTTTTTTTGACTTAGAGCCCACTTTGTTAACAACTATGTAATATTGTATTAATGCCTTACCTCTTTATTCTTGATTTCATTAATATATGACAGTAAATGTCTAACCATTACTGCTAATTCATATAAATAGTCAATGGCACTCTGAAACAATAAACTTCACACAAATCATTGAAGTGTATAACTGCATGGAGGAGTGACTGATGGTGAGTGCCAGTAAATAAAATGCGCTAAAATGTAAAAATGTGTTACGTAAAAATTAATCTAGAAGATATTGACATGTTTTCCTGAATTACACGAATGGTCTTGCAGGCATTTCTGGGGCCTTTAAATGCCTTCAAAACATTTCAATTGCCCCCTCCTTGTTCACTGCCTATCAGTGATATAGGTAAAAAGTGTGAGAGAAACACTTCAATCCACCATTTTAAAAAAGTGAAGATGTGGCACATATATACAGTGGAATATTACTCAGCCATAAAAAGAAACAAAATGGAGTTATTTGTAGTGAGGTGGATGGAGTTAGAATCTCTCATACAGAGTGAAGTAAGTCAGAAAGAGAAAAACAAATACAGTATGCTAACACATATATATGGAATCTAAGGGGAAAAAAAAAAAGGTCATGAAGAGCCTAGTGGCAAGACGGGAATAAAGACACAGACCTACTAGGGAATGGACTTGAGGATATGGGGAGGGTGAAGGGTAAGATGGGACAAAGTGAGAGAGTGGCATGTACATATATACACTACCAAACGTAAAATAGATAGCTAGTGGGAAGCAGCCACATAGCACAGGGAGATCAGCTCGGTGCTTTGTGACCACCTAGAAGGGTGGGATAGGGAGGGTGGGAGGGAGGGAGATGCAAGAGGGAAGAGATATGGGAACATATGTATATGTATAACTGATTCACTTAGTTATAAAGCAGAAACTAACACACCATTGTAAAGCAATTATACTCCAATAAAGATGTAAAAATAAATAAATAAATAAATAAATAAATAAATAAATAAATAAATAAATAAATAAATAAAAATAAAAAAGTCTTTTCCATGAGACTCGTGGGAAAGAGAGAAATGAAAGACCTATTCACTTATAGACCTTCAGCCCTATCTTGGGCAACTCTGCCTGTTAAATGCTCTGTCTTCTAAAATCCAGCACTTAAAGATTAGTTAACATCATGGCTTAGAGGCATAAAAGTGGTTATCAGCTCTGTGCTTGTATCTGGAAGGAATGTAATATAGAAGGAAAAAACAAATTGTTTTCCTTAGATTATAAACAAATAACTGTACAGGACCAAGTTTTCATTCTGCTTGTGTTTGAATTTTAGGATAACCTCCTCTTAGTGTGAAAACCCAGGTGTGAGACTCGTTTGGTGTGACAGTAGATGAAGCTAGTAGCTTAGCCTGCTCTATCTGATCTAGGGACACCATCACGTCATGAGGATCAAACATTGCTGGCAAACGTGTGGGAGAGAAAACAAAACCTAGAACGCAGGATAAGAAGTAAGGGAGAGCAGTCATCATCATCACACAACTTCACACAGTTCCAGGGCTTATAGGGGTGGATTTTGATGTTCTTAGGTCATAGAAAGACTGACAAAATACTTTAGAATAGTATTAACTTTTCTATGTCTTTCTTTCAGGAAACAGCCAGATCTTTACTGAACACCTGTTATATAACCCTGCCCCATGCCAGGCACCAGACTTGAGACAAGCAGTCAAGAAAACACTGTCCCTAGAACTTGAGGATTTTATAGAAAACATTGACAATTTCAATACAAACAGTAAAGAATTCCATTAAGATAGCAAGCTAAAAAGGAAAGGAACCTTATAAGCAGGGAAGGCTACAAGGAGAAAACAGATAAAATTTGACACAAATGGTCAGGAATCTTTTGGTCTCAGATGATAGAAATCAAACTGAAAAAGGAATTTATTGGTTAACCAAAACTCCAGGAATATTGCTGGTTTCAAGCATGTCCGGATCCAAGTGTTCAAATGATATTCTCAATTTTTGTTACACTTTCACACTCTCCATCTCCATCCTTGTCTCAGCACTCACTTCTTCAGAGTTTGTTCCTTTCTCTGGAAGCTCTCTTCATATGACAGAAAGAGGGCCAGTCCAATCTCTGAGCACACAGTCCTTAATGTTTATGACCCCAGAGACAAAGACATCTTCCCTCTCCTGTTTCCACCTACGCAGTCTCTTGGAGCCATGCCTACTGTGTCTGTCTGGCTATGAGATCACCTTGTGGACAGAGTACCACGGACAGAGGGCTGGGGTAGGACAGCCTGGCCAAATGCTTATCCCTGAAGCCAAGAGTGGATGAGGCAATATGACTGAGTCTCCTTATAGCCCATGGGATGGAGAACAGGCAATTAATAATAAGGCAACTAATAAAAAGAGGGGTCCTGAGCAGACACAAACAACACATATCCACCAGCTCAAACAACTGAAAGAAATTTGAATAGGCAGAGAGATAGGGGTGGAGAGCTAAGAAAGTATATATGTACTATATGAATAAAGTTATGCCACAGGCTGAATGTTTGTCCCCCCACCCCAATTCATATATTGAATACTAATCCTCAGTGTGATGGTATTGATTGTGGCACCTTTGCAAGGTAATTCGTTCATGAGAGCAGAGCCCTTGTGAATGTAATTACTGCCCTAATAAAAGAGACCCCAGAGAACTCACTTGCCCTTCTATCATGTTAGGACACAACAAAAAGATGGCCGTCTATGAACCAGGAAGCAGACCTTCACCAATTGCAAAATCTACCAGAGCCTTGACTGGACTTCCTAGACTCTGGAATTGGGAGGAATAAGTTTGTTGTTTATTAGCTACTCAGTCTATGGTATTCTCTTATACCAGCTCAAATGGACTAAGACAGTTAAATGGGGTAGATGAGAATGCTATGTATGTTTGGGGAGGGAAGGAGGACATAAGAGGAAAATAGATTAATTATAAAGGAAAATCTAAGTATACATAGTGTAATATTTTCTCTTCCTGGCACCTCTCGCACCTCTTGTCCTTACAAGATGAACCAAGAAAAGCTTTGTTGAAGATCTGATGAGCACAAAAACTAACCTAGTTGATCTGACATAGGATGTGTGCCCACCTTTTTGAAGTTCATAGCCTAACTGTAGAGACAAGACATATACACATATCCTGGGGAAGGGGAAGGGTAAGCTGTGACAAAGTGAGAGAGTGGCATGGACATATATACACTACCAAACGTAAAATAGCTAGTGGGAAGCAACCGCATAGCACAGGGAGATCAGCTCTGTGCTTTGTGACCACCTAGAGGGGTGGGATAGGGAGGATGGGAGGGAGGGAGATGCAAGAGGGAAGAGATATGGGAACATATGTATATGTATAACTGATTTGCTTTGTTATAAAGCAGAAATTAACACACCATTGTAAAGCAATTATACTCCAATAAAGATGTTAAAAAAAAAAAAGACATATACACATAGAAAGCTGTCTAGTGATGAATGCTAACATTAACACATAACCAAGTTCGATACTCCAAATAAATCTGCCTTTTCAATGCAGCCCTAGGCTTGGGGTTGACACTTCAATATGAAGAAACCAGGCCTGGTGATCTTCCTGTAGGGGCCCTGCTGAACCAAGGTAGGCCTCAGATTGCAGCCTCTGCCTCACCCTGTGAAGGTCAGATTGTAGTTCAAAAAGAATCCTGGTGACATAAATTATGTAAAACAACCACTTCAGGGTTTTAAACTGAAGTCTGAATTTAACTGCCCAGCAAATCACTGAAAAGGGACTATAGCAATATCTTTAATAGATGATATAAATACTTAAGGCATAAAACTGCCTATTCTACTTACTTCCATTACAGCCATCCCCTCCCTCTTCCAGACCTGATTAGGGCAGATAAACAGGCTCTCAAGCATCTGTTTTCTGGGCACGTGGATTTTTCCTAAGTGTACTGCTTTCTCCTGCATTACCTAAACTTATTTTACTGCTTTCTCCTGCATTACCTAAACTTATTTGTTTGGGTTTTATCTGAGGCTCGTAGTTGGAAGACCAGGAGCAGCAGACAAGACTGGCTGTTCTGTACAGGACACTTGGATTACTAAAGTTCATAAATTCCTCTGTTGGCCACCATTCTGAGCTGAGATAAAATGTGTTAAAATCTAGTCTGGTCCTAAGTCATCCTCTGAGCTCCATCTCCTTGCTGCCCAACCCAATTCCTACCTCTTTTGATGACCCTGGGCCCATGAATCTGTCTAACCTTCTATTCTGACTATAATGGGCTGCCTTGTGAGGTAATTTTCCTTGTCTGCATCTTTTGTCCCAAAGGTGAGTAAATGCAGGATTGTCTGAATCTGAAACACCATTTTATTTTTATGGTCCACAGGGTGTGCCAAAATGTCTTGGGAGGCAGCATGGGGGACAAAATAAGCAGGGTTTCAAAGGTACAGGAATTCAGTCTTGAAACCAACTCTGCCATTATTCTTCCTGAGCCACAGTTGTTTTTTTCTGTAAAATGGGAATAACTCCACCCAACTCCTAATTAATAAATGTTTGCTCCTTTCTCACTCTCCCTGTTTTTCTTGTTTTTCTTGTCATGATGCCCATCAATGTGCCTTCTGGATGCTTAATGAATACTGTTGACAGGCCCAGCTGCTCTTCTAAAACCTGGAGTCACATGCCGTACCCCTTCTGCCTCTCTAAATTCTACCAACACTTAAAAGTTCAGCAAAGTCCTCATTCTTTAATTCTCTAGTCATTATGGCTTTTACTATTTTCTACTGTCTCCAAGAACCCTTTGGACTCTATTTACTCAAATAGCTAACTACTTATCTGTCAATTTTTTTACATCCATTATTTTTCCTTCCCCATTAAACTCCTTGATGACACTTTCTGTGTACTTCCTTATGATTAGAAAAGTACTGCTCCTTCAGTAGAAACAATAAATAGGTATTGATCGGCATAGGCAAAAATAATACCACAATCAATAATGTACCAAGAAGAAATTAGTAAATTATAACAGTGGAGACTACAAAAATTTGGTATGAGTCAAACACTCATCTGCTTTACACAGATTGTCTTCTTGAAACAAAAGCCTAAATGTATAGAGACAAACCATAAGATACTCTTAGGAAGGGGAAAAAGCAGAGTTATTTGAATTTTTCAAGACAAAGGCTTTGTAAAGGAGATAAAACTTCTGAAGAACTTCAAATGGTTCTAGTTGCAAGGGTACAATTAGAAACAGGTTTCAGAATTTTAGATAATCTTATTTTCTTATAGTATATGGGCTATCAATCAGCTGGAAATGTGTAAAATATAACTAATTCCTTAGGGGTCACTTCCCCAGCCTAATCATGGATTTCTGTGATCCCTCCCATCTGTGACCACATAGATAAGCACTTCTGTGACTACTTCTGCCTTCTTTGTGGTTTCCCATATGTAGGCTTTTGCTTCTAACTAAATTTTAACTTTCTTTCATAGAGAGACTTTTCCCATCTTCAAAAAACCCAATACAGACCTGAGACTACACAGAGAGCATGCAACAAATTTTTCATTAGACTTACTCAATTTCATCCATCCCAAATATCAACGTGAAATCCAGATACATCTCAAAAGCCCACTATCTGTCAGATAAGGAGTGCCAATAAAAACAGCAATTCCTTTTCTAAAGTTCTCTAGGAAGTGAAACCATGTTGCACAGTAGAGCATAACAATTTGAAATCCTGAAATACAAAAAGCAAGGCTCCACACTCAGAAATGAGGCTCATCCCCCATGCAGTGGCATCTGGTTACTAAGAGAGGACTAATTCCTGTCCTTGGATGCCCGAGTACACCTTCTATTACACTAACTTAAATGAAAACACCAAGGGGAGAAGATGACCCTAGAGATTTATCTGATGATATGGCCATATTAGATCCCCTCAAATCCTTTAATTTGCAAAAAGTCCAGAAGTCGGTGAACCAAACAAATAGCAGCTCTCTCCCCATGCTGCATAACTTGGGTGATATTTATAGACAAGGAAAAGTTCTGTGTTCAGCAATTTCCTAATCAACTAAGAACAAATGGAGAAAGCAAATCCATGAAATAAGAAAGGGCGACACCACCTAGCTATGACTTAAAAGGTGGCAGAGAAATGTTAGCGCCATTACGCTGCTGACCCTCCTGCCCCAGTCCAGATGCATTCATCAGAGATGTTACAGAAGCTGAAACTTGAGGAAATGTCCTGAGGCCGTTAAAGCTGTAGCCTTCCGCCAGCAGCCCTATAGTAGAAGACCTTGCAAAGGAAAAGGAGGGGCCCCGCAAAAAGCCTCAGATATCCATGACACATTTCCTGGATTCTTTTTTTTTTTTTTTTTGGTCTAATGTGATGTAATTTATCATTGACAGTTTCTGGTAATAAATTCAAGTTCAAAAAATCATTTAAAAATACTTACTATGTGCATGTCAACTCCTGAGAGAGAAGCTGCAGACCCTCCAAAACAGAAGGAATGGCCCCCATCTTCAAAACATGAGATATTTCAAAAGCTGGCTTTTGTTTTTGATTTTGCTTTTTCTTGGACTTATGAATTATTAGTCCTTCACCCAGACATACATCTCCTCCACTTTTCTACCTTCAGTAGGTCTGTCTCTTGAATGTCCCAGGCAGATGAACCATATATTGTTTTCCAGCTGCACTGGAAAAACCTATTTCATACCATGGGATTCTGTCAGGAAAACCTTCCCTAAAATATGACTTAACTGCCTCTATACTAAATCTCAAATTATTTCTTCTCATCTTTGGTTCACAGGAAAGTGAATAACCTGTTTCCTCTTTATGGCTATGTTTATATTTGCAGATTCAGAAGTAGAAAAGGACTTCTGGATTTAAGGAATACAATTGCAGAATTTCTCCACACAGTGAGCACATGAAGATAAAAGAATGAGGGAATATCAGAGCTCAAAGAACTGCAGAAAATGGTTCCTTCCTTATTCAAGTTCCTCCTGTTTCTCAGGTGGGGACTGTGCCTTAGGGAATTTGGGGCATCTGCATAGTGGCTCGCACTCTCCTTTGTGGCGTGCTGGCTGTGGAGAAAGGGTAGCCCCACAGACTCCAAATTAGTTTATTTTGCTCTTTTTCCATTTCACCCCATAAGACAATTATGATTTGTCTAGCATGGAAAGGCAAAAATAAACTGCTGAATGGATTTTTTACTTTCTTTGAGACTTAAGTTCAAGTTTATTTAGGTTGGTTTGAAACCTGTTTCTTTGTCTCTTTTTCTCTTCTTGGCCCTTAAATCCCAACTCTAGAATCACCTTCCTTAGATTCCTCTTTTCAGCTTTCTTGCCTTGATATGTCTGTGAATCAGTATATTAACTTGACAAGTTTCTGTGGTCTCAAGTTTCCTAGATTCTCCATGAAAAGATATGTCTTATACCCTACTGGCCTCATATAATTCAAATAGGACTGGGAAAATTATTCACAACTTCCATGGCCATAACTTGACAACTGCTCTATATCTGTTTGTTTTTGCAGGAAGGTGGGGGTGAGACAAGGGGATTCATAGACAAGCTAGCTTGGTGCAATAATCAGCCAGTTTTTTTTTTGGAAACGCTAGACCAAGACAATAGATGGGAACAGAGCACAGCATCTCCAAGTGGGCTTGGATCTAAGCAGCTGTGCAGTTAATGTTATGAAATGTCTTGAAAGCAAGTAACAGAGGTTGGCCAAGACAAATGTTAAGATCTGGAATTTGTTTCAGAGGAATTGGAAAACTAAACAACAGCCAAGTCAATGATTCTCACTCGTCAGCATGTAAAAATCTACCTTATGAATTAAAATCAAAAAGATATTGCAAAGAAAGTCAGGAAAAGGCACTGATTATAAGAACTAGGTTTTGTTTTTGTTTTCTAAAGGAGCTTGGTAATGAGAGAAAATATAAAATAACAAGATATTTCAGTGAGGAAAATGAAAGCAAAGTCAGCTATGGCCAGAAACTGAGATGAAGATAGCCCAGTAAATAGTGACCTATGGCTCCTCATATTCATCACACAGTCCTTCACACCGGCCCGGATTCCCTCCTCCAGAGTCACCTATGACCTCGAACCATGGTTGAAGGACATTTTGCTATCAAGGCAAAGGATATCAATTTGCTACCCTTCTCATCTCTGACTTTTGTGGCTGAGGATTCTGACTAAAACAGTGTCTGTCTAGGGTATCTAGGAGCAGAATCATGACAAACATCTAAAAGCAATCTAAAGGAACTACAGAAGAATTTTCTAGAAGAAACCCTACACTGTAAGACTAAAAGAGACATTGAGATCTTTAGCTCCAGTGCCCACCCCATGCTGCTTTAGGGCAGTAAAGGTGTTTTCATGCTGTAGATGAAGGTACCTAGGCCCAGAGACATCCCCAGGGTGAGGAAGGATGGGGGACAGACTAGAATCAAAGTGTCCCATGGCTCAGTTAGGACCAGGGTCTTCCCACTGGACCACATGTCCCCCTCTTCACTGTGTGGTAAGAAGACCTCCTCACATTTACAGAAACTTTAAAATCAATTAGTGTATTGGCTCCGGAAGAAATATTGTAACCTGTCCAGAGTAATAAAATCAGCAATGCGCAGTATTACTTTCCTCTATGAAGAACTTGAATAAATAAGACATTTATAAAAATGAATGGAAAATCTGAAATAAATATCCCAAGAACCATGAAAAAATAAGCTAAGAGAAATTGAATTTTCTTTGAGTCTCTGAGAGAGAGGCAGCAGTTGAGGATCTTATACATAATTTATAAGGAAAATTGTCCCATTCACTCAGATATACACCGTATCAGTTTGTGGGAAAGATTAAGAAAGCTGTCTTTTTTTTTTTAATTGAAATCAAATATAGGTATGGAAGAAAATGAATTCTGAATGAGTCACATAGCAAGGTTTACCAGAATTTACATGAGAGTTTAGTTTGTTTTAAATGAGTAACTTTGACCTTATTTATTGATCAGTAATAACAAAAGATCCCCAAACAAAGTCCCACTTAGTGCTAAAGCTTCCTGTTCTCATTTTCCCTCTGCTCTAAAGAAAGCTGGGCCTTGGCATAAATAACACAGACCTCTCTGGATACCTATGATTTGAATAGCATCAGTAAAGTACTCAGAACTGGTTATCATTATCTCTTAAAATGTTAGCATAATTAATTCAGTCCTTGGAATGTTCTACCCTTAGAGAAGCTTTTAAATTGCTTCTAGGAACACAGAACTAATTTCTCCACTAAGGTATTGGTAACTTCCTCTAAACCTCAAATTAAGAGGATTCAGGGAGGCTAGACAAGGAAAAAGAAATAGACTTTGGAAGGAGGGGAATAATTGTAGTAACTGAAAATTAGAAAGAAGGAAAACCAGACTATTATGATGGCACAATTTTGCTGGTAGGAGCTCAGAATAAGCCAAGAAGATCTATACCAGCAATCTCCATAGAAAACATCTGTCATTTACCATGGCTCCTGTTTATTTGAGCCCTCCCTTTATCCCTCTTCTCCATCCAGGAACATCATTCTGATCACCCCTTGGACCACTGTGAATTCCTCCAGCAGTAGTGGCAAGTAGACACTAACCTATATGCCATTCTCATATCAGATGTTCCCTTGCCCATTGCTTTCTGGGTATTCATATTCTTGTCTTGGGCCCTAATGGAACTGAAGAGTTAATACATTTTTCTCTCTTGGGGAGATACACAGAATCTGCACCAAGGCTACTTCTGCCAAGCAGCCCCAATACTAATACTAAAAAGAAAAAATAGCAATGATGCAGCTCTTTACTGTTTCCAAAACCCATTTACTTATGTAATTGCTTATTTATATAAACCAAAAAGGAAATTAAGCAAGGGGGTTTTATCATTCCATGTTTACAGAGGAGGCTATACCCTCTGAAATAGCCACTACTAGCTAAATTTTGCTGAAAGTTACTTTATGTCAGCCACTTTTCTGAGCACATTACACATATTGGCTAATTTGATCATTTCAACAGCACTGAGAGGTAGCTACTATTATTATCCCCATTTTATAGATGAACTGTGGCCTTAAGAATTTAGGGTATTTTCTCAAGAACAAATTAAGAGAAATTGTGGCTTGAATCTAGTTCTATTGAATCAAAACTTAATGCTCTTAAATGCTGCTACTGTAAACAAGAGTTAAATTAAGGAAGCCTTTTTCTCAAGATTATACTTTCTAAATGGCAGGAAGTGGACTACTTCTGGATCTAACTCCTCATCAAATGTACTTCCAACACTACCCTGATATTTACAGAAATGCAATAATTTGGCTAAGGAACAGAATGATATGATATAACTGGTCCTACACCTGAACTTAAACACTAGTTCCTTACCTGAAGGACTCTGCTTTGCAATGGAAATTTCCTATGGATCTCTTAGATGATTTTAAGACATTCTATCTTCAAGAAATGAAATAGATTAAATGAGCCTCATTAAGCTTATGGTAATCTTAGCTTTTCCAACTTCTGGCAATAGAACATCCAGTGTAAGCACAGGGTAAATTCCAATCTAAGGCTGCAATTTTGATCCTCCCTTGTTATTAGCAGAGTGAATCACTCTAACCAAGAGCTATAGAAAACAATTTCTTCTGGTAACATCATTGGCTGTGACAATGAAGGAATGAGACCCCCAACACACTCAGCTTTTAGATTTCTACCCCAAAGTGATTATTTTGACAAAGCAAAGACATGTCAACAAAATTGACATGTCATTTTCTTAATAATGATGACTGTTATTCTTCATAGAGTTAGCTTGCATTATCCAGTATACTTATTTGGTTGAGAAAAGAAAGCTGAATTAAATTCTTATTTCTTATTTGCAAAGTCAACAAATATAACCAAGTTGCCAGGTGAGGTGTTGGCCTCAGTCTACGTCCCACTCTTAAGGAGTGGTCGAGGGAGGAAGTTTAGGTTCTGATCAGGAGACTCCCACAGGAAAGCAGCATTTCAACCTGCTGTTCTCTGATTTGAACAGTGATTCTGAGGCTACCCCTGCCATGCACAGCAAAGACTCTGAATAAGTCAACCACAAACTGTCAAATGCTATTGCATAGTTTCTGTATAAGATGGCTCCAAAATATAAAATTCATCTTCATAACACCAAAGTGAAGAGAGGAGACATGAAAATAATTAATTTTATCAGATTACCTTGATTCCATAATTCAAGCACTAAATTTGAAATGGTAAGTCTAGTGGTGCTGTGCAAATTCACTTTTACAGACAACACTTTCTCCTTATGTGAAATAAAATGTTTGTCTATATTTTTACATCAATAACATTATTCAATAAATTTCCCCCAAACAGTGAGAGCTTCCTACAGATGTAATGACAGTGGCTTTCCAGGGCCTAACAGTGTTTTTCAAAGTATGACTCTAAAATCAAACCTAGAGAGGACCTTCAAGATGGTGGAGGAGTAAGACGTGGAGATCACCTTCCTCCCCACAAATACATCAAAAATACATCTACATGTGGAACGACTCCTACAGAACACCTACTGGACCATGGTAGAAGACCTCAGATTTCCCAAAAGGCATGAAACTCCCCACGTACCTGGGTAGGGCAAAAGAAAAAAGGAAAAACAGAGACAAAAGAATAGGGATGGGACCTGCACCTCTGGGAGGGAGCTGTGAAGGAGGAAAAGTTTCCACACACTAGGAAGCCCCTTCAGTGATGGAAACGGGGATGTGGGCAGGGGGGAAGCTTTGGAGCCACGGAGGAAAGCGCAGCAACAAGCGTGCAGAGGGCAAAGCAGAGAGATTCCCACACAAAGGATCAGTACCGACCAGCAATCACCAGCCTGAGAGGCTTATCTGCTCACCTGCCAGGGCGGGTGGGGGCTGGGAGCTGAGGCTCAGGCTTCAGAAGTCAGACCCCAGGGAGATGACTGGGGTTGGCTGCGTGAACACACTCTGAAGGGGGCTAGTGAACCACAGCTAACCAGGAGGGAGTCTGGGAAAAAGTCTGGAACTGTCTAAGAATCAAGAGACCATTGTTTTGGGATGCGCAAGGAGAGGGGATTCAGAGCACCACCTAAATGATCTCCAGACATGGGCGCAAGCCATGGCTATCAGTGTGAACACCAGAGATGGGCATGAAATGCTAACGCTGCTGTGTAGCCATCAACAATCCTGGGTGCAAGCACAGGTCACTATCCACACCTCCCCTCCCCACCACTGCCAGGGTCCCGTGATCCAGGGATAACTTACCCAGGAGAACACATAGCATGCCTCAGGCTCTTGCAATGCCATGCTGACCTCTGCCACCTCAGGTTCACCCTGCATTCCATACCCCTCCCTCCCCCTGACCTGAGTGAGCCAGAGCCCCCAAAAGAGCTGCTCCTTTAATCCCTTCCTGTCTGGGTGAAGAACAGGCTCCAGAGAGTGACCTACATGGAGAGGTGGGGCCAAACCCAAAGATGAACGCCAGGAGCTGTGCGAACAAAGAAGAAAAAGGGAAATTTCTTTCTGCAGCCTCAGGATCAGTGGATTAAATCTCCACAATCAACTTGATGTATGTTGAATCTGTGGAATAGACAATGAATCATCCCAAAACTGAGGCAGTGGACTTTGGGAATAACTGTAAACCTGTGGTTTGTTTTCTGCATCTAATTTGTTTCTGGTTTTATGTTTATCTTAGTTTAGTATTTAAAGCTTATTATCATTGGTAGATTGTTTATTGATTTGGTTGCTCTCTTCCTTTTATCTATAGATATATTTTGTTTTTCCTTTTTTCTCTTTTTGTGAATGTGTATGTGTATGTTTCTTTGTGTGATTTTCTCTGTATAGGTTTGCTTTTACCATTTGTCCTAGGGTTCTGTCTGTCTGGGTTTTTTTAGTATAGTTTTTAGTGCTTATCATCATTGGTGGATTTTTTTATTGGTTTGGTTGCTCTCTTCTTTTTTAAAAAATTATTTTTTTAATTTTTATTTTAATAATTGTTTTATTTTAAAAACTTTATTTTATTTTATTTATTTCTTTTTTTTTTCTTTTCTCCCTTTTCTACTGAGTTCTGTCTGACAGGGTCTTGGTGCTCTAGCCGGGTGTCAGGCCTGAGCATCTGAGGTGGGAGAGCCGAGTTCAGGACATTGGTCCACCAGAGACCTCCCTGCTCCACGTAATATCAATTGGCAAGAGATCTCCCAGAGATCTCGGTCTCAATGCTAAGGCCCAGCTCCACTCAATGACCAGCAAGCTACAGTGCTGGACACCCCATGCCGAACAAGTAGCAAGACAGGAACACAACATCACCCATTAGCAGAGAGGCTGCCCAAAATAATAATAAGTTCACAGACACCCCAAAACACACCACTGGACGTGGTCCTGCCCACCAGAAAGACAAGATCCAGCCTCATCCACCAGAACACAGGCAACAGTCCCCTCCAACAGGAACCCTAAACAACCCACTGAACAAACATTACCCACTGTGGGCAGACACGAAAAACAATGGGAACTACGAACCTGCAGCCTGAGAAAAGGAGACCCCAAACACATTAAGTTAAGCAAAATGAGAAGACAGAGAAATACACAGCAGATGAAGGAGCAAGGGAAAAACTCACCAGACCAAAGAAATGAGGAGGAAATAGGCAGTCTACCTGAAAAAGAATTCAGAGTAATGATAGTAAAGATGATACAAAATCTTGGAAATAGAATGGAGAAAATACAAGAAACTTTTAACAAGGACCTAGAAGATCTAAAGAGCAAACAAACAATGATGAACAACACAATAAATGAAATTTAAAATTCTCTAGAAGGAATCAAGAGCAGAATAACTGAGGCAGAAGAATGGATAAGTGACCTGGAAGATAAAATAGTGAAAATAACTAACATAGGGCAGAATAAAGAAAAAAGAATGAAAAGGATTGAGGAAAGTCTCAGAGACCACTGGGACAACATTAAACACACCAAAATTCAAATTATACAGGTCCCAGAAGAAGAAGAGAAAAAGAAATGGACTGAGAAAATATTTGAAGAGATTATAGTTGAAAACTTCACTACTATGGAAAAGTAAATAGTCAATCAAGTTCAGGAAGAGCAGAGAGTCCCATACAGGATAAATCCAAGGAGAAACATGCCAACACTCATAATAATCAAACTATCAAAAATTAAATACAAAGAAAAAATATTAACAGCAGCAAGAGAAAAGCAACAAATAACATACAAGGTAATCCCCAAAGGTTAACAGCTGATCTTTCAGCAGAAACTTTGCAAGCCAGAAGGGAGTAGCAGGGCATATTTAAAGTGATGAAAGGGAAAAACCTACAACCAAGACTACTCTACCCAGGAAGGATCGCATTCAGATTTGATGGAGAAATTAAAACCTTTACAGACAAGCAAAAGCTAAGAGAATTCAGCACCACCAAACCAGCTTTACAACAAATGCTAAAGGAACTTCTCTAGGCAGGAAACACAAAGGAAAAGACCTACAATAACAAACCCAAAACAATTAAGAAAATGTTAATAGGAATATACATATAGATAATTACCTTAAATGTAAATGGATTAAATGCTCCAACCAAAAGACACAGACTGGCTGAATGGATACAAAAACAAGACCCATATATATGCTGTCTACAAAAGACCCAGTTCAGACCTAGGGACACATATAGACTGAATGTGAGGGAATGGAAAAAGATATTCCATGTAAATGGAAATCAAAAGAAAGCTGGAGTAGCAATTCTCATATCAGACAAAATAGGCTTTAAAATAAAGACTATCACAAGAGACAAAGAAGGACACTACATAATGATCAAGGGATCAATCCAAGTAGAAGATATGACCACTTTAAATATTTATGCACCCAACATAGGAGCACCTCAGTACATAAGGCAAATGGTAACAACCATAAAACGGGAAATCAACAGTAACACAATAATAGTAGGGGACTTTACCACCGCACTTTGACAAATGGACCGATCATCTGAAATGAAAATAAATAAGGAAACACAAGCTTTAAATGATACATTAAACAAGATGGACTTAATTGATATTTATGGGACATTCCATCCAAAAACAACAGAATATACTTTCTTCTCAAGTGCTTATGGAGCAGTCTCCAGGATGGATAATATCTTGGGTCACAAATCAAGCCTTGGTAAATTTGAGAAAATTGAAATCATATCAAGTATCTTTTCAGACCACAATGCTATACGACTATATATCAAATACAGGGAGAAAAAATAAAAAATACAAACACATGGATGCTAAACAATACACTACTAAATAACCAAGAGATCACTGAAGAAATCAAAGAGGAAATAAAAAAATACCTGGTAACAAATGACAATGAAAACACGATGACCCAAAACCTATGAGATGCAGCAAAAGCAGTTCTAAGAAGGAAGTGTATAGCAATACAATCCTACCTCAAGAAGCAAGAAAAATCTCAAATAAACAACCTTATCTTACACCTAAAGCAATTAGAGAAAGAAGAACAAAAAAAAACCCAAAGTTAGCAGAAGGAAAGAAATCATAAGATCAGATCAGAAATAAATGAAAAACAAATGAAGGAAACAATAACAAAGATCAATAAAATTAAAGGCTGGTTCTTTGAGAAGATAAAAAAATTTGATAAACCATTAGCCAGGCTCATCAAGAAAAAAAAGGGAGAAGACTTAAATCAATAGAATTAGAAATGAAAAAGGAGAAGTAACAACTGACACTGCAGAAATACAAAGGATCATAAGAGATTGCTACAAGGAAGTATATGCCAATTAAATGGACAACCTGGAAGAAATGGACAAATTCTTAGAAAAGCACAACCTTCTGAGACTGAACCAGGAAGCAAGAGAAAATGTAAACATAACAAACACAAGCACTG
Organism: Balaenoptera musculus; assembly: GCF_009873245.2. NCBI lineage: Eukaryota > Metazoa > Chordata > Mammalia > Artiodactyla > Balaenopteridae > Balaenoptera > Balaenoptera musculus. Next base: position 57,495,606 of record NC_045798.1, read on the forward strand.
AAATTGAAACTATGATTAAAAATCCTCCAGCAAACAAAAGCCCAGGACCAGATGCCTTCACAGGTGAATTCTATCAAACATTTAGAGAAGAGGTAACACATACCCTTCTCAAACTCTTCCAAACTATAGCAGAGGGAGGAACACTCCCAAACTCATTCTACAAGGCCACCATTACCCTGATACCAAAACCAGACAAATATGTCACAAAAAAAGAAAACTACAGGCCAATAACTCTGATGGAGATAGACGCAAAAGTCCTCAACAAAATACTAGCAAACAGAATCCAACAGTACATTAAAAGGATCATACACCATGATCAAGTGGGATTTATCATAGGAATGCAGGATTCTTCAATATACACAAATCAATCAATTTTGCGGCTGACATGATACTATACATAGAGAATCCTAAAGATGCCACCAGAAAACTACTAGAACAAATCAATGAATTTGGTAAAGTAGCAGGATACAAAATTAATGCACAGAAATCTCTTGCATTCCTATGCACTAATGATGAAAAATCTGAAAGAGAATTTAAGGAAATACTCCCATTTACCATTGCAACAAAAAGAATAAAATACCCAGGAATAAGCCTACTTAAGGAGGCAAAAGACCTGTAGGCAGAAAACTATAAGACACTGTTGTAAGAAATTAAAGATGATACAAACAGATGGAGAGACATACCATGTTCTTGTATTGGAAGAATCAACATTGTGAAAATGACTCTACTACCCAAAGCAATCTACACTTTCAATGCAATCCCTATCAATATACCAATGGCATTTTCCACAGAAGTAGAACAAAAAATTTCACAATTTGTATGGAAACACTAAAGACACCAAATAACCAAAGCAATCTTGAAAAAGAAAAACGGAGGTGGAGGAATCAGTCCCCCTGACTTCAGACTATACTACAAAGCTACAGTAATCAAGACAGTATGGTACTGGCACAAAAACCAAAATATAGATCAATGGAACAGGATAGAAATCCCAGGGATAAACCCACGCACATATGGTCATCTTATTTTTGATAAAGGAGGCAAGAATATACAATGGAGAAAAGACAGCCTCTTCAATAAGTGGTGCCAGGAAAACTGAACACTTACATGTAAAAGAATGAAATTAGAACACTCCCTAACCATACACAGAAATAAATTCAAAATGGATTAAAGACCTAAATGTAAGGACAGACATTATAAAACTCTTAGAGGAAAACATAGGCAGAACACTTTATGGCATAAATCACAGCAAGATCCTTTTTGACCCACCTCCTAGAGAAAGCGAAATAAAAATTAACAAATGGGACCTAATGAAATTTAAAAGTTTTTGCACAGCAAAGGAAACCATAAACAAGAGGAAAAGAAAACCCTCAGAATAGGAGAAAATATTTGCCAATGAAGCAACTGACAAAGGATTAATCTCCAAAATGTACAAGCAGCTCATGCAGCTCAATATCAAAAAAACACACCACCCAATCCAAAAATGGGCAGAAGACCTAAATAGATATTTCTCCAAAGAAGATATACAGATTGCCAACAAACACAAGAAAGGATGCTCAACATCTCTAATCATTAGAGAAATGCAAATCAAAACGACAATGAGATATCACCTCACACCGGTCAGAATGGCCATCATCAAAAAATCTACAAACAACAAATGTTGGAGAGGGTGTGGAGAAAAGGGAACCTTCTTGCACTGTTGGTGGGAATGTAAATTGATACAGCCACTGTGGAGAACAGTATGGAGGTTCCTTATATAACTAAACAGAGAACTACCAAATGACCCACAATATCACTATTGGGCATATACACCGAGAAAACCATAATTCAAAATTGTCATGTACCACAATGTTCATTGCAGCTCTATTTACAATAGCCAGGACATGGAAGCAACCTAAGTGTCCATCATTGGATGAATGGATAAAGAAGATGTGGCACATATATACAATGGAATATTACTCAGCCATAAAAAGAAATGAAATTGTTATTTGTGGTGAGGCGGATGGATCTAGAGTCTGTCATACAGAGTGAAGTCAGAAAGAGAAAGACAAATACCATATGCTGACACATATATATGGAACCTGAAAAAAAAAAAAAAAAGAATGGTTCTGAAGAACTTAGGGGCAGGACAGGAATAAAGACGCAGATGTAGAGAATGGACTTGAGGACACGGGGAGGGGGAAGGGTAAGTTGGGATGAAGTAACAAAGTGTCATGGACATATATACACTACCATATGTAAAATAGGTAGCTAGTAGGAAGTAGTTGCATCGCACAGGGAAATCAGCTTGGTGCTTTTTGATCACCTAGAGGCGTTGGATAGGGAGGGTGGGAGGGAGACACAAGAGGGAGGGGATATGGGGATATAGGTATACATATAGCTGATTCACTTCCTTATACAGCAGAAACTAACACAGCATTTTAAAGCAATTATACTCCAATAAAGATGTTAAAATAAATAAATAAATAAATAAATTATAAAATCATACCTAAGAATCACCTGTTTGGGGAGGTGGAGGAAGAGGAGAGGGAGAATCCTTATTCAAGATGCAGATTCCTGGGCTCTAACTCAGATCTGCTGAGTTAAATAAACTCTGTGGAGACACCCTGATGTCAGCACATATAAGAAATCCCAAAGTCCTTGATTTGTACTAAAGTTTGGGAATTGCTGGCCAGGTTCTTGAGGCATCAGGGCAGTGATGTGCCTGTAGAGAACACGAAGTGAGGGTTAGAATGGCCTAAGGAAATGTCTCCTGACAGGAATTCCCTTATGTTTTGTGTTTCATTTAACCAAACAGTCCCAGGAGTCTGGAGAGAGAGCCCTGTGAAAGGTGAAATAGGAAAGACAAGGGACCAGAGGAGCCTATGTCTTTGGAGACAGGGATGATGAAAGAACGGCAGAGGTAGACTCTGTGCTCAGCAATCCCCTACCTAAGATCCTCCCCGGGAAGAGGTCAGCTGCCTGATTCCAGGAGAGTGACTCTGAGGTTGGGCAGCTTCTGCCCTGCCCCACACTTGGGAGGCAAGGGATCTTCCCTATCAGGTTTTCAGCACAACCTATAGTGTCACGACAAGATATACTCTGCGACATGATAACGTCAGTCAGAAGGAGGCTTGTGGAATGATGTCCTGAGTTTCTTCTCTGCCTGAGAGAGTGACACAGAAGGCAGCTAAATTGAGACCAGCAAGCTTGCCCTAAATCCAGCCTGGCTTGAGGCACTCTGCCCTGCCCTGACAGCTGAGGCCAGAAATGGGTTAAATGAAATAATGTATATAAAGCATATCATTCAGACACTTATTTGAAAGGTAGCTAATGGACAAAGTAAGTATATGAATGTGCTTTGAGAGTCTAGAACAATGAACAAATAAAATATTTAGAATTAATAGACAGAAGACTAGTTCCAAGACAATTTAAAGCTTGTTAAATTACGAGGTTTACAGTGGTTTGTGACTTGAGCTCCATGAAACCTAGCAGTAGCTCTGAACCCACATTTGTACCACCTACTTGTCTACTGTGGGGAGATGAGGCCTAGGAGACAGACCTCTAATCCCCTACTCTATTTCACTTTACCAGAGTACCACTCAATAAGGCTATTTCATACTATGCCTTTGATCAGAGAGTTTTTAAACTAAGAAAGAGTCTGAGAAATATTCTGCTTGAAGATAAAAATTAAAGGTCACTAAGAATCTGGTAAGAAAAGTAACAGTATTCTAAGACATGGTCTCCCCTGGGCCCAGATGGCCTTAAAACCCAGAACTATTGTCAGCCTTACTTACAATTTCTTTCCTGCTTTGTCTCTTGGTGAGTGGAATTGGAATCCCAAGCTATGCTTAGAGTGAGAGCAGTAGGTTGTCATGTTTGCAGCCCTGATCTGTCTCCAGTATAGAGCAGGAGACTGTGTTGACTCCAAGGGTTTACAATAAAACCCTCTAAATCTTTAGGTTCCCTAGGCTCTGCCTTGTCACAAGCACAATACATTGCATCACAGGGAAGAGCTAATACTTTGAATTACTCTCAGCACCAATTCTTATCTGCTAGAAACTGATAAAACAATCAATACAGTGTTTTGTGTATTTGTTTCCAAGGAGATAAGAGGTGCTCAGGGTTATTGGGAAGGCCTCCTGGTCTCCAGAGAACAGTGAGGACTGCAAGACAAAAGCCTTGAGAACAACCATCACCTATGTTTGGTGACCTTGGATAAATTCCTTACTTTTTGTCCAAAAGTCTCCCATCTGTAAAATGGGAGGGATAATAGTTAACCCAATCCCCTAACCCAGGAGTAAGTCAAAAATAAAATATTAAAATCATAGAGTACAGAAGGGGTCCTAATTATTAGATATTATTACCTTGTGATATCAAATTAACATGAACACTGGACTTGATTGCCCTCTACCACTGTGCATTATAATTATTCATTTACCTCTCTCACCTATATGAAAATAAAATTGTCTTGAGATTTGGGACAATGTCTTCATTACCTTTGTCTCCTAGCACCAACACAGTATCTGCATATGTAGATACTATTTAATTAATAATAATTTATTAAATGGAATAAAAGAAATAAACAAATGAATAAATAGATTAATAAATTAAAGTATTAGCTCCATTCCCAAATCAAGAGTCCTTTATAAAATATCCACAAGAAGGTCCCTAAGCCTAGAAATGTATGTACCAAGGAAGATGGCCATGATGGCTGAGGAAATGTAGGAACAATGCCCAAAAGGCATAACACTCCATTATTAATGGAACCAAAACTACATTCAGGTTATTATTGGTAGCCATGTCATATTATCATACCAAGATAAGAACTCTCAAATATTGTTCACATGCTATAGATTCAAGTCATTTTAACTCCAGGTACTTTTTGAGTCTAGAATCAGAAATATCAAAATCCCTAATAAATACTTACATGTCAATTTGGGCTCATTATTTAACTTTATATTGATGTAAAATATACATACACAGAAGTGAAAAATCAAGTCTTCAGCTCGATGAGTTTTCAAAAACAGAGCAATCCATGTAACTAGCACTCAAAACAAAAAACAAAAAACAAAAAAAAGGACACTACCAACACCTCCAGAAGCTTGCCTCTGGGCCCTCTTCCTGTCACCTCCCCAGCATGAGTAACCACTATTCAGACTTCAAACACTGTAGATTGAACCAGTTTTCCAGTTTTGTATACATGAGATAATACTAAATGAAGTCTGGTATCTTGTTTCTTTCCCTTAACAGTTGTTCATTCTCGTTGCTGGTATAGTATTCTGCTGTGTGAATACCCCACAATGTACTTAGCTGTGCTATTGTTAGTAAACATTTGGGTAGTTTCTCTTTTGGTGCTATTAGTAACAGCGCTGCTCTGAAAATCATATGCTTGTCTTTGTGAATATATGTTTAGCTTTCTATTACAGCCAATAAAAGCTTTTTGAATCATGAATCTATTTCAGTCCCATCAGCTCCACCTCTGAACATTTCTAGATCAGCCTGCCTGATTTCTCTGCTCTCATCTTGGTCTAAGCCACCTCATCTCTGATGTGGAATACTGCAACAACTTTTAGCTACTCTCTGCTTTTCTAATCCATGTTCCACACAGCATAAATGGCTGTCTATTTAAAAATGTAAATAAGATTATGCCTCACCACTGCTTAAAATTCACCAGTGGTATCCCGTTAAAGTAGGCCATGTTCTACAGGCTCCACCAGATCTAGCCTCTGCCTACATCTCTGAATGGATTTTGAATCATTCTCTCACCACTTCTCACTCTGCTCCAGGTACACTGGCCTTTTTGCAGGCTTTAAATACACTAATTATGTTTCTTCTCCCTGTAATACACCTCCTCGAGAAGTTTCACTTAACAGGACCCTTTTCCCCGTTGAGTTCTCAAATCAATGTTATCTGAGAGGTGCCCTTCCTGACCCCCTGATCCAAAACAGCATCTCCTTTCAGGTCATTTTCCATCTGGTTACATGGAGCTTATTTCACTACCTAATGTTTCTGCTATCTATTTCATTGCTTACTGAGTATCTTACTGTTTACAACAGTTTTATTTAGATATAATTCACAAACCATAAAAAATCACACTTTTAAAGTGTACAATTCAGTGGTTTTTAGTATATTCACAAAGTTATGCAAGTATCACTACTATCTAATTTCAGAACATTTACCCACACCAAAAGAAGCCCTATACCCCTTAGCGGTCATTCCACATTTCTTTTTCTCACAGCCCCTGGCAACCACTAACCTACTTTCTGTCCCTACCACAGATTTGTAGATTTGACCACTCTTGACATTTCATACAAGTAGAATCATACATGTGTTTTTGCATCCAACTTCTTTCACTTAGCATAATCTTTTCAAAATTCAACATCTTTTAGCATATATCAGTAAAGTTGACCCCTGAAAAAGGTGGGGGTTAGGATTGCCAACTATTAGAGCAGTCAAAAATCTGCATATAACGTATAGTTAACTCTCCATGTATGCGAGTTCTCTCTATCTTTGGTCCTGCATTCGTGGATTCAACCAAATGCAAATTGTGTAATACTGTAGTATTTACTATTAATAAAAAGTTACGCATGTAAGTGGACCTGCAGTTTTCAAACCCATGTTGTTCAAGGGTCAATTGTACTTAGTTCCTTTTCTTTGCTAAATAATACTCCATTGTATGGATATATCACATTTTGTTTATCCATCAGTGGATAGGTGTATGGGTTGTTTTCTATTTTGAGGGAAAGGGGGTTATTCCTCATAATGCTCTCATGAACATTTGCATAAACAATTTCGTGTGGATGTATGTTTTCATTTATCTTGGGTGTAGACCTAGGAGTGGATGACAGTCTTCTGATATTAGAATGCCATCTCATCTCAGTGAGAGCAGACTCTGACAGCACCAGCACGCGATATGTACCAACCCATTTGGGGAGTGAATTAATTAACCTAGGATCTCAAAGCAAGGTTAACCAGAAGCAATTACGTTTTATGGTTTTTCTTAAAATTCTGGTGTCACTTAGGCCTCAAGTACCTAACAAAATTCACTTAGTAAAAAGCTGGTTTTCCAATGCTAGTTTTCATGTTAAATAGCACATGCTGAAAACCGTGTGTTGATAGGGATATTTTAACTTAAATACACAGTACAGGTTGGAGGAGGGAATACAGTCATGGATCGAACAAGCATCCAAAAGAAGAAAATACACCTATAGTCACTTGTACAGATGAATCAGCTTACGGAAGCCGTAGTGAAGAACCTCTGAGGACCAACTGGAGAAATTGCTCCAAGCAGAGCAAACTGCATTCGTTATCATGTACAGAGACATTTGAGAAAATAAATGAAGCAAATGACTTTAAATATTTGGGACCACTGCTTATATCAAAACTGGAGTCAAATGTTTTTATCTTCATAGCTGTGGGAATTTATCTCAAAATCCTCTTAGAATCCCATTTATCTCTCAGCAAGTTTGTTTAAGACCATCAAAGCACAGGGGTTGCCCCAGTGGAGACAGACCAATGGTCCATCCAGCCCAGAATCTGGCCTCTGAGAGTAGCCAGTGTGGAATGGTATGAAAAAAAAGGCAGAAGTCCTTACTGAAATGCACCTAATTGTGCAATGTCAGGGCAGGGGGCTTGGAGCAATGTCTTCTGAGCCCAGCTGGTAACCAACTTCTGCCCTGAAGCAGGAGGCCTGACGGCCCTTGTAACTCTTAGCCCAGCAAGTGTAACTGCCGACTCCATTTCAGAGCACAATTTCCTTCCCCCGGTGTCTTTAGAAAAGAAGGTTGGACATTTACCACCCAAGAAGTTTGCTGCTATCGCTTTATGGCAGGCCATTAGAGTTAATCCATTAGCGAAGGGGAAAAGATCTTCAGGCAACTAGGGAGTTCAAGTTGAAAATCTAGATAATTTGCTGCCATTTCCTCAAAAATATCTTATTCTTAGGCTGTTTTTTTTTTCTTTTTTCTTTTTAAGAGAAATACCCTTTGCATTCTGCCTCACTTGGATGTGTTCCCTTAAACAAAACAACATCCTCAGCTAACTGACCTTGTGCATCGTAATCAGGCGAGCAAGAAGCATAAGTGAAGCAGTTAAGATTCGAGAGCAGAATGATGCCTTTGTACCTTCCCAGCTGATACAGTGCCTATTGTTCCAAGTTCTTGATATTAAACAAAGCAAATTATTGACTCCTTATTAAAAATTGAGCACTAAGAGTCAGGCTAGACTCTGGGGATACAATGGTGAATAAGGTATATCCTGCACTTTTGGTTATAGGGTTTCTATTCCAGTGTGGTAACAGAAAAAAATGTGAAGAGGCAAATAAAATATATATATATATATTTACAAACTGGGATAGAATTTGCTTAATGGCTAAAAAGAAGGTGTTGAAATAGAACGATTTGGCAGAGACAGGTGAAGGGTTTTACTTACTTTAGAGGCTTTAACAGAGACCAAAGATGTGGTAAAGAGGGAGAGGTGAGTTCCAGCAGAGAGAAGCCCGTGTCAAGGCTCATGAAGCTGGCATGCTTCAGACCGAGCACTTACTCATTCTACCAGAGTGCAGTCTCTGAAGAAGTAGTGTGACATGAGATGAGCAAGGCCTATCTTGCAGAACCTTTTATGTCAAGGGAGATAGTTCAAATTTTATTTTCATGGAATGTAAATGTTTAACTTTTGAGGCCATTGTCTGACCAGTTATCAGTCACTGAATAGTCTCCATGATACAGAAAGGTTTCTCTGGGACCAGTTGACCAGGCTGGGTGGAACCAGGCAGCAAACCTTGCATCTGATCCCTCTGAGACTCTCCAGGTGTGGTCCAACTATAGAGTGACCACAGGGATTAGATGCAGGCTGCCAGGTCCACAGAGCAACTCCATCTGGGATCCTAACCTGTGACATGGCTTGATGTGCTTCCCTTCAGTTTGACCTGACCCCAAAACTTGACCAGTGGTTTTGTTGGCTCTGGTGTTTCATTCCCTTGATCTGATGTTTTAGCAAGGACATTTCTTCCCTGAATCTTTCCCTCTGACTATCAGCCACTTAACTCAGGGCACCTAATCCTGGTGGGTCTTTCTGACCCCTGAAGTCAGGCTCCCTCTCTGGAATAATCAGTTATACCATGCGGAACACACCATTTTGGGCTTTGGAACTGGCAAGAAAAGCAAAGTATTGCATTGAAATGGAGTGCAAGGTGGAATAGAGATAATAATAAAGGAAAGGGGAAATATCAGGGGCTGGGATTCGGCTAACACAGAGCCTGGTAAAATCTGGTACTTAATAACGGTACTGGCGAGGTGCTTACTAAATGCCAGGTCCTATGCCACATACTTAATATGCATCCACTCATTTGATCTTCCATGAAATTCTATAAGAAACTTCAATTCACTTTATAGAAGAGGGAACTGAGGCACAGAGAGGATATGTGATTTGTTCGAGGTAGGAAGAGGTTGGAGCCACCTGACACTGGAGCCAATGCTTTTATCCCCAGCTGTAGGGAAAGAACTTGGGAACATGAAGTGTGGAGATGTTAATTCCAATAGCTGTGCGGCTGCTGACCCACCATGTGATGGTGGTATCATTTATCCCACAGCTCTGAATAAAGGATACCATAAATTCTACCCCTCTACATTTCCCAATGGCCTGAGGGTGTCTATTCACAGTACTTATTGAGCACCTGTGAGAAACCATGGGCTATCTCTACATGTTTGGAAGGGACAACAAAAATCACATGCAAACATCCACCAAACAAAAAAGTATTTTTTTTAAACGTTTCTTTAATTAATTTATTTATTTATATTTATTTTTGGCTGTGTTGGGTCTTCGTTTCTGTGCGAGGGCTTTCTCCAGTTGCGGCGAGCGGGGGCCACTCTTCATCGCGGTGCGCGGGCCTCTCTCTGTCGTGGCCTCTCTTCTTGCGGAGCACAGGCTCCAGACGCGCAGGCTCAGTAGTTGTGGCTCACGGGCTTAGTTGCTCCGCGGCATGTGGGATCTTCCCAGACCAGGGCTCGCACCCGTGTCCCCTGCATTGGCAGGCAGATTCTTAACCACTGCGCCACCAGAGAAGCCCAACAAATAGGTAATTAATGAGCATCTGCATAGTGCAGAGTACTTTGCTGGGCACAGACATATTGAGAGAGAGAGAAAGCAAGCAAGAGCAGTGATTGATAAGACATTCCATGTGCCCCAGGTGACTTGCAAAGTAGTTGGCATAACTGATGATATAAAGCAAACCATGTGAACTGTAGATCAAAGGAGACAGAAATTAATGCCACCTGGCATGTGAACATGACTGGGCCTGGAGACAATAAACTGGCCTTGGGCAGTTGGGAAGGAAAGTGAATTCTAACTTCCCAGTGAAAATTTTTAAATATATATGTTTATTAATATTCAGATGACTGTTTTAGGTACCTGAGACCCAGAAAAAAATTCAAGGTACACACATACACACACAAGCAGCCCACGTCATCTTGTTTGTCATTTGAATTATTGGGCTCTGTGCTACTGCAGACAAATGTGTATAACATGGCTTAAGTGTTGGGGTGGAAGCAGGAAATAGGAGGATGTAAAGCCACTCTAGGAATTTCATCTTGTATGTTATTCATTTGGGAGAACTAAGGAGACCACATCCTTTAGGTAGTTCATTTCTGATTGTCAGAAGCCCAAAACCCACAATGCCTCTTCCCAAGAGAGCATGAAGCTATGGTTTAGACTCTGGAATTTGGCCTTCACCTCACCAGGGGTGCAGCAAAATCACTTGGGGAATTTTTTCAAGATATAGCTCCCTGTGCTCCATTCCAGGCCTGGCAAGATGAACCTGGGCATGTAGCATAAGTTTCTAGATGATTCCAGTGCCTACTGCTCTAGGAAAGTACTGCTATATGGAACAGCTGTGGAAGAGGTACTGTAGTAGCCTGAAGATCCACAAACTAGGAAATCAGAACTTTTACTTACAGGAATGTCTCTTAAAGGAGAGTTGGAAACTAATAATTATGGACTAGATTTCCAAAGTTCACAGAAGAAGAGAACACCAGAGGCTATAGAAAATCATATTCTTACCACCCCTCTGTCCTTCAGTGTACCACGCAAAGATCACTTAATAGTGTACTCCAGGCTTCTAATTACACAATTTGCTGTGGTTTTTATTGTTTTGTTTTGTTTTAGCAGAGAATCAATTCTGGGTCCAATCCTACAAAAGATGTTCTGGGAAGTATAAGAGGAAAAACATATTTCCTACCTTAAAGGAACTTATAAATGAGAGCGGACATTTGAATATATGAAATATTTAAATAACAATATAGACAACTTTGTGACAAATGAATGGTTGTAAATAAAGCTTGCTCCAGATCAAAGGTCACAAAATGGCAGCCCATAGATCTCACCCACAAGTAGGTTTTGTTTGGCCTGCACGGTGTTGAAAAAAAAAGAGCCCCTATTGAAACAGTGAGAGATTTTGTGTACTAGTAATTAAGATTTTTAGCTTCTCTTGAAAGCATTGGAAGCTCTGGCCTCACACTGGGGTCTGCCTTCTTGCCTGGTCATGGCGGAGCTGACTGGTGGTGGCATCTCATTAGCCAAGTATATCCTGTGGTCTTTAGTTCCCACTGCTCTCTCGAGCTGCCTAATCCCAGCTTCCTTACTCATCCCTGTTTCTTATCTGGCCTGTCTGTGTGCTTGAGAGGAAAGAGAGGGCGTTGGGTGATAGAATTCTGAATTCCTGGGGGAGAGGGATCTGGGACTTGAAAGGAGATAAGACATTGTGTATCAGGATTTTTGACCAATGCAAAGAAATAAACTTTAAAATCCCCATCCACAAATAAAAAATATATATTTACTTCACCTATGCTTATTTCCTCCTGATAGCCTGTCAGCAGGATTCATTTATAGTCATTAAAGAAAGCAACATAAGTTTGTTTTCTATGTCTTTGAGTCTGTTTTTGTTTTGTATATAGATTCATTTGTATTATTTTTTAGATCCCACATATAATGATTACCAAAGGGGACAAAGAAGACAGGAGGAACAAATCAGGGGTATGGGGTTAACAGATACAAACTACTATATATAAAATAGATAAGCAACAAGGATTTACTGATTAACCAGGGAATTATACCCAATATCTTGTAATAACCTATAATGGAATATAACCTGCAAAAAAACCCCAAAACTGAATTATTATGCTATACACTTGAAACTAATACACTATTATAAATCAACTATATTCAATTAAAAAAAAAACTGTCTCTTTTCAGATTCTGTAACCACTTGCATAATAGTGAGAGACAGGGTACTTGTAACAGGAGATGGCATTCACCCATCCAGGGAATAAGCAGTTGAACAGAAAATGCTAATCCGAAGACCTGGTGCTCTGGAGACTTTTAAATTCACAGTGAGAAATGTGGCCAGTGGTGCAGGGTCGTCTCTCAAGCCCCTGGAAGGGAATTGGGGAACAGAAATCTCTCACAGGTTTTGAACTCTAGGATATAACCGTTCTATTTGCTTTTGACAAAGTGCAGTCTAATTGTAATCTGATGACCACAAAGGGGACTCTTCGATGATTAAATTCAGGAGGCAACAACCATGTGCCTACTTTTCTCCTTTCATTTCCAAACCATAAAATTTAATCAGGGAAATTCAAGGCCTTATGGAGGATTAGAGTCGTAAAATAAAGCTCCTCCCTCAAAAAAAAAAAAAAAAAAAAAAAGCCTTAAAAATAAAGAAGAAAAGCCCCAATGGTTTGATCTGGACTTTTTAAAGTTGGCTGCAGCCAACGTTGCCAAGGCCCTAGCCATTATTTTTTAATCTCTCATTGACAAGGCAAAGCTTTCCTGCAGACTGGGATTTGGGAATTGTTATCTCCATTTTATTGGCTTCTTTGCCAAGAATTGCAGGGCCGATAAAAATGCAACTTCATTCAGCAGGGAAGGAGGAATGGACACTGAGGCCTCAGGACAGCAGAGAGCAGCTGTACACATTCCCCAAGGAGGCAGGAGAGGTTGCTTGTTTAGTAGCTGCCAGCAGAAAACAATGAAAGGAAAGAAGGGGTGGTGAGATAGGGAGAAAGAAGGGAAGAAAGAAGAGAGAAAGGGAGAGTCAGAGGGGGAAGGAAAGGGGAGGAAGGAGGCAGGAAGGATGAGAGGAAGTAGAAAGAAGGAAGGAAGGGGGAGGGAAGAGAAGGAAGAAAGAGAGGGAGGAGGGGAAGGATATTAATACAAATGGGTCCAAATTCTATTTCAGTTTTTTGAGCTGCCTTTCTCAAAAAGCAAAAGTATCAAGCAACTCCATAAGACTATTCTTTCTCACATCCCTGTAATGTTTATGGAGGAAATTGAGAGTTTCCTGTTGTCCTTAGAATAAAGTACAGAATCTCTGTAAGGTTTATGAGGTCCTGTAAAATTTGTCTCCAGCCAATCTCCTTAGACTAGCACTAGACCTTTGTCACACATCGCCCCTGTGTGAAACCCTTACCTTCTGAAATTCCTTTAGCTTTTCAAATTAAGTCTGCCCAGTCTCATGTCTCTGCTTTATTCAGAATGTTCCCTCTGCCCAGAACCCACTCCCCTTCCCCTCAGATGTAACTGGCTTGAATTCAAACTTAAGGTGTGGGTTGCTTCTGAATAAATGAAGAGAAAAAGTGGGGACAGGATAATCAGACCCTTTTCTAAAAATGTCTACAGGTTCAATCTCTATACTTGGATGTAGAGAGCATAATTTGGGAGCCAGAGAAATAAGAGAAAGGCCAGAAAGCAGTGGGAGAAAGCCTTGGGCAGGATATTTCTGGAAAAATCTGTGAAATTCCCTCCTAATAAATCCAGGGCCAGAAGCAGAGAACATGATAACTGTGCACAACCATGATTGTCTCCACTCCTCCACACCTCCAACTTTACCCCACTGATCAGAGATGCACCTGTGTGATAACCACTCATGAGATGGTGAAGGAAGGTAGCCATAAAAATCGAATTTCTGTGCTTGGCCAGACTTTCTGCAAGAGCTGCCCTTTGCATTTTCCCAAGACGGTGAGTCTGGGATATTCTCCTGATCAGGTGGCTCATGATCAGGTATTGTCCTGATCAGGTGAATCATCCTTTGGAGGTTGCACAGTGGGTTCTAACTGGGTTTCTTGGAAGCTATAAGAGATGTCCCCCCAACTCCCAAACACCTGGAAGCATCTATAGGAGGCAGCAGTAAAACAGTCATGGGGCCTTAGGAAAAGTGGTTCACTATCCAACAACAACAAAATTCTCCATGGTAAGAATTATTCCCTTGCCAGTGAAACCTCAAAGACTAAGATTCACACATTAGAAATTCATAATATTTATGATAAGGTCTAAAGCTGAGGTTTATTTTTGCACTAAAAATAATTGTGTTTTTGATAATAATTCTATCTTACACTCCAAAATAATCCAAAAGTGAGGGATGAGTAGGTGTAAAGATGACAAAGACCGGCCATGTGTTAATAATTGTTGAAGCTGAGTGATGTGTACATGGGGTGCATTATCCTGCTCTCACTACTTTTGTATATGTTTGAAATTTTCTGTAATGAAAAACTAAATTGTATATTGTATTATATGATCAAGTAAAATGGCAGAAAGACATTTCTGTATTTAAAAGAAATAAATGTTATTCGGTAAGAGCATTGTACCATATTGACATTATCTTTTAAAAATTGTTTAATGTGTGGTTATAGTTATTATGGCAGTTGAACTTAAAAAAATAAAAGCCTAGTCATTTAGTTAGATACAGGTTATTGTTGCCATTTAACAACATCAAAGGAATAATGGGTATGTAGTGAAGAGCAGGGACCAGATGATGATCCTTGATGACAGAGGACTTTGATGATGAAGAAGAAGATGATGATGATAACTAAAGTTTTCTGAGTGTTTATTAAGGGTCAAACACTATTCTAGATTTCTTATATGTATTAATTCACTTTATACTGACAATAACCTTATGATATAGGTACAGAGGCTTAGAGAGGACAAACACCTTTCCCAAGATCTTTTAGATATTAAAGTGCCTGGGCCAGGATTCAAATTCAGACACAAATAAATGCCCAGTAGTCACTTAGTCGTGCATATGGTAATAATCCTAACCAACACTGATTGAGCACTTATGTACCATGCCCTGGGCTAAATCATTTACACAGATTATTTCATTTAATGCACTGAACAACAACATGCTGTATCTATTACTGGGTTGGCCAGAACTTTCGTTCGCTTTTTCCGTAAGCTGGCACTTGTTGTCTTTAACTTCATTTGAAACAATTTTGTTAGATTGTATTGTGACAACTGTCATATTAGCGTGTATTTAAAAAAAAACAAATAAAAATCTTATCCAAATTGGTAAATTTTGGGGTAGCTATTTTAATATTGAAGATGGAAGAAAAAAAGCAACATTTTTGGCGTATTATGCTTTATTATTTCAAGAAAGGTAAAAAAGCAACTGAAACGCAAAAAAAAAAAAAAAAAAAAGATTTGTGCAGTGTATGAAGAAGGTGCTGTGACTGATTGAACGTGTCAAAAGTGGTTTGCGAAGTTCCGTGCTGGAGTTTGCTCGCTGGACGATGCTCCACCGTCGGATAGACCAGTTGAAGTTGATAACGATCAAATAGAGAAATTAACTGAGAACAATCAATGTTATACCACGTGGGAGATAGCTGACATACTCAAAATATCCAAATCAAGCGTTGAAAATCATTTGCAACAGCTTGGTTATGTTAATTGCTTTGATGTTTGGGTTTCACATAAGTTAAGCAAAAAAAAAAAAAAAAAACCTCCTGACTGTATTTCTGCATGCGATTCTCTACTTAAACATAAAGAAAATGTTCCATTTTTAAAACAAATTGTGAAGGGTGATGAAAAGTGGACACTGTACAATAATGTGGAATGGAAGAGATGGTGGGGCAAGGGAAATGAACCACCACCAACCATACCAAAGGCCAGTCTTCATCCAAAGAAAGTGATATTGTGTATATGGTGGGATTGGAAGGGTGTCCTCTATGATGAGCTCCTTCTGGAAAACCAAACAATTAATTCCAACAAGTACTGCTCCCAATTAGACCAACTGAAAGCAGCACTCATGGAAAGAGTCCAGAATTAGTCAACAGAAAATGCATAATCTTCCATCAGGATAACACAAGACCACATGTTTCTTTGATGACCACTCAAAAACTGTTGCAGCTTGGCTGGGAAGTTCTGATTCATCTGTCGTATTCACCAGACATTGCACTTTTGGATTTCCATTTATTTAGGTCTTTACAAAATTCTCTAAATGGAAAAAAAATTCAATTCCCTGGAGGACTGTAAAAGGCACCTGGAACAGTTCTTTGCTCAAAAAGATACAATGTTTTGGGAAGAAGGAATTATGAAGTTGCCTGAAAAATGGCAGAATGTAGTGGAACAAAACAGTGAATAAGTTGTTCAACAAAGTTCTTGGTGAAAATCAAAAAATGTGTCATATATTTTTACTTAAAAACCAAAGGAAATTTTTGGCCAACCCAATATTATTGTCCCCATTTTGCAGATGAAAAGATTAAGGCTCAAAGACCAAAAATAGTTGGCTAAGGTCACGGGACTAGTGAATGGCAGAACCAGCCCTCCTCACCACTGTGCTAGACAGTTTCTGGTATGCCCCTACTTAGAAAACTCAACAGGATCATAAGGAGAACACTACCTCCACCAAGAGTGCAAGCTCTTGCTCAAGTATTTCAGGCTGTTCATGCACATTCCAAGTTGTCATGGTGAATGGAAGCCATACTGTTTAATCTCTTGGGTAGGTAGGCTACTATCAAGTAATGTTTATTCTTCTCATCCAGTAAATTCTTTCCACCTGCTACAAATATTCAAATTTGAATTAAAAACCAATTCCCAGAAAAAGAAAATAAATCAGACGTCTCACAGGGATCCCTTGCAACTGAATTTCACTAGGAGCTTGCATTTTGAGTATAAATTTGGCGTATATATCAATGTTTTCAGTCCCCTAAGATGGTGACTAGAACAATGACTTAACTTGATGTCTTCAAATATTTTTTGCTTGTTTTAGCAGTGGAACTTCTTGCTCAAACAGAGTCTTATGTTGAATTCAAAAAGTAAAAGCAGATAAAGTAGTATATTAATGTTATATTATTTTATGAATATAAATTTATAATATTTACTTATAAGTCAATTAATGAAAATAATGAAAATCTACTTTAATGACACAAAAGTATGAAATATAGTTGCAGTCTCATAATAGCCTCAGCTTCACCTAATTTTTTTTCTGTATTTATTTCAAATGCATTCAGTCAAAGAAATCCTGTTTCATATAGATAAAGTATAATAGGTTTTAATAATTTACCTTGTAACCCTGAGACATGACTTTTAATTATAAAGAGATAATGGGAACAGTTTATTTCAAGATCTACACAAAAAATAAGTTAATCTGGCAGCTAAAATAATAAATGTACTAGTACATAAAATGTAACATGTAGGACATTTGAGTTTACATTCATTTTGTTACAGGTTTTAAAAAGTAGTTAAAATAAATTCAATATATATTTTAATTAAACATTTAGAGACCTTCTTAAGATTTTAAGAAACTTAGTTTGAAAACCACTGATGTAATTGAATCCAGAGAATAGTTTCTGTCTCAATCACAGAGTGAGTCTGGGAGAACAATATAATGATAAATATTTGCATGGTACTTACTCCATGTCATGCACTGTTGTAAGCTTTTCACACATAAGTCATTTAAGTCTTACACATCTCCTAGGAAGTAAATATTATTATCCCTCTTTACTGAAGCCTCTTATAGGGAAAGTAAGTAACTAACTTCCCACAACTCACACAACTAGTAAGTAGCAGAACAGGATTTGAACCAGGTAACCTAGCTCCAGAGGCCTTTGCTCACTTGGGTCACAATGTCTTTGAAGTTGAGGAGAAGGGGAATAAGAACACAATGGAGAGCAGCAGACACAAGCTATAGACTTTTCTATCTGGGGCCAGGCACTTTAACCATTTACAACGCAAGGGCTCTAGATAATCCTACCAAAACGTTCACCATTTGGCTTCAAAACCAAACGGCCAGAAGTAGCATCTTAACTAGGCTTTCCCCCATCCCTTGGTACATCTAGGTGCTATGTCCTGAATCTGATGAAAAGGGTTCCAGTAGGAAAGGTATGGATCAGAGAGTTTATAAAAGTCCATGTACCACTTTTCCTGCCTCTCTGATCCAAGGAGACTTTATCAAACATATTTCCACCTCCACTTCTAGAGCAGTGTCAACTGCTTCTCTGCCTGACTAGATCAAACAGCACCTGAAGCCCATCATCCAATTTGCCTTTTTTCTATTACACTGTGTAAACTCTTCAGGACCACCCTACCAAGACCACTTCTAGTGCCTGTAGAAACTAAGGACTATACACACTTTAACCTTCTTAGGAGAAGGACATCATTTATCCCCCGTACACTCCAAACCTGAGTCAGGAGGGGAGAGGTATGAGAAATGAATTCCACTCTGGACAATTATGTTCCTCATTCTTATAACAGGTTATAACACACAGGTATACAACCCTTTTACTCTTCCATTATCATCACCTACCCTCTCCTGGTCATTGCCTCTCATTCATGAATGACCTTAGTACCTGGGCAGTTGTTTTCCTCTCTGTCCCAATTCCTACCAGTATTCTCTAAAGCTGGAATATCCCCATGTAAGACTCATCCAACTCTGGCATTCAGAGCCTCGACCCCTCATCTCCAGTGCCCTTTCCCTTTACTCCTCAACCACACACTCTCATGGTCCATCCCTGGACCTTGTCATTAACAAAAATGGCAGCGACCTTCTAAATCACTGATTGGAAGATCCCACCCTCTAGTCTAACCTCCTATCCAACTAGCTCACCTGATAAAGTGTCCCTTGAAAACAATGAGTCTGTTTCATTTTGCTGTCTAATCTCTTGGCCTTCTTTCTATCCATCATCCCCTCCCATCTCTACTTCCCTCCTAAACGTTCATATATTTCATAGTTCCTTATCATACTTACTTCCTTGCAAACATCCTCAACTCTATTACTTCTTTTTTCTCTCCTACACATTTTCCTGCCAATACTCCAACCCTGGAAGAACCTAATAATCTTCATATTTATTCTCATGGATCTCATAACTTGGAGTACAAGTCACTGTGAATTCATGATACCCAACTTCAAACAGACATCCAGCCTTACCTGACAATCTTAGTGTATTTATCTTCAATGTTCACTTTTTCATTCTTATCGAAGACTATTTCATACTTTTTTTTTTTTTCTTTTTACACCTCTCCTCACCAGGATAATCTTATCCTATACTTTATTGAGCAAATAAGGAGCCATCAGTCTGGAGTTTCCACGTCCTCCCATATCCAACATCTCTTAACCTACGTGTGGAAACATCCTTCTCCCCATTCTGTCTTTCTTTCTCAGGTGATTAAGTATCTCTCCTCTGTCAAAAGGACTCTCCACATGTGCTTTGCATCACAATTCCCCCATCTTCTCAAGGGCTTTACATTCTCAGTTGTCCCTTTTCTCTCCTACATCATCAACCTCTTTCTTCTCACCAAATTGCTTACATTACCTCATAAACATGATGTCTCTTACGTATAAAATGAAATATTTTTTATAGTTATTTTATAAAATAAAATATTATAATAAAATAAAATAAAATGAAATACAGCCTCCCATGAACTTACAGTTTCCCACCAGCTACAGTCCAATTCCTCTGCTTTCCTCCTCTGGTAACTGAATCGTCTGACACACTGTCTCTATTTCCTCAGCTCCTTTTCATTTAACAGTTCCTTCCAGTCTGGCTCCCTCCCATCATTCCACTGAAACTGCTCTACGTTTCAGCAACAATGGACTCAGCTCCTTCTTCCTGTGCTCCTTCCTCCATGACACGATTCTCCCCTTGTTTTCCTCCCTCATCTTGGCTGCTCCTTCTCAGTCTTTTTCATAGGCTCATCCACCTCTTCCTGCGAGGTGAATGTTGGAGATCATTTGGGGCTTGCCCCCCCACCCCTTTTCTTTTTTTCTACATTCTCTTCCTTTATTCCCATCACTTCAATGGACATTTATATTTTGATACCTCCCAAATTTATAGTCTCAGTATTAACTTCTCTGAGCTTCACACTCATATGTCCAGCTGCCTCTTTGACATGTCCAAAGCAGAAATCTTGATTTTATCTTAAAACCCGTTTTTCCCTGAGGCTTCCCATCTTCATAAATGGCATCACCACGCACACATTTTCTCAAGCCAGAAACCTGAGTGTGTGACCTTCTTCTTTTCTCCCCTCCCTCTGAATCTATTGATAAATCTGATCCATCAGCAAGCCCTGTTTCTGCTACCATCAAACTATAACTCAACTACTTCTAGTTCTCCTCATTCCCACCACCAAAACCCTAATCCTAGACGTCATCATTTCTCCCTCAGCTACTGCAAGAACCTCCTCACACATGTCCCCATTTTTTTGTCCTTCAAAATTACCTTTTCTTTATACAAAAAAAACAAAAATATTAGCTGTATCACTCTCCTGCTCAAAAGCTTTCGATGATTTCCCATTGCACTTTGAAGCAAATGCAAACCCCATACCATGGCCCATGCTGCCCTTCTTACTGTTCCAGCTCCATTTCATGCTGCCACCTACCTCCTCACAGAGCTTTATCAAGTGGCTCCCCCGTCCAGTTTCTCAAACATGTAAACTCTCCCCCACCTAAGGTCTCCATGTCAACCACATCCTCAGCTGAATGTAGCCTTCCTTGGAGGCCTTCTCTCATTACCATATAAAAAAATAATATTAATATATTGTATATTATGCTATAGATACTCAGCTAAGTATTTTAAATGGATTATCTTATGTAATACTCTTAACAAACCTATAAATAATGCATTATATGAGCAAACAAAGGCACAGAGATGTAAAGTAACTTACTCAAAGAAAACATATCTTATAAGCAAATAACTCACAACTAGACAGTCTAGGTCTAGAACCAAATTATTTACCTGTAGTGTATTAATTTACATTTACTCCTCTTATTCCTTACTCTCTATAATGTGTAATTAAGTATTAATTACTTTGTTTGCCTCTATTCATACAGATACAATTTACAAGGGCCTCTTATGTGTCAGGGCCCATGCTAGGTAAAAAAAGCAAGTTTTTCCATCTTGTGGGGCTTGTGCCTGGTGGGGAAGACTGATCTGTATGTTCTATGAGGCCAGGGTTGTGCCTTCAGACCCATGTGCCTGCCACATCATGGATATGTGATAGGTGCTTAATGATGTTTTTTTTTTTTTTTTTTTGATGGTATGACTATATTTATTGTGCCTGGGAGGCAAGGTGAGGGAGAAACCTCAACAGACAGAAGGTGGGGAAAGTCTGGAGTCCCCTGTGAAAGTCAGGAAGGTCTCTGCTGGACCCATCACAGAATGAGAGGAGGCTCTCAATAGATCATTCCCTTTGTTTCTCCCCTGGGCTTCTTGAGCTTCTCGAAGTTCTTCAGGATGATGTCATATAACACAGCGTAAGCGTTGCGGATCTCCATGACCATCAGCCGGATATCCCGGTACTCTGCCTCATCCAGTTCGTGCACCAGCTGCCAATAATCACCCATGTGGGGCTGCTTAGCTGCTTTGGTCACAGCATCACCTCGCTCAGAGAAATACTTGGAGATTTGAGTGTGGAAGCCTTCCAGCTTGGTGTGAAGGGTGGTCATCAGCTCAAACACCTTCTCCTGGACGGCCACTCCAAAATTGTTCCCATCCTCAATCCGAGGTATCTGCAGTTGCAACCAGGTGGTGACCAGGTTGAGCTTCTCAATGACATCCTTGATCTCAGGCTTCAGGCGCTGCAGGAGGACCACGATCTTCTCATTGCAGTTCACTGGGCCACAAGGAGGACCTTTGTCTTCATCTTCCCCTTTCTTCTTTTCATCCTTGTCTTCCTTCTCCTGTTGTTTCTTCCGCTCCTCCTTCTCTTTCTCCTTGACTGGATCAGGCACTGGGATGTCCAGCAGGGCCTTCAGATTGCTCAGGTTGGCTTCATTGAGAGCTGGCTCCTTTAAAAATGCATCCAACTCAGAAATCTTCTTGGGGAAATAGCTCCCGAGCAGGTTCTCTGTCTTAGTACATAGGTCTTCACGGAACACATCCACCTTGGCTTGGGCTTCGGGCAGGACCCTGAGCGTGGTCATAGCCGGGGCGGCGGCCTAGGGCCGCACGCGGAGCGACGACGGACACGGGGAAGGGAAAGCGAAAGCAGCACTCGCTCCCCGCGCTGCCCTCCTGGGTAGTGGGAGTGGAGGCACTGGAGGAGGCGGGGACAGACCAGAGAGAGGCGAGGAGCGGAAGGGCTCAGGGAGGCGGCCCAGCCGCGGCTCGCCCTAGAGCCTGAGAGGCGCGTTTCCAGCGCCCCGCCTCCCCGCCTCCCCAATGATGTTTTTTGATTGAAATGTGAGTTCTAAGGAATTCTTCGTTAGGTTCAAGTAGCAAGAATTATGTATTAGTCTCCTGTGGCTGCCAAAACAAAGTATCACAAACTAGTGGCTAAAACAACAGAATTTACTCTCCTAATTCTGGAGGTCAAGTAAGTTCTGGAGTCTGACTCAAGGTTTCAGCAGAGCTTCACTTCCACCGCAGACTCTAGGGGAGAATTCATCCCTTGCCTCTGCCAGTTTCTGGTAGCTGGCAGCATTCCTTGGCTTGTGGCCACTTCTCTCTCTCCTCTGCCTTCACATCACCTTCTCCTATATGTGTCTGTGTTATTTGTGTTATTTTCTTTTTCTTCTCTCTCTAAGGACACTTGTGATGGTATTTAGGGCCCATCTGGATAATCCAAGTAATATCGTCATTTCAAGATCCTTAACTTAATTATATCTTTGGCTATATGTGATACTGTTCACAGATTCTGGTGATTAGGACAGAACACATGGTTTTGGGGTCAGTATTCAGCCCTCCAGAAGGAAAAGATCCAACTGCCCTGTAAAGGGCTGGCAGTCAACGAGGTACTACATTCCTTTTCCTCAACTGTCCACGTTGTCAGAAATAATTGCTGACCCTACCAAAATCCAGACTCACTTTCTGAAGCTGTTAGAGAAGTGACTCTCATACTACATTATACTGAAGTATCATCTAGGGAGCTTGTTTAAAGTCTTGATTGTTGGACTTTACACCCAAAGATTCTAATTTCATAGTTATCTGGCAACAGATTTGTCCATTATAACAATACCCAGGTGATAATCCACCCTTTATGGACAGTGTCCAAGAGAAAAACCCAAGCCAGAATCAGATAGAGATTTCTAGAAATGATGTCCAGTCTTTTGCTCTAAAATCAATACTGTGTAAAGGTTCTAGCTTACTCTTTAGTAAGCCAAGATTTGGGTGCTGAGCAGAATCTGAAAACTCTCCCATCATTCAGGCACCCACAGCACTTTATTTCTTTTGGGACACACTGAAGACTTGTTCAGTTTCTTATAGAGAATAATCAATAAGAATGCATTCTTCTCAACACTTTATAAGGATCTTGAAGCTTTTAAATAAACATCCACATGCAAGATACAGGGGTGCACCTTCCAAAAACTGTAGCGATATACTTTGTGCTATTACGTAGAGGATAGCACATGAATCATTCAGCTGAATATATTCTTTTATTTGCTTATGTAAGTGAACACAGGCTCAAATGCCTTTTCAAGTATCTGTCTTTGAGAAAGTTACCTTGGTCCAGTTAAGCTATGGGAAATATTGTCCTAATATTTTTTTCCTGAAACAGAATTTGCTTGGCTTGTGGCCAAGCCTTGCCTTGCCTTGTCTAAGGCAAGTTTCTAAGTGAGCGGCTTTACATTGTCTATCTACTTTCAAAAAGCAAAGAAGGACACTTGAGAAATTAAAAATATATAAAATGAGGCAATCAGTTTTTGGTTTTCTTTTTAATAGTTGTAGACAAATTAGGGACTAACTAGATTGGAGGAAAGATTCTTCAAGTTTGTTATATCTTCCCAAAGATGTCAGAATTTTATTCAAACTAAACATTCTGTATTCCAAATTGTTAAAGTCTGTTTTTCCAGCCCTTCCCAAGGTTCTGCAGCTCAGAGGCCTCCAGTTCAGATGATAAACTGGAATAGCTATGCATTTCAGTTGCTTCATAGAGCTCAGGTGGAGTTATCCCTGCAGAGACCCAGATATGTTCCCCCTACGTGGTACAGTGAATCAGTGCATCACATAGGCTATTTTGGAAGTCTTCCATAACCCAAATTTCTGTATGGTATGCATCCAGCTGGGTAAGCAACTTACTAAATGGTGCTTGAAGGGATCTGATGTAACCCTCCTCACTTTCCTGGCAAAGACATGGAATGGTTTCCTCCCCTTTCCTTCCTGCCTCCCTCAAGCACTCCTGCTTATCCATGGTGTCATTCTGTAAATTACCTCTCTTTCAAAATTCTAAATATTCATTTTGACATAATTTTTCTGGACACAAATATAAGGGCAAACTGAATTTACTTTGGTATCATGCCCTTCTTAGAGTATATTCATTTATTTATTTAACAAATATTTATTGAACATCTAGCATCTGCCAGGAAAACAACTGCATCATGATTTACTTTCAAATTAATTGAAAGCCAAAGAGATTATTTTTTCTTGGCTGCACATATATGCATTTATATTTGTGTCATGTGGATGGAAAAGATGAATTTCAAACCTAGTGTTAACTATAAAATGTATGAACGAAGTACATGTTCACACCATTATTCAGAAGCCTCTTTAGTTAAGTGCTGGCTTTGACAATGGACAACGGGAAAGGAAAGGGTGTTTGTATGGCCGCTTATGGTTGTATTCACACTCTTGCATTTTGTATTTCACCCAGAAAAACCAGTTTAGCAAATACTGCCATGTATTAGTAGCACTATTTTAACAAGACCACAAATGTTAGTTAAATATTTAAAGTTCAGCGTAGAGGTATAGATGGCCATTACTTATAATGTTGTAGATAGTAGCTATAGTTGTTGATTAACTGCAAATCTCTCTCTCTCTTTCTCTCTTTCTCTCCCTCTCCCCACACGCCCCCCATACATCATTTGCTTATTATTTTCCCATAGATAACCAGAGGACGGATATTTGCCGTCAAGATAGCTCAGCAAGGCAGTCTGCGTGATGTCTGTGATTCCATTTGTCACAGGAACCTTTATGAGGGAACAGAGGATATAACTTTGCCCATTTTTCATTTCCTGTTATCGCTCAGGTTTCAGTCTTCAGCTGCTCTGTTTTCCTGTACCTCAACTGGAGCCGACATTATCAGAGCACCGCCTGCTACCACCATTGTCACTGAGGCCCTGTCAGCAGTTCCAGGAGGAGACAGCTTCTTTCCAGGGAAGCTGAGAAACCCCCTGCAGGCCAGAGCAAACCAAGTCCACGGTTAGGTCCACATATGCAGAGCAAAGCAGACACTTGATGATTAACTAAATAATTCCAAGAGAGGAACATTCTTGGAGTTGTAAAGCACATTTAACTTTATGGAACGCTTTCCCACTTCTATTTCGCTGGATCATCCGAGCAGCCTGTAACACAGCAGAGCTGGTACAATTATGCCTGTTTGTATTCATGTAGAGATCCTGCTTTCTGTATCCACTGCAACTAGAAATGTCCAGGCTGTGGGGTGTAACTAAGGATAAACAATGGAGTCAGTGAGTCAGTGGTGGAGAACTCACTCCAAAGATGTGCAAGGAAAGAACAAACTGAATCACTTTGCTGTATACTTGAAACTAACACAACATTGTAAATTAACTATACTTCAATTAAACACACACACACACACACACACACACATCACTGGGGAATCATTTGAGCCATGCATTGCAGGGAAGGAGAAGAGGTTGATGGCAGTGGACTGGCCCAACTTATTCTTTCTTGATGATTTTTCTTAGAGTTTAGTCCTCTAGTCTGGACCCTAATCAATCAGTCATAGGCTTATGTTGTAGATGCTGCTCTCTCTCCCTCTCCTGCTTTACAACTTACCTCTGTCTCAGTCATAGTTCTAAATACATGTTCTTGCTGCCTCCCAAGACTATAATAACAGACCCATGTTAGCACAGGATTGGGGGGTGGGTTGGTTCAGGGTCTCGCCTCATCTCAGTCTTGACATTCTCCTCTCTTTATTGCCCCTCCCCATATACACATCCTTTTCCAGTGTCTAGTAGTCATTCCAACCTTGTTTGAATTTTGTTGCCAAGTCTTATGCCTGGCTCTTACCAGTGGACCCCAGTCTTGATCATATATCCATTCCTCTGACTCCTTTAGAATCACTGTTTCTGGATAAATTCTCTAACTCCCAAGAGTGGCCATTTGAAACTCCAGCCCAAGGACTGCAGATTTGCCAACTACTGAGAAATGCTTTCCTGATGCTGGCTGCTTGACAATCAGTTTGTCCACCTAAATTTTACACATCATCTTCTCATCTTTCTCCCAAGTTGTGCTCTTCTTCCCTGTTGGGAGACCTTTTCATTGGTTTTAAATGTCTCCAAAGTGGATGTCATGCTTGGATTATAACCTGTTGCCATATTCCTTTGGTATCTAGTTTTCAGTAGAGTCATTCTCACTAGTATTTATACAACTTAAATGGGAACCGGGGACCTGGTTTTTGGTCCTGTCTTCTAGTCCCCCCAGCTTCCTGAACTCAAGCTTTGTCATGTGATATGAAAATTAGAGGCCATCACCAGAATGATTGATTAGAAGATAACTCACATATCAGTTGTACCTTGATGACAATGTGCCACAGAGTAGGTTAGGCCACGAGAGAGAAACCGTCAAGACCTGAAAAAAGACCCATTAGGGATCCAGGTACATGGAGCCTTGGGAAGCTCTCCTTCACATGTAGATGGGTAAGACAGGCACAGAGCCCTACATGGGGCTGCCTGGGATGCCCCACCATGCCTACACTCTCCAGACTTCTCCTTTATGCTCTAAGCATGTTTCTTCTTCAAAACGCACTGGTTCTGTTATCATACATGCTCTCATCCAGTTGTAAATAATAAAATTTATGACTAATTGTGGCTTGATGCACCACTGATGCTAAAGATACTTGATAACTTTTCACAGAGAAGACCCTGAAATGAATGATGTTTAAATGGAGCATTTTGCAAGGCTCTGAAGGCTGTAGATTGATGATAAAGGAGAGAGTATATGTATGGCTCTGTACCCCAGATGGGGTAAGAGGGCTTGGGGACAGAGGACTGGGCATGGAGGGGTTGCAACCGAGACCTTCACAAGAATGACTGTAACCACTGGAAGCCCTACTCTGCAATATCACTGCCTGACAAGCTCCCTGAATCAGTAAAGGACCATTGGTTTCTAAAGTCTCCTATTTATCCCCTCCAGTTGCTCCACCCCAAATCATTCTTGAGTTTTTCCTAAAACTTCTGGTAAGTTTAGAATTGAACTCCTGTAACTTAGAGCAGTATTTCCTCAAGTGTGAAATGCTACAGATAATTTTAGGTAATGCACAAGTTTGGCAAATAAAATTAAATCACATAGTGAGAAAGTTATTCCCTTTTCAATTCTTTTTTCATCCTTCTGATGATACCAAGGATAAATTCTCAGTCTGGAACTATACATTTTTAACACCTCTCTAACACTTCTTTTCTCCTTTTTTAGCAAAGTAAGTGCAGACTTGAAGCTCAGAGCCTTTGCCAAGTAGTAGTATTTTCCCATAAATTAATAACATTATTTAATTATATTGTATTTATTTTCATACTATCGCCCTCTTATGGAAAGTAACATCAGTCATGTATTTGAGATAGTGAAGTCAAGTTTTCTTTTAAAATCAAACTTCTAATTTAAGAAGAATGGATAGGTTTGAAGAAAAAGTTAAATAAATGATAGACGGGGGGTATGTGGCAGTAGGCATGGGAAAAATGTTGATGGTGACGTGCAAATGACAGACTGGGAACAAACATTGGCTTGGGTCATATTCCCAATATTTCCACTGTGCTGCAGAATTTCTCTCTCTCTCACCTTTCCTGGCCTTTTTGCTCTCCTTTCATCCAAAATAATATTTCATTTGAAGTGCACCTTGATCGACTTGACAGTAAGTACACAAGCCCCTAGCGTTGGAGCATTTCATGGTAGAGCTACAAGTATCACTAAAAGCTCACGTATACACAATGGAATGAGAAATTTAGCCAGGGGAAAGCCAGCGGCATTTGCCTTCAGCACAGGAGAAGGTAGAATGCGGGTGGGGGAGGAAACATGTCAACACAGGATGGGGAATATCTTCCCCTTCCAGCCTCCACCTCCCCTCTTAATATCTCCCATCACACAAAAGACAGGCGGAGGGGAAAGGGAGACCACAGCCCAGGTATTTGGGTAATTGCTTTCTCAGTATGAAATGACATTTTCTTTTTATTTCCCTTACCCTCACCTAATACACCAGCATATTGTATTCCTCACACTGAAATCTGTGTGTATAAATCTTTGCAGGCACAGTGAGGCCTCGTTGGGTTTGGCTGTTGTTTCTGAAAAGAGTATAAGAGGACATCAAATGTAAGTGAAACAAGCCCTCAGCTAGCATTTAATTGATAAGAACTAAAGCTAATATTAGATAACAAATAAATGGTCTGTTGCACAGGCATTTAATTAAACACCAAATTAATGCAGTAATGACCTACTGGAACTAACAGCCAGGAATGCTTTACTGCGTGCCAGCATCTGGACGTTTTCACCTTCCAGCCCTCCTCCTCCTTCCCCCTCCTCTGCAGACAGATACATTATAAAGAAATACATTCACTCATATCTTACGTCCTCATGTTTTCATGTCCTGACTCATCATGCGTAATAATCTATTTTACCCAAGGAAGCTTGACCACTTAGCTAACTCTCTACTGAGTCTCCCCTATCATATGTCCCAAACCTCAGCATTTGGGACTGTTTGGAATCCTGGTCTTGTAGTCCTTGGCTGATTACATGATGCCTTGAAGATTAATTGCAGACAGTGTTTTAGATAATGGTCTCAGGGAAGAGCATGAAAAATTGTGAAGGGGAGTGAGGAGTTGATACAGGGCTTTGTCTGGACCTCTCCAGGACCTTTCAGTCATACAATAAAATGTATAATAGGTAGAGGAATTGAGGAGATGAACTCCACATAGATTTACTCCACTCATCCAGGTTGGCTTCTACAGGGCTCACCTGGGCCACGCTCATACTGTCTTGATGCTAACACCTGTCCACTAGGTAGAGGTAAGCCCTAGAGGCACTTCAAGAACACCTCTTCCATGCACAGACTGCACACAGCCATGCATATGCTATATTCCTCTTTTGCTCCATGAGACTTAGAATCCTCCTCCTGGACACAGGGACAGAGCCTTTTCAGTGTCACCTTCCAAAGTTCTCTGTCTCCTAGTAACAAACTCACTTCAGTGAAGAAGCAATCTCTAGGAGCCAACAACCTATATCAATGCATTTTTCCAATTCTGGGCCTAAAAACCAAATGTAGACAACTTTACTGGACCAGAAATAGGATTTCTGGGTCCAGTGTAGTCTAATTCCTCCTCTCTGAAAGCCAAGAAAGACAATTTTAGCATGTGGAGTACGTATGTACTTAGAAATGTGGGGTCTTCACCAATACATAATTCCTGAGTTAAGGGGTTCCAATATAGAATGAGGTTTTAATGAGTGTGGTGTAATCTGTTCCCCCAAACCATCACCTGCCCTCTTCTCAGACGTGATCTTAAATCAAAATGATTTCACAAAATGAGTTAAACACCATTGACTCTAGCAAGAACAATATACAGTGAAAAATCTTTCTATCTATCTGTCTATCTATCTATCTATCTATCTATCTATCTATCTATCTATCTATCTGTCATCACAGGTTTTAATGTTAGAGCCTTCAGGGCTCTCTTCTCTGCTTTACCATACTCCATTCCTTTTGCATCACAATATCCTTCCCAATTCCACCCTATCTCCATCTCCCCTTTGGAATCTTCTTTCCCTCATCCTTCCCCAGAACTTCCCAAGTGGATATTCATGCATTCCAGACCATTCGTGCCCCTTGGGGGTTAAGAGTCTGAAAGTCAATTGTAACTTCAATGAAATATTTTGGGTTAATTTCCCCTTTTGAGGATACTGAAAGGAGTAAATCTCTAATGGTGGAGTTTCCTGAAAAATTCAAGGTGAATAGGGAAGGTTTCAGAGGCCTGGAATATGGCCTTCAGGCATCTTTTAACATCATATGTGTTGCCTTTTTCCAAGCAGTATTTGTCCTATGTGGGTGGGGGAGGCAGATTCAAAGGAATTATACCCTATAGCTTATGGTACCATTGGATCCAGTGGCATATATGAAGTTCTCTGGATAACCTAATAAAAACAGCAAATTTCTTTTAGGGAAATGTTTAAATACATATATATATATAGATAGATATAGATATAGATATAGTTATAGATATAGATATAGTCATTGCTCTGTGTTCGGAGGGGATTGGTTTCAGGACCCCCCACAGATACCAAAATCCACAGA
The DNA here is from genome assembly GCF_009873245.2 of Balaenoptera musculus. Lineage (NCBI taxonomy): Eukaryota > Metazoa > Chordata > Mammalia > Artiodactyla > Balaenopteridae > Balaenoptera > Balaenoptera musculus. The sequence goes on from NC_045798.1 coordinate 57,526,080, forward strand.
TGCTTAAGTCCCTTATATAAAATGGTGTAGTATTTGCATATAACCTAAGAACGTCCTCCTGTACACTTTAAATCATCTCTAGATCACTTATAATACCGAATAAATGTAAATGCTATGTAAGTAGTTATAAACACAATGTAAATGTTATGTAAATATTTACTTGTGCAGAGAAAATTCAAGTTTTGTTTTATGGAACTTTCTGGAATATTTTTTCAAATTATTTTCAACCTGAGGTTGGTTGAATTTGTGAATGTGGAACCCACAAATATGGAAGGCCAATTTAATATATAATATTTTTGTGTAAAATATCTCACATATGCCCAACACCCTGTTTTCTCATTACTGCATTAGTCCTAGGGTTTATTTTGCTATTAAATGGTTGAGTAAAAGTGACTTCTGTAGGCCTTTTAATTTCCTAAATCTTTCTTCACATCAGTTGTTGCCTGTGATACTCTTCACACCTCTGTAAGATAAATTGGACAGATGTTACCAACCCTTTTGAAATAAGCATCTTAAGCCCAGGGAAGCTTAAAAATCACACAGCAATTTCAGGCTGGAAATAGAGAAGAAACCTATCTCCAGAACCAGATGTCTTTCCATATCATCACATTATCCCTTGTCTTGAGAAGTTGCTGTGCACACGGTTGAAATAAACTGCCTAATAAATTTTAAAAATAAATAAAGAGATATTAAAGTTTCTCCTCCAATTTTTGTTCTTAAGTCATATGTTTTATCCCAGGATAGCTAATTGTTTACAAGCAATTACAGTAATTGAGCATAAATACACCCCAGTGAGGCAAATATTATTATCCACTTTTTTAACAGATGGGAAAGCAGAAGTGGAGAGAACAAGAATGACCTGCACAAGGCCAAAGAGGGTGTCCGCCAGACACAGGAAGGACCTGGAACCTCAGGCACCCCACGTTCGTCCTCTCACTTCTGGATTACCCACACTCCATAAAGAAAGTTTGACTTGTAGAAAATGGAAAAGAGGATGAAGGTGGTTGGTGACAATGCCAGGGAGAGAGCTGCTAGAAGTAACAATGCAAAAGGGGCATGGTTTGAGAGATGCAAAGTGACATAGCCTGATCCCTCAGAGGCATCTGAGACAAGGTCCAGTCTCATACTGGGGCAGCCCAGGGTTAGCAGCAAAGGTCATAAATGGAATACAGTGTCTCCTCTCAGAACTAAGGTGGCCAAGGTTTTTCCAGTTCTGCATCTTTAGAATGAGCCTGTGCCCATAAAATGAAGATTACTGGAATCACAGAATGAGAAGACGTGCTTGTGATGAAGATACAATTGCCCTTTCCGAAGGGCTTTGTAATTTGTGAGTCAAATGTACAGTTGCATTAATATTAAGAAAATTACATCCAGGGGAAAATGCTGAAAGACAAGAAGGCTAACTTCTCATGCTGCGTCTTTCTGCCCATTATCACTTTTGACAGACAGTTTGAATTCAAGCAGAAAGCGTATGGCCAAATAGAGTAAGACAGAAATGAAACAATGGCGTTAGGAGTTAACAAAAACAAATTTGAAATGAAAAGTTGACAAGTGAGGTTCATGTCACATTGCAGAAATCAACAGTGAAGCCCAGACAAATAATTGCTTGATTTTTCTGTTGAAATACTTGGGATATATTTTAATACTATTTGTCATCACTTACTGAGGTAAGATGGATGCAGCATTCAGTAAAACGGGGCGGGGGGTGGGGTGGGATTTGAAAGCCTCCCTCAGATAGCTTTATGAAGTTTTATGTATAGGAGAGAAAAGTATCCAGACACTCATTTCTACAGAAAAATAAATAGTTATTTATTTCAGGCACTATTTCTACAAAAATTTATATAGCCACCACATACCAACCACAGGAGAGAGAGAGAGAGAGAGAGGAATAAAGAGAAGGAGAGAAAGAGTACATGGCACTTCATAGTCAAAGTAAGTGGGCTGCACCCATCCCAGGGAGCCAGCTGAGAGCAGGATGTGTATGTGTCAGCTCCAGTTTTCTCAGAAGCAAGAAGATATTAAGAAGGGTATGTATTCTCTTTGAGAATCCTTTATACAAATGTTTTGGTCAACATTGGAACAAGTGTGGACTGTCACTACCTGTGATTAGGTAACTTTAGTTAGTTCCAACAGATTCTTAAAACTTATTCAGGGAAAAAATCCCAACTTACATGTCAGCTGAAATACACAATTCTAAGTCTTTGGCATTGTGACACTCAGAACGCTCAAAAATTATTTTTGTTTTAGTAGCATGGGCAACAATCTTTCCTCTTTGACTCCCACCACTCCTTAGATGTTTCTACATGCTACCAGAAAAATCAGCTGTTCAAGGAATAAGAAAAAGAATGGTGAGACAAATAAGACAATGAAGTTGTGTAGCCTATCACCAATTAAAGAAACATTCCCACTTAGTAATAAATTTTTACATGCTAAATAGAAATAATGTCAAAGATAAAAATAGGAGTAAATAGGACAATACAGAGTGACTAGAATAATAGAAGTCAGCTGTTGGCTCTTTCATTTCTATTATTTTTCTGACTTATAATCATGACGTTTTAAATTCAGTACTGTAAATTCCAGTAAAACAAAGCCACCAGCCTAAATAAAGGAGTGAATGAATGAATAAGTGAATGAATCACAAGTAGTTTTATCTTTGCTCTATTCACACCAGTTAGGCAATTTAGGAGATTTATGTTTGAAAGCTGATCCCTGTCTCAGACTGTTCAGCTATCTCTCCTCCCCTCACAACATGTGCCATATCAGTCAGCATTTGGTAGCATCCAGGCTGAGACATCGTGTAATACTGTACAATATCTGGCAGACAATACTAGGATGCCAGAATGGCCCCTTAGGCTGTTATCACTCAGGAATCTGGGTTTGGGCTAGCTTTGATTTCCACCTTGTATCCTACCCACCAAATCACTTCCAGATAATAGGGGTCATCTGTCATCAAAACGCTGGACACTGGTCTGCATAGCATGGTTCTCTCACCTTTGAACACAAGTGGTTGATGAGTAGTGGCATTGCTGCCTTCCAACTCACTGGAGAAGAACAGGCCCTTCTGGAAGAGATTACCAATCCTAGTGGTCAGTAGATGAGCTATCGCTCCTGTTCCCAGGCCTGTATTTCAATAATATGGCCAAGCATCTCTATTCTGTAAAGCTGGTCATCACTGCACGCCTAAAAGAGAATAGTGCAATAAAGGGAGCATCTAATGACCTCCCCAGTTGATGAATCTCCAAATTGTCAATATGACACTTGAGCAAAGTCACATATGTACTCTTTGGGTTTTCCCAGGTCCAGATTCCAGATCATGGGTCTGAATCAAGTTTACTATGTCTTAAACCTCTCTTTTCCTTTCCTGTTTTCCCAAACACTTTCTAATCATTAGTATCACACAGTGACACCATTTATTTTCTGGACAACCAATGAAAGAAAACTCCTGTAGCAAGTTGTGACAACTATTTCTTCCAGTCTCCCACTTTGACATCCAGAGGATCAAGGTGGTTTAGGACAGGTGTCACTGGCTAGATAATTATGAAGCTTTAATTGATTTATTTCCAAGACAGCTGCCACATCTTCCTTTGCTGGTCAATATTTTAAATTTCCTTCGCACTCCTCCTGCCTAAAGAACAATGATAGATATTTAGGGAAATCAAAATTAACTTCTAATTAGAAAAACAATAAAGATTGATTGATTGACTGATCTATTTATTTATCTTTGCTAATGAATACAAAAAAGGAGGGAAACTTTTTTGTTCTTCTCTTTGTCTTACTGCCCCTTATCTCTCCATCTTCAAAAATATGAGCCTCAAATACACTTGAGATACTAGTTTCTTTTATGGTTTTAGCAGTTCTCCCACCTAGACAGATCTATTCCTTTTCTCCAACCTGTGATAGAGAAAACATCAAGAAGATCTTCAGTAATTAGTCAATGTATTTGAATGACTTGAGAATATACCACCTTTAATCATATAGTAGTAGTTCTCCCCAGGACATATGATATTAGTCACAAGTCCTAATAACCTGGGTGGATGGACTTTGTACTTAAGTGGATTCACAATTAACAGTGGTGTCATGGCCATGAACCTCAACTGAGAAAATAAACCCCAAATTTCCATTGCAGAGGGTGGTAGTCTTAATAAAATACCAATCTGACTCTGACCCTCTTCACTGAATGCTACCATGGATTTGCTGCTCAGAGGGGCACCCTGGTCACTCAGGATCTGGCTCCTGCTTACCACTCAAGTCTCATGGCTCAAGGTTCTCTGACACTACTTTTGTGTAGCAGGAACACCAAACTGCATGTAATCCACTGCTCCTCCAACACCCCTAAACACTCGGCAGTACCTTCCACACTCACCATTCCACCTCTCACATCTACATCTCTGCCATGTTGAACCTCCCTTCAATCTGGTATGCGTTAAGTTTGTTCCAGATAAGCAGTTTTAATGCACAGTGTATTTTCTGATTATGATTCCTTACCAGACAAAACTAATACATAATGCCATGAGATTTTCATTAAGAAATACCGAAGCCTGTTTTTTGTATAAAGTTGAAGTTTCTATATCATATGGATTTATGAATCCAGAAGTAAACATCCTTAGTAAAAGTTTTCCTAAATGTAAAACCCTAAATAAATTTTCTTAGATCACGGTTTGTAGAAACAGTTGTTTAAAAGTTAAAAAAAAAAAAAATGGCGGACTAGGAGGACACAGAATTTGCATCTCTGCACAACTAGGACACCTACCAGGCACCGGTGGGGGACCACGGACAACTAAGGAGATGAGAGGAACCCCCAGTGACTAGGTAGGATATGGGGCATGGGCGGGGAGTGAAGGGGGAGGAGAAGTGGAGGTGGGACAGGACTGGGGCCCCTGAGGGGCGGCTGGGGGAGGGGAGGGGACCCCACACCTGAAGGGGGAAATAGGGGGACCACTGGGAGGGCAGAGGATCAAAAGGGAGCATGGCCAGGTTTCCCCTGCCCACTTGGGCCCCCGGGAGCCTGCTGAGATCCCAGGCCTGATCCTCTGCTCACTGAGGCCCCCTCCAGCCATGCAGGTCCTGAGGAAGTGGGAGGGAGGGAATGGGGAGCAAAAGTAAAGGCCAGACCTACAGGACAGGCCACCCCTGAAGGGTGGCTGGGGGAGGGGAGGAGTTTCTACACGCAGCAGGACCCACACATGGTTAGGGGTCCAGCGGCGATGGGGGAGACCCTGGTGGAGATGGTGGGGGAGGGGTGTGAAGGAACGGAAGGGAATGGGCCAGTGCTTTCCCTGTTCACATAGGCACAGGGGAGCCTGTTGGGCTCCTGGGCCTAATCCTCTTCTCTCAGAGCCTCCCTCCTACTTTACAGATCCCAAGCCCCGTCCCTACACCCCCACCCAGGGCCCTACCTCTACACATGGAGATCCCCTCTGAGACCCCCTCCAACCATGCTGGGCCTAAAATCCACCCAAACACCCTCACCCAGGGTCTTATCTCCAAACTCCAGAACTACACTCTCCACATGTGCTGCCTCTCCCCTTCTGCACAGGTCCTAAGCAGAAGCGCCGCCCCACACTTGAACATGTCCCTGCCTAGGCCCCACCCCCAAGGCCTTTTCCAGATGCATGGGTCCTGATCCTAGGCCTCACTCCACACTCAAACGTCATGGCTGTCAAAGTTCCACCCCTTGCCTAAACTCTGTCCCCCATAACCAAGGCCTTTTTTTTTTTTCTTTTTTCTTCTTTTAGGTTGGGGTTCTGTTTTACCTTGTTGTTGTTGATTCATTTATATTTTTTCTAATAAATCTTTTATTTTTCTAAAATTATTTTATTTTTTATTGTTATTGTACTGCTCCTATTTTTCTCTTTTTTTTTTTTTTTGCCACGCCATGTGGCTTGTGGGATCTTGGTTCCCAGGCCAGAGGTTGGGCCCAAGTTCCTGTGGTGGGAGTGCTGAGTCCAAACCACTGGACTAATAGAGAACCTCAGACCCCAGGGAATATTAATTGCAGTGAGGCCTCCCGGAGGTCCTCATCTCACACCAAGACCCAGTTCTACCCAACTGCCTGAAAACTCAGTGCTGGATGCCTCAGGCCAAACAACAAGCAAGACAAAAATACAGCCCCACCCATAAAAAAAAAAAAAAGAAATGACAAAAAAAAATGTTACAGAAAAAGGAGCAAGGTAAAAACCTACAAGAAAAATAAATGAGGATGAAATAGGCAACCTACCTGAAAAAGAATTCAGAGTAATGATAGTAAAGATAATCCAAAATCTCAGAAACAGAAAGGAGAAAATACAAGAAACGTTTAACAAGGATCTAGAAGAACTAAAGAGCAAACAAACGGTGATGAACAATATAATAATTGAAATTAAAAATACTCTGGAAGGAATCAAGAGCAGTATAACTGAGGCAGAAGAATGGATAAGTGAGCTGGAAGATAAAATGGTGGAAATAACAGCTGGGGAGCAGCATTTAACAAAAATAATGAAAGGAACTGAGGAAAGTCTCAGACACCTCTGGGACAACATTAAATGCACCAACATTTGAATTACAGAGGTCCCAGAATAAGAAGAGAAAAAGAAAGGGTCTGAGAAAATATTTGAAGATATTGCAGTTGAAAACTTCCCTAACATGGGAAAGGAAATAATCAAAAGTCCAGGAAGCACAGAGAGTCCCATACAGGATAAACCCAAAGAGAAACATGCTGAGATGTATATTAATCAAAGTAAAAAAAATTAAATACAAAGGAAAAATATTAAAAGCAGCAAGGGAAAGCAATAAATACTATACAAGGGACTCCCCATAAAATTAAAAGCTGATCTTTCAGAAACTCTTCAAGCCAGAAGGGAGTGGCAGGACATATTTAAAGTGATGAAAGGGAAAAAAACTACAACCAAGATTACTCTACCTGGCAAGGATCTCATTCAGGTTCAATGGAGAGATCAAAAGCTTTACAGACAAGCAAAAGCTACGAGAATTCAGCACCACCAAACCAGCTTTACAACAAATGCTAAAGGAACTTCTCTAAGCAGGAAACAGAAGAGAAGAAAAAGACCCACAAAAACAAACCAAAATCAATTAACAAAATGGTAATAGGAACACACATATTGATAATCACCTTGAATGTAAATGGATTACATGCTCCAACCAAAAGACACAGACTGGCTGAATGGATACAAAAACAAGACCGTTATACATGTGGTCTAGAGGAAACCCACTTCAGGCCTAGGAACACATACAGACTGAAATTGAGGGGATGGAAAAAGATATTCCATGCAAATGGAAATCACAAGAAAGCTGGAGTAGCAATACTCATATCAGATAAAATAGACTTTAAAATAAAGACTGTTACAAGAGATAAGGAAGCACACTACATAATGATCAAGGGATCAATCCAAGAAGAAAACATAACAATTATAAATATTTATGCACCCAATATAAGAGCACCTCATTACATAAGGCAAATGCTAACAACCATAAAATGAGAAATTGAGAGTAACACAATAGTGGGGGACTTTAACATCCCACTTATACCAATAGACAGATCATCCAGATGGAAAATAAATAAACAAGCTGAAAGCAGAAGAATACGCTTTCTTCTCAAGTGCACAAGGAACGTTCTCCAGAATAGATCACATCTTGGGTCACTAATCAAGCCTTGGTAAACTTAAGAAATTTGAAATCATATCAAGCATCTTCTCCGACCACAATGCTATGAGACTAGATATCAGTTACAGGAAAAAAACTGTAAAAAATACAAACACATGGAGGCTACACAGTGCACTGCTAAATAGCCAAGAGATCACTGAAGAAATCAAAGAAAAATTTTAAAAATACCTAGAAACCAATGACAATGAAAACACGATGATCCAAAACTTGTGGGATGCAGCAAAAACAGTTCTAAGAGGGAAGTTCATAGCAATTCAAGCTCACCTCAAGAAACAAGAAAAATGTCAAATAAACAATCTAACCTTACACTTAAAACAACTAGAAAAAGAAGAACAAAGAAAACCCATAATTAGTAGAAGGAAATAAATCATAAAGATCAGAGCACAGATAAATGAAATAGAAACAAAGAAAACAATAGCAAAGATCAATAAAACTAAAAGGTGGTTCTTTGAGAAGATAAACAAAATTGATAAACCTTTAACCAGACTCATCAAGAAAAAAAGAGAGGACTCAAATCAATAAAATTAGAAATGAAAAAGGAGACATTACAACTGACACCACAGAAATATAAAAGATCAGAAGAGAATACTCAAGCAACTGTATGCCAATAAAATGGACAACCTGGAAGAAATGGACAAATTCTTGGAAGAGCACAACCTTCCAAGATTGAACCAGGAAGAATTAGAAAATATAAACAGACCAATCACAGGTAATGAAATTGAAACTGTAATTAAAAATTTTCCAGCAAACAAAAGTCCAGGACCAGATGGCTTCACAGGCTAATTATATCAAACACTTAGAGAAGAGTTGACACCTATCCTTCTCAAACTCTTCCAAAAAACTGCAGAGGGAGGAACACTCCCAAACTTGTTCGATGAGGCCACCATCACCCTGATACCAAAACCAGACAAAGATATCACAAAAAAAGAAAATTATAGATCAATATCACTGATGAACATAGATGCAAAATTCCTCAACAAAATACTAGCAAACAGAATCCAATAGCACATTAAAAGAATCATACACCATGATCAAGTGGGATTTAACCCAGGGATGCAAGGATTCCTCAATATACACAAAACACTCAATGTGATACACCATATTAACAAATTAAACAAAAAAAATATAGTCATCTCAATAGATGCAGAAAAGCTTTTGACAAAATTCAACACCCATTTATGATAAAAACTCTCCACAAAGTGGGCATAGAGGGGACTTACCTCAACATAATAAAAGCCATATACGACAAACCCACAACAAACAGCATTCTCAATGGTGAAAAACTGAAAGCATTTCTTTAAAGATCAGGAACAAGACAAGGACGTCCACTCTGGCCACTATTACTCAACATAGTTTTGGAAGTCCTAGTCGCAGCAATCAGAGAAGAAAAAGAAATAAAAGGAATACAAATTGGAAAAGAAGAAGTAAAACCATCACTGTTTGCTGATGACATGATACTATACATAGAAAATCCTAAATATGCGACCAGAAAACTACTAGAACTAATCAATGAATTTGGTAAGGTTGCAGGATACAAAATTAATGCACAGAGATAACTTGCATTCCTATACACTAACAATGAAAGATCAGAAAGTGAAATTAAGGAAACAATCCCATTTACCATTGCAAAAAAAAAAAGAATAAAATACCTAGGAATAACCTACCTAAGGAGGCAAAAGACCAGTACTCAGAAAACTATAAAACACTGATGAAAGAAATCAAAGGTAATATAAACAGATGGAGAGATACACCAGGCCCTTAGATTGAAAGAATCAATATTGTGAAAATAATGATACTAACCCAAGGCAATCTATAGGTTCAGTGCAATCCTTATCAAAGTACTAGTGGCATTTTTCACAGAACTAGAACAAAAAAATGTCACAATTTGTATGGAAACACAAAAGACCCCGAATACCCAAAGCAATCTTGAGAAAGAAAAATGGAGATGGAGGAATCAGGCTCCATGACTTCAGACTATATTACAAAGCTACAGTAATCAAGACAGTATGGTACTGGCACAAAAGCAGAAATATAGATCAATGGAACAGGATAGAAAGCCCAGAGATAAACCCACACACATATGGTCACCTTATTTTTGAAAAAGGAGACAAGAATATACAATGGAGAAAAGATAGCCTCTTCAATAAGTGGTGCCAGGAAAACTGGACAGCCACATTTTAAAGAATGAAATTAGAACACTCCCTAACACCATACACAAAAATAAATTCAAAATGGATTAAAGACCTAAATGTAAGGCCAGACACTTTCAAACTCTTAGAGGAAAACATAGGCAGAACTCCCTATGACATAAATCACAGCAAGATCCTTTTTGACCCACCACCTAGAGAAGTGGAAATAATAACAAAAATAAACAAATGGGACCTAATGAAACTTAAAAGCTTTTGCACAGCAAAGGAAACCATAAACAAGACGAAAAGACAACCCTCAGAATGGGAGAAAATATTTACCAACGAAGCAACGGACAAAATATTAATCTCCAAAATTTACAAGCAGCCCATGCAGCTCAATATCAAAAAAACAAACCACCCAATCCAAAAATGGACATTAGACCTAAATAGACATTTCTCCAGAGAAGATATACAGATTGCCAACAAACAGATGAAAGAATGCTCAACATCACTAATCATTAGAGAAATGCAAATCAAAACTACAATGAGGTATCACCTCACTCCTGTTAGAATGGGCATCATCAGAAAATCTACAAACAACAAATGCTGGAGAGGGTGTGGAGAAAAGGGAACCCTCTTGCACTGTTGGTGGGAATGTAAATTGATACAACCACTATGGAGAACAGTACAGAGGTTCCTTAAAAACTAAAACTAGAGCTACCATACGACCCAGCCATCCCACTACTGGGCATATACCCTGAGAAACCATCATTCAAAAAGAGTCATGTACCACAATGTTCATTGCAGCTCTATTTACAATAGCCAGGACATGGAAGCAACCTAAGTGTTCATCAACAGATGAATGGATAAAGAAGATGAGGCACATATATGCAATGGAATATTACTCAGCCATAAAAAGAAACTAAATTGAGTTTTTTGTAGTGAGGTGGATGGATCTAGAGTCTGTCATACAGAGTGAGGTAAGTCAGAAAGAGAAAAAACATACCGTATGCTAACATATATATATGGAATCTAAAAAAAGAAAAACAAAGTTTCTGAAAAACCTAGGGGCAGGACAGGAATAAAGATGCAGATGTAGAGGATGGTCTTGAAGACACAGGAAGGGGAAAGGGTAAGCTGGGACAAAGTGAGATAGTGGCATGGACATATATACACTACCAAATGTAATATAGATAGCTAGTGGGAAGCAGCCACATAGCACAGGGAGATCATCTCTGTGCTTTGTGACCACCTAGAGGGGTGGAATCGGGAAGGTGGGAGGGAGACGCAAGAGGGAGGAGATATGGGGATATCTATACATATCTATACATATGGGGATATGTATAGCTGATCACTTTGTTATAAAGCAGAAAGTAACACACCATTGTAAAGGAATTATACTCCAATAAAGATGTTAAAAAACAAACAAACAAACAAAAAAAAAAAGTGTGAAGTTCGTGATGACTAAGCAATGCAAAGGTCTTCTCCATCAAAGCATAAAAACTCAGGGAGGTGGAAATGCCAATGACCTCTGACCTTCACGTTTTTTTTCCTCTCCACTTAAAGGTTAACTTACTTTGCCATTGGTATCTAAAAATTAATACACCTTCAAAATATGTGGCCATCAGCCATGTATTTCAATTTCACTTCTTTCCTTGTTTGCTACCTCATTTCATCTCTCAGCTTTCCAGACTTCCAGAATAAGATGAAACAAACATACATCAGAAAAACATACACTCACCTACATCTGCATGGAGGAAAACCCTTCTCCCCCCTTACAGACACTATCCTAGCCAGGTGGTGGATTTTTGTCTACTAGTTATGAAAACTTAACTTAGAATCAGAAGCCTTCTATGATCTAAATGTAATCAAAATCTAAGTAAATAATATATACTTTTTTTCCTGCAAATATTGACATCTAATAATCATTAGCCACACTAAAAATATAGACTAAAAACAGAGGCAATAAAAGTTAGTATCTATGGGATGTTGTTCATGATTTGAATTATGGCTTAAATTAATAACTTCATATTTTATGATTAGACTAAAAATAGGACACTTGCATCTGTAAGGTTATATACTATTACTATTACCTAGTATCTACAATTTTTAAGTTCCATAGAAATGTCTTAGTTTTTAATTTTACTTTTTGTTGCCCTGACAGCCTTTGAAAATATTATACCATATTTCAAGACATTACATTTAAAACTATCTTCTTAAAGTTTATAACAGTTGGGCACAGGGATTTGACTCTTGGAATATTCTTTCCATTACCCCATTTTCCATTTTCCAGAGCAACTTCCCATCTCTACTCCTTAAGATTCCTTTTCAGTACACACTAGAAAGACGTTCTTGAACTTGTCTACAGCTATTTCTAATTTGTCTGATCTTCATCAGTCAATTTAAAGGAGCATAAAATGTCATCTGTCTCATCTGTCACTGTGTGTGTGTGTGTTAATGTATTTATCTGATTCACTTCCCCTGGCTCATCTAAGCTTGATGCAGTCTGAATCTTTCCCGTCTCCTAATTTATTTCAGTCACTCCTCGGGTGTACCAGAGCTGAATTTCTCAGGTAGACTCATCTGAAAATATGCCATGCTCTAGCAATTCTATAAGCAATTATCATCCTAATAGCCTGCAAGTCTTGCTTTGTGTATTCACTGTTGGTCTAGTGCCAGACTATGGTCCATTCACCCTAAGGCCTTGACTTAGTACTTTCAGGTACCCTCAGGAGAAATTGTTGTTTGACTCCTTTGGGACACCTGGAGATGGTTAATGATGCTGTATCAGTATGAAGGACTGATATGGACATTCATAATGACATTTGATGGCAGTATGGCCACAATTGCTACTATTGAAAAATTCAACTCAATCTCCTATTGCAGCTGACATGGTGGAATAGAGTGGTCAGAGCTATTTTGCTCTCAGAGCTGTGTCAGGAGAACTTTCTTCTTTGTCACCAGCACCACCACCAGCATGATTGTTTCAGAATCTAACATCATCATGACTACTTCTGAATCTAAATGCTGATTATGTTAGGTCTTATTCATATTAAGAGGTAGAGTTATGTAATAAGATAAATGTTAACATAGGTAGCAGGTGCTGTTTCCAGGTGAATAATATAGGTAATAAGTACCACGGGATTCCAGAGCAGGAATGTGATAGTCAGAAGAGACTCCAAGATACCAGGAAGCTGGTACATGAGTTAGGCCTAAAGAAGAGGCACAGGCATGTGTCCAAGAGATTGGAGAATGACCTGATCAATGATGTGACCATCATTCTGTGTTGGGAATAATCTCTAGGCAAATCACTGATGCGAAGGGCTTATAGAGAAGAACATTGAAAATTAGCACTGTATAAGTGAAAATTCAGGTCATGGAAGGTTTTGAATTGGGGAGTATGACTTTGATTTTAGGCTAGAAGAAAATAAGAGACACAAGAACTCAAAGCAGGCCCCTCATCCTGGGACAAATATGTCCTTGATATGAAAGATTCCCCAGCAAGTGCCTTATCCAGTCTTTCATTCATTCACTCAGCAAAGAGCTCTTGAATGCTTACTGTGTGCCAGGAACTTTTATAGGTGTCAGACATACAGCAGGAAACAGGACAGAAAACATCTCTCTCATTACAGAGTGCATTAATTTGTTAGGGCTACCATAACAAAATACCATAGACTGGTGGCTTAAACAACAGAAATACATTCTTTCACAGTTCTGGAGTCTGAAAGTCCAAGATCAGGATGTGGGCAGAGATAATTTCCTCAGAGACCTCCCTCTTTGTCTTGCAGATGACCACCATCTTGCTGCCTCATCACGTGGTGTCCTTCTGTTGCACACTCACCCCTGGTATCTCCTCTTCTTCTTGTAAGGTCTCCAGTCATATTGGATTAGGGCCACGTCCTAATGGTCTCATTTTAACTTAATTGCCTCTTTAAAGACCTAATGTCCAAATATTGTTACAGTCTGAGGTATTGGGGTTGGGAGCTCAACCTATGAATGTGAGGGAGACACAATTCAGCCCGTATCACGGAGTAGCAGTCTAGTGGTTGAAACATCTAATGGTGTTTCATGGAAGGACCTCTCCAGGGTTTTTCCATCCCACCCGCATGCCTGGACCCAGGAGCACAGAGCTGACACTCAGACTGAGCCCGTGTTGCCCACACATTCTACCCCTTCTCTTCCCTCACAAGCACCATCTGAGCAAAGCAGGGGGAAGAGTGAGCGTCCACTTCTTCCATAATGTGTTTGTTGTGATTTTTATTCTCCACAAGGATTCTCTTGATATCCACTATAACCTGACTTCTCTTGAGAGAGCTGGAGACAAAGGACTAACACAATGAGATTTGGGCTTGGCTCCATATACTGAAGGGATGGCTCTAATCACAAGTCTCATATAATAATATAATGAGAAAAAATGCTTTGAAAATAAATACACTATGTGCAACCTGAATTTCCTAGTCTCAGCAGTCTGTGGGTAAAATGAGGTCACATTAATATTAATAATAAAAATTTCCTGTCCTGCAGCCATAGCTGAAGAGCTATAGATTCTCATTCTTCATTCCCTTGGCCCACACCCCAAGGTCTACAATCATCTCAGTTATTTCTAGGAGGCCCCAGGGTGAGTCTCAGCTCATGTTTGTTCAGGAATAAATTCACACTGCCCTTTCTCTCTCAGCTCTTTGAAGGGCTCCACTGACCAGGACACTGGGAGCAGCACCTCTCCACCACCACTGCCGATGAGGTATTCTGAGAGAGCATTGCCTCCCTGCCACACTGCCTCACCTCTCCCCAGGTCCTCGTGAACTTGGCCATGTCGTCCCTTGAAACATGGAAAGAATGTTCCTCTCTCCAACTTGGCTTGCTCTCCCTAACCTTGCATCCAGGTGACAAAGCTGGCGCCCCAAGTCTCAAGCATCTTTTGCTAAAGAGTCCCCTGGAAATGGAGAGCAGGGTGCTTCCCATTCCAGCCTCCTCCTCAATCCCCAAACACACACCCTCAGGGATAACAAAGCATGAAAACAGATGGCTACACTAAGGGCTGGGAGTGGGGGATCAGGCATAACCTGTCCTCACACACCCAAATTTCACTTTGGCCCACCTAATCTTAACCACACTACCATATACAAGAAAATAAATTTTCACCTTCTGTGCAGATGTGACAACAATTTTCATACCATGTGTTATATTATTTAGACATTTGTTACTTAATTTCTGCCAAATATTTTCTTTCAGGATAAAAAAAATATTCTAATTTTTTTATAGACAACATGAGCTTAACCTATCTCAATCATGAAACATTTTTTGAGCACCAACTGTATGCAAGGTGTTTTGCTAGGAGAGCTCTTTGGGCATATGCTGTGGGTAAGACAATTCTCCTTCTTTATAAAATAAGTATTAACTTTTTTTTTAAGTTTTTATGTTTTTCCTAAAGATTTAGTCATAACTGATTCTACATATTTTCCTATACACAAGGAATAACTCTCTTCTCTTGTCTCAAAGTTAGTGGAATCAAAGATAAATGAAGTTCATAAACCCCACACGAGGATTCAGCAAGTCACATCTTGATGAAAAGTTGAAGTGACAGGCATCCAGCCTGTATCACCTATACCCTGGATCTCTATCAGCCACCACTCAAGTGGGCCAGCTAAGTTTACAAACCAGGGAACTAGCTCCTGGCTTTTCTCTCTTGTCTGAATATGTTTGAGATAAAGCATTTACTCAATCCACCTCAAATATAAAGTCTAATAAAAATAAGTTGTCAAACCAGTAGGTATCAGGTAGATAATTGACTGACCATTCCATTTTCCACTGTTTCCTATATTTCACACAGGCAAAATGTGACTTTCCAAAATGTTCCCCACACATGGAACAATAGGCTAATTTCTACACAAACCTGTAGTTGAAGACATTTCAAGATATATATATTTTTTATCTCCAAAAATAATTCCTCTAAAAAAGTCAAAAGTGGTCCAGAAGAAGGTTCAAATGGATAACCCTAACAATATTCCATTTATAACAAGGACTCTAGTGTTTTCCTAGGGCTCTGATGGACAAACTATTTCTAATCCTTTAATAATCCATATAGCAGTGATAGTATCCATATAGTAGTGAAATCAATGGAAAAATCAATGTGTGGTGACTTCTGCAGAGTACTGAAAATAAAGATAAGAATTTACTTTTGTACAACTTCAGAATTTACACTGTGTCTACATTCCCGACCTCTTTTGACTCTTGCACAATCCTTAATGGCATGTATGTAAGTATTACTACATCCAAGTGTTGGGGGACAAAACTTAGAGAAGTAAATTGCCTCACCCAGAGTTATTAGATCAACAGAGACTTCAAGCCAGGTTTCCTGAATCATGTAGTTTTCTTTCTACACCGTCATCTGTGTCTCATTATTAAATTCATAATTATACAAATCTCTCTACTCCTAGTTTTTTTCACCCTTTCGCCTTTTTAGAATTTTACAGCCAAACAGACATGAATATTTATCATTCAATTATTTGCAACATTTTTATGTCATCAGCCACCCTTAAACAATTGTCTTCTTAATTTTATGCAAAGAAATTCCTGCAATAAATTGTTCCCCCTTATTTCCCTCCACAAACAGCCTTAAATATCATTTATTGCAGCATTTTTTCTAGCTTTCAACTAAATTTACCTTAAAAATGAAAGTATGTCCACCTATCATAAACCATTATAAAACTGGTCAAAATATATAAGTCCATTGTTTTCAAGTAATGGATAAAAGTAAAAGCAGATGGTGCTCCTTAAGAGAAAGGGAACACAAGAGACAAGTCCCACATTCACTAGGATTCTTGGACTAGTGAGTATCTTCTCTACTGTGTAGGGAGGAAGAGCTCAAGCAGAGAAGCTTCTTGCTAAATTGAGAAGACAGAGTTCAGGGCTTTGAAGGCATCTGGGATTTACTGGTTCAGTCCTATAGATGGTGTAGCTAAGAAGAGAGGAAGCTCCTAAATTCTGCATGGAATTCTCCATAGAGCCTTGGCTGAGAAAGGCATTGTGTGTGTAGGACAAGACTGTGAGAACTACCTCATAGCAGAGACCACCTGCTATGGGGGTGAGAACTAGGTAGAGATATCACACATCACACAGAGCTGAGAGGTGCCAGAGTTCCGGTTAAGAGACATGAGTACCTCAGGCACTCAGTTAAAATGCAAGAAAAGCCATGCTATAGGAGTAAGGAACATGAGAACACCACAGAACTGAGAACAAAACAAAAAGACCAGCCTTAACAAAAAATGAAATCAAACTTGACACAATCAAAAGTATCTGCTAGCAACTGCCCACCTGAAAAACTGTCAACACTCTTTGGAGGCAAACAACATAATTCAGATTTGCAACAATTTATCATTCCTTATATCTACAGAAAATTGAAACATTACTGGACATGCAAAGAAGAAGAAGAATGAAACCAATAATCAAGGAAAACAATTAGTATAAACAGATCCCAGGACAAACCATATGCTGGAGTTAGTAGACAAGGGGTTTAAAAGCAGCTATATTAGTAAAAGTCTCATATATGAATAGGATCTAAGGTGTAACATGGTGACTGTAGTTGATCCCACTCTATTGTATAATTGAAAGTTGTTAAGAAAGTAGAATGTAAATATCCTCACCAAAAAAAAGGTAAATATGTGAGGTGATGAATGTGTTAATTAATTTGATTGGGGGGAATCCTTTCACAATACATATATACATATATCAAATCATCACTTGTATACTTTAAATATCTTACAATTTTATGTGTCAATTATACCTCAATAAAGCTGGGGGAAGAGGCAGCTATTATAAACATGTTCAAAGGATTAAAAGAAAAGATGGTCACCTCTTGGGAATAGATAGGGAATGGAAAATAAAACAAATGATGATTCTGGAACTGGTAAATACAAATTGTGAAATGATAATGCCACTGAATGGGTTTAAACAGTGTATTGGAGATTTATAAAAGAAAGAATTAAAAAACTTGACTGACCAATAGAAAGAAATAATCAAACATTGTATATCAACTGTACTTCAATAAAAAAATTAAAAATTTTAAAAACCTAAAAATCAGAGACAAAAATATTTTTAAATAAATGAAAAGAGTATCAGAAACTTGTGAGTCAAGAAATCTAATTTGCATATGACTAAAACCACTGAAAAAAGAGAAACAGAGAATAGGGCTGAAAACATTTGAAGAAATAATGGCAAAATTGGTGGAAAACATTGAACTACTGACTTAGGAATCTGAGTGAATTCCATGCAGGATAAATATAAAGAGAACCACATCCAGGCACATAAGAGTCAAATGGCTGGAAACTGAAAATAATCATAAAAGCAGCCGACAAAAAAAAGGCACATTGCCTACATACAAAATGATGGCTTAAATAACTATCAAAACAATGAAACCCAGATGATAATGAAATGACATCTTTAAAGTGCTCTAAAAACAAAAGAGTCCATCTAGAATTGTATCCACTGAAAATATCTATTAAAAATAAGGATGAAACGGTTTCCCTGGTGGCGCAGTGGTTGAGAATCTGCCTGCCAATGCAGGGGACATGGGTTCGAGCCCTGGTCTGGGAAGATCCCACATGCCGCGGAGCGGCTGGGCCCGTGAGCCACAATTACTGAGCCTGCGCATCTGGAGCCTGTGCTCCGCAACAAGAGAGGCCGCGATAGTGAGAGGCCCACGCACTGCGATGAAGAGTGGCCCCCACTTGCCGCAACTAGAGAAAGCCCTCGCACAGAAACGAAGACCCAACACAGCCATAAATAAATAAATAAATAAGGATGAAATGAAGACATCTTCAGATATGTAAAAGCTGAAAGAATTTATTGTCAGCATACCTGCACAACAAGAAATGCAAAAGAATTATTCATCTTGAAGGCAAATGACATCAGATGGAAACAGATTTATAGAATGGCAGTGGAAATGGTAAATATGTAGGTAAATATAAAATTTTATCACTTACTTTCCTCAATTTCTTTAAAAGTTAACTGACTATTTACAGTAAAAGTAGTAGTGTTTCACTGTGAGGTTTAAGATGTCTGTAGATGTGAAATATTTGACAAAAATAGCACGAAGCATGGAGTGGGGA
This sequence comes from Balaenoptera musculus, assembly GCF_009873245.2. Taxonomy (NCBI): domain Eukaryota; kingdom Metazoa; phylum Chordata; class Mammalia; order Artiodactyla; family Balaenopteridae; genus Balaenoptera; species Balaenoptera musculus. The sequence continues at coordinate 57,544,975 of NC_045798.1, forward strand.
GGGAATAAATGAAATAATACTATTTTAAGGTTCCTACATTTTTCTTGAGGTGGTACAATATTAATTCTAAGTAGACTCTGACAAGTTAAAGAAACATATTGTAATCCCCATCAATCATTTAGAGGTATAGCTAAAAAGCAAATCCATGATTACTGGAGTGTAGTGGATTAGACTCTCACATGTACACTTAACAGATTCTTGACACAGTCTCAAAGACACTTCAGAGGAATCTTCTTAAACACAAATTGAAACAATTGGATATCCATGTGCAAAAAATGTTTAAAAATTAAAATGGAATCTCACTCCATGTATAAAAATTAACTGAAAATGATCCTAGACCTAAATGTAAAATCTAAAACTATAAAACATAGGAAAACATAAGAGAAAATCTGTGTGACCTTGATTTAACAATGATTTCTTTGTTTACAACCACAAATGTACTATTCACTGAAAAAAAGAAATGGATTGATTTGACTTCATCAAAATTCAAAACTTCTCCTCTTTGAAGGACACTATTAAGAAAATGAAAAAAGCTACAAACTGGGAGAGAATATCTGCAAATCACATATCCGATAAAACATTTAAATCCAGAATTTATAAAGAACTCTCAAAGTTCAATAATAAGAAATACAACAACCCAATAAAAAGGCAGGGCAAGTGATTTCAATAAATATTTCACCAAAGATACATCCACGGCAAAAAAAAAAAAAAAAAAAAAATCACATGAAAAGATGCTCATCATTAGTCATTAGGGAAACAAATTCAAACCACAGTGAGATATCATGGCATCTCTATTTGAATGTCTATAATTAGAAATATTTCACATAGCAAGTTTTGCTGAGAATGCAGAGCAACTGTAAAGTACTTCTGAGGAGAATATAAAATGATAAAACCACTTTGGAAAGAGTTTGCAATTTCATAAGAAGTTAAACATACACCTTCTACATGGCCCCACCATTTCACTCCTAGGTATTTACCACAAGAAAAAATGAACACACATGTCCATAGAAAGACTTGCACATAAGTGTTCATAGTAGTTTTATGTGTAATAACCAAAAACTGGAAATGACATAAATGCCCATCAAAGGTGAATGGATAAACAAATTGTGACTTATACTAATGGAACACTACTTAGCAATAAAAAAGGAATGAACTATTGATACACACAACAGCATGAATGAATCTCAAAATAATAAGGCAAAGTGAAAGAAGATAGACAAAAAAGAGTATGTACTTTATGATTCCATTTATAAAAAATTCTAGAAAGATCCCATTTATGCAAAATTCTAGAAAATGCAAACTAATCTATAGTGACAGAAAGCAGACTAGAGCTTGCCTGGTGATAGGGATGTTACAGGAAAGGGGAGAAGGAAAAGACTGCCAAGGGGCACAAGAAAACTTTTGAGAGTGATAAATACTTTCCTAATCTTGAATATGGTGATGGTTTTATGGATGTATACATATACCAGAAAATATCAAACTGTAAGCTTTAAATATGTGCATAAAATATTTATTTTATGTCAATCTTACCTCAAAAAATGTTTTTTATAAAAGAATGTTTATAGTAACACTACTTGTAAAAGCAAAAACCCTTAGATTCTGTTGCTTACAACAGAAATGCCCAATAGTACAGTAGAAAAATAATTTTTTGGTAAATTGATTTCCACATAGCAATACAAATGAAAAAAGGCTACAGATATATGCAAAAACATGTATGAAACTTCAGAACATACATATGAGTAAAAATAGCAAATTGTAGAAGTATAAACAATAATATTATTACAGTTATAAAATCAAAAATATAGAAAACTAAACAATGTATTGTTTAGTAATATCTACAATTGCTATAAAACTATAAAGAGAAACACAAGAGAGAATAAACACAATTCAGATTAGTGGTTCTGGGCAGGTGGGATGGGAATTGATGGAAAGCAGGGCACACAGGATGTCTCAAATTTAATTGCGATATTTTAATTTTTAAACTAGTGGTGGCCAGCCTGTGCATTACTTGTATTGTTATCCTTTGTACTGTAGATGTATTTTATAAGTATACTTTTTTGTTTACCCAGTATTTAATAGAATATGTCAGCAAGTCTTAAAACTTAAACCCTCAATTTAAAATGTAAGGATTTCAGACTGGGCTAAACAAAGCATGACCATGCATGTACTGTCTAGAAAATGTGCACTTGAAACGACCAGAGTGGTTCAGAGTAAAAGGATCAAAAAAAAGATAAGCTATGAAAACAATAAGCATAAGAAAGCAAGTGTTTTTATATTAATATCAAAGTATACATCCAGACAAGAGTATCATCAGCAGTAAAGAGGAACATTTCATAATGATCAAAGGGTCAATTCAACAAAGTAATGGGGAATGAGTGAAATCATTATCTGCAAACATGAGGGCAAACTGATTGACTAATGAGAGTCCACAGAGTCCTTCTTTGGTCTCTCTAGAAAGTATAGTCATGACTTGGAAGGACGCTGGCTCTGTCAACTTCACCGACCCATCATTCCAGTCCTGAACTGCCTTCCTGCAGATTTCTTGTACTTCATATTCATAAGCTTCTATCCTATCCTAAAGAGATGAAAAAAACCCAACAACAGCAATAACAATAAAAAGGGAATAAAAGAATTTGGGGGTATTCATAAAACAATCAATATTACAACTATTAGCATTTAATAATTCATTATAATATCCAAACATTTGCTCAAATTCTAAAAGATAAGTTGTTTAGACTGTGAACTTTTTATTTCTGCCTCTATTTGCCACTTGCTCTTTTGCTTGGATATTTTTTTCTCTCTTTGATTTTATGTTAGCACTTAAATCAGGAATACAAATATAGAACTTAAAAATAAATTGATACATAGATGAACCCATGTGTGATCAGAAAAACCGAAATCATTTTTCTTTTCAGACAAAAGTATTAAAATGAATTGCCATCCTGGCTAAGTGGAGACATTACAGTGACATGAGTAATATTCCAAGTTGCTGCAAAAAGCTGCAGTATTTGCTGATTACTCTATGGTAACTGTGTCAGAAGCAGGGCTTGGGGACAGATTTCATCTTCTAAAATTATTTCCACCAAGGAAGAGAAGCTGGCACCTTGATGATTGTCGAAGAATAAACAAAACAAAATAACTCAGGCAACTGACATAAGCTGGGGAATAGTACAAGCTACCAACTTCACTGGCCCCTGTCCATCTAGTCTTCTCTTTTAATTTATTTCTTGATTTATACCATGGATGGATTTATCCTTTTCTTTTCCCCAGCTCACACTTCTGATTTTCAGAGCTGGATTATTTTTTCCTCATTCCTACTCTCTGGAGGAGTTACAGATCCATATAACCTGGGGTTCAATCACAGAGGGGTCTCCTTATCTGCAGAAATCTCCAGTTGTTATAACCACGACAATCTGAATGGCTATAGGCCACCAAGAGGCTGCTCAGAGCTGAAGACACTTGAAAACATTAACATTATTTCTATCTTATGAAAATGTAGTTATGCGAGCAGTGTGTAACCATTGTTCAAATACAGTATGTCAATTGAGGTGTGTATGTGTGCATTTGTGTGATTTGCATAAACCATATCTAAAAATCCATCACATCATTTAGTGTTAGTTACACAAATGTGCTCACATATGGAGAGGGAGTTTAGCATTATGAATATTTTCACCATTTATTATTTCAACAAATACTTATTCATTAGATATTTATTGAGCACCTATGATGTACCAGGCCGTGAATTAGATGCTGTGGGAGCTATAAAGAAGAATTAGTCAGACTAATCCCTAAGCAGCTTATAACTCAGGGGCAGAGATAAACGAAGGACTCAAAAACTGTACTTCCAAGTAGAAAGTGATATATACCCCAAGAAGGCAAGTAAAAAGTGTCAAAGGAGTCTGAAAAAGGAGACATTCTGAGGGTGCAGACTATAAAGGAGAGACATCCAGAAATGCTTTTAGGAAGAGGTATTTTTCAAATGGGCCAGTCTGATCAGATTTTAAGAGGGGCAGCTGGTAGAGACAACATCTCCATTAAAGCAAATTGCACGTACAGAGCTGTAGAAATAAGAGAATGAGGTGCATTATCAAGCATGTGGATTTGTCTAATTTGAGTAGAACATAAGGTTTTAAGAGAGTCCTGGAGATGAAGCCTGGGCTACAGGGGTTCAGAATAAATGTAATAGACACTGGGGAGCTTTTCAAAGAATTTGTGTATGGAGATGAGAAGCACTGAGATGTAAATTTTTTGTCTCCTTTATTTATTTCCCCTCAATGCCCAGCAGAGACCCGTGCACTTAGTGGAGTCCCAGTGAAAAATGATGTTTATGGCTTACATTTACTGAGCACTTATGATGTGCCTGACTCTGTTCTAAACACTTGACACATAGAAGCTCATTTAATCCTCACCTCAACCTGATAAGGTTTTTGACATAATTATCTCTATTCTATAGATGAAGTAACTAAGATGTAACATTTAAATTAAAAACTTAACCAAAGTCACATAGTTTTTGATAATAGAACAAGGACATAGGCCAAAGTCTCAACTAGTTTTCTCTATTGCTTCTCGACAAATAAATATCTATTAAATAAATAAATGAAGACCTTCATACACTGGAGGACAACACTTTATACTCTTTCTCTCATGATTAGATGACAGATGAAATTAGACACAACTCACTGGACTGAGTCACAGCCTTAGTTGTTACATTCTCAGTGACAATACAGGAACTGTTGGTTCGGGTCTGAATCCTGCTATCATCAGGAGAATGTAGCCTGTTGTTTTTTTGTTTTGTTTTGTCATTGAATCCTACAAGATGTGCAAAAATAGCTCCCAGGTACTAATACCAGGCAGCAGTTATTAAGAGCCGACCATCCATTACGATGGCCGTGGTGTGTGGCATCCCTGCCTGGCACCGTGCGGCTATGAGAGACATGGAAGAATCTGCAAGAGGCCTGTGTGGAAAGGAAGGTAGAACTAGTCCTAGGGAGCCCTTGGGATGTGTGAAATTGCCTCCTCTTCTGTGTGCAGAGTCAGAATGTTTCCTCACACTGGGATAATAAAATTATTCTGCAATTGGTTGGGGAAGGGGGAGAGGTGGGCTGTAGAATGATTTGAGGTTGGTCTGCACAAGCCAGGGAAAGGGAAAACAATTATCTGCTCTTTGTAATTATAAAGACATCTTAGCTGGAACATGTAAGTTCCAAAAGTCATCTTTGCCTTTGATGTTCCTTTTTGCTCTTTCCAAATAATATAAATGCCTTATATCTTTCTAGGAAGACATGACCTTAAGGTTTCTGAAAAGGGGAATTAATCCAGTCATGTCTGGAAGTACTTACTGAGTGCTTATTATGAACCATTCAGGTCCACCTTATTGGGAGTTAGAAGTCCCTGAGGCAGTGTGGTAAAGAAAGAGAGCATGAACTTTGACACCAAATCAAATCCCTCTCCAGCTCTTAGTGGCTGAGAGGCCATGTTTAAGGCATTGCAATGCTCTAATCCCATTTCTTCATGTCTAACATGGAGACAACAAGAGCACCTATATGATAGAGTGGTGGTGGAGTTCAAATGAGGTGCTGTAGTACACAACGAATCTGCGTGTGTGTGTGTGTGTGTGTGCATGCAAGCACAGCAGTGATCGAAATGTATTTCAGTTTAAGCTGTTGATGAAAAGTTGTCTATCTCACAGTTCCTCAGACCATAGAGCCAGGTTACCAATATAACTTCAATATAATTCCAGACACACCCATCTGTAGCTGCTTCATCAGTGAGATGAATTATCCTTTGTCAACTTTTAATAAGGTCAAAAGAATAAGTGAGCCAACTCTTCCCCTACTCTTGCTTCCTGTTTCTGGGTCCACTGGAGAAGAACACGTTTTTAGGGAAGCAATAACATAAAGTTTTAGAATTAATTTAGATAAGATTACATGAAATGGTGGTAAAGTGATGCCACACACATTCCTTCCATAGGCATTTGTGTATTAGTTTGCTATTGCCTCTCTAACCAAGTACCACAAATTTAGTGGCTTAATCATTACAAATTTATTATTTTACAGTTCAGAAGGTTAGATGTCTCTTTGGGCTAAAATCAAGATGTAGGCAGAGCCTCTAGTGCTTCTTCTGGAGGCTCTAGGGGAGAATGCGTTACTTACCTTTTCCATCTTCTAGAGGCTGTCCATGTTCCTTGGCTGGTAGTCCTCTTCCATCTTCAAAGAGGCCAATCACATCAATCTGACCTCTGCTTCTGTCATCACATCTTCTTCTCTGACTCTCCCGCTTCCCTCTTACCCTTATAAGAATCCATGTAATCACAGTGTGTCTGCCAGATAATCCAGGATAATCTCTTCATCACAAGATCCTTAATTTAATCACATCTACAAAGTACACAATCCATTTTGTAATACAGTATAATGTAGTAACATTATATTGTTATATATCCATATATTCTAGGGATTAACTAGTTTTCTCTATTGACTCTTAACAGATAAATATTTGTTTAAAAAATAGATATATGGACATCTGTGAGAACAATTGTTCTGCCTGCCACACAGTTTTGTTCTGTTTTGTTTACTGTTGTATTCTTGCCCCTATTCCAGCATGTCACTGGGCTTCAGTCTTTGTTCTGTTTGTTTTCTATTTTCTTCCCACCCCAGTCCTGCACTGTCACCGGACCTCAGAGGTATCACACAGGTTTTGAAATAACTCTCACCAAGGGGCAGAGTTGCTTACCTAGTGAGGAAAATACTCTGAGGACACTTGAAAGAGGACATTGATAGCCTGTTCCAGGCTTATACTTTTCAGAGCTTTTCCCTTCTTTAGACCCCAGCTGGGCAGCTCTTCACCCTAGCTTTCTAAAAGCAGCCCAAATTCGGGTAAACACATTCTGAATTATTCCATTTGAGATTGTAACCTCCCCAAAGGACAGAGATAACAGTGACCTTCTGTCCTTCCAGAATTTCAGCCTTGTGTTTAACACTTGGATTTAGTGCATATGGGTTGCTTAATAAACCAGAATACTTATGTTTCTGTCATGCATATTCCTATAACCATAGCCAAAGAAAAATGGTTCTGAAGAAAATATTTTTATTATCTCTTATTTTACCCTCTAAAATCTAATTCAGAGCATGGGAAGAAATGCCCTCACAGAGCCAAATTTCATGTTCATTAACGTAATTGGACATTAGTGCCATAGCCACCTCCTCCCACTCCACAGTGAGAATGACCTTCTTCCTTTATTATCAATAACACACAGTGAAGGTCTGGCTGGGACTGACCATACGGTAACTGAGCTCTGGGTCCCTTGGGCAGCAGGTTGATTTTTACTTATAGTGACAAGATGATCTTTACACTTGTTTCTCTTTGGACTGTATACACACAGCTCTATCCATAAGCCAAAACACAGCCAGGCTGGCTCTTTTCACTCTGCACTTTACTTAGCTGACTAGGTGTCAGCATTAACTTCTTGACTATAAGGAAGTTTCATCTCTCTTGCCCTAAGGATGTTTTCTTGACCTCTCCAGTCCTGTGATTGGGAACGATTTGGTCTTTTCTCATAGGCCCCAAACATTTTCTTTCTTTTCCATTGCAATTATTATCTCCTGTGACATTTACAAGGACCCTTTCTGCTGTAGCTAGAGCTATAAACATACAGGGAGCCTCGGCAACCCAGAATGCTTTTCTGCTTGAACATGCCAGGTAATAAGTATGGGAGCTTTCAGCATGAATTTATGATTTGAGCCTTGTGAATAAGTGCCCAGCTTCAAAAGCAGCCTACTAACAGCACCTTTCTCAGTTGGACTCTTCAAGAATATGTTTGAAAGAATTATAGTTAGTATAACTATGTAAATAGAACAGTTAATTGTTCAACTCTACAGAAACCCTCATTTTTTTAAATTGTAAGTGAATGAGATTCACACAATGACTGGGAGAAAGTTTGCACTGGAGTTGGTTTCAAGACTCAAGGCAGTGGTGAGAATAGTACCGGGCTAGACATGACCCGAACTCAGATCACGAATGAGTTGTGTCACCTTTGACAAGTCATTCACTTCCTTAGAATTTTATTTACCTAACTTGCAAGAGAAACGTAGTAGCCTAGCTCATCCTTAAGGTCTCTTTTAGTTCTAATATTCTGGAAAAAAATAAATAACCACCCAGCACTTTTCAATTTTTATTAATATTTTCTGTAGGGATGTTGCTTGCCTGTTACAGTTGAAGGATGAAACAACAGGCTAGCCTTCTGTGTGTAATCCTGCTGACCTCCATGCTCACATATATTCCCTACCTAACCGTAGGCAAGAACAGGCTGGGACCAGCAGGTGTTTGCCCTGATCCATGGGAAGAATCACTCATTCATTCATTCAGCAGTCTTGAAGGGCAGTGAGGAGAATGCCCAGTTGGTCTTCATTTACTAAGATGCTTCTCTTAGGAGCAGTGACTTTGAAGAAGTCATTTAGAATATTAATGATGTTAATATTGTTAATATTCTAATATTTTGATTAAAAAAATTTATCTTTGGACAATGAAACTTTGCTTTCAAGCAAGATAAACATTGTTTGTCAAGGAAGATATAACTATCCATTTTCCAAAAGTTCACTGAATTTTCCTGTCACTGTTTTTTTTCTCCTAGATTCTCCTGAAGTTAAAAAGGAAATTTGCCCTTGTTTTCTACAGAGAGTTTGTACGCAGGCAGTTTGCTGTACTCCTTGGCCACTACTTCTGAGCATTAACATTCATTGTGTCTAACGTTCCTCAGGTCATATGTGTCCTGTCCATTGTGCAGACCTGATGAATCCCTGGATTGTCTCCACTCTGATTCCTGGCCTCCAAGAACTCCATGCTCTCATTTACAGCAGGAGAACACAGGCCATGCAATTTAATTTCTGATTTCTTTAAAACTTTCACATTTTAAAAAATGTGTTTTCTCAATGAGATTATGAAGCCATTGAAAACAGAAAACTTGCTGCACTCCTTCTACTTTGGAAATAGTAAGTGATCAATGAATATTTATGGATGTTTCATAACTTCTGTCATGGGAGCGATAATCACAGATAAATTTTGGTCCATATTGTTCTCAAAGTGGAGTCCCTGAGCCAGAAGCTTCAGCATCATCTGGGGTACCTTGCTGGAAATGAAAATCCTCGGCCCCATCCCAGACTTAAGGAATCAGAGACTCCAGGGTTGTGACCCTGCACTCTGTGGGTCAAGGATTCTCCCAGGTGATTCTGATTCATGCTAATGCTTGAGCATCACAGTCACAGACTGATTTCTGAATCCCTGAAGATATAGAGAGTGTCTCACCACAAACCCAAACATAGCAAAACTTTGTTACTTATAGTAGAAATATGCAATGAATTAAGTTGTGATTTCATTTGTTGTAGTGGTTTATTCATGAGGATAAAATGTTTGCCACCCAGGCCCTCACCTGCCAATACAGTGTACATGGCAGGCATTAGTAAGGGTTTTCCAAGGAAAATGTTCATTGCCTTTTTTTTTTTTTGGTCAGCATTTTTTGAGGTTCTTTTTTTACATCTTTTACATTTTTACATCAAAGCACTGAGCTGATGAAAAGCATTATTAATATTATTATCTTAGTATAAGTTAATTTTAGTCACTTAAGTGTGGTTGAAACCCCGGGATCTGAGGCTATCCTATGAGTCACTGGTTGGACACTGGGGCTGGTTCAACTGATTTAGCTGGAGGGGTAGATGTTCCTTCCTTTCTTTCTACTCCTGGGGTTTCTTCAAACTGGACATTCTAGAGAGAGGACAGTACATGTGCTCGCCTATGAAAAATCCTAATATATGATAAAAATCTATTGTATGAGAATATTGGATTCTCTAAATCCATCCTAATGAGGGGCTGCATGTAACCTTTATTACTTTGTTTTATTTATTTATTTTTGTTTTTATTGTTTTAAAGTACAGATAATCTGGTTTCTGCTGGTGAATCTTTGCATATATATTACTTCAGTCAGTAACACTGAAAAATGAATATGGTTACAAAGAGGCCCTGAAAAGACGTGGGTTTGTGTTTGTGTGTTTGTTCATGGACAAACATTATTACAGGAGAGAGTGAAGGGAAAGATTTATTCTCCTAAAATACATCACCAAGATTCCTGAGAGTTAATTACTTCTGAGAAATTAACCTTCATCTGTCACTGGCTTACTGACAGGCAGTGATTTCATCTGGTAAACACCTGGAAGCAATTGCCTTCAGCTGCTTACCTGTGAGTCAGGTATATATAAGAGCAGGCACACCATAGGAGTATGAGTTTTTAATTAAAGTGATGCATATACATGGGCAGGGTGAGGCACAGAATGCTCGAGAGATTTGAGAGGTTCCTAAGAACAATCAATTCAGTAAATCAATACAAAATGTTCAAGTACCTCTTCTCTACTCATCCCATGTTAGGCAGATAATAGATACATGCTTTCCTGCTGCTTTGGGAGCATGCCATCTAAACCGGGATTTCAGACACAACAGAGGAAGGAAGGAAGGAAGGAAGGAAGGAAGGAAGAGAGGAAGAGAGGGAGGGAGGGAAGGAGGGAGGGAGGAAGGGAAGGAGGGAGGGAGGAAAGAAAGAAGGAAGAGAGAGTGGGAGGAGGAAAAGGAAATTAAAGGTGGCACCTGACTGTACAGAAAGGATCATATATAATATAGGAATTCAGAGAAAGAAGAGTTTGCATGAGGTGAATAAACAAACAAAGATTCCTAGAGAAGTGAGACTTAAGTAGCTCAAAAGGAAGAATACATTGTAAAGGAAAGAAAGTGTTTTCTACCAAACAGGGACTTCTCTAAAAATTCATTCTCGGGCTTCCTTGGTGGTGCAGTGGTTGAGAATCCGCCTGCCAATGCAGGGGACGCGGGTTCGAGCCCTGGTCTGGGAAGATCCCACATGCCGCGGAGCAACTAGGCCCATGAGCCACAGTTACTGAGCCTGTGCGTCTGGAGCCTGTGCTACGCAACAAGAGAGGCCACGATAATGAGAGGTCCGTGCACCGCGATGAAGAGTGGCCCCCACTTGCCACAACTAGAGAAAGCCCTCGCAAAGAAACGAAGACCCAACACAGCCATAAATAAATAAATAAATAAATAAAATTAAACTTAAAAAAAAAAAAATTCATTCTCTTCTAACTAGGCCAGAAAATGAGAAGAGCAGATGCAGACCTCTTTTATTTAAAGCATCCTGACTATTTAACTCCTGTCGGTGAACAGATAAATTATATTGCCACTTACCCCCAATCTCCTGGTGGCTTTCGATACTGCAGAAAGGACATTTTTACTGCAGGCAAATTAATCCATTTCTTTTTAAAAAAACAATAGATTTCTAATGATATATTTAAAGCATCTGTCAATCTCTGTGCAAACTGCCAAATCATGTGTTAAATTTAAAAATAGAACTGAACACTTAAAACTCATCAGACTGTAATAATTGAGCTCAGACTTGAAAAAAGAAAGAAATATGAACAAATGCAATGCAGAAGAACTAAGTTAACTAGATCCCTCCAATTTTGTGGAATCCAGACAAATTCCAGACATTTTATGGAATTGAAACCATCCATTGCTTTCCACTAGGGATACCATGACTAGAACACTATACAGTCAATAAGAAAATTGTATTTTCTTAATAATTCTAAGGTAGATAGAAATTGCAAATAAAAAATTAAATGAAATTCTTTCTCTTCAATAGTGATAGGGAACTGTGATAATCTACTTTAAAGAATCAGGTGTTTCAATATTTCCCAGATCTTTTGGAATGTAATTTAGCAAATTATATTTTAAATTTTACTGTAGAATTTTAACTGGAAGCCCACAAGTTGGTCAATATTATATTTCTTGTGAAGTCATTATATGAAGTCATATAATTCATTGTGAAGTCACTCCTTCCTCACTACCTGGTTAATAAGTTCAGTTACTAGTATCCATGGGCATAATTTATCTATCAGATCAACTAAAATAGTTATTAGATGCCTTTTTTTAAATCAGGTCGTTATTAGACAAAATCTCCATCTTCATGGGTTTTAAAATCTAGTGTAAGAATGGTGAATACCTATGAGACATATTACAAATCAAAACAAAATTCAGTAACAATTTATGAGTCATAAGTTAAATTATACTGTAGATTTTTAAAAGTAACTGACAGGGCTTCCCTGGTGGTGCAGTGGTTGAGAATCTGCCTGCCAATGCAGGGGACACGGGTTCGAGCCCTGGTCTGGGAAGATCCCACATGCCGCGGAGCAACTAGGCCCGTGAGCCACAACTACTGAGCCTGCATGACTGGAGCCTGTGCTCCGCAACAAGAGAGGCCGCGATAGTGAGAGGCCCGTGCACCGCGATGAAGAGTGTCCCCCGCTTGCCACAACTAGAGAAAGCCCTCGCACAGAAACGAAGACCCAACACAGCCAAAAATAATAAATAAATAAATAAATAAAAATTTAAAAAAACAAAAAAAACAAAAACAAACAAACAAAAAAAACTTATATAAAAGTAAGTGACAATACAAGAGGGTTTTTTTTAAGCATCTCGTATAAGACTTTGAACACAGTATGTACTCATTAAACACATGTTGAATGATAAACAATACCAACAAAGATAATAGTAAATAGGACATCAATTTCTCAGTAAGCTAAAATAGTCAAGGGAGGGTTCATTAAGGAAAAATTACTTAGACTTAAGACGAACAGTTTTGTAATGTGTTGAATTTAGAAAGAGAAAAAAAGAATCAGAATAGGCAACATAGATGAAAGAAGATAGGCAGAATCTTAGATCTACTCTGTTCAGTATCATAGTCACTAGTCAAACATGGCTAATTCACTCACCGCATTTCAAGTACTCAATAGCCACATGTGACTAGCAGTGACCATACTGGACTGAGCAGATGTAGAACACATCCATCATCGTAGAAGTTTCCATTGGACAGCACTGTCTTAGATTCTTGAAAATACAGTGTGCATATGTGTGTATGTGAGTGTGTGTTTGTGTGTGTGTGTTGAGAGGGTAGAGAGTTTGGCCAGTTGGCTTTCTATAAATCCACTTTCTCACCTATAAAATGAGGAAAGACACAATATGAACTATATTTCTCCCATTCTAAAATTCTGTGTCTGGGTCTACATAGTAAAGTCAGTAGTGCAGCTCATTTGTATATAGGAAAGTGGAAGAGAAATTTTAGAAAGAAAAATGGAAAGAGATAATAAAGAAAACTTAACAGGGCTTGTATCCATCCTGTGGACAATGGTGAGCCACTGGCAGCCTTTGAAGAGGAAACTGTTTTAGTCAATGTTGCTGTCATCTGTACTTTGAAATTTCCCTCTCGTTTATGTCACACTTTTCTGCCATTTCACAGCTATTATTGGAAAACCACATTCCCTTCCTTTGAACAATCATATGTTCCTAATTTCCAGATGTGTCAATGGAGTCTTCTGGGAAGTGGATACTTAGATGGAGTTAGGAGTACAAATGATAATATTGAGAAACTAACTCCCTTGAAAGATAAAAAAGTGAGGAGAGAAGACGATTAGGCAGGGGAAGCCTTAGACTCTGTGCAGAACTGACACCATTGAAGGAAAAGAGTAAAGAAAGTAGGATTGGGCAGGGAGAGACTCAGATCATGATAAAGATCTGACAAGTCCTCAACTATCCCTATGGGGAGCTCAGAGCAAAGATGATGGCCTGTTAGAGAAGTCCTTCACTGGGAAAAAATAGTGAGGCTCTGAGACCCCTGATGGACTCAATCCTTCCTGGTACCACCCAGGAAGAGTGTGGCCTGGTTCAAAAGCTGAGGCAGGTCCTGAAGGTGCTGCAGCTGAATGACGTCTGATAACTGCCCTCCTTGCCCCTGAATGGTGAGCCCCATCTTAAGGTGAGATCTAAACAGCACACTTCCATGACCAACACACCAGCTTCAACTCTATCACTCCCACCACCATCTCTCTATTTTGCAACCTCTCATTAGGTTTTGTTTTTGGCTCATCCTCTCCCTAGAACAGTGTGGGGCAGGGCAAGACAGATTGAAAATAAACCTGTTATTAATAATAGGATGGGGCACCAAAGAAGGAATCTCATGAAGATTCTTCCATTGCCTCTGGTCCATAAGCCATTTTTGTTGAATTGTGGTAAGCCAAATTCTGTATCTGCAGCCTTTGCTCTGCTGCTGGCAAGTCCTGAACTGTGCTGTTGTAAGGAGCAAAAAGGACAGCAGAGGAGAAAAAGGCTTTTGGTTTAGAAGTATAAAGGCATAGATCTCCCCTATTCACATCTATGCTAATGACCCCTTCTGTGCCCAGAGAAAAGCAGAGCTGCCAAATATCCACCCAATGTGGGCTGCTTCTTAGATAATTGCCAATGTCTCTTTCAATTGTAAAGGAAAGATAAATGTCACGAACGTACAACCCTAACATTAAACAAAGAGTTGAATCTGGGAAATTTAATACTATGCTGACTTTGGGCATTTTAGACATTGCCCCAAAGGGAATTTATTCCTCTCCCCTTGAAAAGAGGCCTGCTTTACGTAACATGAAATTTTACCAAATGTCAATTTTTCCCATATGGATGAAGCCAATAGTCATAAAGAAGCTTCTAGTGGGTTGAAGATGCAAAGATAGTTACATATGTAGAGCACAAATTTAAACTGAGACTGGGTATGAGATGAGTTCTATCATTATTTAATGTTCAAGACCAGTGGTTGCCAAACTATGATCCTCAAACCAATAACATTAGCATCATCTGAAACTTGTTAACAAATTCATATAGGCCTCAACCAGATACTTATACTGAATCAGAAACTCTAAGGATGAGGCCAGCAATCTGTCGTTCAACAAACCCTCCAAGTGATTCTGATACTCAAGATCAAAAGCCAATGGTTCAGGAAGATGTTAATTGAAATGCAATGTCACTATAACTAAGTTCAAGCATCCAGGCTGGAGGGTCATATGCCATAAAAATAGAGTTGGATTGAGGAAGTTGAAGTCATGCCAATGAAGAACAGGTTTTATTTAAATGAAGGGTTTAACAAGGAAGAGACCAAGAGACCATTAAGTGGGTATGATCTATAAAGAAGAGTGGTTCTGATTGGTGATGAAATCTAACTGTGGTCTCAACAATGTGTACCTACGTGAACTAGGGGTGTGATTAGACTTACTAGCATCATGTGTAGAAATTTTCTATGCATTTATAGATATGATAGCATACCATTTACAGTGTCTGTACCTTGATTTTTCACTAACTTTTTATGTTGGAATTTTTTCTTATAATTTTATGTAGAACTATGTCATTCCTTTAAATAGTTTCATAATATTCCATTATACATATTTTTTTTTTAGTAATTGATATAATCAGTTGCAATAGTTGCAACTGTGATTTGGGTAGGAAGGAAAGAGATTTCTTTTATACTGTATATTCTTGCATACTTTTTGAACTCTGTACCATGTACATATATGAGTCTATGTTGATAGCTGCATGGAATTACATTTCTGATGAACCATCATTTATGTAACCAGTCCAATGAGCATTAAGTTTTATTATTTTGTAATTAGAACAACGTTGCAAAAATATCCTTGCTTGTATATCATTTAGCACATGTGCTAGTATATCTGTGTAATAAACACCAAGAAATTCCATTCTGGCTTAAATGGAGTGTGACTTTTTATTAAATGTTATTCCCAAAATATCTTCCATAAAGGCCCTAATTCTAACCATAATGGAATGGGTGTGCTTTTTCTTCACAATAGTTAATATGCTGGACTATCTATCTTTTTAGTTTTTTTATCTATTAGATGGAAAATGAAAAGTATTATAGCTTTACCTTGTACTTCCCTTATTTCAGTGAGGATGACCATATTTGTTAAAAAGCTATTTCTTTCTTTATAAAATGTATATTGGTCTACTTCCCCATATTTTCTATTGGATTACTTGTCTTTTTTCTTATTGATCTGTGGAAACTCTTTATATATTAAATAATACACATTGTCATCTATCGTATAAATTGAATTTTGATTATCTTTTTCCTTATGAATATCTTATGTGTTTATGTAGAATTCCATTTTTTATAGTATGTTGACTATATAAATATTTTCATGGTAAAACCTTTGGCAGTGATAGATATGTTCATTGTCTTGATTGTGCATGTACATATATGTCAAACATACCAAATTATATACACTTTAAATATGTGCAGTTTATTGTATGTCTTTATACTTCAATAAAATTGTTTGAAAAATTGCTATCATACATTTTTTTCTTCCACTATATATTCTAACTTGATGGTGTTATGTATACTTGATCAAATATATGAAAATTGTTAGTTCCTATATATTATTTGGTATCCAGCCATCTTATTAAGTTCTCTTACCCTTAAAATAGATTTTTAGTTCTTTAGTTTTCCAGGTAAAACTTAGCTTTCCTCAATTTTTCCCTCCCCTTCTAATTATCTCTCCTATCTTCACATTCATAATGCACCAATATTTAAACCTAAGGATTGGGTTTAGAAACACATGGAGGATGGCTGCCCATTCAGGCACAGAGTGGGCTAGGTTCTCTAGGTGAGGCTGAGACAGCTAACTTAGGGCAGGCCTACATTGACTGTGACCTCATGTGAGTGGGAGAATGTCACTGGTCTTTGTCAGGCTCAGAACAAATGTACCCAACATAAAAGTAATGAGGAGAGATCAAAAAACACTATGAAAATGGCCAACAAACACATGAAAAGATGCTCAACATCACTAATTACTAAAGAAATGCAAATAAAAACTGCAATGTGGTGTCACCTCACACCGGTCAGAATGGCCATCATTTAAAAATCTACAAACAATAAATGCTGGAGAGGGTGTAGGGAAAAGGGAACCCTCCTGCATGGTTGGTGGGAATGCAAATTGACACAGCCACTATGGAGAACTAAAAATAGAACTACCATATGACCCAGCAATCCCACTACTGGGCATATACCCAGAGAAAACCATAATTCATAAAGAGTCATGTACCACAATGTTCATTGCAGCTCTATTTACAATAGTCAGGACATGGAAGCAACTTAAATGTCCATCAACAGAGGAATGGATAAAAAAGATGTGGTACATATATACAATGAATATTGCTCAGCCATTAAAACGAACGAAATTGGGTCATTTGCAGAGATGTGGTTGGGCCTAGAGACTGTCATACAGAGTGAAGTAAGTCAGAAAGAGAAAAACAAATATTGTTTATTAATGCATATTTGTGGAATCTAGAAAAATGGTACAGATGATCTTATTTGCAAAGCAGAAATAGAAACACAGACATAGAGAACAAATGTATGGACACTAAGAGGGTAAAAGGGTGGGGGGATGAATTGGGAGTTTGGGATTGACATATATACAGTATTGATATTATGTATAAAATAGATAGCTGATGCTCTGTGGTGACCTAAATGGGAAGGAAATCAAAAAAGAGGAGATATATGTATACGTATAGCTGATTCACTTTGCTATACAGTAGAAACTAACACAACATTGTAAAGCAACTATACTCCAATAAAAATTAATTAAAAAAAAAAACACTATGAAAGATGAGGTGTTAGAATGTTAGTCCAAGATGGAATGGAAGAATCCCAAACTCCAAGCTCAATTGAGTCAGACACATAATACCAATACTAAACACAGGAAGAGGGCTGTGGAGAACTGAAAAGGGCATGCCCAAGTTTTAAAGCACTCACCTGGTGAAAAGAAGACACCTCTAATGGCTCATAGCTGAGGTCAGAATTGGACATAAATGAGCAATGAATCTGGTCAGAATCTTTTACTATTCACTCATTCGATCAGCCAACATTTATTAAGCAAGAACTATGTCAAGCATTGGGGATATAATGTTAAATAAGACCCAACCCCTAATTAAAAATAGTTTGTAATCTACTTAGAAGACAAAACATCTAAGTGAGAAAGTAAAGTGAGACTCCCAGATGAGGTTTTATGTAACTGGGTCTTGGCCAAACAAAGTATAGGATTAAAGAGCAGGTATAAGACCCACTTCACCAGTACTGGGCTGTGATGATGTTGTCTCATTCCCGAGACAATGGATAAGGGGTCCCTATCCAGCTTGTTTTGCTACAGAAATGTGCTCAGCAATGAACATTTTGATCCAGTAAATATCTAGGCTCAACTGGAAGTGTAACAGGAATACAAAACTTTGTCTTTTTCACAATTTCACTTATGGCCAGTCCCATGTCCCCTTAGACGTGTGAATATAAAGAATGTGAGATGTTTTTCATTTGACACCCTCCAGAATCCAAGCGTGACAAGGATTTGTTGATATGTTGGATATTTATATTTCTGAATAAGATGCAGAATCAACATTCAGCAGGGTTTGAGGGCAGTAGGAATAAGCGGGATCTGGCTTTCTCTTATTCTTTCCATCCCTCTCTGTCTTGGCTCTCCCATGCTATGAGGAATGCTTCTGGAACCATTCATTGAGAACAGAGACCCAGAAGTGCAGCTGGGCCCTGATGTTGGACAGTGAGATGTCACTGCCTTCCTGTTCAGTATCTGGGGTTGTGAGAAGGAATGGACTTGCCTAGGGACTTATTTTTTCTTTGGAGTAGCCCAGTACACACATAATCAATGGTCTCTTCAGTAACCTCAGAAGGAACTGAGAAAATATAACCCTCGTTCCCTCTTCTGTCTCATGTCCTCATGGATTTAGAGCAAACTTTCTACTCTTGCCTTCCACTCTGGTAAAGCATTGGCAACTCTTCCTCCCTCTGTCAGCTCTTCACTTTGATTTAGGGCCAGGGAGCAGACATTATAAGGACGGGTAAAAACAGAGCATGGCACATTAGCATTTCCAGTCTACCACATCGGGGATCTCAGCGTTTTCAATATATATTTAAAATAACGGAGAGAGACAAGCTGCTGCCTTCCCTCAAAATTGCCAACGTATGCCCAAGATCTCCTGCATTTTGCATTGTGTCAGTCTGTGTCAGAGGTTTCAGGAAAGGTAATATAGAAGACGAATGAAAGTCTATCACTGCAGTGCCAAGATGAAAAAGTGACAGCTCATAATGAAAAGAAAAATAGTTTCCATTTTGGGCCTCTGTAAGTAAGAAAGTGACAGAGTCTTGGGAACTGTGAGCCTGAAAAATGGTCCTTTTGACAGACATGCCTGTAAGTGAGAGGGCCCTGGATATAATACCACCTATAATAGAGGGAATAATGATTATTTTAGGCATTGCATGATTTTGAATAAATCCTTGACTACTCCCCAGAAAATGGAGTTGAAAGGAATCTGGGAAGAGTGGTGGGTTAATTTAAGCAATAAATGACCACATTTTTTTAATCTTTTAAGTCTAAGGTGGTTAAATTTATTTCAGAAATAATCAAAAGCCAATAGTATTAATAAAAAGAATTTTACCTCAGAAATGATAAGAAAAAATGTCACTCTAGAATCTTCCTTCAGGATTTTGTTTCCTTGTGGCCAAATCTTTTGGAATTAAGTTCTAGATTGGCTATAATAATTCAGTGTTTGTAAACTAATTGAAACCTAAATTCAAGTTGAGACAACAGAATAAAATACTGATTTTTTAAAAAAAGTTAATACCAAATTTCAAGATGCTTGGGATTGCCTGACAAACTACTTTCATTTTTCTTTAATAGCTGATATTACTTAGATGCAGCCTCAGGTGTTAGCCCATTTGCAGTGTTTGAAATGTCTTACCCTGAATAATTTCCTTATCTACTGACACAAACACTACCAACTCATTTAACAAACGCTGGGTTGGTGGTGCTTTCCTTGTGCATTTGCTCTACTGAGAATGCACGTTAGTGTATTGATTTTCTGAAACCACGCTATACAAAATCTGTGTAGGAATTGAGGCTCCTAGAGTTTCCACTCTCTCAGTTTCAACCATAAGCTAAAAAAAATAAATGATGACTAAAAGGAGTGATTGCCGCCTATTGAAAGCTGAATTGTGGAGCTGGAGAGAGAATACAAAATTACTTATCACAGTCTTAGAGCTGGAAGGGGCATAGAGGTCTGGGCTCCTTTTAGCACTCCTAGTGGCAGGGAGCTGGGTGCTCCTCACATGCCAATTCCATTTTAGAGCAGATCTAATTATCAAATGAGCTTGCTGATTCTATATTAATATCAATCTTCCTCTGACAGGCATTCTTTGGTTCTGTCTAGCCTCTAGAAATGCAGGGAAAGGACCTATCCTCCCTTCAGATGATAACCCTGCACTTGTTTGTAACTATCTACATAGTTCCCATTGGATGACCCTCTTCCCAATCTTTTCCCCAAAGGAAAAAGAAAAGATCACCAAGAAGAGCCATGAAGGTGAAAGGACTCAGGAATGCAGAGCCCATCTGCTTCCTGGGTGTTCTCCCAATATGCTGCTCCCTCCAGCCCTATCCTCCTACAGTGACCATGTGCTTATCCACTTACAGTTTTTGTGATCAGGCCAATCATTTTACTTTCCGAGCTTCTTCTGTAGAATGGAGATAGTTCCTATTTGGCCCAGTTTTTATGAAAATGGCATCAACACGTAAAAAGTTCCTGGCAAATAGTAGGTATTCAGTAAGTAGCAGTCCCTGTTTCCCCAAGGCTTAAGGTTGAGTTTGTTACCTTTGTTTCCTGGATAAATGTCACATAATAGTAACTCTGAAAATATCTGGGGAGGTAAGAAGGGAGGAAAAGGGAGAAAGGGCATTTCAATTCATTTTACAACGGGGATTGGAGGGCCAGGGAAAAGCAGGAGTGTATAAACTGAGTTCTTTGCTTTCCTTTATTTCATTTTTAGACACACTATGTCCCTAAGTTACAGCGGTGCTGGGTGCTGTAACATAGTGCGTGAGGCAATCACTGCCATCTGCCCTTCCAAAGAATATTCCTGAGCAAAAACCAAAATAGGAAAGATAATGAATGGCACTGGAGAAAGTATATTTTGGCATAAGCAGTCTCAGAAAGATAAAGACTAAAATTCTGTGTGATTACAAAGAAGCAGGTTCTGATGCTGAGATTTATTAGTCAGGGACAATCTGTCCAACTAAGTGCAGGCAGCTTCCACTCTCAAAATAAAAAACCGGAACGGACAAAAGACAAGGAAAGAGATTGTATTATGCCGGGAACAATGCAACTCTGAAAAGATGGCGAAGAGATGCCCTGATAGAACTTCCATCTCTCATGCTCGTTCAGCAAGGACAAACAGAGAAAACTAGTGTTTTCACAGGATGCTGGGAATAAAGAGAATTTCCTGAATGGAGGTTACTGCTAATCAAAGGGGGGCGCTATGTGCACTCTTGAGTTCAATATGCAAAGGATTTGGGGACAGAATAGGGGACAAGAATATTTCTCTAATGCTCAGTTTTTGCCTCACACTCTCCTGTCTGCTTCCTGTTGGTTTGCTGATCTCCAGCCCTATCCGTTTAGCTCCTACAGTCCCCATCACCCACTCTGCTCTCATTGTTTATAAATGAGACCCACCTCACCACCATAACCAAACAACACACACGCACACACACACACACACACACACACGACTAGGTTTTGTTTGTTTGCTTACTTTCCAGAATGAATGGTACAGAAAAAAAAAGAAAAAAATACCATAAAAAAGAGTTGTGTTGATGAAAAGATGGTGTCAGATCAAGGAGGGGGATAGGACTTCAACTGAAACCTAAAGTAAGGATCTGACTTAGATAAACAAAGAGGAGAAGGAAGCAATTTCCTACATTTCTACTAGAGCAATCTGCCCACAGACAAAGGAATGTCCTCTTGCTGATTCTATCAAGATAGGCCCCATATTTAGCAGCCATTTAGTGTAGTGAATCATACCTGGTGGAGGCTTTCAAGATTCATATAGAATACCCAAAGCCACTCTTGGGGCTGCCTGTAATTTCAACCTTAATCAAATACATGGATTTGAGTTTGTCCTGAATTTTACTCCTAGCATTCTGGCCTAAATGGCAAAATGGAAAGTCATGAACTCAGTCAATGAAAATCCAGATCACTAAGTTTGGCAGGTGTGCCAGTTATTAATTTATTACTTCTTGACTCAAACACACCTTTTTTGTCCTACGTAATGATACTAGAGCTGGGCATTGCACATGACATCTGTTCCTTTCAACTGGGCATTGCAGGACTGGATCTTAGCTTCAAGGGCCCTTGTCTAAGTTTCTGAGTTCCTTCTTGTTTTCTTTTTTTTTTTTCAACCTTAGGGTGTAGTTGTTTTCTGTATTGCTACCTCTGTTACCCCCTAGAGCTCTTGTTTAGCCCTTTTAGTAGTCAATTTAGTATCAATTATTCACACTAAGTTTACCCTTTAATAATACTGTATTGTACATTTGAAAGTTGTTAAGAAAGTAGATTCTAAAAGTTCTCATCACAAGGAAAAGAATTGTAACTAGGTGAGTTGATGGATTTTAACTAAACTTGTGATAATCATTTAGCAATATATACATACATTAAATCATCATGTCATACACCTTAAATTATACAATGTTATATGTCAATTATATCTCAATAAGACTGGAAGAAGTTACTCTGTTCAAAAGGATTTATATGGTTTCTGTCTCCTAACTGGATCCTGACTAATAAGCAGGACTTGTTTTTTCTTAAGGGAGAGCACATTTCCTTTAATCTGTGAGACAGAGGTAGACATGGGGGTGGAGATGAAGATGGAGATACCTTTAGTCATTAGTCTAGTCCTCTAAACTTTTTAGCCGTTTTACCAACTTCCATTATAGATATTGTGTTAATGATTCTTGCTGTGCTATTGACTCACCTGTTCGCTCTCAGATCCATTCCCTGCCCTTACCCTTCTCTGCTTTGTATCATAGGATCTGAATCACAGTTTTTGCCAACCAGTTTCTGGTTAAGTTCAGCCAGTGGTGGGAAATTGGAAAGTAGGAAAATGGGAGAGGCCTTGGGTATGCTTTCTCACTCCCCATGTCAAGCATCTTAAACAGTGCTGCCTCCTTCTTTTTGGTTGAATCTCTCAAAGTTTCAATTCCTTCCAGGCAGTTTTGGCCCTTGGGCTCTATTAATACCACCATTCCCTTTGGTCGCTCCAATCCTGTAGTAATAGCATCTTCCTACAGTAGCTAATATCTGGCTTTAGGGTTTTTTCAAGATCTTTTTAACTAGTTGCCCAAAATAAATTTCTACATTTGAACAACCTTGTGGTGGCTCTGTTTTCCTAATTAGATTCCGATATACCTCTCACATAACCTTCCTTAATTCATGTAGCTGAATGTTCTTTAATACCATCAAATATATTCTATTTCTTACTTAATTTTCCTAGACAGTGTCATGGCTGCTTCAGAAGGAATGTCACTTAATTCCTCATTGAGCACATGTATTCTGTTTTCTGTCACCCTCTTCCTGATTACTTTGAGCAAGAATCATGAAAATGAGGAAATAATAAATACAATCAGCATTTCTTCTTGCAATTCTGCATCATCACAGAGCACCTCCACATGCTCAAAGAAAGGAAGAATGAATGAAAAACTCCTTTAAAGGCATCTTTTTCCTAAAATATCTAAGTAATTCAGGCAAATATGTTTCTTCCTCTTTGATTTATGTCACTGGTCTAAATTCCCACCTGAGATGGAAATAAGCAAGAGGAACAGGAGGACCTGGAAAAGAAAGAGGATAAGAGGAGAGAGAGGACATTAACAGCAACTTCTATTAACTGAATATTATTAATATATGTTTTTCCTTTAATTCTCACAACAGTCCATGAGTTGGATATAATTTGTATCCCTATTTTACAGACAAGATAACTAAGGGTCAGAGAAGTTAAACAACTTGCCAAAAGTCACCCACTGAGCCAGTGTGTTAGGCCTGGTATTTGAACATAGCTCTGCTCAAACTTAAAGCCCAGTCGATATGCTTTGATAGGAGACAGGGAGAGGGAAAGCCTGGGGTTGAGCTAGAATAACATAATGAAGACCTCAGGGGCTGTCACAAAAACCCAGAGAATGCCAAGATAAAATTTGGAAGAGAGAGTCCTGAAACAGAGTGGGAGAGGCTGAGAGCAAAGCCTGCCTAAGCCTGATAGTCTAGAAAGAACATAGGGAGAGAAGGGGTACACAGGCAGCAATCGTACAGAAAACATTGTGCAGGGGAGAAATGGCCACACATGAGATATGAGCTTAGCTCCACAATGACATCCACAAGGCCAAGGTGTCTTTTTAACATATGCCATCCCCCTAATAGAAAGGTAATTGCTTTGGTACCCTGGTGGAGAAGAACCTTCAGTTTGGGTACCTTATTAAGATATCAACAGACACTGGAGAGTTCAGAGAGGAGCAGGGAGATGATTACAGGGGCTGGAGGGGTTGATTTATGAGGCAAGATGGAAAGACTAGTGCTGTTACCGCTTGGATAAATGATAGCTAAGGGAGGCATAATGATATCTATAAATATTTGTAAGGCGGAAGCAGTGAGAAGAAAAGGGACTCATGTGATACTGATGGAATACAATACCATCCGTTTCCCTTTGCTGAACTACCAGGAAAAACTTTCTGACAGCAATGTCATCAGAACCACAGAAAAATCAGCCACAGGGGAAAGGGTGAAAGTGACAGCCCAGGATCACTTAAGACTGAGCTTCAGGAAAAACTGCAAAGTGTGTTGAAGGGCATCATCCGCCCAATTCAGGAATGGATTGGAGAGGCCCTCATAGAAACTGTGGGATCTATGGGGTCCAGGGCTCTTCTTTCACCAGACGCCTCTGAACCAGTCAGGTTTATTCACTGTGTCTTTGTTCAAACTTTCCCCTTACTTTGGAACACAACTCCTATCCCCAGTCGGTATCTCCCCATTGTATGTTGAAGTGAGCGCCTCCTGTAGACCAGGCACTGAGCTGGCGTCAGGTGTGGATACCAGACAATCATTGTCTTCAGGATGATAGTTAACTGGAAAGTCAGTCAAGTAAACTCATAAGAAAATACAGTATGATGAGTGAGATTATAGACAGTGGTCCAGGGTCCTCTAGGAATAAAAGAGGAAGCCCCTAATCCAGACAGGGGCTTGGGGTGACAATTTCTGAAATGTGACAATGTGTCATGAAAACAACAATGGTTAAGAAATATCCCCCATCCTTTTGTGTTCTGGGAAGTGGCTTACCACAGAGAACAGTGCCTCCCTGGCTTAGATAAGACGGGCCACTTCACTCTTTTCCACAACTTCCCGTAAGACCTGCACATGAGTCACTTCTTTACCTGTGACAAAGCCACTCTCAGACCTTGCCTCTTCTACCTGAACCTGCTGAAAAGCCAGACACAGACCCTCCAACTCCCATTCTTTTGTTCATGAATTAGTAACTGAAATTAGAAATTGTCCTCCTGAAATTAGCTAGATATATTTCCTGTTCAGTTGACTGGGACTTTCAAAAACAATCCCAACTGTAAAATCACCCCACCTGTAATGTGTCCACTCTTTTCTTGTAAAGTCTAAGAAAAAGACTCTGCTGAGACACATTGATCTTCAGGTCTGGAGTGTTCTCCCTACTGCAATAGCTTGAATGAAATAAGTTTTCTTACTAGTTTCTCAGTTTCTTGAAGAATGACTCGCAGGCAAGGCAAGGGGAAGAGGAAACATGAAGAAAGGAGTTCCAAGGAAAGAAAGTACACTGTACACAGGTCCGAAGCAAAGAGGCAGAAGAATATGTTAAGTGGAACTGCCATGATGACTGAAGGGTCATTTCTGGGGGTGGGGTGAGAAATGCAATGAGAAAGACATCATTTATTAAAGGACATGACCCTAGCCAAGTATCTTTTCTGACTCAGACTCCTTGCTGTAAAAATGGAGGAAAAGATAATAACTACCTCATGAAGGAGGTCACATGGGCAAGTTCTGGCACGTGGAAGATGCTTAGTAACTAAGCAGCATCCCCAGGACAGACCTTTGCATGTGGTGGATAGACAAGAAATATTCCTTAAATGGTTGGTAGACAAAGGTTCCCACATCACCTGCTACACTCAAGTGAATTAGCACAGCCAATTCTCTTGCCACATGATTAGAAGCCAGCACAGACTGACCTTGATGCCCCAGAGTCTGTGCTGTGAGAGTCCTACTCTGGCTTAAGACACTCCACTGTGGTTCAAGCTTCTCAGAATGCAAACAAAAGCAGATCACATTTCCCTCCAGAGTGTAAACACACCTACATTCTCAGAGCAGGTTGACCATACTCTGTACCCTAGAACTGGGGTGGGGTCAGTCTGGTGTGAGAGCCTCATGGCTTACACAGGACACTGCCTGTGCATGGTCAACTTGACCGTGTGCAGAGCCAGCCCCAGCCCCCTGCACAGCCACTTGTGGCAGCTGCAGTTAGTATGGGTGATTGGTTATGAGGGATAAAAACAGTTTTCCCAAACCAACTGTATTCAATGCAACATATTTTTCGTATGTTTAATGGAACAGAAATTTTTATTTTAACCGACTATTATGGGCATTACTAGTGTTCTGCAAAGGAAGCAGAAACCTGGTGGGGAGAGATAGCAGGTAGAGGAATTATATTATTTTTATCATAAGATTAGGGCACTCTGTGTTCTTCTCCCCCAAGGCTCCTTTCTCTCCCTCCCAGCCTAGAAAAACAAGAGATTATAGATGGAGGCTCCCGCTGTACAAAGCCCCAGCTCCATTAACCCTTCCTCCATTGCAATCCAGGCACCAGAGATCCTATTATTTAATTCTAATGTACTGTTTTTCCACTGCCTGGCTCTGGGAGATCCAGATTCTTGGCGCCACAGACTCAAGCATCAGCCAAAGCAATAAAGAGGAGACAATTCTTCATTATCATCCCTGGAAGCTACTCAGTGACAATGAGGGAACTGTGGTTTGGGATTGTTTGTGTTTCTGTATATATATTCAGAACACATGTCCTGAAGTTGTGGTTTTAGTGACAATCAGCTTTATCTATTTTAACCATCCTCCTCCTCTACTTTGCTTTTAAAAACTGGCACTTCCACAAGATAAACAAAGATGACAAACTTGAGAAGGAAAGTCTTTGAGACAAGTATGTCCTCTCCCTCAGTTCCCTCTTCCTCTTTAATTCCCACCACAGCCCTGATAACCTTCTGTTCCTCGTCTCCTCTCACCCCTCCATCACTGTCTCAACTGTCATTTTTCTACAGATATAAAGGAAACCCTGGTTATAAATCAAGGTTCTAATCCTCATGGTAACCTTACCAAGCTGTATAAATGTGGCTAAGTCAATCAAGCAAGGCCAGAAAAACCAAAGGCAATCCCACAGAGTAGTCTCATGCTTGAAGCAAAATCCAGATAAACTTTCCCTGTGGTAAGGTGGACAAGTTTGTAGGATCATGTTGGCACAGAAGATGAAGTCCAGTGTATATTCCATTCTCGCATCTATGTTCCCCATCATGGTTTGCTTTTTGTATGTGAGCTTCAGTTTCAGTCAGTGTTTGGAGTCATGAAATATACTCCCTGGCTCAGAAAGCTGCAGTAAAGCGGACTCAGTTCTTTTCAGCCTGGCTCTGATGTTGCAAACCATACCTCTTGGAATTTATAAACATATCACAGATGCTGAGCAGGTGAGCTTTGAAAAATGGGGTTCCGTCAGAAAAGCGATTTCTGACTCCAGCCAGAATGAGTGATTACTTTGATAACAAATTAAAACGAGCTTGGAAATTGGAAATTACCAGAATTAAGCTATCTCCAGTGAATGACTGAGCTCCCCCCTTCAGTACTTTTTCTTCTATATTAGCCATAAACATGAGCTCTTCATTAATAGAAATTGGTTCATTGCTACTGGCCACAAGGGGAATCTATCGGCTGTGTGGCACTAACTCTCAACCTGATCAAGAAGACAACTTGTTCTTAATGTGAGTGCTTTCTTAGGAACTTAAAAATTCTTTATATCCCCTTTGGCTTCTTGCATATGAAGCCAATTGCAATGTTCTACTTTTAAATGTTCAAATATTTTCTCTGTATGGGATGTTTATGGCACCAAATAATTTCTAGATGATTACTTTTTTTAATAACTATCTAATTACCATATCAATCAGAAACATCCTTTTGGCTTGTAGAAGGTACCAAGGGACAGAGGTAAGAAACAAAGATATTCCTGTTGCAAACCACTTGCACAGAACTTCCAAGCTTCCTATTCAGAATGTACAGAAGTATTGCTGAATGGAAGGCGTTTCATCCTCAGTGAGTGAGTAGAAGATGGTCCAGCCTCCTCACTAACTGACTGCTCAGCATTCAAAATGAAATGGGTGTCCTGTGACTGCCCCAATTCCTCAGTATCAGGACACAATTGAATAACCTTTTTGTACTTTAACTTCATATGAAGGAAAATGTTGCTGTTTGGTGATGACTGTATTCAAACATTTTCTGTTATTGCTTTGTTTATTGATCCCTGACCTGTATGTGATGGACTTACATGGTGATAAAACAGAGAGATTAGGGAATTCCCTGGTGGTCCAGTGGTTAGGACTTGGTGCTTTCACCGTCATGGCCTGGGGTTCAATCTCTGGTCTAGGAACTAGGATGCCACAGCGGCACGGCAAAAAAAAGCCAAAAAACAAAAAAAACCCAAAGGGGTTAATTTTCCAAAGCAGGTGTTACTTTATATTTGTCTTAGCCTTGCCAAGCTGCCATTTCATCAAATGACCCTTGCCATCTATTTACCTATCAGTTGTCTAAATCACAAAGGTGGGTTCCTTGATGCCATCTCCCTTCTCCCTGTGATGGTTTCCATGGATAGGTAGGATATGGAAATGATCTTGATATCTATTCTAGCTCTCCCTCACTCATTCTTGTGGCAAGAATGTATGTGGGGTGTGTGTGTGTGTGTGTGTGTGTGTGTGTATGTGTGTGTGTGTCAAGAAACAATGAAAAATAGCCAGTAAGAATTTCCCAAAGTATTGAGTGTTTCATTAGTGGACATGTACCAATATTTTATGTTTTATGTGATGGTAATTTTCCTGCTTCTCTTTCATACTAAGCTTGATGGACAGGCCCTTCTTTAATGTACAAATAATCTTTATGACCCTTGTAAGCAGGTCTGATGATACTCAGCTGAGTAATGTACCAGAACTGAAATTTCCATCTACTTGATGTTTTGCACAGGGGTTTTGATGAAGTCACTGTCACCTGCTATTAACTTAATATCAAGTCTTAATAGATATTAAGTCTCACCATCTCCACGCTGTTGGGGTCCAAATTAATTAAGAAGTAAAAATTCTGCACATAAATCCTCACTTCCCAGGGAGGTAAAAAAGTGTTTAACCTCATTTGAGAGCTCTGAGAGCAGCCTGTGGAAGAAGGTACACCTGAAAGACACACCTAAGAAGTCTGTGCATCAGTGAGGAAACCAGAGTCCCTGCAAAGTTGGGTTCACTTCCTTATGCTCAGCCCTGTACCCTTTTTCTCATCATCCTCACATTTATTCTCAAAATTCACTAGATTCTTCACTTAGTGCCTTATGGTACTAAGTTATGGGGGAGCAACAAAACATCCTCTAAAAAGTAAACTCTTAAAGTATCAAATGTATTAAAAAAATCAAGTGGGGTGTGGGGTGAGACAAGCTAAATGTCTTCCAATCCTGATATCCTGTAAAATGTTGAGAACTATTAAAAATATAAGAATTTTTAAAATTTACTCAATAGTCTTTTGGTATTACCTAAAATTCCACCTTCAGAAATAAATTTCTTATTAAATGATAATATCCTCAGAGCGGCAGGGGAAGGGAGGAGGAGTAGGAGAGGAATAAAAAAGCTTCATCTCTGTTAGGCACATACAACTTCATGATTAGAATCTCACTAATAGAGAAGACAGGGTGTTTCAGAGAACATGGGCTAGTGGAACATCCTATAATAGTTGAGAAGATGGTGATTGGTCTTTCCAAAGGTTTGGTAAAGCAATGAAGATAACTTTGCCTAAGTCAAAGTTTTTTTATTTTTTATATTTATATAAATGTATTATTTATATTTTATTTGTTATTTTTGTATTTTATTATTTTTTATTGAGATATAATTGGCACTTAATGTTGTTTAAGGTGTACAGTGTGTTGATTTGATACATTTATACATGCAATAAGCTTACCACCTTAGCCTTATAGCTAACATCTCTATCACCTCACATAGTTATCATTTCTCTTTTTGTGGTGAGATCATTTAAAGTCTAGTCTCTTAGTAACTTTGAAGCATATAGCACAGTACTGTTGACTATAATCACTATGCTGTGCTTCAGATCTATAGAACTTATTCATCTTCTAATTGCAAGTTTATACCTTTTCTCCAGCAACTCCCCAGTTCCAATTCTTCATTGCAGATCTACAAGGACAAGAGAAGAAAACAGGGATAAGGAGTAACATTAGGATCTACAAACGGAAAAATTTGGAAAGAAAGATAATAATTAAATGCTCAGAGATACTTAAAAACCGCATTAACATATAGAGCCTTTAACTTTAATTGCTTATTGGATGCTAACAAAACAAACAGATTTCTCATTTCACCCTTTCTCCTAAAATCTAAATCTACTCTTTGAAAGCTTCCCTTAGGTCCTGTTGGATGTTTTTTGTTGGTTCTAGCCTCCATTTATTTGATTCTAACTGCCCAAACCTATAACTCTTCTCTAGCCAGATTTCTACCTTTAGCCCCTACAGCCAATTACCAGCCCAGGTGAAGCATGGGAAGTGCCTGGAAGTTTGTGTTCCCAGGCCCTTAGTCAACAACTGACAGCTAGGGCTATGGGAGTATGAAAGCCTCCTACCCTCAAGTGGGATGAACCCGAAGGCATGACTTAAACTGCAGAACTTTCCTGGGTCAGCCTGAAGTTACCCTTCACAGGTCCCTGCCTGAAATCTCATCCTTGCAAGGCTTTATCCCTTTTCCTGAATTGTTTCCCCCACTTCTTTACTAGATTCTTCCTCATAAATCACTTGCACACAATTCACCATCTTAGGGCCTTCTTCTGGGGAACTCAACTAAGATACACTGCTGCTGGATGTATCCACCTGAAGATCTGGATGAAAACTCCAATTTATTATGTCCAAAGCCAGGGTATCATCATGCCTCACTTATCTCTTTCCCCTGCCATTTCTGTTAGGAATGCAACATTCTCATAGCTACCCAGGCACAAAGCTTTAGAGCCATTTTCTATTATTTCTTTTTAGTTAATAAATTAACATTTTCATTACATTTTATAGTTTATAAAAAATTTTCATGTATTTAATAACTTTTTATTTTCAAAATAAACTAGAAAACTATAGGCCAGATTTGATCATATCAGCCTTAGAGTGAGGCAACAAAGTGTAAAGGAAATTAAATGGGTAGTAAATTGAGTAATTGGAATGAGGACCTCTGCCTATGACTTCGATTGACTACTTTTCTACAAAGCCAGATATTCTTCCTTCAGGACACTTCTCAGATGCTTTCTTTCTTTTTTTTTTCCTATTTCTTCCACACAACCTTGGTTTAGAGTCAGGGAGTCTGATTCCTCCAGCTCCATTTTTTTTCCTCCAGACTGCTTGGGCTATTCGGGGCCTTTTGTGTCTCCATACAAACTTTAAGACTTTTTTTGTTCTAGTTCTGTAAAAAATGCCATTGGTAATTTGACAGGGATTGCATTCAATCTGTAGATTGCTTTTGGTAGTATAGTCATTTTCACAGTATTGAGTATTCTTTCTCAGGTGATAGTAGTCATCTCCTAAAGGGGGTTACTCTTTCTTCTTGTTTCATGTCTCTGTCAGATTAAGATCCCTACATCACAGCTTTTTCTCACTTCCCTATGATCTGGATCCTGCAGACATTCCTAGCTTCAACTTCCCTCTTCCTCTGTAACTAATTCTAGAGTTTATTTGTTACTAAATCAGAGTTTAGCTATATTTAATAATACAGAAAGGGGTACCTTGAAGATGGATGCTGCTGTAACAAACACATAAAGTGTATGCCGCTGACATAGCAACCTAGCAATGAGAGGTGATAAGAGTGATGCAAGAAGCTGGAAAGATGGCTATGCCTGTTAATGCAATGGAAAACTCTTCATAGAACTGTCACTTGTTATATAACTTGGAAGGCAGATCACATGCCTAATGAGATAGGCACTGGAGGAAGAGGTTGGTAAACTTAAAGTTAGTAGTGTGTGTTGAAAAGGTGATTAGTTTCTAGTCGATGGGTTGTCCGCAGAAGTGACGAAGTTGCCTCTAGGTCTGCACCTAAAATCCATCCTATGCAATCCTTTAGCTTTCTTTTCCTCCATAGGGACCCTGGAAGCCTTATGTAGAAGATGGCAAAATCTTGAGATGGAAAGATCCTAGACCCCAACAACTGTTGGAGGACTTATCTCCAAGGAAAATAGCCAGGACTGGCACTGGACTCTGAAATGAAAGGGAAGTAACCTGTTACTGTGTTAAACCCTGAGATATTGCAATTTGTTTCGATACCAAGGCATACCCTAGACCATCCTGTTTGAAAGCCTGCAATGCCTACATCTTCTATTCCAACTCCTAGCAGAGTACTATGATAGAGGTAAATGTTCAGTGCTTGTTAAATTAAATAGAAACAAAAACTCATATCATGAACTGATTGTGATGAATAAAAAATAGACAGCCATTTATGGATAATAGTGCACAATAACTACATAAATAAGAAATAAATATCAAGGAAGAAAATGATGATTATGTTTAATATCTCTAAGTATTCTTAACAGCTATGAATTGAATTATTCAATTATAACAAAGTGAAAAGAAAACAATAATTAGTTGAGACATTTTCAGAAAATACTCATCACAATTCTCCTAAAATGTTTTTATTGGGCTTCCCTGGTGGCTCAGTTGTTGAGAATCTGCCTGCTAATGCAGGGGACACGGGTTCGAGCCCTGGTCTGGGAAGATCCCACATGCCGCGGAGCAACTAGGCCCATGAGCCACAACTACTGAGCCTGCGCATCTGGAGCCTGTGCTCCACAACAAGAGAGGCCACGATAATGAGAGGCCCGCGCACTGCGATGAAGAGTGGCCCCTGCTTGCCACAACTAGAGAAATCCCTCGCACAGAAACGAAGACCCAACACAGCCAAAAATAAATAAATAAATAAATAATAAAATGTTTTTATTTATGTAAATCTTTAAGTAAATGGATGAAATGTATATAAGCTACACTCTTTATAACAAATTTATTGTTTTCTTAGTTAATGCAATAAAAATATCCTGGTGGTTATTTCTTCTTTTAAGGGGACAGAAAATATTAATTAGTAAACAATGTTAGCAAACAGCTCAGAGTAAGGGAAGTCAGGCTTGCTGGGGTGTGTGACAGCCACAGCACTCGAGACTGGGTTCATTAAACTGCTTCTTCAATGACTCTGGTTTGCAGGGTCAGGTTCTGGTGGCCCTGTCCTGCTACATTAGTCAAGGTGAGTTCCCTGAACGTGACAAAACCTGACACAGGGACATGTTACACACCAGCAGATACCACAATTCACAAACTATTAAAGTGACTTTCAGAAGCATAGCCCTCCCCACTCTGCTGACCTCCATAGCTGCCAGTTTTGTCTTTAGCTGAGTGTATCAGACTCCTTCCCCAAGTCCTACTGCTGAGAATTCAAGGATCAGTTGTAGGAAACCCAAACTAATGCATTCCAGGTCATTGTCATTTAACCTCTTTCCACTCATACCTTCTGAGTGGCCTCTTCTCTTTCTATCTATACTCCGACATCTGGATCATTAACATCCATGTAAGGAGATCACGGCTTTTTGTCAGTAGGGTCCCTTCCAGCTTCTCTTCAAGCTTTTCTGCTCCACCACTAGATTCCACCCTCACCCTGCCTGCACCCATCCCAGCCTTCCAATAATGCGTCTTGGCACCTCAGTGCTGCAGCCCCTTGCAGTGTGCCGTCTGGGCAGCCTGGGCTCCAGAATGCTGGTTCTACCTCTGGTTAGACCTCCATTTCCTCTCTGAACATTCGGACTCTTCACAGGCACACATCTGCACCTCACTCTTGCTTCTTTTGGATGTAATCAAAGAAAATCCTTCTAATATGGAGCAATGAAGATGGTCAAGAGCATGAAAAGAGCATGAAAAGCAGTGAAGCTGCTCAAGAGCATGACGGCTCTACTCTTGGGCTGTCTTTCTCAGTGTCCCAAACCGGTTCACTGTGGCTTGCAGGGTCTCTGCTGCTCTCCTAGACACACTCCTGGGCCCAAATACAGGAAATCACAGCCTCAAAGACTTTTCTGTATTTTCCCCCATGCAGCCTCCAACCCAAGCCCCAAATCATGCCCCATAAGGCTGGATTTTATGTAAATATCATGAGACAAGTGACAAGTGCAGAAACTATCCCAAAGCTTGACTATTGATAATATTAACATACACATGAACTATTTTGGCAGAGAGAAAAAGAGTGATGTTATGCCAATTGCAAAACAATTTTAAAGTGCAGCGTTATTTATTTCAAGAACTAGGGGAAATAATGAGGTGATTGTTTTCCAGAATTTCTGGAAAAATATCTCCATGCACGTTAGGGCATCTCGAGTCTGCGCAATTAGCAAGGGGATTACCCTCAATGGGCATAATGTATAATACATTTTTAAAGATGATTTTTTTCACGGATTATTTTTTTTTTTTAATTTAATTTTATTTATTTTTTATACAGCAGATTCTTATTAGTTAACCATTTTAGGCATATTAGTGTATAAATGTCAATCCCAAGGACCCAATTCATCACACCACCACCTCCCCCACCCCCACCCCCGCCGCTTTCTCCCCTTGGTGTCCATACGTTTGTTCTCTACATCTGTGCCTCAATTTCTGCCATGCAAACCGGTACATCTGTACCATTTTTCTAGGTTCCACATACATGCATTAATATACGATATTTATTTGTCTCCTTCTGACTTACTTCACTCTGCATGACAGTCTCTAGATTCATGCACATCTCTACAAATGACCCAATTTCATTCCTTTTTCATGGCTGAGTAATATTCCATTGTATATATGTACCACACCTTCTTTATCTGTTTGTCTGTTGATGGGCATTTAGGTTGCTTCCATGACCTGGCTATTTTAAATAGTGCTGCAATGAACACTGGGGTGCATGTGTCTTTTTGAATTATTTGTTCCTCTTTTTGTTTTCTCTGGGTATGTGCCCAGTAGTGGGATTGCTGGGTCAAATGGTAATTCTATTTTTAGTTTTTTAAGGAACCTCCATACTGTCCTCCATAGTGGCTGCATCAATTTACATTCCACCAACAGTGCAAGAGGGTCCCCTTTTCTCCACACCCTCTCCAGCATTTGCTGTTTGTAGATTTTCTGATGATTCCCATTATAACTGGTGTGAGGTGATACCTCATTGTAGTTTTGATTTGCATTTCTCTAATAATTAGTGATGTTGAGCAGCTTTTCATGGGCTTCTTGGCCATCTGTATGTCTTCTTGGAGAAATGTCTGTTTAGGTCTTCTGCCCATTTTTGGAATGGGTTGTTTGCTTTTTTAATATTGAGCTGCATGAGATGTTTATATATTTTGGAGATTAAACCTTCGTCTGTTGATTCATTTGCAAATATTTTCTCCCATTCAGAGGGTTGTCTTTTCATCTTGTTTGTAGTTGCCTTTGTTGTGCAAAAGCTGTTAAGTTTTACCAGGTCCAATTTGTTTATTTTTGTTTTTACTTCCATTATTCTAGGAGGTGGATCAAAAAAGATCTTGCTGTGATTTATGTCAAAGAGTGTTCTTCCTATGTTTTCCTCTAAGAGTTTTATAGTGTCCGGTCTTACATTTAGGTCTCTAATCCATTTTGAGTTTATTTTTTTGTGTGGTGTTAGGGAGTATTTTAATTTCATTCTTTTACATGTAGCTGTCCAGTTTTCCCAGCACCACTTATTGAAGAGATTGTCTTTTCTCCATTGTATATCCTTGCCACTTTTGTCATAGATTAGTTGCCTATAGGTGTGTGGGTTTATCTGTGGGCTTTCTATCCTGTTAAATTGATCTATATTTCTGTTTTTGTGCCAGTACCATATTGTCTTGATTACTGTAGCTTTGTAGTATAGTCTGAAGTCAGGGAGTCTGATTCCTCCAGCTCCGTTTTTTTTCCTCAAGACTGCTTGGGCTATTCGGGGCCTTTTGTGTCTCCATACAAACTTTAAGACTTTTTTTGTTCTAGTTCTGTAAAAAATGCCATTGGTAATTTGATAGGGATTACATTCAATCTGTAGATTGCTTTTGGTAGTATAGTCATTTTCACAGTATTGATTCTTCCAATCCAAGAACATGGTATATCTCTCCATCTGTTTGTGTGATCTTTAATTTCTTTCATCAGTGTCATAGTTTTCTAGATACAGGTCTTTTGTCTCCCTAGGTAGGTTTATTCCTAGGTATTTTATTCTTTTTCTTGCAGTGGCAAATGGGAGTGTTTCTTTAATTTCTCTTTCAGATTTTTCAGCATTAGTGTATGAGAATGCAAGAGATTTCTGGGCATTAATTTTGTATCCTGCAACTTTACCAAATTCATTGATTAGCCCTAGGAGTTTACTGGTGGCATCTTTAGAATTCTCTATGGTAGTATCATGTCATCTGCAAACAGTGACAGTTTTACTTCTTCTTTTCCAGTTTGTATTCCTTTTATTTCCTTTTCTTCTCTGATTGCCATGGTTTGGACTTCCAAAACTATGTTGAATAATAGCGGTGAGAGTGGACATCCTTGTCTTGTTCCTGATCTTAGAGGAAATGCTTTCAGTTTTTCACCATTGAGAATGATGTTTCCTGTGGGTTTGTCCTATATGGCCTTTATTATGTTGAGGTAGGTTCCATCTATGTCCACTTTCTGGAGATTTTTTATCATAAATAGGTGTTGAATTTTGTCAAAAGTTTTTTCTGCATCTATTGAGATGATTATATGCTTTTTATTCTTCAATTTGTTAATATGATGTATCACATTGATTTGCGTATATTGAAGAATCCTTGCATCCTTGGGATAAATCTCACTTGATCATGGTGTATGATCATTTTAATGTGCTGTTGGATTCTGTTTGCTAGTATTTTGTTGAGGATTTTTGCATCTGTATTCATCAGTGATATTGGACTGTAATTTTCTTTTTTTGTAGTATCTTTGTCTGGTTTTGGTATCAGGGTGATGGTGGCCTGATAGAATGAGTTTGGTAGTGTTCCTTCCTCTGTAATTTTTTGGAAGAATTTGAGAAGGATGGGTGATAGCGGTTCTCTAAATGTTTGATAGAATTCACCTGTGAAGCCATCTGGTCCTGGACTTTTGTTTGTTGGAAGATTTTTAATCACAGTCTCAATTTCATTACTTGTGATTGGTCTGTTCTTATTTTCTATTTCTTCCTGGTTCAGTCTTGGAAGGTTATACCCTTCTAAGAATTTGTCCATTTCTTCCAGCTTGTCCATTTTATTGGCATATAGTTGCTTGTAGTAGTCTCTTAGGATGCTTTGTATTTCTGTGGTGTCTGTTGTAACTTCTCCTTTTTCACTTCTAATTTTATTGATTTGAGTCCTCTCCCTCTTTTTCTTGATGAGTTTGGATATGGTTTATTAATTTTGTTTATCTTCTCAAAGAAACAGCTTTTAGTTTTATTGATCTTTGCTATTGTTTTCTTTATTACTATTTCATTTATTTCTGCTCTGATCTTTATGATTTCTTTCTTTCTGCTAACTTTGCATTTTCTTTGTTCTTCTTTCTCTAGTTCCTTTAGGTGTAAAGTTAGATTGTTTATTTGAGATTTCTCTTGTTTCTTGACGTGGAGTTGTATTGCTATAAACTTCCCTCTTAGAACTGCTTGTGCTGCATCCCATAGGTTTTGGATCATCGTGTTTTCATTGTCATTTGTCTCTAGGTATTTTTTGATTTCCTCTTTGATTTCTTCAGTGATCTCTTGGTTATTTAATAACGTATTGTTTAGTGTCCATGTGTTTGTGTTTTTTACGTTTTTCTCCCTGTAATTGATTTCTAATCTCATAGCATTGTGGTCAGAAAAGATGCTTGATATGATTTCAATTTTCTTAAATTCACTGAAGCTTGATTCGTGACATAAGACGTGATCTATCCTGGAGAATGTTCCATGTACACTTGAGAAGAAAGTGTAATCTGCTTTTTTTGAAAGGAATGTCCTATGTATATCAATTAAATCTATCTCGTCTATTGTGTCATTTAAAGCTTGTGCTTCCTTATTAAGTTTCTGTTTGGATGATCTGTCCATTGGTGTAAGTGAGGTGTTAAAGTCCTCCACTATTATTGTGTTACTGTCGATTTCCTCTTTTACGGCTGTTAGCAGTTGCCTTATGTATTGAGGTGCTCCTATGTTGGGTGCATATATATTTATAATTGTTATATCTTCTTCTTGGATTGATCTCTTGATCATTATGTAGTGTCCTTCCTTGTCTCTTGTAACATTCCGTATTTTAAAGTCTATTGTATCTGATATGAGTATTGCTACTCCAGCTTTCTTTTGATTTCCATTTGCATGGAATATCTTTTTCCATCCCCTCACTTTCAGTCTGTATGTGTCGCTAGGTCTGAAGTGGGTCTCTTGTAGACAGCATATAGATGGGTCTTGTTTTTGTATCCATTCAGCAAGCCTGTATCTTTTGACTGGAACATTTAATCCATTCACATTTAAGGCAATTATCAATATGTATGTCCTATTACCATTTTCTTAATTGTTTTGAGTTTGTTTTTGTAGGTCCTTTTTCTCTCTTGTGTTTCCCTCTTAGAGAGGTTCCTTTAGCATTTGTTGTAGAGCTGATTTGGTGGTGCTGAATTCTCTTAGCTTTTGCTTGTATGTAAAGCTTTTGATTTCTCCATCAAATCTGAATGAGATCCTTGCCGGGTAGAGTAATCTTGGTTGTAGGTTCTTCCCTTTCATCACTTTAAATATGTCATGCCACACCCTTCTGGCTTGTAGAATTTCTGCTGTAAAATCAGCTGTTAACCTTATGGGAGTTCCCTTGTATGTTATTTGTCGTTTTTCCCTTGCTGCTTTCAATAATTTTTCTTTGTCTTTAATTTTTGCTGATTTGATTACTATTTGTCTCAGCGTGTTTCTCCTTGGGTTTATCCTGTATGGGACTCTCTGTGCTTCCTGGACTTGAGTGGCTCTTTCCTTTCCCATGTTAGGAAATTTTTCGACTATAATCTCTTCAAATATTTTCTAGGTTCGTTTCTCTCTCTCTTCTCCCTCTGGAATCCCTAAAATGCGAATGTTGTTATGTTTAATGTTGTCCCAGAGGTCTCTTAGGCTGTCTTCATTTCTTTTCATTCTTTTGCCTTTATTCTGTTCCACAGCAGTGAATTCCACCATTCTGTCTTCCAGGTCACTTATCCATTCCTCTCCCTCAGTTATTCTGCTATTGATTCCTTCTAGTGTATTTTTCATTTCAGTTATTGCATTGTTCACCTCTGTTTGTTTGTTCTTTAATTCTTCTATGTCTTTGTTAAACATTTCTTGCATCTTCTCAATCTTTGTCTCCATTCTTTTTCTGAGATCCTGGATCATCTTCACTATCATTATTCTGAATTCTTTTTCTGGAAGGTTGCCTATCTCCACTTCATTTAGTTGGTTTTCTGGGGTTTTATCTTGTTCCTTCATCTGGTACATAGCCCTCTGCCTTTTCATCTTGTCCATCTTTCTGTGAATGTCATTTTTGCTCCACAGGCTGCAGGATTGTAGTTCTTCTTGCTTCTTCTGTCTGCCCTTTGGTGGATGAGGCTATCTAAGAGGCTTGTGCTAGTTTCCTGATGGGAGGGACTGCTGGTGGGTAGAGCTGGCTGTTGCTCTGGTGGGCAGAGCTCAGGAAAACTTTAACCCACTTTTCTGCTGATGGGTGGGCCTGGGTTCCCTCCCTGTTGGCTGTTTGGCTTGAGGCGACCCAACACTGGAGCCTATCCAGGCTCTTTGGTGGTGATAATGGTGAACTCTGGGAGGGCTCACACCAAGGAGTACTTCCCAGAACTTCTGCTGCCAATGCCCTTGTCCTCATGGTGAGACAGCCATCCCCTCCCTCTGCAGGAGACCCTCCAACACTAGCAGGTGGGTCTTGTTCAGTCTCCTATGGGGTCACTGTTCCTTCCCCTGGGTTTTGATGTGCACAGTACTTTGTGTGTGCCCTCCAAGAGTGGAGTCTCTGTTTCCCCCAGTCCTGTTGAAATCCTGCAGTCAAATCCCACTAGCCTTCAAAGTCTGATTCTCTAAGAATTCATCCTCCCATTGCTGGACCCCTAGGTTGGGAAGCCTGACATGGGGCTCAGAACCTTCACTACATTGGGTGGACTTCTGTGGTATAAGTGTTCTCCAGTTTGTGAGTCATCCACCTAGCAGTTATGGGATTTGATTTTATTGTGATTGTGCCACTCCTGCCATCTTATTGTGGCTTCTCCTTTGTCTTTGGTTGTGGGGTATCTTTTTTGGTGAGTTCCAGTGTCTTCCTGTCGATGATTGTTCAGCAGTTAGTTGTTATTCCCATGCCCTCACAAGAGGGAGTGAGATCACGTCCTTCTACTCTGCCATCTTGAACCAATCCCTTTCTCGGATTTTTAAAATTGTACTTCCCATTTGTAAAAAGTTTTTAAGCACACATCTCTTTTTTATATTTATAAATCATATCTGTATAATATTGTGTGATTGCATTAGGAACATTATGAAACATCTACACCAAGTAGAAATTTAAAAGGTGAGATGGGAGAGAAAGGAAAAAAGGAAAATTGTCAGCCCTCATATTTTCTCCATTTCCAGTATAGAGTTTTATATACTCCCTGAGAAACAATAATCCCACTTTGGTGATGACTATTCTAAGAAAAGTATAGTAAGTGATAGATGTTACATTAAAAGAGTCAGTGACATGATCATCATCATCCAGCAGGGAGTAGACTTGCGTAGATAGGACTTTCAGATCCTATTTTTAAATTCCTGCTCTACAGCTCAGAGTAAAGTTTTCCCTGCAGCTGGAATATGCATTAGTTGTGTCTCCCTTTACTGATATAAGTCAGAATGTATTTGTTATGGATGCCATGGTGGATCTCTCACCATTTCATCATAAAGAAATCTGTGGAGTATTCAACATTTCCCAGTCATCTTTGTCCTTGGTTCTGTTGCCTAAATTCTTCCAATTTTGATTTCTTCCTTGGGGGAATCATGGCTCCCATTCTTTCCTCTTTCTTATGGATCCATCTACCAGATCCCTCTACGGACAGATATGGAGGTGCTGACGGGGAAAAATGATCCAGGTGCCTTGGCATTTTTTATTTCCATATGATAGGCACCCACTGAAACCAGCTAAAGGGCATCGTGAGATGTCCTTGAATCTCCAGAGCACAAATAGCATTTATCTCTGGGCAGCGGGCAGCTCCAATGTGGGTTTTTGTCAACCTGTCAATTTTTTTTTTCTTAAACAGAAAGCAGAGTTCAGTAAATAAAGATAAATGATTGTGCTCCTTCTCTGCAGACCCTGGAGCTAAACTGAACAGGCCTCTTATGGTTTGGCCCTGCTTCATTGACTGTTCAGACAGCCCAGTAATACGACAGATGTACCCAGCCGTTCCCTCTTCCCCGCTGTCCATTAGATTATGCTCATTTTGTCTGAGATGCCATTAGAAGTCTCAAGGTCAAAGAAGTCACAGGGAAGAAAAGAGGATGACTAATTTTTTTCCTGCAGACTTTCATTGCCCAAAGAGCCTCCAGACAGGTGGGCTCCTGCTTTGTAAGGGGCACAGAGAGGGGGGTTCCATGCAATTTATTTGAAATAAAATGCAGGTGTGCAATTAACCCAGACACACTTCTGGCAACCAGCACAGCCCAACACTGGAAGTTTTGTTTGAATCAGGGGAGAATGTTATTTGGGATATTTTCCTAAATGACAAATGAATGGTTTGCTTGCAACAACATGTTGAGGAAGAGCTTGGGGAGAAGTGGGGGCTAACATTTCTTTCTTTTTTTCTTTCTTTTTATTTTTTTTTAGAAAAAAGAAAAAGGGTACTAATGTTTTGGTCCCAAACTGTGTTTCCCTTGGGATTTCTTGAGGATATCATGCAAACGGGGGGATTTGTCCCTGCTTAGCAGCTGTGATTATGCACGTAATGGTCCTTGAATTTATATAGTGCATTACTCCTGAGCTCAAAGCACTTAACACACATGGCCACATCATTAACACTTAGAATCATAGAATGTGAAAACTGGAGGAGACTGTGAGGATCACCTGCTTCAACTTCTCCATATACAGAAAAATGTGCAGTGCTGTTATATGGGGGCCCTTTACTTGCTTCATGCATATGAGGCAGATCATCTTTCTAAATGATGACAGAGGCTACAGTTTCTTCATTTCTAAAAGCCCTCACAGCATCTAGCATAAGCCTGGGTGCAAGAGAAAAGAAACAAGCCATACCATTGACTGGTAGTTAGAATTATAGAGTTAAATAGTTGGAAAATTAAAGACCACCTAATCTCTCCAGAAATCTAAGAGTTCTGCCCAAATGTCCAGAAAGGGGGTACACAAAAGGGAAATTATGTAAGAGGGCTCCAGTTTCCACCACTACTTCAACTAGATCCACTCTCACTAATTTTTAAATATTTTGCGAGACTATATGATATGAAGTTACTGTTTGAAAAAAGTTCTCTGTTACTTAAAATTAAAAAAAAAAAAACTTAGAAAAATCTGCCTATAGCATCCCCAAGAGATCATAATTTAACTTTCCCTTGAGCAAGTGTGGGAAAAACAGCAGAATTTAACTCCTGTTCTACTTCACCTTATAGAGTTTTGGTTGCGTGAGGCAAAGCTATGACCAAAAAGTACACAGTGATCATATGTATGTTTCTGACACCCTTGTTCCTATCCAGTTGCATTCAACAAGTGTTTATTGAACATCTTGTTATGGTTATCATTGCACTGGAATGAAGACTGTGTAGTACCAGAAAATAAACTCTTGATGAGTTTGAATGATATTTGAGCTCAGAAAATCCATAACATACATATATAACTATACATTTAAGAATATAAGCATCAATATGCACAGTTCAAAATATAAGAGAATAAACAAAAGATAAATTAGGTGAAAAGAGGGACAACCTGAAGTTCATTGTACTTGGAAGGGATCTTAGATACCATTTCTTTATCAGATGGGTAAGCAAAGACCCAGAGAAAGAACATGATAGGCTCAAGATTGCCTGTCAGAAGAAACATAACCGCTACTGACCCACAAGTCTCCCCTCCTCCAATTTAGTGTCCTTTTGTACATTATGTTGCCTTATTTAAACTATGAAGAACTAGAATTTGAGAAGAAATCAGGGTTTAAACTAGGAATGGAGAGAGGAGAGCTCATTCAGTGCAGGAGGAGGAACCAAGACGGAGTGGGCCATGACCAACTCAGCTGTGACATAAGTCAGATGACTGTAGAAGACAACTCCATCTAGCAAAAAATGTCATCAAGTAAGATCCCTGCATAAGGCACCTTGCAAGATGCAGTGAAGGTAGCAATAAAAAGATAGGTAAACAATGCGGTTTTTGCCTTCAAGGAACCCTTTCCAGAGTAAAGGGATGAAAAATACTCACAGACATCTACAATTCAAAGTAAGGTGAGCCCCATAATAGAGAGGCAATCACAGCGCTTGGCAGACTGAGAGCATCTACATACTAATGACTGTCAAATCTCATCCAGACTCAGCTCTAGTGTTCCAGACTCATACATCCAGCTACCTGTTGGCATCTCTACCTGGATGTCTTATGCTGTCCTCAATTTCAAAAGACCAAAACTGAATACATCACTGCCCCTGCTTCCTGCCTTTTCCAACCCCAATCATCCTCCTGAGTTTCTCATCTCAGCAACACATCTCAGTTTACCATCTTAGTAAGTGGCAACACCATAGCCACACCATCTACCCAGTTACTTAAGCCAGAAAGCTTGGAGTCATTCTTGACTCTTCCCTCTCCTACACTCCCTCCATCCAATCAACTCCTGGTGATTTTGCCCCTTAACTAACTCTAAAAACTTGTCCTGC
The DNA here is from genome assembly GCF_009873245.2 of Balaenoptera musculus. Lineage (NCBI taxonomy): Eukaryota > Metazoa > Chordata > Mammalia > Artiodactyla > Balaenopteridae > Balaenoptera > Balaenoptera musculus. The sequence goes on from NC_045798.1 coordinate 57,588,900, forward strand.
CAATGCCCTAGTCCTAGATGTCATTATCTCCTGAACCGTACCACCAGTGTCTTAACTCTTCTTCTTAACTTCTCCCTTCCAAACCATGATATACATTAGAACCTAAATGATCATTCTTTAATTCATATCTAATTGTATCTTTCCTCTTACCATTGCTCTTAGGATTAAGTACAAAACTACTTAACATATTACAAAGATTTTCCCCATTTTTCTCCTACTCACCTCCCCAACCTTGTTTCCCACCAATTTTCTTTCCCTTTATACTCTCTCATTTTAATATTCCATTAATAGTGGGTTCTGCTGGATTCCTTCATATTGCCATGTTTTATTCCCTTTGCCCATGGAGTTTCCCTATTCATCCCTATTGTACCTTTCCCACATGAAGTCACAAGGGCACACACAGAGACAAAACAGGAACACATGCTTCACCTAGCTATCTCCTATTCATCTTCATATTTCAGCTTAAATCTCACTTCCTCCAGAGTTTCCCGGACCCTAGACTAAGTATAGACCCATTTTCCATAGCATCCTATTTGCTCCATCATAATATGTACCGTATTTTATAGTAACTTTTTAAAATAGCTGTCTTCCTCATAGGAGTGGAAGACCTGACTTGTGCCCTGCTCTATCCCTAGAACAAACAGCACGTGCACACAGTGCTTAATAAATAATGAATGATTACTTCGTGATATGCAGAGCATTTAATCTCAGGTAAGTAAGTCTCCGAATGTTTAAAGGAGGACACCCTTTAAGTGAAAATTAGGTATATTGGAGGCAATTTAAAAGGTTCTTATCCCAGCAGGCTGGTGCCATGCCTGGATCAGACCATGGCTGAGATCATTTTACTGAGCATTAAATTCATTCACAAATGTTAATGGGTCTGAAAAAATAATAATTGCAATGGTAACAAATTAGGAGTCTGTTACACTAACTAACTTTTCTCTATTAACACAGAATTTACTTTGAAGAGCAGAAAGAGCCAAGTGAGCAGATTTCATAATTGCAGAACTTTATTTTCACTTTATTCTAACTTTCCCAGTGAAAGAGAACATAAAGAAAGCCTTTTTCAAATGGATAATTACACACCACATCTCAGGATTATGAGATACTGTGTAACCTTTTCTCCTCCTTTTCTAATGTGACTGAGTGCCATCGTTGAGCTATTCTTCCCCTTATGGGAAAAAAAGCACTTTGAGTCACTCTTCATATCTAATAGCATGCTTTCATGTTTATTAACATATACCCATAAAATGCATAATTTTTCAGTGCCTGAAGGAGCCATGTGGATCAGCTAACCCAAACTTCTATTTTAAAAAGCTGAAAGTAATGTCAAGAAAAGTTAAATGACTCCTTCTAACATGAAATTCTGGAATAAGAGAAACTTACATCAAATGAACAGTAATAGCTGCCTTTATGGAGAAACAAAGTAGGCAGTCATCCTTAGGTGTGGAAAGAGAAGATGGAGTGGAATCAGGTGTCAAAGCAAAGGGATCAAAACTTGTTTCAGAGACCTGCTTGCTCAGTTCAGATGGTTTAAGGCAAACCACTTTTTTTTTGACACTTACCATCCTCTGCACACACAGAAAGGTAAGAGAGCACAGACCTAAGGAGCATGGACGATGGAATCACACAGACTTGCCTCCAAACCAAAATGATTCCCAATCACACCATGATCCCCAAAGTATTATCTCCCCCACTCTGTTTCTTCATATGCTCATTTTTCTGCTACATTTATCTCCATTGCACTTGTCATCATCTGATTTACTGTCTATTTATTTCTTTATTATCTATCTTTCCTCATCAGCTTCACCAGAACATAAGTTCTATATAAGCAAGAAATTGATTTTGTTCACTGCTAATCCCCAATACCTAAAATAGTACCTGAAACATAATGAGTATGTAATAAAAATTGTCATGTTTGAATAAATGAAGGAATTAATGGTAATTGTATTAAATAAATGTTAATCTGACCCTGAAAAGAACATGGCTACTTTATAGTAAATGCTGAAAAGAGCCACGGGAATTGGTGCTCAAATTATTAGTCAAGATATCAGTGGTATAATTTGATGAATATTGAGTAAGATTTCCATGAAATTTCCCAAGAAGTATCTTGAATTGAAGAGCATTGGGGTTTAAATTTCATCTCTAAATATTGAAAGTCCAGGAAAAACATATCTCACTCATGAAATGAGTGAAAATGGAAGCAAGAACTGACATGTTTCTATGCATCCTATTTGGCTTAGAATATCACATACCATAGTCAGAAAAAAAAGGAATCTAGTTATGGTCACCAAAATAAAAGAAATCTTTAACATTTTCCGTAAATATGACTCTGTAGCAAAAAAAAGAAAGAAAAAGAAAACCTGCTTTTCCTGTGCTGACGTGTAAAGAAAAGTCATGATCTTTGTGAATATTATAATTATATGAGGTGATTGCTGATTCTTCACCATTATTCCCAGGTAAATGGGGTGATCTTGGTTAATTTTGCATGTTGTTTCTATCTTTCAAATATTTATGTTCTTATTTACTGAGCAGTTCTGAAGCCTGACTCTGTTTGCAAGTAAACCTTTCCTTTTCTCTGAGTCATTCTATGACAAAGCATAGGTGATTGATGGAGTCACCATCAGTTGTTCCTCTGAACTCTTCTGCACTATGGTCAGTACTACGCAATTAGTAGTACTAATACTAATACCTAATTATATACTTTCCAGTAGTATTTACTATAATTTCATGTATTTCCATCATAGTGATTAACATATTGTCCTTCACATACTAGCAGCACAGTAAATTTTTTTTTATTTATATGCACTATGGTATTCTTTAAACAGACCTGGATTTAGAAGTTAAAGGAACTCCATTCACATCCAGGGTGTGCTGCTTATTAGCTGAAAAATCTTAGCTAGGCAGCTTAATCTCCCTATATTTAGAATTTCTCATTATCACTGAAATAATGATGCCTATCTTCATTCACAGGGCTTGATGAGGAGTAGAAGAGGTCATTCATGTGAGGCTCGTAACACTGCACCTTGTACATTGTAAACATCTCTGCTGCTGGTTGAATCTGAATCTGAGTTAATCTCCCCTAAGATTGCAGCATCTGGAGCTTGAGTTCTCAACCCTGGCCATGTGGTAGGATCTCTGAATAGATTTTATGAAGCACTGGTTCTCTGGCCCCACCCCAGATTGCTTTGATTCTCAGGAGACAATGAAGTCTTAGGTAATTTTTCAAAGCTATCCACGTGATTCTAATGTACAACTAAGGATGAGAACCACACTGCTGAAGTCAGTCTGCCTAAATTCAGATCCCATGCTATGTGACTTTAGAGAAGTAAATTAATCCCTCCAGATTTTAGCCTCTCAATCTGTAAAATGGGATTATTCATGGTACCTTCCTGACAGGGCTGTCATGAGGATTCAATGAGATAAACCATGGAAAGTGCTTAAAATACCATTAAATACATGCTAAAGTTCAATAGATTAGAGCTGATATTATTAATAAAAATGATCTCTGTTTCATTCCTCTCAAGGACAGGGACTGTGACTTGTGTTCATTTCTCACCACAGAATCCTGTAACAAATGCATGCTCCATTCATGAGTGTAGACCCAGTTAGGGCCTTCTTTTGGCTATGTTACAATGTATGACCCCACAAGATAGAGTCTTAATGTAAACCATTATGAACATCCACTCACAGCTCAGAGAAGATCAACTGGGAACCACTTAGGGCAAGACACTCACCTGGGAAATATATAAGAACAAGAATATCACAAAGGGAAATTAGATATCATGCAACCTCATGATTTTGTCCTTGGCTGGCCTTAGTGGGGAGCAAATGGGAAGGGAAGAGAAGGATGTATTTTAACATATTTAAATTATGGAAAAGAGCAATTTGAAAGAGTCTCAGTCTTCAAGATGAGGCCAATATCAACTATGAGGTGAGGAATCCCTGGAAATTTATCTGTACCTTTTGACGTGAAGATTGAGCATTTTATTACATAAATAGAACATCAACAAGATTCTATTAAAAGCCCAGTGGTGATCAGTCTTCTATTAAAAGCCCAGTGGTGATCAATCAGTCAGTGGTGTTTCAATCTTCAGAGCAATACTTATCAAGAGCGACACACTGTATAATGGCTAAATGATGTTTTGTTCATTATATTGGCACTTTACAAATTCAGAAAGGAACACTTAACCTCACATCATTTGTTTTCCTTCGATAGTTCCAAAAAGAAAAATGCCAAATAATTATAGTCTTGTTACTCTCCAGAATTTTCATTTGATATTCAATAAGAAGACTAATATGAGGAGATGGAAAATAATTTATTTTCACCTATTTGATACAGTTTACTTTTATTACCCAAGCTCTTCACTGAAAATTCAATAGGCTGCTTAGAGCTTACCATTTAATCTATGAACTTTGCATTCTGTTAATTCCCACACTTACTACATAATACAAGGAATGAAGTTTTTCAAAAAATGAATTTGTAGTAACAGTAACTAAGTTGACATACAGTGAATTGTTCTATTTTCTGACATCTTTTATTGAAAAAACATGATGATTGCTACATTATAGTAATGATGATGATGATTTCCAACATATTTAATAAAGTGCTTTTGATGTGACTATTTCTATTAAATTAACCAGGTAGTGACAGCATATAATTTCACCCAGAAATGTACATTAATTATTAACAATAAATGTAGGACAAAACAACAGACTTCAGTAATATAACTGTACTTCTGCAAAGGAGATTGTTGGTGATTTGAAAATTCTAATTCTGTGGTAAATCTTCCATTTGGCTACTGAGCAGCAGAAGTCACACGAATAAGAATGCTAAGATGAATGATGGAGCATGCAGACTTCAAAATGGATTCTGATCTCAGACAGCAGAAAGAGGCTTTGGTGGGCAGTAGAAATTCCCCATCAAAAAAGTGTACTTTTATCACAGAACCATTTTGAGGAAGATGTGTTCTGTTGTCTTTATTTGAAGCATCTCTCCCTGGCATAACATAGGAAACGCTTTCTTTCTTCTTTCCAAAGATTTCAAGTCCACCATCTTGTAACCTCTCTCTTCACAGAATTACCATTTTCACATAGCCTGAAATCTCCTTTCCACAATACAAGGAAGATCATCCTCTTTCGTTACAAAACTATGGTGCTTTCACATCTGGAATACAGCATGCAATTCTGGGCACTTCACCTCAAAGGAGGTATAACATCAATGGAAAAATTTCAAATAAACAAGTGGACTGATTAAGGACCTTATATGGGAGATGGGACTGATTGAGGATTCTTCAATCCACAAAAAAGAAGGGAAATACAACTGAAGTCTTTAATACTAGAAACAATAAATCTTTCAACTCCACATTGGATAAGCAAATCTCAGATGTCAAGAACACAGATAATCAAGAAAAGACCATATTGTTAACCTTTTGTAATGGACATAAAATATTTTATAGTTTAAAAAAGTAGATTGGGTGACAAATTTAAGAAAGTCCACTTTATAGAACTTCCTGACATTTAAAACCAGAGAAGGAATATATATTGAAAGTATAATTTTAGAAAGTTCTCATCTTAACTCCCAGAGACTACATCCATAATGAGTTATGAGCTGTTTTAGGAGAATTATTAGCTAAAGAAAATTATAATTTACTTTTATAAGGCAACGTGTGAACATCTTGGATTCAGTCAGAAGGGATATTCAACAGAGTCCCTGTATTTCCTATTCATAAACCTTAATAATAACCACAGTAAACAAAATTGATAAAACTTTAGACTGACCAACAAGGGAGAAGACTAAAATAAAATTGCTAAAATCAGGAATAAAAAAAGAGATATTACCACCACCTATAAAAAGATTATATCATTATTAAAAATATGATAAGGGCATAAAATGTTTGATTTTAAATAACAAGTTGGCTAACTTAGATGAAATGAATAATTCTTAGAAAGAAACAAACTATTAAAACTGACTTAGGAAGAAATAGAAAATCTGAACAGACGTGTAACAAAAAAAGAGATTGAATTAGTAATCAAACAACTTCCCACAAAGTAAGTAAAGGCCAAGACCAGATGGTGTCATTGGTGAATTCTACCAAATATTTAAAGAATTTACAACAATCCTTCAAACCTCTTGCAAAAACACAAGAGGAGGGAAAACATACCAACTCATTCTGTGAAGCTGGTATTACTCTGAAACCCAAACCAAACAAAGACATCACAAGGAAAGAAAACTACAAACCAATATCCATTATAAACATAGATGAAAAAATCTTCAACAAAATACTAACAAACCAAATCCAGTAACATATAAAAAAGGCTTATACGCAGTGACCAAGTGAAATTTTTCCCGAGAGTAAGATTAGTTCACCATATAAAAATCAATCAATTTAATACAGCATGTTAAGGACAAGAAAACACATAATAATCTCAATCAGTGCAGAAAAAGGATTTTAAAAAATCCAGTATCGTTTTGTGGTAAAAACACGCAACAAAATAATAATAATAAAAGGGTACTTCCTCAACCTGATAAAGTATGTGTCCAAAACTCACAATCAACATCATACTTAATTGTGATACCCTGACAGCTTATCCCTTAAGATCAGCAACAAGATAAGGATTCCACTCTTGCACTCTGTTCCATGTTGTATTGGAGCTACTGGCCAGAGGAATTAGACAAGAAAAAGAAATAAAATGCATCCAGATTAGAAAGAAAGAAGTAAAACTATCTTTATTTGGAGATGACATAATCTTGTATATACAAAATCTTCAGGAACCCACCAAAAATAGCTCTTAGATTAATTAAAAAAAAAAAAAAAGTTCAACAAGGTTGCAAGCTACAAGATCAACATACAAAAATCCATTAGACTTCTATATATTAGCAATGAATAATCCAAAAAAGAAATTCAGAAAACAATTTCATTTACAATAGCATCAAAAACAATAAAATATTTAGTAATAAATGTAACAAAAGAAGTGTAAGATATACACTGAAAATTGCAAAGCATTGTTGAAATAAATGTCTTAAATAAATGGAAAGATATCCTGTGTTCATGGATTGAAACACTTAATATTGTTAAGATGAAAATACTCCCCAAATTTGTCTACAAATTCAAGGCAATCCCCATTAAATTCCAGCTGACTTCTTTGCAGAAACAAGATGACCCTTAAATTCACATGGAAATTCAGGGACCTAAAATTGCTCAAATAATTTTGATAAAGAAGAAAAAATTTGGAAGACTTACACTTTGATATTTCAAAACTTACTACAAAGTTGTGGTAATTCAGACAGTTTTGTACTGGCATAAGGATAGACACAGAGATCAGCAGAAAGGAATTAAACTCTTACATTTATGGTCAGAAGTAAACTCTTACATTTATGATCAATGATTTTCAATAAGGGTACAAAGATAATTCAATGGGGAAACAGCAGTGTTTTCAACAATTACAAAATGAACTTGGACCCACCACTTCACATCATATATAAAAATTAACTCAAAATAGATTGTAAATCTAAATGTAAGAACTAAAACTATAAAACCCCTAAAAGCAAACAGAGGAGTAAATCTTTGTGACCTTGGATTAAGTAATGGTTTCTTAGATGTGACATCAAAAGCATAAGCAACAAAACAAAATATAGATAAGTTGGACTTCATCAAAATGAAAAACTTTTGTGCCTCAAGGGAAACCATTAATAAAGTGAAAAGATAACCCAAAGAATCCAATAAAATATTTACTAATCATATACCTGATAATGGTCTAATATTCAGACTGTATAAAAAACATTTAAAACTCTCAATACAATAAAAAGACAGACAAATAACCTAACTAAAAATTTGGTAACACATTTGAAGACATTTTTCCAAAGTACATATGCAAATGGAAAATAAGCACATGAAAAAATGCTAAATATCATTAATCATTAGGGAAATGCATACCAAAAGCACAATAAGATAAACTTTTTTACTAGGATGGCTATAACCAAAAAGATGGACAGTAACCAGTGTTTGTGAGGATGTGGAGAAATTGGAACATTTATTCATTGCTGGAAGGAATGTAAAATGGTGCAGCCACATTGGAAAATGGTGTGTCTGTTACTCAAAAAGGTAAACCTAGAGTTAGCCTATGACCCAGGATTCCACTCCTAGGTATATATCCAGGAGAACTGAAAACATATGTTCACACAAAAATATGTATACAAATGTTCACAATAGCTTTACTCATAATAGCCCCAAAGTGGAAAAAAACACAAATGTTTATGAATTGACGCATGGATAAACAAAATGTGTTGTATCCATAATATTTGGCAATAAATATGGATTTAGTGTTGATACATGGTACAAGATGGATGAACCTTAAAAGCATTATGCCAAGTTAAAAAAAAATTACACTTAATGTATGACTCCATTCATATAAAATGTTCAGAAGAGGCAAATCAATAGACAGAAAGTAGATTAGTGTCACCAAGTGCCTAAGGAGGGGGCATTGGGGAAGGTCTGCTAATGAATACAGAGTTTCTTTTTAAGGTGATGAAAATGTTCTGTAATTACACAGTGCTTTGCACGAGCTATGAATATACTAAAAACCACTGAATTGTACAGTTTAAATGGGTGAATTTTATGGTATGTGAATTACATCTCAGTAAAAAAATACTCACATATTACTTATGCTGGTTTCTAAGTTTACAATTTCATAGCTACAACCAGAAGTGGAACTCCTTTTAGACCATTTTTTTGCTACCATTCCCTTTTTAGGCAACTGGGTGAAAAGATGTTCATCCAGAGTCAAGCTCTCTGACATGGCCTGTCTCTTAAGGTATCTGCCACAATTGTTACAGCCAAGAAGAGTAATGTTGATGACACCAAATCACAGCTGTTCTTTTTACATTAGGGACACTGGATGATAAAATCTCTCTATTAGAGATTGCAAAATAATAAATAAGAAAATTATAACATGGTTCAAGACATAAAGACTTTAGAATATCCTATGCTTATATTCTCTTTCCTTCTTATAACTTTAAATATTCTAAGGGGAATATTGTGTTGATCTGTGCTGTCATTGTATGGTTATCTAGCCCATTTGTTGCTCCTGTGGCCTGCTCTTCAGGTTTGTCTCAGGGGATATCAGCTGATCAAAAGTATCATGTGTCTTAACAACAGTTACTTTTTTTTTTTTTTTAAGTTTTTCTAGTCGAGATAATCATGAATTGTCTATATTGCTAATCTTTTGTAGTTAAAGATAGAGGATTGCCTTAATCTCCAGAAAATCCCCACAGTGTGTTATAATCCACACTGTTTCAAGACAAGGAACTCCAGGAACCATGCAGGCAAAGGAGAAAGAGGGGGTCATGGGAAATTAATTAATGGAAATTATGGTCTCTCTAAGTCAGAAGTCCAACGGGCTGTGTTTTAAAGGGAATACAGTGGACTGGATTTGGTCAGGAATCTTTCTATTTGTCCATCTATCCATGTATCCATCCATCCATCACTTTGTTCAGTATCCACTATGTTGTAGGCACTAAACTAAGAATGAAGCATCATTCAATAACTAGAGAGGCCAGAGTTGAGGGGTGGGGGGAAGACATTATGTCAGGAATCCAGGTAATTTTGAAGCTAAGCAGATATTGTTCCAAATAATAGATCCATTATTGCAAGGCCATGTCAATAATAGGGTGCCAAAATATGTCAAGTCCTGTGCTTGCTCCTTCTTGTACATTAACCCATTTAACCCTCACAGAATATGAGATGTGTATTATATTTTACAAGTAAGGAACATGAAGATCAAGAAAGTTAAGTAACTTGCCCAAGGTGATTCAACTTGTAAAAGACAGAATGTGGATTCTGACTCCAAAGCCCATGTTATTTCAATTATGCCATCCTGGGCACAAGATTCCCCCATTACAGGGAGAGGGAACCCTACCCAAGCTGAAGTTCAAGACAGAGTTATAGTCTCAGAAGAGAAAGATTGCTATGTAGCAAAAATGATGTCATCATTTTATGGCTACCTAGCATATCCACATACTAGAAATCAGGTGCCACCAACTGGTCAGCTAAAGTCACTGAATCTGGCATCTGCTTGTCCAGAGCATCTCAGGAACTAGGTAGAGGAAATCTCGATGAGGTAAGGGCATTATTAATTCCAACTGAAAGGGTTTGATATGGTGGCCCATTAGAAACAAAGCCTGAGATACAATTCATTCTGGGTACTTATAGCAATGCTCAAATCCTTAACTCTCACCAAAAGTTGAGATTTTCTTATCTGAAATGTCTTATAGTATTAGCAGGGACATTTACCTCTCTTTCTCCAATGTAGAAATAATGCCTCTTCAAGCTGGCAGCCAAAGAGTAAATACCTACTTTAACTTATTTGCTGGTTGCAATGAACATTACTTTGATTTGATAACTCCTAATGAGGATAGCAGACAAGCCTTTGGATTGAAAACAGAATTATCAACATAGGCACAATCTCCTAATTTTCTCATCTTTGGTGTACATTAGTTGGTTAATGGACTTGAGCCAGGACATCTACACAGTCAAAACAAAGTGGATAATTGTGCAATTATCTGATGAATTTAAACACTAAAGGAAGTGACTTTGGATAATTAAGATTTTGTTCTAAACTGCTGGAACATCTTTTTTTTGGGGAAAAGTCATGAAGACTAAAGCAGAAGTTGGTGTGTGTATTTGCCTTCCCCACTGCATTATATATATAGCAGCCTGAAGAGACAGCCAGGTTGGGAGAGTGACCCAAACTTTTGAGCTGTTTTCTATAATCTACATGTTTAGGAATGCCTCTCTGCTTGCCATCATTTGGAGCCAAGATACAAATAGAACTAAGACATGGTAGAATTTTAGCATCAGCCCTTTTCTGGAAGCTTAATGTTTATGATTATAGAGAGAACAAGTCCCCCGTCCCTGGTGTGATCTGGGGTACAAACCTTGTGGCTGCAATGAGGTACTGTGTCAAGATAGTGGCAGGACCCACCATGGAGCACGCTTGGTTGAAGAAGCACAAGCCCCTCACATGGCACGATGAATATGGATGTGGGTGTTGGGATCTAGGCCTAGCCATATGGCACTGGCCCATAACTGGTTGCCATGAGACTTGTGGGCAGCCAACCACTTTGTAAGTGATCAGGCTTTAACAGGCTAACCCTTATCTATCAGTATTATTATCCATGTTCGATAGATGAGAAAACTGAGGCATGGAGAAATTAACTAACTCAAAAACAAATATTAAAGAACCGATCTTTCTGGGCCAAATCCCAGGTTTGTTTGATTCCAAAATTGCTATATTCTAATGACTTCATATACCCCTACAAAAACCTATTCCCACAAAAGTGAAAATAAAATATATCTTTATATAATGTATTACCTCTCTTGGGGCTGTTTTCATTGTAATATGGGTTAAGGCAGTTAGCTCAGTACACTGCAAAAAGCATTCCCTTATAATCGCATCATAGATTATCCAGGCATGACTAGTCCACTGGACCAGAATGACCTAACCTGCCAAACAATGTAGCAAATACTATCTCTCAGAATTTAAAATAAAAAGTAAAAATTAAAACCAGATATAAAGAGAATGGGATATGTTATGTTCTTGTAGAAGACAATTACTTGAATTATTCAAGTAAACACAATCATATGTACATATTAATTCAAATATTCCAAGAAGGTCAAAATATAAATTTTAACATATTTTCATGGATCAAAACAGATTGAGTATTGGAAATTCTATATGGTAAAACATTAAACTTTATGGGAAAAAGTAAACTTCCCATTCACCAAGCAGTTTACGGTCAACTTCAACTCTATTGAATATTACTTTATATAAACACAGCCAAGATTCTTCAAAGTTTGTATACCCTTCCAAAAACATTAGACAAAACCTAAACAAGAAAATATGCATGATGTTACATTTCTGCAGACATTTAATAAAGACTTTTTACATCTTCAGTAACTAGTTAACAAGAAACCATATAGCAAAAGTTGGAAAGGGGAGAGGTTGGATGAATATCAATTCTGAGAAAGAAGTTTACTAGTTTCTAGGACCTCCTAGGGAGTAAAAGCAGCTCAAAATGGTGCATCTATGCTTGGTGCTAGATGTATATTGGTGCTATACATCGAGCATCAAGCATAACAAATAACAAGTATAAAATACTTTGTTCTAAATTGAGAAATGGAGTTTAGAGTGATTATACTGAGATCTTTTCTTATGAAGGGGGAATGTTGTAGAACTTCTATATTAGGATCTGTTTTCCAAGGACAGGTCAGAAGTTCTCTCTTTGGGAAAATTGTGGCCAAATAATTTTAAAATATTAAAACATACTGATTTGAAAAGCAAAGCAAGAAATGAGTCACACATAAATTTCAAGAATGAAAGGGAATTATATGTCATATGTAATATCAAGTGGCAATACCAGGACACTAGACTGGGCAAGAATTACTATGAAAAATTGCCTGGTTTAAATAGCAATTAAGGATTTAATGGGAAAAAGTAATCAGGAATATGGGTGATCTAGCCAGTAAAAGAGCATTAAGTGGGTAATACAGTACTCAAAATATGCCCTGTGAATATTCATGAGTTGATCTTATTGTGACTTATCTACACAGTGACATTTTCCAGTAGGAAAACATTTGACTAAAAGAAAATAGCTCCTGAGCTTCTGAATATTATAAAATTCATACTGTAAAGGAAGGAAAATTTAATGCTATGAGTAACTGATGGACAGTTGAATAAAATGTTGGAGAATAGGGGCTGTCCAATTTAAAATGGTGATTTACCACTTCAGGAAAATCCATGCAGTTTGATATGTTCATCCCAATAAATAGAAAACACATGAAAAGTGTTTGGTTTAAAAAGATAGAAATATCTTCCTGGTCTACCTTTCAAACATTTTTTCATATTTTTCACTTAAGATAATTGCTTTCATTAAAAATGGAAAATGGTTATAAAGAAGTCTCAGGTAAGAAAAAAAGTGCATGTCAAAATTAAGAAAAGACTGTTCTTTTGCTCTTGTGAAGCTATCTGGAAGGAAGCAAACAAATAACAACAGCAACAGAAGCAGCAGCCAAAGTCCACTCAGGGAATAAAAGATCAACTTAGGAAAATGACATAATTTCAGAGCCTCCAGTGGATATGGAAATCAGGAGAACTAAAATATGTGCAGGTGAAATATTGGCGTCACTTAACTCATGCAAAAGAACCTGCTGAGAAAATGCATCGAGTTTGACCTGAATTAGTCAGACAGGCTGTCTAAAGCTGTGTCTGCATATCAGCAAATTGTGTAAGAAGATTAAATAAATATATATGTAGTTTGTTGCCATAGAACTTCCTTGTGAACATACTGTCAACACCATTTTCTTTTTACATCTTGGTCCAAAACATGACAGTCAGTCAAACTGAGTGGTTTTCCCAGGTACATTTGTTTTTCTTTAGAAAGTAGCTGACTGTGGTTTCTGGATCTATAGGAGGTGATCCCCCAGCTTGGCGGTGTTCACAAGCCCACCATTTTTATCTGAAGCTTCACCTCACAGAGGTGCTAATGACTATTCCCAGCCAACTTCTTGTTCCTTTTTTGTCATCACAATCATGGTTACATTCAGCATCCAAGATTTAAATAAAGGAACACTCCTCCAGCAACTTAATAGAAAGAAAAATCTTGACCATAGCCAAGGAAACTCTGTCACCTTCAGCCTCCAAAATAAAATCCAACGTTTTTCCCATTCATATTAATTGAATTTGGGGTTCACTCCAAGTTCTGTGCACTGCCATGAGAAAAAGAAAACGTACATTCCTGCCCTGTTCCTGCCCTGTTCCTGCCCTGTTCTCCCTAACTTTTATACATAAGTTTGCGATTTAAAGATCTCTAAAGTTACTGTGGAGATGAATTTAACTTAAAGGTATTAAAACTTAACAGAACTCCAAACATACTTTCTTTCCATCAAAAGTAAGATCCTTGGTCGGTTTCATTCCTGGGGAAAAAAAAGTACATGATCACTAGGGAGATGGATACTTATAATTAATACACACTGTAAATGTCAGCTTCAGCATACCTTTTCCCTCCACACTTGTCATGGTGTCGCATTCATCCTTGAGGGATCCATCAATTCACACAGAAGCATCAGGAGGCCAGAAGGAAAGTTTGTCTTCATTTCTACCTTCTTTCCAAGGTTAACTACCTTCAGATCACATTCAGACTAAAATAAGGAACTCAGGTTTTTTTCCTAGGGTTTTAGTTCTTAAAAGTAAAAAAGAAAAGAAAGAACAATTAAGCCTAAGATGAGTGTGATGTATATTCATGAACCTCAAAGCAATACTTAAGCTATTGCAGTGCTGGTGACCTTGAGCTATAACAATTTACTGATCTTGATCTGTAAAGCACCTGAAGAAATGTACACCAAAGATACCAAATACCTGCAAATATAATTATAGACCCATACATTTCTACTAGTAAACAAATCTGTAAATGTTGAGTCATGAAATGATAAAAGGTGTTGATTACAACAAAGCAAGGACAGTGACCCTGCACTACACTGAAGACTTGAGCCTAAAGGGTAAGATCCATCTGCTGGTCAGAAAGCGTGAAAGTACGATAGAAGCAGAGCTCAAGCTGATCTCCTCTTTGCTCTCTGCTACTTTTATATTCTTGTCCCCAAGTATTATACCAGCTCTCTCCGTTTTCTTGATTTGTACATAGCATTAAAAATCATTGGTACTATTTTTAAATATTATTTCTGTGAGCCTGGAACTTAGATTTCTTGAAATTCTTTTTGCTTTTTGTTGTTTAGTTTTATGATTCTCTTTTGCATTTGCTCTTAGTAGTGTGTTCCTTCTTTTTTCCATTCTTTTAACCTTTGACTTCATCTGCTTTTAAAACCAGCACAGTCAAATTTTCTCTAAATGACTCTTCATGCTCTGAATTTATAATCTGAACTTTATTTTTCAGACTTTCTCATCACCTCTTCAGCCACATGACTGCCTCAATAGTCATCTGTGTTTGTTTAATTTGAGGAATGAAGAGACTCCACTAGTTTCTTCTCTATGTTATTCCTTTCCTGCCCCTTTCTCTGACTCTGCTTCCTCCATGTCTTGATACTCCACCACCAGCAGCAACTACAGCTCTTCTTCCTGGGTCTATCCCTGGCCTTGACAATATTATCCTGTGCCATTTCTGACTACATGCCCCACCAACAACACAAAATCTATATGACTCCAAAAATGTAGTTAACCAATCCTATACCCAGATTAACTACCCTTCCACAGGGTCACATTTCTCTTGTAACCAGCATAAACAGCTCCACAAATTCAGGTTACAAATCTGGCCAAACAGAGAGGGCTGGCTAAAGACTCAATACGCCTGCAGAATAGGAAATTCAGTATTTCCATCTTGAGATTCTCTTCTCCTTCTGAAGCATTAAAAAGAAAAGCCCAAGAAGTATATACATTCCCCAAAGTGGATCATCCCAGTTTCTACTCTCAGTCGGAATCTATTAAGTCCTCTTGCTGACATTATTACTCTCTTTTTGTTTTGGGGTTTTTCTGGCTTTTTTTTTTTGGTGGGTGGGTGTCATATACGGAATCTAAAAATGGAGTTTCCTGGAGTAAGCCCTTTCTGTGGGCATAATCAGTGACCAAGGAAGATCTGGCATTGTGGATTCTCTAAGAGAGATGTACCCCACCCTCAGGGTCCTTCCCCGACCCCTTGACAACACAGAGATTCAAGTGCATTTCCAGTTACCGGTGAGGAAGGCATATGTGGCTCACAACGCCCTCCAGGTGGTTTTGCTGCACATTTACCTTCTCCTTGCCCTGCCACCTTGGGCACCTCTAGTTTAATACAGTCTTTTCTCACTCTTTATTATGAATTCCAGCAGGCTATTATTACTTTGTCTTCAGGTTCTTGTCACTTTCCTTAAAATCAAAAATAGTCAGGAATATTAGCCTCCTTCAGCATTTGATAAAAATTAAATGGACAGCAGGTTATGTTAAGTATGTAGTTCTTTTATATATATATATATATATATATATATATATATATATATATATATATATATATATTTACACACATATATATGTAGCCCATTTTTAATATAGACATTCTGTGATCTGTATTTGAAAAGCATTGTTCACATCTTCCCTCTGCATGAGATTTGCAGCATATTCCTGCTACATCATTGATTCTGGGTCTAAGTCTTCTTATCTGAGTTCAACTCCTTCCCACTATATCTACCACCCCATTTTCATTGATTTTTCATAGTTATAGACATTTTGAAGATGTAAAACTATTTCTTCTCTACCTACAAAACTATCTTAAGAATAAATTATGCCTTCCAGTCATCAACCTCGTCCTGCAAAGTCTCAACAGAGACTTTGGCAATTATATTCTGTATATGTGTGTTTAAATATCATTACCTTTGTTCTCTTTCACTCAGAGTGATTTCTTTACTTTGAATTCCCTACATTGTCTCAGATATCTTATCTCTGGTTTCCTTTGTCAGTTACTTTTTTTTTTTAAACATCTTTATTGAAGTATAATTGCTTTACAGTGGTGTGTTAGTTTCTGCTTTATAACAAAGTGAATCAGCTATACATATATGTATACATATATCCTCATATCTCCTCCCTCTTGCATCTCCCTCCCGCCTTCCCTATTCCCACCCCTCTAGGTGGACACAAAGCACCTAGCTGATCTCCCTGTGCTATGCAGCTGCTTCCCACTAGCTATCTATTTTACATTTGTCAGTTACTTTTAAAATTCAGTTTCATGAAGTTTCTGTTCTCTCTACTATATTGGAATGCAGAAAGGTAGTTTTCAAGTCCTTTTAATGTTTCCTCTAGCAGAGGGCACAATTTCACTTACAGCAGGTGAAACTAGTGTCGGTCTTGGGGTAAAATAGACATCTAATACATCATTGTACATTCTTGCAAAAATTCTTATAGTTTCCAATATTTTTTGAAGTGTCAGATAAATATATATCCTCATTAGCATCCCCACAAACACTATCTATAAATATCCATGGAAATTCTCCTACTTCTGGAGTTTGGGATGCAGATCCTGGAGGATAGGAGGGAATTGTTCAATAAATGTAATTTATGGTTCCCTCTCTTCCTTTTAGGCTGAGATAACTTAGTTTACCAGGCTTTCAAGTCAGAGTGTTTGGTCAAAGTATTTACTTCAAGTTGTCAGAAGCAAGAGGCTAAGGAAGAGTTTAAATTTATTGCACAAAGACATGTTCTTACATAATCTAACTAGAAATTCCTTGAAAACAGACAAATGCTATTAAGAACAACAATCACCACAGAAAATACTTAAACAGAGGGTGCTGAGTCCTTCTACTATTTACCACTGCAGTTTCTCAAAGTGAATAGACTCAGGTGAGTTTGCAGCTAGGCATCTGAGATATGTATGCTATCACGAGCAAGTAAAAGGCCTGGAATCCAAAATTCACATCTTCAAAGGTGTGAAGGAATAACCAGGCCTTATGGCTAAAGTAAATATATATCTTGAAATCCAGGAAATCAAGCAAGCAAGATACTGACACCAATCATCACAAGAGTGAATTTAATCCTAAGGCAAGGATGATTTCCCTTTGGCATCTGTGATTGTCATATATGCTTTGAGCCTAGGTGTAGATAACTCAGGATCTGAAAAAAACACACACCTGGTTGGGAACCAGAACACTGCTGCCCAGGCTTATTCTGATTGGAGCTAAGGTGAGGGACAGGAGCTTTGTCCTCAGAAATTTTGTATACAACTACTCCTTGTCATCAAGAGAATATATGTCACTAGTTGATAAAATAAAATATCCCACATGTAAAACAAAATTGCTACTAAAGTAACTTTGAGAAAATTCAGAGAAGAAAGTGATGAAGATGGTGTGACATAAATACTACAACAATGATAATATTTACTGATATAATAATAATAAAATTATTACTGTTATTATTTACTGAACACTTTCTACATGCCAGACTTTGCTCTATGTGACTATATCATTTAATCCTCTCTTAATGACTGTGAGGCAGAGACTACCATTACTTTCACTTTCAGATCAGGAAAGCAGGTTAGAAGAAGTTACATAAAGTTAGGCAGGTAATGAGGTTCAGTACAGACACTAAAACCCAGAACAGTCAGACCTTCAACCTAAACCCTTATGGAGGTCCTCAGTAGGATCCTGAAGAGTAGACAGGACTGGGAAGGCAAAGGGGAGAATAATAAACTATTGAAAACTGTGCATAATTCCCTGAGGGGCTCTGAGTACCTCTACTCGGAAAAGGGAAGATAGACTGAATAGGGGAGGTGGGGCCAGATTCTAGAAGGAAGGCTTCGGAGTAGTCCTGTAAATGCAGAACTTCATGGAAATTTGGTTTCCACAAAGATTCAGCCTAAGGAATTAACAGAATTATTTTCTTCACAAATTTGGTGGGTATTCATTATCAGACAAACATGAATTTAATTTTTGTCTTCCTACATAAAGAATGAGACTTTTGACAGGTCACTTTAACTGGTCCAAGTCTCAGTGTTCACATCTGTCAAATGCGGATAAAAACAGCACATATATCATAGACCTATTGTGAAGATATGAGATAATTCCTACAACACATTCAGCCCCATGTCTGACATATAACAATCACTCAATAAATATTACTTCTTATCATCACTACTCTGTGCCAGGCATAAATAAAAAGAAGCATCAATTATGGTACCTACATTTAACTTGCTTAAATTTAGAAAAGGAACATAAATAGAGTTGCCACTTTTCAGATAAAATGACACAGTAGAGTTGGCTCACCTTTTCCATGAAGTCTTCCCATAGTTGTCAAGCAAGGATTACTCCCCTGCTCAGCTCCTTATAGCACTCAGTATGAACCAAATGTGCTGATATGTTGTTATATCCACAAAATAATGGCTGTTCAGTAAGGACTGTGTAGAGGGTAGGTCTCTGTCCCCTCTATGTGTGGGTAGCTGTGAAACGTGGAACACAGAGTTTGAAAGAAGAGCAGGTTTGATGCTGGAGAAGGTAGCTGAGTGGTGTGTACATCAAGCTGGCTGTGTTTTCCTGGGACTAGTACACAAGGGAGAAAAAACAGGGTTAAACTAATTTATTGAATCAAATTAGGGTATCCTGAATGTCTATAGTCCTCCTCCAAATGGACAAACTTTAAAAGTTTGTTTGGGGTGACTCCTGTATTTTCACACAGCTCTCCCTCCATCTAGTTGAACTCATCACCACTCTTTTCCAGACACTATGTCCTCATAGTCCTTCTTACAGTGAATAGTCCTCTGTTTAATCAGGTTTTTCTTCCTTAGAGAGTTACTTGTTCAAAATCATGTTTGCTTTCTTCTTAATTTCATTTTTCTCTGTCCCACATTATTAATTGTACTCCTTAGTGTAGCTGGTCTCTGCTGTATGTCACAGGGAAGCAATGTAGTTAAATAAATTTATCTAAGGTGTGAATGACTGATACCTTTTTGATCTTACCATCATTATGTACACTTTGAAAAGGTATGCTTAAAATATGTACATTGAATGACAGAGTGTGTTTAGAATCCAAATTGAGCTCTAGTCAATAGAAATCATGTTCTTTTATACAAGATTTTTAAAAATACAGGAGAGAGACTGCAGGGTTTTTTGTTTGTTTGTTTGTTTATTTTTGACAATGTGGACAAGTATCTCTTCTTGTAGCATGTTTGACCCAGAATTTCCTTGTTATATTGGAAAAGAACCTCTTGTAGAATAGTGTTGATGTGACACGTATTTAGAACTGGGAGGAATTCTAGTTTTAGAATATTGCCAATGGTGTTGAATTATGCCTTCTGGGAAGATGGTGATGATTCCAGGAAAATTTCAGCAACAAAGCAACACAGGAACCAATGACATTCAAATTGGTTTTACATAAAGATAACCAGGTGGACAGAAACATTCTGACTTTTCATCTCAGCTAGGGACTTACAGGCCCCCTGATGAAAAGGACTCAAGCCACAGCATTGAGGACTGCTCGATAAAGATGTTTTCCCAGCATGTGGCAGCAGTTAAAAAGCAAATAGGTTTCCGGGATATAACAAAAAGGGTTGGAAGATACAGTGGCACGATGAACAATGAAGGCTTTTTTCTTCAGAGACTGGACGCCTGCCATCCTACAACCTGAAAGCTAGGAGGCAGGTTGAAAGAATCCCCAGCAATGTGTCTGAGACAGCTCGAAGTGAGGATGATCTATTCTGAATGTCTGGTAAGGCAAATTACTGGCAGTCAGACGGAAGGATTCACAATTATGAAAGGCATGGTGAAAGCTGGTCAGATTCTCCTTTCTACTACACTTCATGCTTCAAAACAACAAGAACCTCATTTTATTAAAATGCTCATCGCTGTCAGTTAAGCAGATGGGAGTCTGCTTGACAACACTGCCTAAAAGGCATTGTTAGGGATGCTGGCGGGGCTCTCAGGCCACCTGACCTAGACAGGGTTCTTGCTTATGCATCCTCATAGCACGGCCCTGGAAGCTAAAATACATCGCAAAGACAAGTCAGGCTGATTTCTAGATTAAATTCTCCTGTCCACTGCTGTGTGCTTCACCGAATGTGGTAAGCTGAGCGTGAATTTCAGCAAAGGGCTGTTGAGCAAATAAAGGCAGATAAAGAATGTTAAAGGGACCAAAAAAATTATAAATTGCAAACTGTCAGATCATCCATAGCCTCAGCCAAGTCCAAATGGCTTCATTTTCCTTTTCTAGCCTGGCCAGTCCGCTCGAGTCTCTCCCACTGGTATTTTTGGGATAGAGTCCAGGCCATTATGAACAGATCCAACAATGTGCAGTGATCTTGAAGCTTGCAGAAAAGTTTGGTACTACTTAAATTAGACCTCATTTATCTTTACCAGGGGATTGTGTAGTTCTGTCAAAAGTATCCTTGGTCCCCTGGTGAGCTAACTTGCAGTAATTCTGCGACTTGGGAAAGATTTAGAGGTACAGTTCATAATAAATGCTCAGGATTCAGTATTTCTTTTGAGTTGAATGTTCAGTCTCCTTCCATGCCAGTGACTGCAGCCTCTTTCCTTTTGTAATGTATGGCTATTGACCCTGGGTGTCTTTTCAGCTAGATATGGAGTCGTACTCTTTTGTCAACCTTAACCTTCACCCAAACATGGAATGCTGTTTCTATACTCAGTCAAGACATTTATTAAATGCTCATTTGCCTAGGGTACAACTGGTTCAAATTCCTGTGCTCCTGCATGTAACATTTTTTCTTCTCTGATTGGCACTTAGCTAAAACAATACTTTAGGGAAACTGCTAGAGTTTTTAAGAAATCAAGTGGCAAGAGCCTTGGTCCTAGAGGCAGAGGAGCTGAAGTGGACACCAAGCTCCACCCTTGGTAACTGCAATTTTTAGAGTTCATCTGGCTCAGCCTTGGTTTCCTCATCCATGAAAAGAAGACAGTGTCTGCCCACAGAAATGTTTTAATATCCACCTGACATGATACACATGAGGGCTATTTCACATAATGCTCTGCATTGAGTAACTCTTTTTCTGCTTCTCTTCCTTGCTTTACTCCTTACCTATCCTCTCTCTTCTTCTCCCTTCCTACCTTCCTTCCTTCTTTCCTTCCTTCCATGCTTTCTTTTTCTGTAGCTCATTCTGTCTGCACTATTTTTCAGCTACCCCCTCTATTCTTGCCAAGAAGGTCTATTAACAGACCCTACACATGCAGTGCCTGCTCTATAGAACTTTTACTTACATGGCTCCTTGATCATGTCAACAATCACCTCTCCATGCCCCAGATGTTATTCAAATACTGCTCTTCCTTTAAGATTCTGCTCTGGTCTCACCTTCATTATGTACCATTGATGAGTTTACCCAACTCAGCTCTTTTTACCTCTCAATTTTTACTGTACTTACTATGCATCCCTTTAATAATCAGTCACTGTTCCCCAAGTATTTTATTTGTTTGGGTTTTGTCTTTAAACTTAGACTCCCAGTTACCTAAGGTGAAACTTATACATCTTTTGCATTCCCTAAAGCAATCATATTTGTAAGTATAGTATATAGGCCTTAAAAAATGTTAAATGATGGGTGATTAAATACCGGCCAATTCTCTACTTTTGTCTTAACCATTTATTTCAATAGATCTCCTTATATCTCTGGGTGGAGATACAAGTGGGCTTCACGTCATAGGTCTACTTTTGCTATGCTGCTAGTTCATAATAATATATTTAGCCAAAATTATTTTTTAAAGGATAGTTTTAAAAGAAAGGAAAAAGAAACTTCTGAATAAAATTTTGACTATTGTCTATGGCTTTAATGTTAGGGTACTATAATACACAGTGATGTTCTGGTAAACCATCTTTCTGTAGAAAAAGCAAGAAAACCTTATTTGTAGTGTTTGTCAGTTTCCATGGTGTAAGTAGTCCCATCATGGCTGATTTAAAGCTTCCAAAGTGATGTCACAGTGTGCAAAGTAGGGAAGAGATGTGCATATCCAGCCTCCCTAACCAGTACATGCCGGTTCTGGCTCACCACAGGAATCTTTAAGATCAGTGATTTTCTCTGTTTTAGAATGTTGTAAGATGTTGTCTATTCAGGAAGCTCTAAAGTAGACTCATTCTCTGAATATCTTTCCCATTGACAAAGAAACCAGGAGCTGTCCAGGGACAAAGCTGAACTGTCCACTTTAGAAAATTCGTCTCGGATTTCCTGCCTGGACTGCTCTAGGAGGGACTGACATGTTCCTTCTTCCACATGAAGAACAGAAATCATCTCTCTTCATCTCCAGAGTCAGAGCTCATCTCTACAATACTAGCATTGCTCATCTCTAATAGATGGTGATATTTTTATGAGCATGGGTTAAAGGAGTGGAATTCACTGTTTCTTTCATGTTGAACAAGGCTTTGGCATGTAGCATTAGCTTGGTATACTTATACAAACAAACATGGCATTTGTCATTCCAGTTATTGGTCTTAATTACTTAAAATTCCCCTTTTCCTAAACACAGGTCAAGTCAACAACACTGTTTTCTCCTGGGTTGTGGATTGTAGCATTTCCCACCATGGCTGATTTCAAGCTTCCAACATGATATCAATGATCTAACAAAACTCCTGAAAATGTATCAATCAGCTGTAGTGAACTTAGACTCTAAAACAAAAAGAAGCCAGCTTCAGCATATCGTGCCTCAAGTGTACCTATGATGGTACTAATGCAAAGTGGATGTGGTATCACTTCATTTCTCATATTCCATTCAATGCCATACTCATGATGAATATCCAATTTAGAAAGCACAGTTGAATTATGTCCAAGGGACAAAAATTATGTTTTGGATCGTCCATAATCAGCTATGGACTTTATGTCCATCCTTTAATCTTCTTTAGTCACAGCTTCTCCATCTGAAGAAAAAGGACTATAGCATATTCAACATAACTTTCTAACGTTTATCTTTCTAGCAGTCTAAGTATAGAGAAATGGGCTTTGCAATAATAAGTAAATACCTGCCCTTGGCATTTGTATCAAGCTTTGCCATATATAATATCTCCAAAGATCATTTGAAACACACCAAAAGGTGCCACTGAAGCATAAATTGTCAATATGTATTTGTTTATCAGTCCCTTCTGCAAAAACATCTCTAACTGACATTCTACTCTCTGTTTACTTCTAAATTCATTTCTGTGACTCTTTCCCCACCAGGACTGTTGTTTTGTTTCTCCCCCTTTGCTTGTTGCTGTTATTGTTGTTGTTGTTGTTCTTTCCCCTCAACACACAGTAATAAAGCAAGACCCGGGAAATGGGTTGTATCAATTGCAGAAATTCATGCCACCAGCCACGTATCTCATTAGATAGATCACATGCATCTCAAAACATTTGGATCATTGTCTCTGTCCTAAGATTATAGTTCTTATAGATCTGGATATCCTTTGTTAAGCCATTCTATTATTTAATATAATGTATACCAATAGTTTTGCACAATAAAAGATTGAAATACTGGCTGTCTCTAGCAAATATAGAAATAATATATGTACTTGTTTCCAGCAGTTAACATTCCTTTATATGACCTCTTTATTGCAACATAGCAAACAGTAACTCTAAACTAGTGTAAATCAAGAATTCAGCTCAGGTATTTAAGCTCATACTGTTCACATGTCAAACGTGAGCAGGAACAGCAGGAAACTGGCCTGCTCTTTCTAATTACAATTATGATAGGAGTTTAGCACAACTCTACTTAAAATCATAAAACCTTTCAGTGTAAGACTGGTGTTTTATCTCATTGTATATTCACATGATTAGGTTTATTTGACTGCTCAGAGAGAAAAGTGCTTCTCATTGTCCAAGATATTCTTATTTAGGATGCTATGAAGAGTAACCCACGTGCAATCACACATTGTCTAGTCTTCATGCAAATGGAACAAGTATGAAAAACAAGATGATGGGAAAGGCTTTTCCCCTCCTACCTAAAACTAATCTCTCCTTTCTAGGGAGACCACAAATTTTGGGTTCAAATAAAGGTTCTTTAATTGGGTGGAATTTCTATGCAAAAACTAGAACTATTTGGACCAACAGGAAAGTGCAATTCTCCATCTCGTCAGGAAACCACATTTTCCCAACCAAGCTGGGTCCCTTTTTCCCAGCACTGGCAAGACAAAAAGTGTTCCAATTAGTGAGGCTGATTTTTCTATCATGCTTCTCTCATGTGCCAAATGTGGGGTAAGTGAGGGTAGGCATGGGAAATTGCTTTAAGTCACTGATGG
Organism: Balaenoptera musculus; assembly: GCF_009873245.2. NCBI lineage: Eukaryota > Metazoa > Chordata > Mammalia > Artiodactyla > Balaenopteridae > Balaenoptera > Balaenoptera musculus. The sequence continues at coordinate 57,613,632 of NC_045798.1, forward strand.
AGGAACCAACTGATTGATTGATATTGGACTGAAGTAATCTTCCTGTTCATCCATTGGTTTGCCACTCATCGGGAAGCCAGGAGCCCTGAAAGTGAGCCAAGCCTGTAAGATGTGCCACTGAGAGCACTGTTCTTTGCGGAATATTTTTGGATGCCAGATGCCAATCACTCATGGGACTTTGACGCTCAACAAGAGTTTCAGATGTGGACTTTAATTATAGTCTAGTAGAAAAAGGATGATGGAGGGAGCAGAAACAGATTTATTTTTAGCAAACCCAGCTCTTAGCCACCACACACCCTGTGAATCTATTTTGGGAGCTTCTCATTGTTGTTTGGTGGCTTTCATCGATGTTGCTAAAAAGTATCAGGTTGACAGCTTTGGGGAGTTGAAAGTCCTCACTCTAGGGAAGTGGCAAGACACAATGGTCATATTTGGGAGGCGCTATCCCTGATGCTCTAGTACTTACTTTGCTGAACCCGCTCTAGGAGATATAGAGAAGTTTGGATTTTAAGAATTTTATGAATAATCAGTTGCCTTTAATGTCTGCCTCAAAGCACTTTAAGGAGAGAGAAACAGTTAATCAAAGATTCTACAGCTGAGTAAGAACTCAGTAAAAATTAAAGGATAGAAGAGTTCCAATTTTATTAATGCTAGTCTCTGTGTGTACTCTTTCATGGACTAGGGATTTCTGGTGAAACCAGTCGTTAGTGGCTGAGGCAGTAAAGAAGGTATTGACATTTATTTAGCACAAACTTCATCCCAGGTAAGAAGAAGAAAGCATAATGACTTTTTTCTCAGGAAGTTCACCTGTGTAATTTGAGAACAACTGGTGGAAATGCAGAGGATACATATTTGTATTATATATTATTAGTTTCACAGAAATGCTAACTGGGTTCAGAGAAATGGCAACCAATTTAGCAGTGATATTTAGGAATACAGCTTAAAAAACATGGCTATGACATATGCCACTTACACCCTGCACACACACACCCTAGCTAGGAGTTGGACAAAAATTTTCTTTTTATACCATGAAGCAGTCATCAGAAGGTAAAGAATTGATACTTGTGAACTGGCAACTTACTAGAGAGAGGCCCCTCAGCCCATTACATTTCCTGAGCTCTATCACTCCCTCTTTTGAGCTTAATATTAAAGGGCAATGAGCCAAGGACATACTCCTTAGAGTCTGCTGGGTTTGTTTTTTGTTTGTTTGTTTGTTTGTATTTTTTTAACATTTGATGTGCTGTCTTAACATAGGTCCTCATCTTAAAAACCATGGCCATCACAGGCCGTGAATATTTATTAAATAATGCTTGAATTATACTGCTTTGGAATTAAGGAAAATAATATTTTGAACAGATGGAGAGCCCTTGAGAAGCTTGCAATCAAATGAGAGCAGTCAAATAATTCAGCATAGGGTTCAAATCAAATGTAAGGACTCACACAACTTACCCCTGTTTACTATTTATTTTCATTCAAAAACAATACACTGAATACTTACTGTATTTGATCTCTGTGGTAAGCTATTCTGGCAATACAAAATAGACACAAGATGTAGTACTTGCCATCTTCTATAGCATACAAAATAAAAATGTACTGGTGATGCAATTACATATAATCAAACACAAAAATGAGGGATTCACATAATATGGATTACATAAGATCAGATCAGAGAGACCAGTATGGGCTGAAGTATCTAACAAAGATTTCAAAAACTCCATGGAGATAAAGCAGTTATCTAGTTAATAACATAATAATAGATAAATTGGAATACTTATCCTAAATAATGGGTTTGGGGGCTTGAATTATCCACTTTGTGATTTTGTTTTGATCAGAAAAATCAAATACCCATCAATAGATTTTGGGCAGTTGCAAAAAACACTATTAATTAGATGGATTTAAGTTTAAAGATATTTTATCATTTTATAAGAGGGGCTCTTAGTAGGATGTCTTTTCAGTGCTACCCCAGTAAGAGATGCAATCCTCTTTTGTAAATGGACCATCAGGATCTGAGGTGACCATAATGTCCAAGTTCCATTGGCTGGCTTCCTAGTTATGCCTGGAATAGCTCCTGTTCTCATACTATGTCCATATGAAGTAGTCAAAACCACCACCATCTGTTCAAACTAGAGACGGCTCATAGCAGTGAGTCTTAATGACCTGTCTTGATCAATCCATCACAAGTATTCACTGAATTCCTGAGATGTTCAAGGTAATTGTCATGAGTTGTATGTAAAACAGAAAAGATTCCTGCCCTCCAGGAACTTACTATAGAGCAGGAAACCAAGATATGCACACTTGAAAGATAATTAATTGTAAACAATGTAGTAAATAATAAAAGTCAAATGAATATAACAGATATGGTAAAGTAAGGAAAGGGACCACTTTGAGAGAAATCTCTCTCCTTTTTCTAAAATCACCAGCATCTCATGCCCTTCCCCACACAGCAGTCAAACAAAGGCCAGCTATAGATAGAAACCTGTTTACTGGTCATCACTCAAATCTGCTCTCAGATTTGCTTGCCTTCTTTACTCTAGCTATTAATATCTACTTCTATTCCCTCAGTTTGGCAACTTGTTCAAAGTCTCCTCTCTGGTTTAATGAAATTGGTTCCTTCTTGACTATCCACTTTGCACCCTCCCCTAAGTTCCATATCCTCATAGCTTCAGTTAGAGACTATCATTTCCCAGTCTAATGGAGTCTAAAAGCCAGGTCAGCCCCTGGTCACTTTGGCCGATCAAAAAGAGTATCAGAGTAAACAGAAAAGGACAATTAATACATGCATAGTGCATCAAGGCACAGGATGACCAAATAAAAATCAATGTCAAGCAGTTAAAAGTTCGGAATTAGAGATGGAAAGGATGATGTTTCTCCAACTCGATCATTTCCCAAAACAGCCAGTAAGATGAAGTTTTGGTCACTGTCTTGAATTCCTCTTTTAAGCAATTTAATGTTGATCCATGAGTATCTGTTGGGTTAGTGCTTAGAGCTTGGTCACTTGTCCACCCAACCCTGCTTCATTTTGTTCCATGGCCTGAGTTACAGGACAGTATGTTTGTGGTCATCAGCCTGTTATATCTGTCTTTATGGTTTTGACTCGGAAGATTCACTGGTTCCCATTAAGGACAGAAAGAAGTGAATCCTGGAGCACAGACTGAGTTCTGAAGCATCACAGATACTCCTCTTGTCTTCTCAACTATGGTGTAGCTTCTAATGAAAAAGACTGTGCCTCTAGTTTGGTCTTGCATAGAAGGGAAAAGTGAAACAAGAATATTTACCCTTGTACCTTTATAGTTACCTTTCTCCTATGAAAAAACTCCTTCATTCCCACCCCTCAGAGACTTCGAAGAATTGCTATGAGAATCCACAGAAGAAAGGAGTAGGAGGGGAAGGTAGGAAAGACCAGTGGGTTGTTGTAACTTGCTTTCAGAGAACAGAATCAACACTTCCCCTGACTCTCTACATCTTAAGAAATTGTGGCAGCTCAGTTATGGGCAATGACTGAAGGACTCAGTCTATGACTCTTTTATGACCACTCAGAATGTAACTCAGGTACTCAAAGACCAAGAAGACAGATGCTGTAAGCAATTCTGATGTGTCTGGGGACAGCAGTGGTGGCCAAGCTGTCAGTAAGGTTGATATGCTGACACAGTGCCTTAGAGTAACACCAACAGCCCCTGTCTCCTAAAAGCAAAGCCTCTACAACAGTCACTGGGTTATTATGCTTTAACATACAGATTCTTAAAGAAAAATCAAATATGTGAATAATTATCACAGACATTATTACCATTTCAATGGCTCCCAAGTGTCCTTTGCCCATAAAAAAAACACATGGACACTAGAACCAGCATACCTGAATTTGAAACTGTATGTGACATTTGGAAATAACTTAATCTTTCTATATTTTGATTTCCTCATCTGTAAAATGGAAATAATAACAGTATCTACTTCACAAGGTTGTTGTAAAGATTAAATGAGATGGTATAGGCAAAACACTTAAAGCAGGGCCTAAAACATGGTAAGTGGTATTTAGTGTTCGGTATGTATGCTGTTGTTATTAAGTCCTGCCAAGTGCTTATAGCTAAATGCTTATGAAATACTAGCCTCAGAAAACTTCAACAACCCTTCCATTGTCTTCTAGAAAAATTCCCAACTCCTTAGATGAAAACACCATTCAAATCAACAAACATTTAATGGTGTCCTTTTTTTCAAAGAAGAAGGATTCAAGGAATTGAACACAAATTGTTCTGAATTGCTGCAGGCTGGGGAAGTTTCTAGTAGACCTTCACAAAAGACAAAATCCTGTCCACACTTGAAATCTATTATCAGCTTGAATGCCGACCTGCAAGTTACTCTTTTTACAAAAAAGCAAACGTAAACACTCCTTCCCTTCATTTGCACACATGGACAGAGTAGATGGGTATCTGCCTACAGAATCCAAAGCAGTCAGAACAGAGGACTCAACAGGGAAGCACAGAACCTCACAAACAATAAGAGATACATTCTAATGTCAAGCATTTGAAGACCATGTCATGGAGGAGCCAAACCCCCTTAAGCCTTGTTTTGCCTGAAGGAAACTTTGAGAATTTTTTCATACGCTGAAACTGATATTGCCTGCCTATGGGACAGGGCACCAGTATAAAGAAATGACACCCAGTATAAACTGCCACAGGACAAAGATACAGAAAAGGATTATCAGATTTGAATATTAAAAAATAATGACTGGATCTAAACAGGAAAAAAATGTTTTAATTGTAATAGGCTAAAGATTCTCACTAGAGAACTCCTTCCTAGAGTGGTAACTAGGAATTATTATTGGACCAGGTTATATTCCACGTATAGATTATGATATCCTTTCTGCTTAACTGAAATGAATAACACATTAAGAAAGTTCATATATCATGGTGTATGTTCTGTTAGTCTCAGCCTAACTTATATGTTCTTAGGAAGTTCCAAGTTAAAGAACCTTCCAAGAGGTGTTAAAGGAGCTATCTGAAACAGTGGTCCTTCCTCAGTACTGGAACCAAGATCTTGGTGCATAAAACTGGGTAAGGAACACCGACTACAAAAAGTTCCCTTAACAATCTGGGAGCACTAACAATGGACTTCCACCTAAGCCTCTATTTTCCCACTGCAGTATTATCGGCCTTCTACTTTTTGCATCGCTTCTATAAAAATAAGCTGGTTTCTCCCCTCTGTCGTGGGTCACAATTTCTCAGGTCTTCATCACTTACTGAAATTGTATCTCTCCATTAAGAACCCTGTTGGTTTATCTTTCCCCAATGAACCTTCCATATGGTATTTGTTAAATGAATTTTATCACTTATTAATGGTGCTACATTATGATCATTTTATCCCATTTATGTTTCCTCTAAATGTATGCATAAAAGACTGACTACACTACAGCTCAGCAGAGTCAGTGAGAAGGTAGAGAAAATGGAAAAGGCATCAGAACAGTTGTGGAACATAAAGGAGTTCTCACTCTTGAGCAGTCTTGGCTTTGACTTCATGAACTTTACCAGCAGTGTGTATTTTTTTCTTTTTCTTCATTTTTCTTTAAATGATGTTATTTTTAATAGTGAGTTACAAAGCTGATCTTTCATGAATGGAACAAAAAGAAGTACTCCTTCGCTTTAGGAATGATTTTGTTTCATTTCTCCTTTGATGTCTATATTTAGGTCGTCTTTTCTGACCTTGGAGGGCAAATTCTACCACCATGCAGTAGAGGTTATGAGACAGAAGGGCCTGGCCTTCTCCAAGCAGCATTCGCTCACCCCACAGAACCTATCTGGTGGTTCCAAGGAACAAATGGCTTTTGCTGGGCTCTTCAATAATATGATTTGCATGCTTGAAATGAGATCACCAAAGTAATTGTAGAATATTGCTTGCCATTACCGTCATTAAAAACAGGCAGATGTAGGAGCACTCCCAGGGAAAATCTTCCTGCTGGGTTTTCATGGAGATAAGTGCACAAAATCCACTTCTGAAAAGATGTTGAATGGAATGAATTTGCCATTCACTGGCTGTCTGATGATGATTTGCTTGTTAATTGGAAGTTTAGGCTTTAGAGAAGCCTTAACAAATTTGATTGCTAAATTCAGGAGGTTTACTCCCTCCTTACAAGCCATATTCAGAAGCATAAATCCTACTTTTTGCATGTATGTCTATGTGCTCATTTAGAATCTCTGTGAAAAGAAACCAATTCCTAACCCTTTTGTCAGTGGCATTTTCTGGAGTGACTTTACCAACAAACAAGGACAAAGCATTTTGTCCCTTTGTAAGTGTCTCTAGGGCCCCAAAATTTGCTAGGATGTGAGGGGACAAAGCCATGAGATAAGCTGAGATAAAGAGCAGAAATGTTACAAGTGATCTCAGTGCATATGTCTGTCGATTGTCCCCCACTGTGTAGCTAGTAACTGGGAGGCTAGACCCCACTTGGGGCCACCATTTCATTTCCATTCCAGATCAGCTCCACTGCTGCTGATAAGCTCAAGTAAAACTTAAAAAGAGAGAGAGAGAGAGCCTTTGTTTGGAAATCCTGCTGTTTTTCTTCTCTGTTCACACACTGGCTGAGTGTCCTCTGATCTAAACAATGTCAACTAGCTGGCAAGGTTAGCAACCCCCTGAGAAGGGTCTGCTTTATTTTTAATGACCACAGTTGCACATCTACAAAATGACTTTATTCATCCCTGTCATTACCTACACAGACTGGTTTCCTCTAAGTGACGATAGGTTTATTGCCAGCCCAGGAGAATGACAACTGCCATGTGGAGCTACATGAATATTATGTAAACAATCTAGACAAGAGCTCCTATGCAGTGTCATGTAGCATTTCCCGGATCTAAGAGTTCAAGGAAAGAGTGGTCAGATAGCCTTTTCTTCCTCATCATGCCCAGGGATTTAACAGTATGGATGTACATCATCTAACAAACCTGTGCTGAACATAATTTACATAGAAAATTATATTGGCATGTAATTATAATGTAACATAAATATACTTTGTGATCAGATCCAAGCAGAGACCTTCATATAATAACTTTTTAAACAATATTTTATAGATTAAAAGCCTCTCCTTAGTTCCTGAGTCTCTCTGTCAACAACACATCTAGGCACTCCTAAGCTACTACAGCCAAGAGGAGGTAAACTCGATCCTCTTGGAGGTCAAAATGCCAGCCTCACACCCTTCTGCAGCTTATGAGACAAAGACCATTGTTGTTGCATTTATTTATTCAAAAGTAGCTATTAGGTATTGTCTATGTGCCAAGGTTTATGTAGATGCTGGGGATATAATGGTAAGGATGGTCTCTGCTTTCAAGGATCATACAGTCCAGTGGGGATGAAGTGCAACCGAACAACTGTAGCAGTAAAGTTTACCAAGAATAAATTATAATGGAGGAGCATCCAGCCTACTCTAAGAGTACTAAGAAAGTCTTCCTGATGAAAGTGTTTACTAATTGGACACCTAAAGAATGACTAGGAGTGACCTGGGAGGGAAGGGGTGAGAAGACATTTTGGGCCAGGGCAAACCTCAGGTACAGAGGCTCAGATGCAAGAGGGTAGTTAACACATGCAAAGGTAGCCGACATGACGTTTAGTAGAGCTGGAAGGAAGGATAAGCATGGGGAAATGTTGGTGCTGATGAGGAAGGTGAAACTGGGGTTGAGGAGAAGACAGGCCATTCAGGAAGGGTTTTGTGTCACTGACTCTTGGCACAGTGATTGCTCAGTAAGAACGAATGCATACAGGGATGAATGAAATATCAGGGACATATGTGAAATCCTGGCAATGATGAGGACCAAGAAGAACTGTTTACTTTGCTCAGAGTTTGGAAGGATAAGCAGAGTCCCTACATGCCATTCCCATAACTTTTAAAGGGGACCAAAGAACAACAGCAACAGTAACAACAACAACAACAACAGCAACTATGAGGCAAGACATATATTTACACTGGGGCATTGCTGAGACCATAGAGACACCACCTTAGTAGAAGGGGACCCAAAAGGCTTTGCCTCTGACTTGCCCTTAGCTCCTTCTTGTGTGGACCAGCTTACTTCTTCCACAAGGTCCAAACACATTATTTCTGGCTACCATGTGGGAAACAAAAACAGATAACACTGCTCCTAATTATGTGCAGGAATTAAGTGAGTTTTTAAAATAGTTTTAAAAGAAAAAAACACTCTCCCAGGAGCGGGGGGCAGGAAGCAAAAGAGTGGACAAAAAGGAGAAAAAGAGGAAAGACTTGTTCACTTCTTCAAGCTATCCCTCTTTATAACTTCAACTAACCGTTTCTCATTCCAGCTCTCTGAATAATGCTAGTCCTAAAACAAGGAATTTAATCACCTCTGAAATCCCAGCCACATCCCAGAGGCACAGGAATGCATCCTATCACAGGTACAAGCTGTGGCTTGCCTGATATGGAACAACAGAGCACTGATGGGTTTGCTATGAAAATAATGCTAAGGAGACCCTTGGCTGGCAAAGCAGTGATTCCAGGGGAGCAGAGTTTGGGGGAGGACCGGGTCTCATGTTAGTTGAAAGCAAAGCAGACCTCTGAAACTTACAGATTGATTTCAGTCTAATATTGAATTTATTTTGAATGTCAAAGTGTAGAAAAGGAACACATTAGATTTTTAAGTTTTAAAAAGGCTGAGAAACCACACACAAATCCTGAGAGAGAGCCTGCTATCTTTCTGGGTTTTTTCCTATTCAAGATTTTTAAATAGACATCAATGGCTCCCCTCTCCCGACCCTGACACACACATATCGCACAACAGTGCCATTTATTTAGTTAGTGCTTACGCTATATAACTCTAGGACAAATTAGTCCATCCTTCTTTAATTCTAGATTGTGTAACTGCTCTCTTGTATCCTATGAATTTAGGATAAAATAGAGAATGTTTATTCACCAGCATTGAGGAGAATTAGCAAGGCAGGCAGAGCTAGTAAAGAGTTACAAAGTTTTATCCAAGGTCAGCTTTGCCTATTAGTAGTAGAGCTGGAAATAAAAGTCAGAACTCCCCCTTCTTTTTCCTGTCCTGTGCCTATTGGACCAAACTGCTCTCAATCAATAGGCAGCCAGTTATGACGGATTCACATTCTACCCAGTGTCGATAAAAACAAAAATCAAGTTTTAATCAAAACACATAACCAAGATCTACACTTCTCTTGGCCACAATAAATCTTCTGCAAAGGAAGCAGGCTAAAATTCTTTACATTTAAAAAATGAGCTCCACTGGGACTCCAAATTTCAGTTCGATTTTTGAGCCAAGGTATTTTTTTTCTTTATCATGCACTTGGTGCTGTAGTGTGATAAGGGCCCCATGCAGACCATAAAACTAATTTATCATCTGTAAGGTGTACAAAGAAAATGGTAGCTGCCTACTTGTCTGCTTGACATATGAGGTCATTTTTGCTGCTAGCTTTCTAATACCAAGCAATTTTATCAGCTATTTATATACATTAATTGTGGGTACCCATATGCTCAGTGTTGTATTTAATAATGCATTGCATTGAATATGCATTCCTTAAGTTTCAGCATGCAGCAAGCATCTTGCATTTAACTATTTGGTTTGCCTATTAAAGCCCATTATTCAGCTATGCCATTTTACCTTCTCTCTCAACTGAATTTATGTTTCTTTAAATCTGGCTCACCCTGTTGAAACCCACTGAACTGGACAAGGCCACCTCACATGTCTCAAGGGCTCCAAGCAAAAACAAGCAGAGGAAGTGCTATGGTCCACTTAATAATACTCAAGCAAAAGGATTATTTGATGAATCCCTTTCCCCAAAGAACAGCAGCATATTCACGCTTCACAGTGTAAATATAAATACATTTCTCAGGCAATAGAGACATGGGATGCTAGATAAAGTGTGAAAAATTCCACAGCAAACAGCTATGCCAGACTGATTTCTTAACTAGCAAGAGGGAATCAGTTCAAACATCCAAAGCAATCCCAACTCCCTACTCTCCAAGCCGTCTCCAATTTTGTCCCCCAGAAAAGAAAACAAAGTCAAGTTAGTTGGATCCTTGACCAACTGATTGCTTTAGCCATTTCTTCATGTTAGAAAAACTTACTTCCTAGTAAGGAGAAAAGATGCCCAGACTATTATCTACCCTCAGAGATATCTTCCCACAAGCTCACATGTCACAAGTGTTAAACCTGCATCATAAAATTAACTGCTGTAGGACAAGAACTTAAATGGCCCAATCAAAGACAAACAATTTCTATGGGTATAATAATCTGTAAAGTATTATCCCTTGAATGCCTTGGCTGAGAATAAATTTTCAGAGGAGCTTTTGTCACCCAGCAGAACAAAGGAAATGTATAATTTTGATCCCAGAAAAAAAATCAAGTAAGCCAGACCCAAGTAAAATGTAACAGTTGGGGGACCAGTCTAGGCAAAGCCAGTCTAAATGCCCAGGTGCTGAGGTAGGCAGGTGACCAAAGAGAAGGAAGAAGGATAGATGCTGAGCTGGCAGTCTGGGCAGGTACAGTCATGTTCTTTTTCTTGCCCAATCTGTGATCTCCATGATTTGGGTCATATATTTGGCATTTAAGTATGTTCAGAAGTCCTGTTACAACTGGATAACTTGCAACCACACAGAAAATAAATAATAATGTAGTTCCTCTCATATCCCTCAGCTCTCCTTCAAGGCATGTGTCCTGACTATTTGCTTAATGCAGCTGCTACCTGTATGAATGGAAGAACCCACATATAAATGCAGAAATTCCCTTTTATTTTTCTCTCTGTAGAACTCTGTACCTATAGCTTTCATGCAGGGTAAATGAGATATAAAGAACAGGCTGTGATAAATACTCCTATGTATCCTTTCAGTTATCAAACCACCAAGCAGGACTATTTGAGGTAGCTTGGTGGCTCAGTCTTACCAGACACTGCAGTGCTAAATCTTTTTATTTGAATTGATAATTAGTTAAAACCCCTTTGGGTAAGCCCTGTAACACTGGTCAAAGAGGCCTGGGTCAAAAGATAATCTGTGTCATTGCACCTGACCATTTCAATGTCCCCTCATCCTACCTCTGAGCCACCTACATTGAAACTTTCCTTCTTTTCAAGACAATAACTTAGAGTCATTAGTCCCATTTTTGCCCAATTATTGTCGTCAGGAGAATGCATTAAATCACTCAGAATCAGCTATTAAGTAGAAGAGAAAAGATTCCAGAATATGGTCAGAGGAGCACAAGAAGGAGACTGGGAAGAAACAGCTAAAGATATAGGAAGAAATTGGAGGGTGTCATTTCCAAGGAGTCAAAGGAAGAATATTCTAAGACTGGAAAAGAGGTTAATGGTCACAAATGCTGCTAAGGTAGGGGGGTAAGTGTCTCCTAAGTTTAGAAACAAAAAGACCATTGATGAACTTAACAAGATTAACTGCAGTGAGTGGTGGGGGTGAAAGCCAGGTGGCAATGGGTTGAGAGGGGGTAAATGGGGAAGTAGATATAGTAAGTGAGGAGAAAAACTTTTTCAAGATGTTGGCTGTAGAGAGCAAAAGAGAAATATGGAATCGTAAGAAGGTTTTTTTAAAAGATGAGGGAGAATATGGAATCTCAAGGAACCCTGAATAGCCAAAACAATTTTATAAAAGAAGAACAAATTTGGAGGTCTCTCACTTCCCGATTTGAAAACTTACTACAAAGCTACAGTAATCAAAACAATATAGTACTGCCACAAAGACAGACACATACAATAATGGAAGAGAATAGAAAGCCCAAAATTGAACCCATGTATATATGGTCAAATAATTTTCAATAACATTGCCAAGACCATTCAATGGGGAAAGGACAGCAGTCTTTTCAATAAATGGTCCTGGGAAATCTGGATATCCATATGCAAAAGAATGAAATTGAACCCTTAACTTACACTGTATACAAAACTTAGCTCAAAATAGATCAAAGACACAAAGGTAAGAAGTAAAACTATAAAACTCTTGGAAGAAAACATAGGAGGAAATCTGCATAACATTGGATTTAGCAATTATTTCTTGGATAAGACACCAAAAGCACAGGCAACAATAATGACAACAGCAAAATAGATAAATTGGACGTCATCAAAATTTAAAACTTTTGTGCATCAAAGGACACTATCAACAGAGTGAAAAGGCGGCCTACAAAATGGAAGAAAATATTTGCAAATCAAATATCTAATAAGAGATTACTATCCAGAATACATAAAGAACTTCTACAACTTAACAACAACAACAAAACAAACAAATAACCCAGTTTAAAGATGGGCAAAGGATTTGAATAGACATTTTCCCAAAGATATATAAACAGCCAACAATTGCATGAAAAGATGCTGAGCGTCATGAATTATTAGAGAAATGCAAATCAAAATCACGAGATACCACTTCACACCCATTAGGATGGCTTTTTTAAAAAACAAACAAAAAGTAGAAAATAACAAGTGTGGGTGAGGATGGAAAGAAATTGTAACTCTTGTGCACTGCTGGTGGAAATTAAGGTGCAGGCTCTGTGGAAAACAGCTTGGCAGTTCCTCAAAAAAATTAAGCATAAAATTATCAAATGATTCAGCAATTCCACTTCCAGGTATATACCCAAAAGAACTGGAAGCAAAGACATTTGTACACTCAAGCTCATTACAGTGTTATTTGCAATAGTCAAAAGGTGGAAGCAACCCAAGTGTCCATCAGCAGATGAATGAATAAACAAAATGTGATGCATCCATACCATGGAATATTATTCAGTCTTAAAAATGAAGGAAAACTGGCCCAGGCTACAACATGGATGAATCTGAAGATATTATGCTAGGTGAAATAAGCCTGACATAAAAGGACAAATACTGCATGATTCCACTTATTTGAGGTACCTAGAGCAATCAAGTTCATAGAGACAGAAGGTAGAATGGTGGTTGTCAGAAGTTGGGGAGAGGAGAAAATGAGGAGTTTGTGTTTAATGAATACAGCATTTCCACTGGGAAAGATGAAAAATTTCTGGGGACGTATGGTGATGACGGTTGCACAACAATGTGAATGTTCTTAATGCCACCGGACAGTGCATTTAAAAATGGTTAAAATGGTAAATTTCATGTTATGTACACTTAACCACAAAAAAAGAAAGAATAATATAAAGGAGATCATCTAGGAAGGAGACTCACAGACCTTAGCTATGACTCAATTCCAGTGTCTCAATAGAAGGTGTGAAGTTACAAACTATAACCATTTAACACATGAATCACTTCCTTATACTTAGCAGACACTATAAATTCCAAGTTTCAGATACAAATACTGAATCACAGAGAGGCTAAGTAATTTGTCCAAGGTCTTCTGTAGTTTCCAATTCCTATGCCAGTGTCCTCCCCAGGAAATCTATAGAAACACTGCCAAGAATACTGTGCACAAACTCTGGTTCCCTCGTGTGTCTGACCATGAAACCTTCCACAATAACCTGATAACCTTTGCTACTCCAACTCCCCATCCCTCCCTTCCTTTCCCACTTTCTACTGAGCAGATCCACTCAGATGTATAACCCCTTGTCTAATTGGTTTGCCTTTGCTCCATCTTTCTCTTTAGACTTATTTTGAGGGCTGTGCCTTCAGGACTGTTTTATGTGATTATATTATCTACCAGCTGAGGAGAATTTTTGCTCAGTGAATTTGTGATTCCATTGACTCTGATCCCTGATGCCCTTCCAATGTGCTCCTGGAAGAGATGGAGAAATAGATGTGCATTTGCCTCAGAAATATCACCTCATTCTCCAGCTTATTGTTATTACATTCCACCCAGTGCCATACAGAGCCATAGTGGAGCTTGAGGTAAAAGAAAAAAATCAGTAATACTGACCTTGTTTTATTTTAAAATGTTGATATTTTGTTTATCATGCATTTTTGCATTGATTTTGATTTTTTAAAATATTGCATGAAAATATTATTTATCTTGATTCTTGGGTTTTTTGGTGCTCCCTTAAATGTGTCCAAGGTAAATGTCCCCCACTCACCTCACCCTGGTCCTGACCCCAAATCTATCTCTCTTCAAGACCAAAAAAAAAAAAAAAAAGGAAAAAGGAAATTCAGAAACAGCCTTCTCTGAATCAGCTACTAAAGCGAAGTAGTGAAGTCAGGTGCCAGTCAAGTGTTCTGGGGATAAAAGACATGAGAAGGATCAGCTATAACCCTAAGTATAAAAGAGCCCAACATAAATGTCTTTCTGTACATTTTTGACAAGATCGTTTCAACCTAAAATCAAAAGCTTATATTTAAACACCATAAATTGCATATCCATGAAAAATGAAGTCCCTACGGGCTAACTTTCTGCATTTTGTTCTCTTTAAAGAAGGTATTAGAGCAATTTGGACTGTCTTTGTAAAAGATTTCTATTGTTTTGTGATAGGTAGTAGGAAGCTATCAACTGAATATGTGGCCAACAGGTCAGAAAGAAAGCATTGCAGCTTGACTGCTAAATATGTCAGTACCGTCTTCAACTGACCGGAGGCCCACACGTGGGCCTCTATCTGTGTGTGTGTGTGTGTGTGTGTGTGTGTGTGTATTTTGTATTTCTCACCCCAGGCCTTGTTTATCAGCTCACAGTCAAACAACCTGAAATAGCTTTGTTTTCTAAGCGCTACAGAGTTTTCTCTTTGACTCGGAAATCTGTCAAAGAGACAGACCTGGCAGAACATTCTCCAACTCAATGACAATGGGATGAACAATCAGCTCTCCCCTTTCCAGGGAATGCATTTGGAATCAACTTGAGAATGCTTTGGTCAGATCTCAATGTGCAGGATTGTTGGGAGAGGAAAAACTTGTCTCTTCCTTCCTCAGGCAAGGCAAATGGCCATCACATCACAGGCTCAGTGGGAGAGTGGAGATAATGAGGTATTTTGAAACAGCGGACATTGTCAGAAAGACAGAAATTGGGAAAAGTCCTGAGGTGTTGAGTGATTATTTCTCAAAGGAGCAATGGAACACAAAATGGGTCTCAGTTTGGGTTAGGCAAGGGAGATGAGAAAAGTGTGTTATGAATTATTTACTACTGGATATAGTTTAGCTTTGATCTGAGTTCTAATTGTGAGTTGTCTTGGTGTGTACGAATTGAAATAAAAAAGAGTTGCCAACTCTTCTGACTGTGTATTACCCTGGACACACACATACCCTGATGTTCCTTAAAGGTTATACAAAGGCCAGGTTTAGATTCACTTATAAAGTGTATAATTCAACAGGTACTGGGATATGATCTCAGTAAATATCTTCTTCACCATGGACTAAAGTGAATAAAATTCTACCATTAGAGATGAATTAATTTGGGTTAATTATTGTCATTTCACTTGGTCTTTTTAATTTAAAAGTAAAAAGTACTCAAAGCAAAAGGTAGCATTTATCAGGTGTACACTGAAATATCTCCAAAGGGCTAATATATTAAGTCTTTAATATTTAAGATGTCCATACATCCTCATTTACCCAAGACAGTCTTGGATTATGCCTATTGTCCTGAAATAATTAATAACAACCTCTTTCATGCTTAAAATTTATTGAAAATAATAAATTATACCCACCCTATAAAAACCATACTTTCATCCATTAGTTTGCTATTCTCAGTAACAGAAGAGACCCTAGAGAAACATGATGACAATGGGCCTTTGGTTACATAGATGTGCTGGTAAGAGAGAAGTAATGAGCACTAAAGGTAAAAGTCACCTATTTTATAATTTTGCTTCAGCCTTGGTGTGATCTGGGACATTTATTCTACCCATACCTGGTTTTAGCCCTTCCCTCATCACACATGGAATGTAATGCAGGACTTCTCATACTTTGTTATAACCACTCTATTAATTAAAATCAACCAAGAAAAACATACAACAACTAAATAACACACATGTGCAGAAGACAGTGCATATCATCTGCTAAGCAGAAACATTTGAAGGGTACTAAAGGCAAAAATGGCCACCGCTTCTGCTAGCAGAAGAGGAATCAGAAAGAAAAATGGCTAAAACGTAAATAACTCACAAACTCAGTAATAGTCCCACAAGTAATGGAAATTTGCCATTGGCATTCATTCAGCCAGTGTTAATAGAGCAGGTCTCAGAGCAAACTTGACTTCCTCCAGACAGTTCCCTTGTCCTTTAGACTAGCTACTTCTGTGGGATTCTTCATAATACTCCAGACTTCCTTTCTCATAACCCTTGCCACACTTTCATGTTGTTATTTTAAAATTATCCATCCTTCAGTTGAAATATAAACCCCCCATGATCGTAAAAAAAGAATTAACATATATATTATGTCGGGCAGTGGTCAAAGTAATTTGTACTAATTCAGTGAATCCTCGAGTTCTTCCCACCAATGAGATTCCCCTTTCTTCTGATTAAAAACAAAAAAACAAAAACAAACAAACAAGCAAACAAAAACAGGCTCAAGTAGGTTTCTCCAGGTCATATATTTTCTAAGAGGTAGTATTCAAATTCAGATTATTTTTGAACCACATGCTACTATATTGCCTGCTTTGGATAGCAGAAATCAAGCTGTCCTATTCTTTACCACTGTTCCCCCAAAACTAAAACATGTTTCACCATAGTTAAGACTCAATAATATTTCTAAAATGTATGATGAAAGAGTACCTTTTATATGCTGAGCACTATGGAAGGTACCATTCCAAAAGAGCCAAGTAAATCACATCTCCTGCCCTGAGGAACTCCACTCCCAATGAAACAGGCAAAGCCTAGTCATTACGATGAAGACTCAGGGTAGATGTTTTTGGTCTTTCCCTTGTTCCACATATTTTAAGTTTAATAACCTTGTTGTTAACTGTAAAATAGGTTATTTTGATTGAGCTCAAATTTAATGTGGCGTTTTACGAAAGTATTACGTTAGAGAAAAATCCAGGAGAATCACAAGAAATGCACTAGACTCAAAAGTCATGAAGTATTTTATTGATGTCACAACACAAACGCTGAAGAAAAATTGTTGTGCTCTTTTTCGTTCCTCTTGAAGGTGTTGCATTTTCCTTCAGTAGCAGGCCAATGAGCAGGTAGAGTTGTGGACAAGAATGATCGGGGACAGCTCTGGGGAGAATATGGAATAAGGATAGATAGGTCAGAATGTATGATATACTGTGGTACTCTTACTTTTATGCTGTGATTTTAAAATATATGTTATATTTTTAGGCTTTTTAAATTCTAATTTCTAATGAATAACTAGAAAGGAGGTATAAGAACATTTCAGAATGGAAGAAGAAACATGTAAGAACATGATAACCATCAGTATGGGGAACTTTGAGGAGAAAAAGCTAACTATAGTCAACAGTAAAGAACTGTGGGGAAGAAAAGGAAAGGAAAGGATAATACTGGGGTTAAGTTAGTTAGAAATGAATTAGAAATGAGAAGCTTCCCTTAGAGTTTTTCTGTGGGAAGGTGTTTGATATTATGATAAATGGTTATTTTTACCATTAATATAGAAAATTTTCTAGTCATAAAAGGGCCTAGAATTATGTACTATGCCTTAAATACTGTCTTGCTTGCCAACACTCTAAGATGAGTTCTCAACATTTAAAAAGACCTTTCAGTTCCCCCAATCTCCAGCTACATGTCAACTCTATCTCCCCCACACTGACACCATGATGACTGACGTTGGTTTTGATTTGACACTTCAACTGTTGAAATACCTAGGCATGCTCACTCACACTCACACTCACAGAACCTTCAACTCGAGATTTGATTGGCATCAGTCATTTTATAACCTGTCTCTTGGGGATCGGAGCAATGGACCTTTTTAAAGCTTGCCTTATTGAACTGACCCTTCTGATCTAGACACGTGATTCATGCTTGCTAATCTTCTTGGGAGCCTTCCTTACTCTTAACAAGCCTGTCATTTCCTCCTCCTCTGAAATATTTTTCTGTAGGTACAAGATGATTTAAAATGTTAGTTTTTAGGTATCTTCTTGACTTTTGTGAGGAAAAAAAAACATATAAATGCATCAAAGAAGTAGCTATTCTAACCTGATTAGTGAATTTTCCCAAAGGAATATATACATCACTATGTTTGTGGATTACATTTTAAAGGCACATAAGGCTTCAGTTCAACTCAATAAACATAACCCCATAAAACGTCAGATTTGGAAAGTTCCTTAGAGTTTAGTACAACCTTCCACCCAGTAAAAGTATCTCCACGTTGTCTCTCTCAAATAATTAGTCTCTGTTTGAACATTTTCTGTTAATAAAAATTATTTTGAAAGCTAATCTCATTTGAGGCAACTCCAGCTCTTGAAATTTTTTCCTTACTTAATATTGAATCAACCTCCTCCTAAGTGCTAGTGTTGTCATCTGGAGCCACATGAAGTCCTATCTGTCTTCCACAAGATAGCTCAGGACTGAACTAAGCTGGATGTCTACAATTCCAAAGATGTATATCTTTCTCATCCTTGACCTCAGGACAATCTCGCCCCACTGCCATTCTTTACTGCCTCTCACATTCTCCGTGGGCACCTCACAATTTACACTATGGGAGGATCTATGATCATGCCTGTAGGTTTTTTCAGAATAAGAACTCATGCTATTTTCTTGTCTAATCTCCTCTTAATCACAACGTGGTCTTCTTTTTTCAGTTTGAAAACCATTCTTCTAAATGAAAACAAAGCATTCCCTGAGCAGAAAAGAGAGGTGCCATTTATTGAGGGCCTGATATGTGTCAGGCACTGTACAAAATGCAAGGATGGGAAAGACACAAACATGGTAGAAATACAATACCTTCAAGAAATTTACAGTCTATTGGGGAAAAGAGACACAGTTAATATGTAAATAAATATAATGCAAAATGATGATATACACTATTCTTACAAATGACTCAAGCAATTTATAATTATATAGGAGAACCACATGATTTCTGTCCAATGGAGAAAAGTAAAGAGGAAGGAGATATTCTCTGCCATGTGAAGGCATAAAGGTAACATATAAAAAGTCACAACGTGGGAACTATAAATCACATTTTGTATAGTAGCTATACCATATGTACATCTTTGATGTAATAGTGACCTCCTCCTATATGGTTCCAAATCTCTACCCATCTCAAGATATAAATTATCCCATAACATTCTCATGGGATGTTTCTTACACATAATATTCCCAAACCAAAATCCATCAATCTTTCCTCATTACCTAAGAGGTAAAATACAATAATATAAATTCCCAAACTATCTTTATCCTTAATTGATACTATTTCTCTACTTATGTCATTCACTCCAGTACGAAGATTACAATTTCCAAGGGTTCCAATTCTGGCTTTTGTCCTTTTAATTCTGGTGTATTAAAATTTCCATATTATGCTTCTTTTACCACACCCCCTTCTTAGGGAACTTGTCATACCTTAAGAGTCTAGAAACCGCAGCTTGTGGCTCTAACCCTGGGTTGAATATCCACCCCACGGTGAGCAATGAGACTATATCTTGTTAGAATTCACACAATAGTCAACTTGAAGACAGTTAGCTTTTAAACTGGGAGGTTGTGTTGTCAGAGCTAGAGTAGCCAGCAAGACAAATGGAAGGAAAGTGTAGAGAAAAGTTAAAGGGAACAGGTAGGCCATGAGTTAGCAACAGAAGCCAGCTGAGAGAAGGAACAGAATGGTTCACACATGCAAGAGGCACAGAAGCCAAATACCACGTGGCTCCACAAGTGGTTGAGAGAGGAGTCTCTGTTCATACTTTGGCTGTTCCAATCCTTTTGTAGGTGTCTGAGCAGGACTTAGTTTCATGAACTTTCTCAGCTGCAATAATGCCTGTTATGTCCTTTCGATAAACTTTCTTTCTACTTGAGCCAGAGTTAGTGGGCTTCTGTTCCTTGCAGCAAAGTAATCCTTGACTAAGACACACTTATAGGCTCTACTCACATTTCTCTTGGAGACCAGCTTGCCCTTGACCACTCTACACCAGCACAGCTTCCAAAACTTTGTACAGGACAAAAATATATGAGTATGATTAAACAAATGGTAATATGTTGATTTTTAAAAATTTTATTCAGTGCTTAAGTTAAATGAATAAGGAGAGAGAGTTGCATGTTAGTTCCATTGCATAATAAGGATGTGGAAGTGTTTAAAACTAGAGCTTGATAAAAGGAGGGAAAAATGAAGTGGAGGGCTTTGTGTACTTTATCCCCAAAAGAAATAAAAAACAAGATACTGTTTGAGTGTTTTGATGTGGGGTAGCATAAAGTCCTGAGCTACAGAAAGAAGTCTTAGAGTGCATCACACATAACTGAAGAAATAACTAATACACATGGATAATAAGAGTCCTAAACCAATGGATACTCTTTTCTTGTTGACTGTACTATTTTACTGCAAACTTCCCATTAAATTGCCAAGTTAAGAGCTATCTTGAACCAGAAGAGAGGACACAATTAGAACAAGTATGGAAAAAATAGGATTTTTTTCACCAAAAACTGTAATCCTATAAGGTCTTCTGATTAACTTTTTCATACTTTTGTCTTTCCAAGCAAAAATCCATATACACACTTATCAGGGAGAAAACATATTCTGATAAAAAGTAGATAGCAGTAAGAGTCAGAGTCCAAGGTCATAGTCTCATTCCCCATCTGTTAGAAACAGAGAAAAACACCTACATGGCCTCTACCCACAGGTTGAAATGAGAATAAAATGTGAATATGAAAGAATTTTGCAAAATTAAAAAATGTTCTATGAATGTAATATACTGTTAAATGTTGTTTGCATGTTTCTCTTTTTTTGCAAACCTGGAAGGAATAAGGAATAAAATAATATGCTTCTCCTTCCCCTATTTCCTTTAAAAGGTTGAAAAGTAGTGATTACAACAATCCAAAGTTTGCTCATCCATAACCTTTTCATTGTGTCCTGCCTCTTTGAATGTCAATGAGTATACTTCAAAATTACCCCTGTCAATTATGAAGGTCCTTATCTTTGCATTGATTTTTACATGCACAGACCAATAGCAGGATATGGCTCAATAATTAATATTGGGAAACTGAATTGCTTTTTTCCCAGGCATTTAGCTTTAGCCACAGAAATATTTCTCTTTTACCAATACTGTGTTTTTATATTTATCCCATTTTGTTTATGTTTCTAAGACAAATTCTCCCATATAACGACACTAATTAGTTTTAACTCATCAAATGGAATTTGGTAGCCACTGCAAATTTTTTAAAACAAGGTTGATGCTTAAGCAGTTATATCCAAAATATCCTATGCAAATATATTTTAAATATAGATTAAAGTCTTTAGTACATTCTTTGCCCATATATTCTTCCCCATGTATTCTCTAACACGGGTGTAATTTCCTTCTAAGGCAATTTTTTGCAATGAATATTACTGTGTGCCCAGCATTGTGTGAAGCACTGCAGAAAGAAAAATGAAAAAGACATTGTCCCTTTAGTAACTTCACAATCCATTAAGTGGAAAGAGACAGGCATAAGGAACCCACTGAGATCTGTACCATAGATGTAAGCACCATATGCAGTAGTTAGCTGCAATGCAGCTGGCTCACACTGACTTGAGAGAGTTAATTACTCACTTCTCTTCCCAGCTGCATTCAATGACTTCACACTGGGACCTCAAAATCTACTATGGCAAGAATATTTACACATGGGAATAGGCAAACGTACAAATCAGAACCCCCCACCTAGAGCACCATTTGTTAAACAATTACTCACACCACTGTCTTTAAACCTTCCTGGGAGATTCTTTTTAATTTATGAAATGATGGGGCTGAATCAGGGAAGCTGACCTTAAAAATCCCTTTATTATCCTGTGTGCCACAATGCAATTGAGTAAAGGCTTTTATAAATTGTACTTGTGTTTATACATGATCATTTAACAATTGTGGTACAAGGTCAATTGTTTGGAAGAATAGAACTTTGTTAATTTTAAGTATTTGGACAGTTGATCAAACTGGCCAAGAAACAGTATTAACTGGACATTTAAATGAACAAATAAAGACAATAAGTAAATATCAACTAGGTAATTTTTGTCATTGAGTTAATTTCTATTACAGCATTTTCACAAGATGAGAATACTATCTCCTAGTGCTTTGGGGTTCTATGCTATCTTGGAAGTTTGAAATGTGTAGGGAATTATCACAAAATAATCCTTAGTGATATTACTTTTTCTTTGAATGGTCATGGTCAGATAGTTAAAAAACTGACAGATGAACAGATGAACTCTCCATTAGGACAGAAAATCAAATACAGGCCAATAGATGATAAACCTGAGTATACCATAGGTCAAAAGTCACATACACCTTATCAGTGAGCCACAGTGAAGAAATTTACCATGGTGATCTGGTTCTCTCTCTTCAGGGAGCTTCAGCCTATGATCTTACCCATGTCACAAAGTTTTTATTATTTTCTTTATTGTTACAGAATATAAGGTCAGTAGAAGAAACCTTGAAAAGATAGGTCAAAAGAAGTAAATAAAATAGAAGTATAAGCTTGTCATTTGCAAATAATAATAATGTAATTCGTGTGTATATATATATATATATGTCTACATATGCATATATATGCCTATACATTATATTTTACAGACAGAGATAATAGAGTTAGATTTGAAACTTATTTTATATAATGTATGCATATTTCCATGTTATTATACATTATTATTACACAATTTAAATGCCAGCAATGCATTTCTTTCCATGGACATTATTATCTAGTTAAACAATCCCTTATATTAGAAATGTAAGCTGTTTCCAATTTTTTTCCTGTAAGTAATACAGTGATAATCATCCATAAGTTAATCTTCACATATGCATCTTGTATCTATAATTAATTCCTTAGAATAAATTCTTTAAAATGGAAGTTTGGGATCAAAGTGTAAAAAAATAAAATCTAAGTGTTGATAAATATTGCCAAATTATTCTTCCACAGAAGTTGTATCAAATTTTACTTACACCACAATGTATAAAAGTACTCTTTTCCTGTATCCTCACCAAAACCACAACTTATTTTTAATATTTTTCCTTGTAATGATGGAAAAATCTTACCTTTCTTTCACTTATATTCCTTTAAGCATAAATTAAGTTAAACAAGTTTTATAAATTCATAAGTTCATCAGTCACCTTCAAGTGTCAGTTCTTTGTGAATTTCCCACCCATGTTCTTTGTCCAAAATTTTTTGAAGAAAGTAGGACCTTTTTATATAGTAAGTAAAAGAATTCTTTTGTCTACATGTTATAAATATTTTCTCAATATGACATACCAATAAATTTTAGGGTCAATATTGTTTTGATGTTAGTTTCCTTATGATATTTACCTATTGTAAAACAAATTCATTTATTCTTTATTACCTACAGAATGAATTCACCCCCCTCAACTTACAAATGTTATTAACAATAATGATAATAGTGATTATTATTATGATAAAATATTTGTACAACACATAGAGTTTATAGCACATTACAAAGTACAAGTATAAACACTTAGCAATGTTGTACTCCCTATGTAAGTTGCTGTATGTTAAAGGAGTTATCACAAACCAAATTTTATTATGCTTAAGGAAAAATTAAAATTATTTCACAATGTTAATGTAATGTTGCAGATGAAGAAACTGAGTCATGAAAATAAGGAAAAGCTACATGACTTGCCCAAATCCAGAGAAAGTGATTGAAAAGAATTTCTTCTGACTCCAATCTTTTATTATTTTCTATTATTTTACCCTATTACAAGATAGTCCACCAACTACACCCAATCTAGATTTCTAGTATTATTTATAATTTCTTCCAATAAACAAGCCTGCTCTCCTATCAGTATGTCTAACACTCAAAAGCCATTTTCATTTCTAGCAACCTGAACTCCAGGCCAGGTCATTTCCCTTCTCCGTACATATACCAGCCATTTTTTAAGACCTTTTCAAGTTTAACCATTTTCATAAACTCTTCCCTTATTTCTTAAATCCAGAGTGATCTAGATCTGCTTTTCATTTCTATTTCACATAGAGATAATAATACTAGTTAATACGCATTGACCATTTTCAAGTGAAGGAATTGAAGCACATCACATATCATATGGTTATTTTAGGCTCTGCAAGTTCATTGGTGAAAATCTTGTCTTCCCCATTAGCTTACAGGGTATATCTTACTCATATATATTTTTCTCAGCAACAATTATAGCATTTTACATACCCCAAACACCTTGTAAATGCTTGTTAAGCAAACATTGTCTACACTCACTTTTATCAGATTATTTATTTAGCAGCTCTTTTACTTGCTAAATAATAAATAGTATATGCACTCTAAGAATCAGTTAATGGTTGTTAATGTGCCTTAGGTAATAAACAAAAGTTAAAAATCCTTTGTTAACTACTATTATCTTATTACCAAAGATTAAATTTAACCGTGCTTAAGATTGGGAAAATTTAGTTATATGACTAGCATAAATTTTGCCCACCCCTGCCCTTGTTGGAACTACCTTATGAAAATTGATCACAATAAGCAATTGTTTGCCCACATTTGTTTTTGTGACTCATGAGCAAGATATTTCCCTTAGCTGATGATAACACATCAAAACTGCCCCAGATACGTTGTTCAAAGGAAGTTATATCAGTTTAAGTTTCCACAGAGGATACGCTAATCATATAAATAAATTATACATGGGTACAGGAAATTGCATTATAGCAAATTGGACAAATTGAGTTTAAGAGAAGAAAACATAATTATGTAATTTTAGGAAGGAATAAATATTGACCAAAATGCACATTTTTACAAGTAATTTTATCTTTGATCAGCGACAAACATGTTTCTTGATCAATATTTGTGGTTTGATTCATTTCCTGCCATATAGAACTTGATGGGCTCATCAATATATACAAAGGTTTAAAAACAAAAGAAAGAGAGAAGATTGTCTTTAAAATAAGCTTTTTTCTGAAAGTTTCTCCTTTCTTTCCTTCATACATTTCCTAAATGTCTGCAGGAATAGTAGCGCAGGGGAAGGTGACGTCTGCTGAAAGAGAAGAATTTCCTTGAGACACAGTTGGGGACAAGAAAGGCTTCCAAGATTTTAAATTTTGGTGAAGGATTTTTTAGACTAAGAATAACATGAGAATAAGACTGAAAAGTACATGATCTTGTTATAAAATGATGATGAACCTGGTAAATTACTAACCCAGAAGGGTGTAAGGAAACTGAAGTATAGTAGGAAATGATATTGAAGGATGGTGTCATGTTTTTGAGAAACTTGAGTGCAAAACAGTGGTGATGACCTTATATTAAAAAAAAAAAAAAAATAGCAGAGGATCATCAACATCACAGTAGCCCATGAGTAAACAGATGTGTTTTATCTGCAAATGTGAAAAGTGCAATATGGACAGGCAATTGGCCAAAGGAGAGCAAAAGAATGAAAATTACATAGAAACCTCTAGACATCTGGCCCAGTACCTTTCCAAAGCACAACAATCCTCAGTGACCTTTTCAGAATAAAGAATTTCAGTGTTGAAGATGAACTTGATGACAAAATGCAAATCTAATTAAGAAGCAATGACGTTCAGAAGTTGTCTCCAAGCATTGAACTAGGCATCCACTGAGGCCCTGTCATCTCCATCTGGGAGCCAATACCTAAGATTAGAGTTGTCAATGGTGGAGATTCCTTGATCAGTAGAACGTCTCTTCAAGAATGGGGCTCAGGGCCAACTAATTGGGATTCAAGGGAGAGGCTGACCACTACTGCCATCAACACGCACATGGTGACCTCTGGATCCCACAAGAACAGACATTTCTGCTCAGAACAAGGGGCAAGAATGGAGACTCACTTAGAAGTCAGACTGTAAAAACTGGTATCAATTCCTTCAGGGATATAAAAGTCAACATCAGTGGAGACTATGCAAAGAAGAAAATAAAATTACACAGGAACATTTTTTTATAAATAGTCCCAACACGGGACTTCCCTGGTGGTCCAGTAGTTAAGACTTCATGCTTCCAATGCAGGGGTCATGGGTTCAATCCCTTGTCAGGGAACTAAAATCCCACATGCCATGCAGCCAGAAAATAAAAAATTAAAAACAAAATAGTCCCGACAGAGAGAACTCAAGTGAGGTGATCTCCGAGCATAGGTGATGTGCCCTATAGGCAGAGATGAACAGTGGATTGAAGACAGACACAGCCCTGAGAGAGAATTCTACATCTGTCTGCATCCAACTGAGTATGAGCTCAAATTTGATTTGAGCAGCTGGAGAGCCACTTACTAGATGGGACACTATTTTCTACAATGATCTGTATTTATGCTAAGATTATTGGAAATAATAGATATGTAGGTGCCCAATAGGGCAGCCCTAAGAGGCAGATGTGAGAGGAAAGAATGAGAGGAAAGGGAAGAACTGTTAGGCATTTCAGAAGAAAGAGCTCCTTCTTTATTTGGGACTTCTTTGCACACAAAGATTTTCAAATTGAATGTTCTTTCCATTGAGATGTTTCGGCTTTTCAGATTGTAAAAGCAATTATATTCATAAAAAACTGGTAAGACACAAAGAAGTGTGGAGATAACTGAGAAAATGGCCTATGAGTCCATCACCTAGAAATAATCATGGTAAATATTTTGAGATGTTTTCTTCCATTCTTTTAATGATACAAATATCTACAATTTCTAGCAGATTTGGAAACCTGGCTGATGTATGTTTACTTTTATTCATTTAATAATATGATGATTATTTCCTACATCATTAAATAATCTTCAAAATGTGAAAGTAAAACTATAGTTACATCTAGTTTCATCAGTTATAACAAATGTACCATTCTGGTGAAGGATGTTGATAATGGGAAAACTATGTATGTGTGCATGTGTAGGGGCAGGAGTTACACGGGGAATCTCTGTTCCCTTCCCTCAATTTTGCTGTAAACCTAAAACTGCTCTGATGAATAAAATTTTAATTAAAAAAATTAAGAAGAAAGGAAGGAAGGAAGGAAGGAAGAAGGAAAGAAAGAAAGAAGGAAAGAAAGCTTGCCCTATCAAATATCAAGACATAATCTCTATAGTAATTAAAACAGTGCGGTAGTAATGTATCAATAAATACACAGAAGAGTTGAAAAGAACAGACCCATGCCTATTTGGAAACGATTTATGACACAGTGGGCATTACAAATCAATGGGAAATGACCAACTATTTGATACATTGTTCTAGGATAATTAGTTATCCAAGTGAAATAAAATTCCTACCTTATACCATGGACAAAAATTAATTCCAGATGTCTAAAAAACTTATACATAAATGGCAAACTATAAATCTTAGGAGATGCTTAGGAAAATATCTTTATTTTCTAGGTAGGATAGGATTTCTTAAACAACATGCCAAAAACAAAGCCATAAGAAAAAGATTATAAATTTGACTATATTAAAATTAGGTATGTTTTCATTGAAAGACAATAACGAATGTGTATATATGTGTATATTATATACATATATATTTATAGATATATAAAAATATATGCAGATAGATATATTAAATATATACAGATATATACCTATATATATTAAATATATATTTACAGATTTTTTTAAAACAAATAAATAAATGATTGAGCCTATTCAGCACACCCTAATTGCTCTACCTCAGATGTCTTTTTCTCCTTAAGTTAGGCTGATAAATTCCTTTATTACCTGTAATACACAGATAACCCTTTAATTCTGAGGACACTTGCCTGACCACTGCCCCCCACCTCACTTGGCCAAGCAGAGTCAATCACCTCTCCTTTGTGCCACATCTATACCTTGGACATTCCTTAATTAGAGCATCTCCTTCATGAGTTAGGCACTGTGCAAAGAGCTTTCTGAACATCTGCCATTTCATTTTTTCCTCATCACTATATTAGTGTTATGATGCATTAGTCTATTTTATAGACGCAGACAGTGAAAATAAGTACAATCAACCTGTTCAAGGGGCAGAGCCATAATCCAAACTCCAGTCTGACTGTTGTTAAGGCTCTATAATTCATAGCTGCTATGCAATAATGTGCATATTAAACTGCATTGCTTACATCAATTTTTTTGTTTAATAAAAAGTCTACCTGGTTATCTATTCCTGCATAACAAATTACCCTGAAATATAATGGCTTTTAAAAAATCCATTTTACTGTATTTCATGACTCTCTCAGTCCAGAATTCAGGAAGGGCTCAATTGGATTATTCTCCTATTCCACATTGCATGGATTGACCCCACTTGGTAGTACTCAGCAGAGTACTCATCCAAGACAGCTTCACTAAAATGTCTGGGTGAGTAGAGATGGCAGGTAGGCTGGGATCAGCTGGGACTGTTGACAGAGCACCTCCATGTGCCTCCTATCTTGGTGGTTTTCAGAGGGGTCGGATTTCTTTTTTTTTTTTTAACATCTTTATTGGAGTATAATTGCTTCAGATTTCTTATATGAAGACTCAGGACTCCCAGAGAGATTGTTCCAAGAAACAGAAATTAGAAGTTACCAGTTTATTAAGTCTTTCACTCAGAAACTGGCACAGCATCGCTTCTACACACCATTCTATTGGCCAAAAGAGTCCCAGATTCAAAGGGGGGGACATAGATTATACTTCTCATTAAAGGGAGTATCAAAGAATGGGAATCCTTCTTTAATCTGCCACATCACAGAAAATGTTGATGACAGATTTGAAGAAAATACTGGGTTGGCCAAAACGTTCATTTGGGTTTTTCCATAACATCTAATGGAAAAACACAAATGAACATTTTGGCCAACCCAATATTAGCTATGTCTCAAACCAATAAGGAACTAATATTTCCAGAACAGCACTGTTCTAAACAACTTTCTGCGATAATGGAAATATTCTCTGCATAGTCCAAAATGGTAGTCATATGAAAAAGCATGTGGGTATTGAGCATTTGAAATGTAGCTAGTGTGACCAAGGCACTGAATTTTAATTTTGTTTAATTTTTAGTAAATTTAAATTTAAAGAGTCATAAGCGTCTATTTGCTACCCTATTGGACAGCATCACTCTATAATATAAAAGACACACCTGTGAATCAAGCAGAAAGTGACAGAAAACCAAAATTAAAATGGCCAAAGGATATGAATAGATGGTTCACAGAAGGGGAAACTCAACTGACTCTCAAGTAAATGGAAAGGTATTCAAGCTCAAGAATAATCAGAGAAATGGAAATTAAAATGCTGATGTACTTTACACGTATCTGAATAACAAAAGTTAGAACACTGGATAATGCCAAGTGCTGTTGGGAATACAGAAAAAAAATTACCCTCTTCCACTGTTAGTGGGAAGAGAGACTGGAAAAGCTATCTCTGGAGCAAGCTGGCAATGCTTGGTCCAGTTAAGTCATCATAGTCTCTAGATAAATACAAGACACACATTGTAGCAGGGAGGTGGAAGCTAGTTAGGCATCCATAACTGGAGGAAGGGAAAAGTAAAATGTGGCTGATTAATATTGTGGAATATCACACAGTCATTAGAAGCAATGACTACAACAAAAATACATATAGCAAAATGGATGGATCTTAAAAACACAATGCTGAGATTAAAAATTAAGAAACATTATCAGTCCCATAGCACAATGATTTAGAAAAATAAAAGTGCATATGCATACAAAGCAATAATATATATTCTACAAGGATACATACAAGTTTAAGGATACTTAAACAGTGCTGGTTCGAAAACTCAGGAGCTTTCCAGGTGAAATCTGAAACTGACCTTCAGACAAAGAGGGCAAGGAGAGACCTAAGAAAGAGATGGCCACTCCAGATTGGTAGGTGGTGGTGCTAAGACGGAGAGAACTTACACATGAAGCTTGTCTTGGGTGCCTCAAGAAGAGTAGATCCCACCACATCTGCCAGAATCTTAAGTTTATAGAGACCTTAAGGGTTTCAGTCACAAATTCAGTCCAGATGGTCTCAACAACACATTTCTTTCTCAAGGCTGCATCCTTGAACTCAGCTCCCGCTGTGGAAACTGTGGGCAGGCCACATGCTTCAAGGATGGGGGAGGGGGCCAGGAGCCTCTGATTGCCCAGGTCCAGCTCTGGGGTCAACAGGCAGTCACATCCTCTCTGTGACCAAGGCACATTTTTATGGTTACCTAGGGAAGGAAGTGTAGCAAGGAAGGGAAGGAGGGAAGGACTATGATTATTGTGGTCCTCTGGATAACCCAAACTCATCTCTGTATCCCAATGTTTACACAATACCTTGCACATAGTCAGTGTTTGCTAAATGCCTTCTGGTGGATTAATTAATGAGTTAATTAATACTGTTAGGAAGACCAGATGAAGAGAATTATGAGAAATTATGTTTAAACTACTGGTAAAAAAGGGTTTGTGTAAAAAGAGCTACTATTACTTTGTACTTTTCCCTTTGCCAATACTACCTCAATGCCCAGAAGTTTCCAGCAGCTCCCCAACTATCTGTTCCACTCATTTAGGCTGGGCTGGAGGAAAAGGATGGTTCAGGTGGGTCTCTGAGCCTGGGGAGGCATCTGTTTGAGAGATAGGAAATTTCTGAGCTAATACATCAAAGGCATTAACCTTACATTGCACAGCAGCAATAGGAACTCACAGACCTCTGTGGTAGGCTAAAGAATGCCCCCAGTATAGCAGATCCTATCTGGAACCTATAAGTATTATATGCAAAGTCATCACAAATGTGATTAGATTAAGGATCTTGCAATAGAGAGAGTATTCTGGATTATCCAGGTGGGACCTAAACGCAATCACATGTATCCTTATAAAAAGGAGGCAGACAAAAATTTGACACACACCCAGAGAAGAAGGTGACATGATGACTGAGCAGAGAGAGATTTGAAGATGGTGGCCATAAACCAAGGAATGCCAGCAGCCACTAGAAGCTGGAAGTAACAAGGAATGGATTCTCCTCTAGCAGAAGCAGAGCCCTACTGACACATTGATTTTGGTACACTTATACTGATTTTGGACTTCTGGCTTCCAGAATTTGGGAAAATAAATTTCTGTGCTAGTCTAAAATGTGACTCTTTCCCCCAGGCCTGTAGCACAAGAATTATATCACCTTTTAATGATATAATTAAATTATATCATCTGCATAGGTGGTGGTGCTAAGACAGGGAACTGTCTGCATCCCCTACACACAATCTCCCTTTATCCCTCATAGATGTTCAAAAATATGACATTAAACACAAAATAATTACGCTATATCACATACAGGAGAGTTGCTCTTTTTCCAAATTCTGCCTTTTTCTCTAGCCTGTGCTTCACAACCTTGGCTCACCAGAATCACTTGGGGTATCCTAAAGTTTACTGATGTGTGAGTCCTACCCTCTGAGATTCTAAGTTAATTGGTCTGGAGGGAAGGCTGGGCATATGGAGTTTTTTTTTTTTTTTT
Source organism: Balaenoptera musculus (assembly GCF_009873245.2). Lineage (NCBI taxonomy): Eukaryota > Metazoa > Chordata > Mammalia > Artiodactyla > Balaenopteridae > Balaenoptera > Balaenoptera musculus. The sequence goes on from NC_045798.1 coordinate 57,644,905, forward strand.
TTTAAACATGGATTTAATTAATTAATCTATTTATTTATTTTTGGCCGTGTTGGGTCTTCGTTTCTGTGCGAGAGCTTTCTCTAGTTGTGGCAAGCGGGGGCCACTCTTCATCGCGGTGCGCGGGCCTCTTCACTATCGTGGTCTCTCATTGCGGAGCATAGGCTCCAGATGCGCAGGCTCAGTAGTTGTGGCTCACGGGCCTAGTTGCTCCGCGGCATGTGGGATCTTCCCAGACCAGGGCTCGAACCCGTGTCCCCTGCATTAGCAGGCAGATTCTCAATGACTGCGCCACCAGGGAAGTCCCGCATATGGAGTTTTAAACACTACCCAGATTCTTATGTGTAGCCAAGGTTGTTGACTGCTGGTCTAGCCTTTCTTTTTCTTCTAACCTGCTTTAGGGAAAAGAAGAGATATGATCTCAAAGCAATACAGCTAAAAGTGGAAACAAACCACCATATTTCTTTTACCAGAAATTTTGAGGATTTAGCTCTTTTACTTGTGAGGTTAATGTCTTTGAATCTTATCTAAGGATACACAAAAATTGAGTAGATACAGGAAGATAAGGCCATCCTACAGGCTCCTGGTCACATCATAACTGGGAATAAGCCTGGCTTTACCAGCAGTCGCATCTATCTGAAACATACATCAATGATGCCAAAAGCCCAAAGGCCAACTGTATGATACAGCCAAGGTCGCCTACTCAACAGGAAACCCACCTCCCTTTCTCTTCCAAGCCAATCCCAGTGGTAGCCCGGCAGTCTGAAATATCTGAAGGGAAAACAGTTTGCTACTCAGTTTGCAGCACCGATGACTTAAATACATTTACAAGGTTGTGGAGCTTAAAATCTACATTGTCCCTCCCATGTCTAATTTCCCGCTTCTCCACACTACTTATGTTCACCTGTCACCCAATTAGCACCCCAGTAAACTGAACTCCCATAACTGTTTTACCCTAGCAATTAACCCTCTCCAGCACCCCCTCTGCAAAGAGCTCCTGATTAAAATAAACTGCTCAATTATTCACCTAACAACAGGAAGCATGACATGGTAGATCAGGAGGAGAACAATTTATTTTTTCTTAGATCTCTAAATGTGTCCAGTATTGGCTGAGAAGAAAGATTTTCCTGAAATAATCTAAAGGTCTTGGTTAAGGTTTATGGTAAAGGCACAAATTTTTAAAATGTCAGCACCTATCTACTGATTTTGAGATGGTCAGCATCTCTAGTTTGAAGAAAATGCTAAAATGAAGAAGGAAATTCAGTGACTTTCTTTTTTTTTTTTTTATTCTATAAACTGCTGACATGAATTTCTCTTTACTGACCACAGTGACGTATAGGAAAGATATAATGAAAGAAAGGGGGGAAAGAAGGAAGTAAAAGGGAAGGAAGTGTATTAAATACTGAGGTACCCAACATCTTTAAGGTATAGGATGCTCATGTTCTATTTAAACAGTATTTCTTCACAACTGATAGTATTCTGCATACTATACATAGCTTTCCTACCATTAAAAATGTAGCATAATATATTTAACATAGAAACTCCAATTAAACATAACTTTTTATGAAAAAATTTGAAAGAACTTCAGAATTTCGAGTGCCTAAGATAACTACCATGAACAATTTTTTCAAGGTAATGAAGTGAGGGATAATATCAAATTGATAATATCTATATATTTCTGTGATTCACATCAGTGAAACTTTAAATTTATGGTGAGCCAGAGATGTGACAACAACACACCATTGTGTAAAATATCAAAGTGGGTTATAACCATATTTGTATATGTTATATAGAATCACATGTAACTTCCTACAAATCCTACATGTAGATTTTAAGGGGAAAGAAATCACTTTTTATTCTAGACTGAAATTTGTTGACTATTTTTTGTTCTATTCTTCCTTACCACACATTAATCATAAGACAATTATCCTATAACAGAAGAAGGACACACAACCACAGAAGACCCTGTGCGTCACTGGACAGAGAACAATCAAAACATGACCTTAATTTTATCTGGTAAGCAAATACATTAAATGTTATAATTTGGGGGTAGAGGATTGCCTACTAGGCAACTGAGGCAGAGGGTGCTTCCAAGAATTTCACTCTGAAAATGCATTCAAATGGTCCTCAGCTTGCATGAGTTTCCTGAAATGTTTCCACTGCAGAAAGCCACAAAAGCCAGGCATTTTAGAAAACTGCTAGAGTCTATTTTCTCCACCATGGATAGAAGTCATTCTCCCTTTTCCAGAAGCTTTCATTAACTGAAATTCTAATCCTACATAAACTTGGGTGAGGGGAAGAGAGAAAGAGAGAGAGACAGTGAGAGACAGAAAGAAGGAAGGAAGGAAGCAAGGGAGGGAGGAAGGAAGGAAGGGAGGGAGGGAGGGAGGGAGAAAGAAAGAGACCTTCCTGCATACTAAATGTGTAAACCCTGAAAAACTATTTGCAGACAAGAAGCAGCCGGCTCGTAGCTGTGGCTTTCTTGCCCAGAAGGAAAGCAGCTCGCAAACTGCAGTGTCCAGGAGCAGAGAAGAGCACAGTCACCGCTCCCTATGAAATTTTAACAACTCATTATCGGGAAAAGGTTACATAAAGGGATGCGGGATCAGAGGCAGCTCAGCAGCATCAAATTCTGAGAGAATGAAGGATAGGGGAAGGGGAGATGTGGAAATTCAGACTGAGGAGAAAGGGGAAAAGAAAGAGGAGGGAGACGATAGGAATAAGAACAAAGAGAGGAGAGACTGGAAGGTAAAAGAGTAAGAGAGATTAAAGGACAAGGGAGAGGAAAGGGGAGAAAGGATTTGAATAAAATTCAAATTTCTAATCTGGTTTTACTTTTAATCTTCTTTCCGGGGGAGGGTGTGAATGTACGATGCTGATTGTTCTCCATTTTTTCTGAGCGCCCGTAACTGACCACACCATGTGTTAAAAACACTTTCCCTCCTAGAAGGGATTATGCCCTTTGACTTTCAAAGACATCTCTCCCCTTCCTAACATCAATAAGGCTGGATGGCGGTGTGCGCGCCGGTGTGGAGTGCAGCGGGGCGTCTGCAGAGCCGGGGAATTTCACACAAGTCAGCCAGGCTGGACACATTGTTTCTTCAACACGTTTATCTCGGACAGTGTAGGCCTATTTGTTTGTAAATATACATGTTATGTATGTGCCCATGTAAATAAATAAGTTTAAATATAATTTCCAAATGAACAACATGAGAAAAATTGTGGATTTTCGAGCGTGTCAAATGACTACCAAGTGTCTGCAGCCACCGCGGCCCAGCCCATCCTTGAGGCCACCCTGCCATCTAGCGGGACGCGCCCGAACTCCGCTCGCAGCTACGCTTGGCCTCATTTATCCTCACAGCTGGATACAGGGAAGTGGATTCTCCTAAATGTGTTAACTTAGCAGTGCTGTATACCAGAAACAAATTAATATATAATTCTTCTGTGTCTTAAGGTCATTACTGTCGAAGCATGAATTAATAGAGCTATTCCAGGTAATTCATTTTGGCGTTTGCTTCTGCATGTCTGAGCACAAATGTGAAAAAAGGCCTCCCCTCAATGCTGTAGGGAGAGAAGGAAGGAGGCCGAAAAGTAGCTCAGCCAGATGAACAGACTCCCTGACCCAAAAGCCAGGTGAGAGCTGCACCTTTCAGAGGCATCTGCCTTACTTTCCCAACTCCACCCCCCAGCCCGGCCCAACACAATTCTCACTACAACCAAGCTGAAATCGGAGGGAATGGTGGGTGGGCTGTAGCGGGCCAAAGGGGAAGGGTCTGGGGAGCACCGTCATAAAAGGGCAGTGTTGTAGGGCTTCCCTGGTGGCACAGTGGTTGAGAATCTGCCTGCTAATGCAGGGGACACGGGTTCGGGCCCTGGTCTGGGAAGATCCCACATGCCGCAGAGCAAGTAGGCCCGTGAGCCACAACTACTGAGCCTGCGCGTCTGGAGCCTGTGCTCCGCAACAAGAGAGGCCGCGACAGTGAGGCCCGCGCACTGCAATGAAGAGTGGTCCCCGCTTGCCGCAACTGGAGAAGGCCCTCGCACAGAAACGAAGACCCAAAACAGCCAAGAATAAAATATATATTAAAAAAAAAAAAAAAAGGCAGTGTTTAAACATACTTGGTTCAGCTTTCTATGGAGGAGAAGGAGGGGCAATCAAAGGCCCCTCTTTCTGAGCAGGAAGTGGCACGTGCTATTGAAAAGGCTGTAGATCAGGCTATGTGGTCACCTGCCCTTACCCCAGAAGTAGCTGCGTCTCTAACACCACTCCCCATAACAGTGAATTTACAGATGGTACACAGTGGTCTACTGCAGTGCTGTCCCACTGCGAAAAACCCCCACAGCAGTAGAAACGGAAGACAGAAGGGGGGATAGGTCTAGAGGGTTTCCCTGACCTGCTTTTAATTTTTTTCAGGGTACAGAGGGGCACAGGCCCTTGAGGAATGGGCTACACTAACTTCTTTTAGCTTCATTTTGGTCTGCTTAAAGATTCAAATGAGATTTTGGAGCTCCACAATTTTCTTGAGTAAATTTCATAATAGCCAGGTTATAAGTAGATTAGAACATCAGATCATCCCAAATTTTTATTTCCATTAGGGTTATTGTTTTTCATATAAATTCTGGACTCTAAAACAAAATTATCTAAAAATGCCTTCCAGCTTCTGTTCCTGGCAAAATAAACAGTGTTCTTGAAGCATGTGTGTCCCGTGAGGGCTCCCGGAGGCAGGGGGTCTTTGCATGTTCCTCATGATCAAAAGTGTTTAATAACTGCCCTGGAGAAACATATCTGTGGTCAGAGCCATGTCTTCTCCCAACATCCCTGCAATGTACTATACTATTGACAATGCAAATGCTGTAAGATAAAACACTCCAGTGAAACTGCAGTGCCTTATAATTTAGTTACAAAGAAAAGATTTACTCATATAAGACAAAAATAGGCAATGCAAAATATTAAAGCAAAATATCTGAACCACAAATATGCCTCTGAATCACCCACAGGACTTTATACAAATGCAGAGGACCAGACCACCCAAAATCACAATCTCTGGGTACAGTCTCTTTGTCTTTGCAAAGTCCTATAACTAATTCTGATACAGAGCCAAGTTGAAAGCCAATGATTCAATATTAAAAAGAAAGAAAACAAAAAGAGATCCTTGCATGGGTGATTCTGTTGCACAACCAAAAACAAGAACATGCATATGAAATGCAGTTCCAGATGGTGCGTGGACCTAAGCCACTGTGGGTGGTTAGTATAGACACAGAAAGTGTCCTGGAGAGGGCAGACCTTCAAGAATGGGTAGAAGATAAGTGGAGGAAGAACAAAGGAGCAGGTATTCCAGATTACACCAGTGCTTCTGCAGGAAAACAGACTGCCAGTTCTAGGGACCACAGAGAGCTTCCTAGTGAAACAGAATAAGTCCATTTGAGAGGAGTGAGTCCAGACCACTTCTGGAGCAGAACATTGCCAGAATACAGCCATCAGAGTAAAAAGAAGAAACTATTGAACTGTCCAAAATACAGTCCATGCCCTATCTCAACAAATGCATACATTTCACTTTTGTCCAAGGCTTCCCTGACTGCCCACTTTGGGGTCTTTTGAATCCCTGAGAATTACATGGTTGTTTTTTCCCATTGTGCTGCTACCTGGGAGTTAAAGATTTTCACTTCTGGGTAAGATAATGCATTCAGCTGCATTAAGCAGACAATTAATTTATCCTCTTGGCTGCCCACTACGCATCCTTAATGTACTTAAAAAGGAAATAATGCTTACCTAGCTTTTACTTGCACAGTGTCTGGAAGTAAAAAGGAATGCAGGAGATGAGACTAAAATTGCTGCACTGAGAATCACCCTGATCATCATTGGATCATCATGTCAAATATAACTTCATAATATTGTTACAGAGACATCAGAGCAGATGGATAAGAAGGATCTTCATATGAGGGAGTGGAGTGTTATCACTTCATTTCGTCTTTATATATCACAATTATAAAATGTGCTGAAATTCAGCAGGGTGACCAGTATATTGACTTCTGACAAATGTCAGGCTTTCGAGTGTCTGGGGTAATCAAAGATATCCCATAAAGGTGTCTGAAATGAACAAGACTAAGGCCCTGACTTGTGAAAATCTGGTTTGTCCAAGTTGGATTGCAAAAGAAGCCAACATCTTAATTGAAAGAACACAGTGATCTACTTGACTAGGGAGTTAGAATATGCCAGGAGAAATACTACCTGTCCAGATGGTATAATATTTTGTTATATGAGAACATGGGCTAGAAGTTGATAGCCTCACAAAATTCCTGCCAATTCTTATATACATAATTCTGAAGCATTTAATTTTATTTTACTCTAAGAAATCTTTAGTGGACCTCTGCGGTCTATATGGTTAAACTCCCTAACAGACTATTCAAAGTCCTTTGCCATCTCACCCAAACCTGCTCAGACAAATTTTTCTCACGCTGCCCTCCCGTGTAAATTCTGTTCTAATTATGTTGATCTGCATAATGCCCTCTGAATGTGCATTATGCAAACTCGCCCCCATACATTGCACCCCATTCCTTGCCATTCACTGCAAACTTCTCTCCACCAATCAAAGTCTTCCCCAAATTCCCAGTCAGTCCCTTCCTCTCCCAAGGTGTCTTCCTTGAAAGTCCCAACATGAAATACCTTTGTGTGAGTTTTGGTAGTGCTGGATATCTCCATCTCTATATCACACATTACATTCTATGGGTAATTATCTACATATATTTTCTCCCTTTCTAAATGTCAATTCCTCAAGGTCAAGACCTATATTTAAAATATTTTGTCCTCTTTACAGCACCTAATACAGTACCTGCCCTAGTCTTTCTGCACAGTGAGGTCCAGAACCATTTGTTCACCACTCTATTCCTAGAATTTAACATAATACCTGGGGAGCTATAAAAAGGAAAGAGACACTTTCCTTTTGAATTTCTCAAATACAAAGAAAATCTGCTCCCATCTACCCTGTAGAAGTACAGACTACATTAGATAAATGCCAGAAGAACAGAAGTGTCTACAAGTTATTTTCAGTATGTTAAAAAAAGAATCTCATTCATTCTTTAAAGAGAAAAAAAAATTATAAGCTCTCTTAAAGTGCATTTCTATTTGGTTAATGATCTCCAATGAAATATAGAGATGAAAATTGAGAATGATAGAAACATAAAATGAAAAATAGTTCAGGTTATGGGATTCACTCAGTAATTGTTTTTGTTCTTTGGGTGATCATTTTAAGAAAAAGAAACAGTAGTTCATGCCCATTAAAAATTACTTCATGAAACAAATATTTATTTATGGAAACTTCTCTATACTGGAGGCTGATTAGATCTTTATTCTGTGTAAGGTACACCAAGAACTGCCTCAGCAGAAAAAATTGGGGGACAAAGGTTTTCTATGAAAAAGTTGAAGGGAATACTGTGAAATTGGACTCAATCTTGGCTCAGTCACCAGTCAAGATGGATTTCTACGTATTTCTTATAAAGCATAACAGCCTGGGTTTAGTTACATAATTGGTAACTATGTAAATGGGAAATTTTATATAACCCACAATAAAATCAAAGCTATGGTATAGTAATGTGTTTTTTATTGAATCCATCCAGACCACTTTCATTCCTAGAAATAATTTCGCAAAGAAGGTCTGTAAACCAGGACCTTGGTTATGAAGGGCAGCAATGCATTACTGGTGAGAACAATCCTAATATCCAAAATTGAGAGGTTCCCATTACATTCTGAATCTCCGAAACAAAACAAACAAACGAACGAAAAGCACCTGCCTCTCACCCCCTCTTCCCTTCTCCCATTTTGCCCTGGCCTCTGTACCTGTGTAAAGAATTTGTAACGTTGCCAACCTTTCCACTTAATGATCTGGATGCATCTACATAATGGCCTCCCGATACTGACCATTATGGATGAGATTCATGTTATTCATAAGTTAGCTCTCTTTTTCCCGCATATTCCTGAGTTTATCATCATTAAGGAAGAGAAATGTTTCTCAACAAAAGGCGGAGGCACTATAGTGATAGACACAAAAGTAATGCTTAGATACACAGAGAGGCATGTTTCCATTTTGGTCTTTTGTATCCATCTTCACTTGTCCCAGATATGCCATTTTCTGATTCTCAGGGTGAAGAATGTTGTGAAATACATTTGCATATTCATGGATTGTTGGCTGTATTCACATTTTTATATACAGCTAATATTTAAATGTATTTAGGAAACAGGCCTCAATTTAGATCTGCAATGTGGTATGAAATATCATAAAGGGAAATCACTTTCAGGCTGTTAGATCTGGTGCAGCTGGGGAGATAGAGAAGTTCAAAACATCTGTCAGCCCACAACATTTTCACAGCCCTTCCCACACTCAACAATACTGAGTGATGTGTCTGCTAACCCAGAAAATATAAATACCTGTAGAAACAATAGAGCAAGGGAATGAACCTAATTGTCAAATATTTGAGCTAAATTCTTACAAGCTCATGGGCTGAATTCTTTGGGGAAGACTAATATCTTCCAAATGTAGGCCTATGTCTGTGTCAATTTTAAGACTGGTTTAATGTATGGCTGAAAAAGACAAGGAAAGACGTCCCATGAGAAGGAAGAATATGAGGGAAGTGGCTATTTTGAGAAGACATCCAGTGCCTTCATCAGCGCCTACTATTAACTCTCAGTTCCTTATTTGCCTGTAGGCAATTAGCCCAGTGGATTCTGTACAGAGCAAATGAGATCTAACCCATATAAATGTATAGGTCCTAACTTTACACATGTTATTCCCTATGGCCTCAGGCTAAGCTCCATATCCCAGTTAGTCATCTTGCCAAGTTACCTGAGCAAGAGCACAGCCTGATTCTACTACCTGACAGAATAGTCTACTAATGTGCAAATAATGGTGGCATCCCTGGGCTTTATGGTCCAGAAGTCTAAATGCATCTTTCTTATAGTGAAAAAAATAGCCAAACACAGAATACAACTCAGGGGCAGTACTTAGTAAAGTTTTGATGATGAAATTTATGATGCTGTCATGTTGGTGGGGATGATGGTGGTGATGTTAACAGGAGGAAGATCCTCTCCAAGATTTCCACCAGCAAAGAGCAAGCAATTTCTTTGTGATTCCCCCTTCAAACAAACAATAAATAAAACAAAACAAGCAAAATACAAATCACAAACAAAACAAACTCATTTTGTGCTGTCTATACTGTCAATGATCTGTGCGTGCATATCACGCACACACACACGCACACACGTGTGTGCTTGACAAGGAACTAAACCAAAATTAATAGCTGAGACTGGTATAAGCATCAAATTCCAGTTTGGGCCTGAGATAAAAAAAGGTGCCCTAAGGTGGTGTATCCTTCCCTCCTGATGTAGCTATAGTTCAAAGTCAGACAACGAAGAAGTCACTGCCACTGCCTGTCTCTGGCAAAATTTACATTGATTAGAGAAAAGATCACTCGACAAACATCCCTGGCACACTCACATGATCCCGAAGACACATAATCTATATTCATAAAGCTTTTTAGGATAATTAAATATCAGGTTCTAGGACAGTGCAAGATACAATTAATCATTCAGACAAACAAAGAATCGCCATTCAGGTCAATGCACTTCACAGTTGGGGGGAGAAGGGGACTTAGGAAGATTTTCTTTATAAATCCTCTCAGGGTAGTGGGTTTTCAGCACTCAAATTTGCTATGTAATTTCCCTTCTACAAGCAGTGATTTAGAACCAACTAACATTACAAGCTGAGAACAAACAGACAACCTTGTAACAAACAATTTCAACATGGAAGATTCCAGATTACACTCAATGGAAACCAAAGGAGTGTTTACATGTGTCACTATTTATCCAGTATTGATTTTTAAATAACTCAATAATTCGTTATCCTTCTTTGAATATGGCATGTATTTCCTTACCCATAATGTAAAAAAAACAAAACAAAACAAAAAAAACCACTTTAGATCAGGGATTAAGTGATATATTCCTTTTGTATGGTCATCAGCATTTAGTATAGTACCTTGCAAATGAGTAGACACCCAACAAATATTTGTTGATTGATAGCTGGATTAATATTCCTGACATGCAGTTCTGATTATAACATTTCCATACACACACAAAAATTCTCACTATCTCCCTGTTGGTTGTAGAATAAAGTATGAGTGTTTTAGCTTTTAAGTCATTCCAAACCTTCTAACTGAGCCCAAACTAACCTTGCCAACTTTAATTTTCCACTATTGCCCTCACAGAACTCACTCTTTCCTATTTATGTGCAACACTTCCTACAATTTCTTGGTTTAATTTGTTTCCTTCATATGAAACTTTCATTGTCTCATCATTTCATACCTTCCCTGGACAAATGTTACTTCCTTCTTGCACCCTGCCCTAATTCTCCCTGAGACTCTCAACTTGAAGTAATCTTGCCTTCTTTGAACTCCCATAGAATATTATACATACCTCTCTCATGGCTTCTCACATTCTACAGTGTCATCCTTGCATATGTCATATTTGCTCTGCCATTCTGTAAATTCCCTGAAGGCAGTATCTGCCCCAAAACTTTGTTTCATCTTCGAATATCTCAAGGTTCTTAGAATCTTTGAACCCCCAAGGCTCTTATGCAGAGAGATTCCCAGTAAATATTTGTTGATTTAATTTGCTATTGATTATTATTCATAGAAGAGGTAAAGTTTGGGGTAGAAACTCTGATGGAGTAAGTAAAAATGATCTCTTCCTTTTGATACAGAATATTGGAATTGTATTCTGAGTTCTTCTAAATGGTGTGATTTAGTTCAGGAAGCATTTACTAAACTCCATGCTTAGTAATTGTTAAGAGTTACCCCAGACTTGGCAGACTCATCCATATCCTGACATATGCTCCTCTCCTTCCCTTGCTAAACTCACTACCTCACTGGCTATTGTATGGTTTTTCCTTCTTCACTCCATTCACCCAAACCCCTTCCTGGCCAACTTTACACTTATCCCAACCTTGTGTTCATGCCTTGCCCTTGTAATTAAGTACTTCATAACCTGGTTAGCTATCTGGCAACAGTTTTGTGTCTCTAGTTTGGCCCAACACACTGCTGTTTGACTTCCAAAGAGAATAAGGAAAATCATAGGTTCACTCCCTAGATGCATGAATCTTCAGTATTCTGCTTCCTGAGAGAGGAACGAAGGCAAAGGCAACAAATACAAAAGGCAGTCCCAACATATGGAGTCACTTTTACATATGACGAGGAAAGCCTATCCTTCCAAAGCAATGTACATACTCTGCTTAGAAGTTGCCTACATAGCCCGGCAAATTTCTAGATTTCGCTTAGAGAATATATGACAAAATTTTTCTAGGAAGACCTCCAAGAAAGTAATAGACTCTGACATCCTCAAGAGGATGACTATGTATTATTCATTGCCATATCCTCAGTGTCTAGTGCAGTGCCTGTGATACAGTGAACCTCTGTAAATGTTTGAAGAATGAATGTTTATATATTAATGAATGAATGAATTTCCTCTATGGTCCCTCACTTAAAAGAAGCTGGTCCAAGTGGTCCCATCCTGATGAGCATGCCATGTATAAGAGCTCTGCTATCTACCTGTCAAACATTCACTCCTCAAATCAGTCAGCTGCAGTATTTAGATAAAGAGGGAAAACACTGTAAGCAGAAGAGAGGGCATAAGAGGAAATGGCTGAGAAAAGGGACCAGGAACAAAAGAGGAATTTATAAAATTATAAAAATGCCTTCATTTGCACAGCAGTTTACTTTAATTTCCTATGTGCTTTGAATGTGTTTTCTCTATTGTATCTCACGATGATTGGAAAGGCAGCCAGAGTAGGTATTATTCCCTCCACACCACTGTAGCTCCACACGTATTACACATTACACATTATATTACAGATGAGAAACCTGATGTCTAGTAGTTTTCATATCTCCTAATTCCAGAATCCAACTCAATGTTTGTAATGACTTTATTTTTCAGCTGTTAATCTGACCTCAATTCATAGTGCTAAACACATGCTATGTAGTCTGCTCTCAGTTCGTCTCTCTCCTGCTCTCCTTCTTTCCATCTCCATAATCTCTAGTCTCCTCTTTGTTTTCAGTTTAGATGGAATGAGGGATCCGAAACAAGAAGCACACATCCTTCCCTGAAATCTCTTATTTTTCCTTATATTCAAGAAGTCTTTTATGTTATTTTCTTCCCCGTCAGTTCCAAGGTGATGACTCCCCACTTCTACGCTATGCACACCCAGTTACTTGGCTCATTTATTGGGAATGAATAATTGAGTCCAATTACTACACCCATGGCTAGGCAAGTTTTGAGGAATCCCAGCAAAGCGGAGATGGCGGCACCATTAAGACTAAAAGTCTGTAGCATAGCAGTCGAGTGCTGTCTTTAGCCCAGTGTGGCTGAAAAGTGTTTGGTTAAATCAGACATAGAAAACACCTGCTCTCCACAAGATTGTTACATTCTTCTCTAAAAGAGATTTGTGAGGTTGTCTCCTAAACCATTTTGAAAAGAAGAGCTTACCACTTAGGCTTTTCTGCATTTCATCCTTTTTGTAATTACAATGCACATGGGTATGTAGTGAACAGCAACAAGTGGAAGAAACACCTGAAGTCATCTAAGAATCAAGGATCCCGGTTCTTGGTCTTGAGTCCAGCTCTAACTTATTAGGACACCCTAGTTTGTCAAGCCAGTTACCTGAGTTCAAGGTGCAGTGCCCGATTAAGTGAGCCTACGGGACCTTTCTGCCAGGATGAGGCCCCTCCCCCTCCGTGGCTGTAGACCACCTTGGAGAGCTGAGAGTGGCCGGAGTTCAGCCTCACTTAGCCCCTTGCCAAGCACCTTTGTTCAGGACACACTTTATCTCAAAATAGGAGGTGGTCTTGTCTGGTTGTCCTTTGCCAATCTGCCTTCTTCCACCTTCAGGCACACCCAGGAGGCTCTAGGAGCCTCCAGCATTGTGATATTAATTTCAGAAAATTTCTCCTGACCTCTCCTTTCTACTCCTGCTTGCCCCCCTGGTTGGGCAGCTTTGCTCTCCCTCAACTAATCTGGCCCCATTTGAATTTAGCATCCAGAAGGACACTATTCCAGACTGCTAATTTTCATCCCAGTTTTCAGGCTCTGCTCTCTTCTCAAACATCTGAAGATTCTTTCTACAGATGTTTAAGCCACTGTGTGTTTAAGTCAATGTTTAAGCCACTGACCTCATCTGGAAAATGGGCATTTGCTGCATAGAGAAGTGATTGTGATGATAAATGTGAGATTGTGGCTATGGAGTTATTTTGTCAGACACATAAAGGTGTGTTATACCAATGCAGTGCATGGAATTCCAGGCAGATAGATCTAGTGGGGGGGGGGGTCCAGAAAGGATAGGAGAACAGATACCTAATTGCAATTATATGCTTCTACGCTGGAGAAGAAGGAATACCTAGACAGCTGCTGATCTCCTCACCCCCATTTCTCCACCTGGATAGTAAAAAAAAGCAAAATTTATCTTCTTTCCATTTGTTTCTGTAAAATTCCCAAGAAAAATGCTTGGCAGGAAAAAAAAAAAAAAGAGAGACAGAAATGGAATCAACCTCCCTTTTTTTTTCTTCTTTCCTTTCAGATCCCTGACTTAGTCACTGCATGAGATGAGGGGCATTGGAATTAAAATCTCCAAACCCAGAGGAATAAAGACTAGAAGATGAGAAGATCAGCCAACCAAAATAGAGCAAGTTAGAAAACGCAAAGGAGGGAAAGCAAAGGCAGAGAGAGAGGAAAGGTGAAGGAGATTGGGGAGGCAGGTGGAGAGGAAGAGGGAGCGATCTGGGAGGAGGGAAAGAAGGGGGGAGAGTGAGAGATCAAGAGCAAGAGGAAGAGGATGGGGAATGAAGGAAAGAGAAGAGAAAAAAAGTGGGAAAGAAAAAAATAGCAAGAGGGAAGAAACAGGGAGAGAGGGAAAGCACAGGTTGGGTGACTGATGCTTAATTTTGATACAAAGGTAAATTGTCATTTAAAGCCCCAGATGTCTTCATTTGCCACAACTAGCATTTAAAAGACAGAAACTCAATTTAGTTGCTCTTTTCTCTAATAAAAAATATGTTTTATCCCAATGGAAAAACGTGTTTCTTTCTGCCAATAAGTGTCAGTGGCTAATCTGAAGCCTTCAATGAAACAACACCATTAAATAATTTAACCTGGAAAAAAAGCCACTGATGTCTGTGAAATAATGTATAGATTTCAGATAGATCAAACTTTAAAACAGAAAAAAAAGTGTAAGAAATGGGCTTTGGGAAATAAAGGGGATTCTGCCACCAGACAGAAAGGAAATACACTTGGCCCAAGGAATTGGAACTAGCCATGGCACACAGTGTGTTGTAAAGCACACAACAGGTTTCTCTCACTGTGATAAAATTGTTCAGAGCAGAGCTTCTGTGAAATGAAGCCTGGGGACCAAACCAGATTACTTATTCTTCCACCCAGAATACAAATCTTTGCATTCAGTGAGATCTCCCAGAGATGTTCATATTGGGAGATCACCCCATTGGAGTGGCCTCCAGGATAAGTGAGAGTCTGGACTAAATCTTAGCAGATCAGAGATCTAATTCAAGTTTTGTCGCTAACTAAAACCATAGTCTCTTTAATGTATTTATCCCCAAAGTGTCTTTTAGGTTTTTTTATTTGTAAATTTGGATGGTGGGACTTAAAAAACTATAAAAGCATCATGGAAACACACAATGAAGTTTTTCTCTAACATAACTTCTCTCTCGTTAGTAATTTACTTGTCCTTTCACTCACTGGTGTCTCATCAAAAGTGAGGCAATTATCTCTACTAACTCTGAAGAGACCCATTTCTTTCAACACCCCCATAAAATGGTCCATAGACCAAAAGGTTTGAGGACCACTCCCTCTGGGTCTATCTCTTCCCTTCCATCCATTAGTACCTCTATTAATCATTTAGGCCAATGGTTTTCTACTCAACCTGAGAATTAGAATCACCTGGGGAGCTAAAAAACAAAACAAAACATGGGAAAAAATATTGGGCTCCACTCCATACCAATTAAATCAGAATCTCTGGAGGTTGACACAGGCTGTCATATTTTTTCAGGCTTCCAAGGTGATTCTAATTTGTGTGTTGAGAATCACTGTTCCAGACACTTCATGGAAGTTCACTGATAGAAATACATTTGACCAGTCCCTTTCAAGCAAGACTCAAATCAAAAGCTGACATGGAGACTTCCATTAAGAACAAAAACTGTACCTTCAAAATGAAGCAGTTATGAACCGAGGACAGGGAGAGATTTAAGTTATTAAAAACCTAATCATTATCTTCTGCCTAATGATTGAAGCAAGACATCTATTACTGCTCTGATTTTCACAGTCCTTGGAGTTGGTCCTTTATATACTGATCCCAGGTAATCATTTCTCAAGGTCATGATAGAGTAAAAAGAATTATACCTGAATTCATCATCATAGTTTTAACCCTGGTGAGATCTGGGAAGTAGATAAGTACAAACTCCCTCAAGTGGTACCAAGGTCAGTACAGCCTTCTGAAAACAAACAAATAAAAAACACAACAAACAAAACAAAAAAAACAGGCTTTGGAATGGACAGAATTAACTTTAAATTCATTCTGCCACCTTCCAGCCATATGTCCTTGAGCAAGTCACTTTACTTTTATCTGAGCCTCAGTTTCTTTACTTGTAAAACAAGAATAACAATAACTACTTTGAAGTGTCATGAAAATGATAATAACAAATATAAAGACTTCACATATTAAGTCAACAGTAAATGGTGACAGCTAGAAAGATGATCATGACTTAGAGCAGAAAATTGCTAGAAAAACAACATGCTGGAAAACTGGTTAGCATTTTGGAAGAAATCTTATATTTGGCATTGTAATTGTTCACCAGTAAATGGATACACTGGAAGAAATGTGAATAATGTTTATAAACCTATTAGAAATGATAAGCCTTGGATGAAAGTTGAAAAATACACTTAGTTGCTACATAATAGTAATAACTGGACACTTGAGAGTCGCCATAGGCTTTGTTTGTACGGGTGTTTTCATATTTAAAAGATACAACAAAACTTTTAATCACTAGATAAATACCCAGATGATCATGTTAGGTATTTATGACAAAGAAAAACTATTCCCATCCATCTTTTCCACTTCTGCACCTCACTGAATTGTCTGCAAAGCCAAGAACCACTTTTCCCAGCTTTCTCTTAGACTAAAGGAGGTTGTGTGACCCATTTCTGGCCTCCTACTTTTTCTTTTCTTCTTATCTTGATTGTGGATATAATGGATACAGCCATCTTGAAATAGTAAGGGAAAAGCTAAGAGAATCACAGAGAATTCAGCCCTGACATCATGAAACCACTGACCCAATGACTATAACTGCTGACCTCTGGATATTTTGTTGTGTGAGAAAAATGTTGCAACCGAATACAGTCCTCATTAGTTCAATATAATTCACTAAATCTAAAAAAAATCACAATTTGGAGTCTGAGTAGCCATCACCTACAGATCTCAAAATTGATATAATTGAACACAAAATGGTAATCTATGCATCCCCAAAATAGACTTTTTCTACACATAAGCAGATATTAATTAAAAACTGTTTGTAAAATGCAAAGCAAACTGTCCAAAGAAAGAAAATGCAGGCTCTATAGCTTTGAATCCAGTGTCAAATCTCAGGTTGCTTTTATCTGGTGTGCTTAGGATGACAACTTTTATCCTGATATTTAAGGCCTTTCTTCATCTGAACCTGTTTACTCTATTTTGACATAAGCAGGATTTCTTAATTATCACCTGTACATGCCATGACCTTCCATGCCTTTGGGCACATCCTCATCTTTCTCACCAGGACGAATGATCCACCTCATGCCTACCTCTCCAGTTGTTCAAATTGTCCATGTTTTTCTCATATTCTACCTCCTCCCTGAAGACATCTCTGATTTCTCAAGTCCACAATGCTCTCTCTTTTTAGTTTTTAAGCCACTTAATTAAAAGCAGATTTATGGGAGCGTGTGCACACCCACTTGCACAGAACACACCCCCCTCTACCACCTTTGTCATGTCTAGGTTTGCTTTCCCCTGACTGTAGCTCTGCAGAGGCCAGGCACATCACCACTTGACCTTTCACCCTTTCTGTGCCAAGCTAATTGTTAACAGGAAAAGTTTGTGGATTCTCAGATAAATAATGTGGATTTTTATGGAATCTTCAGGAGACACTGCTTTATCTAATACCCCTGTTTAGAATATAAGAAATTCTGGGAGGTCCTGGGAAGACATCTTTAAAAGACAGAATCGGCCCTGCAACTTTCACCCTCATGGTGCCCTACAGAATACAGGAACCAGAAGAAGTGGTGTTGTGTTGTCTGTGTGCGGCACATAGGCCAGGCTCTCACATTGTCCCAGGGTCCCAGGAAGCTTCAAAAGTTCCTCCTGAAGAAACTTTTGCTTTTCAGCCCTCTCTGTACCTCTCCCACCCATCCTCCTTTCTGCCAACTTGTCTTCTTTCTCCTTTGTCTCAATGCATCTTCTCTCTTCTTTCTACTTCTCCAGTTCCCTAAATTTTCCTATCCTGCCTTTCCTTTTGCCTTTCCCTACAAACTTTTACTCAGTGATCATTGCCTCACTGATCGTTGAATATAATAATTTTTTCTCACTCCAAGTCTTCCGATCTATTCCTCATTCTCCAAGTTTGATTTCTCCACTTCCCTTATACCTACTAGGTAGCTTAAAGACAAAACCAGGGTTTTTCTTATTGTAAAGAAAACCAGAGCCCTGGCAGGAAAGGTATGTGTCCAAGGCCACAGCAAGTTAGCGCCAGTGAGAACAGAGGACACTTAGGGCCCATGAAGACCAGTCCACTGACTGGTACCAGGTAACACTTCAGATGTAAAAACCAATTCTCTGGCAGCAACCAGCCATCACAAATTTCAGAACAGTGGCAGTTGATCTGATTAGATCATGCTACAGAGATATGACAATAGAATGAGAAGAGAGTTAAGAACTTGGAATGGATGCAGAAACGAAGAAAAAGCCTCTCGTTTCTTAAAAATAGTGTTAGCAGGATATTAGATTTACTAGGGAATTTGCACTCCCTTTCCACCCTACATCCTACACCACCATGTCTCTCTTTTAGCTGGGAATTTATTTCAAGGCCTTACCAATCATATGATAAAGCCAGTACATCATTAAAACATCTTCTGGGAGGACAGGGAGAAATCCAATCTAGGATTGAAAGCTGCAACTCTCATAGATAAAACATACCCTTCCAAAGGCTGCTATTGAGTCAGACAGTTGGAAGAATTACTGCAAAGTTGTCTGAGCTTGACGTAAGTTACTGGCCAGTACTCTGCCCAATGTTGGGGTCCTCATTCTTAGGGAGCCCCCAGAAGAATGCAACCAGTCTCCTTCCATAACCGTTGACTCAACGTTGCTATTAGCAGAGACCCTGAGGGAGGAGTTGGCTAAGTGATCTCTACTGGAAAAGAAGGAGCTGTAAAGAAGCAGATCTCTTTACTCTGAATTGTGCATTAACCAAACTCCCAGCACAGTTGGGGGAAGATCTAGCCAGAGAAAAAAATACCTTTCGAAGAAGAAAGCTATCCTATACCCTGCCATGCAAAGGCACGTGTATTGAACTTATGACACCCTTGCCATCAATAAGCTGTTATAAAAGCCTATGGTTCAATCAATATACATTCATTTGCACATTTATGTCCTGCCCACAAGAAACTCCCAGTTTTTAGTCAGAAGATCTCAACTTTCCTAATTAGAATCCCATATGCCAATTGACAGCCCCAATGCTACCAGCACCCCTTGAATCCTCAGCCTTCTGATCTCACTGTCCCATTCATGTACTCACATATACATGCATATGCACGTGTACACACATTTACACACACACCACAAGCTTAGAGAGACATATTTACAGTTATATGCCCTGTATCAAATGATCCAGGCTAAGCTATTGCCTAGGATCATAGATAGTTCAATATTTTCATTCTTAATTCATGTAGTACAGGTTTATTTTTGGTCAGTGAAAATCATAATTTTATAAATTAAACAAGAGACTAAAGGGACTTTTACTTCCTGGGATAGCTATGTGGTAAATCAGATTGCTCATTCAGGAACACAGCCTTTGGACCAAATGGCCCAACGGGTATTACAAAACCTTTCTTTTGGGAAATGGACAACTTACTCACTGGGGATGAAGAGTCATCAAACATCTTCTCTCATAATAAGAGTTATAGCTTTTATCACAATTAGGAAAAGCAGAGTGGCCTGCCTCTTCAGGTAAGGGGTAGCTTAACCTATGATTATAAAGAAAGACCTATTTTGGTATCTTTAAACCCTGAAGGAATATGGAATGGGCTACATTTAAGTCTTTAAATTGACAGCTCCAACTTGAAACTTTAGTATTCTTAGTATAATGTCCTGTGCCCCCAAGATCTTAAGTACTAAAGACCTTTATGTACTTTCAACCACAAGGTCTCTCTCAACACACCTATATACCTTAACTTTCTCCTTTTTAGTCAGCTACAAATGTCACAACCTTTCCTTTTCCTGTACAAAAGGATATCAAACAAATTGCACTTCTTGATATATGTCGGTCACTTCACTCAGGAAAAATGACATGGCTATTTTATTAGACAGGAGGTCTCCAGAGCTCCTGAACCCCATAGACAGTCTCATAAATTACCAAGAGCCACATCACCAGAACAACAGTAAACTTGAAATGGGTTAAGTGGTTTTGTTTCTGGCTCTCCCCAGCATTTCTCTGTGGATCATCCTGTAACCATACAGCTTTGTAGATATGTAATCACTGAAACTTGGGTACCTGGGGCCCAAACTCAAGAATACCATTACACCTGACCTTGAACTACAATCAGCAAATTAATTGCTTCTTTGAATAACATTCCCTAGAAAGGGTTGCTATTAACTATCAAAGGGTTTATGTATAAATATATTATTTCACTGTTGAAATTTTTATATTTTTCAACTCTGCAATGATGTAATTGTTCTAAAAATCTGTAACTTCTCCATTTTTATATATAATAATGTTTCCTTTTATTTGACCTAAACTTGAAGCTTTAAGAAATGACCTCTGATATGAGTATTCTGTATTGATCTAGTTGAGATGGATCAAAAAGACAGCTGGAATCAGATCACAGTGTTGCAGCTCAGGGTGCCTGCTGGGTACAACTGCAGCCCCAGCTTACAAAACAAGCAGAGGATTTTTTTTTTTAATTTATTTATTCTATTTATTTATTTTTGGCTGCATTGGGTCTTTGTTGCTGCGCGCGGGCTTGGGCTACTCTTCGTTGCAGTGCACAGGTTTCTTATTCTGGTGGCTTCTCTGTTGTGGAGCACGGGCTCTAGGTGTGTGGGCTTCAGTAGTTGTGGCTCGAGGGCTCACTAGTTGTGGCTCACGGGCTTAGTTGCTCCGTGGCATGTGGGATCTTCCTGGACCAGGGCTCGAACCTGTGTCCCCTGCATTGGCAGGCAGATTCTTAACCACTGTGCCACAGAGAAGTCCCAAGTAGAGGATTTGAAGAAGAAAATCTCCCCCATGAATGCCAAGGACCTCTTGCTCCTCTCCCTGGCTCACCCCCTGAGTATGAGAGATATCTCTGCCTTCAGAATTTAGCTGCTCATACAGCACAAGTCAACATATTGGTCTACAAAATGGGCAGCAATAATAAAGCCTCTAAATAATAATCTAGTCATCAAATCTGTGGCTCTCTCCAATGCTTTAACACGTCTTCAGAAAGGTCCAGGAGACTGTGACTCCCTGGGCAGAGTCATGGGTTAAGCATGAGAACAGGGTTCCTTTCCCAACCTCTATAATCAAATGGCCTTCCCTGTGCTTGCATCAGGTGTTACCTCACCTGAAGTACTTTCTCTCCCACCAGGCCTCCTCCTCTAAGAGACTGGAAACCATATCTTTTTGTGTCTCTGCATCCTTATAGTTCTAGTCACCTACACCACATACAAGCTTCTCAGCTATTGTGTTTAAGCATTTGTTCCATGTTTAGATTACAAATGTCATTCTGACAGCTATTCTGCTTTTTCAAAAAAGAAAAATGTATAATGACTAAGGTATCAGGCCTTGGAATAATGCTGTCTGGGTTCCCAGCCAGCCTCCAATAATACTATGTCTGTGACTTCGGCAAGTATCAACTTCCCAGTGCCTTAGTTTTCATATCTGTAAACTGGGAATGATATAGCCCCTGCTTTAATGAGCTGTCATGAGATTCAACATATTAAAAGCTTAGCACAGTACTATATTGGGCATATACTAACTGCTCAAAAAAATGTGAGAGTTTATTGTTATGCACTGTAGGATTGGCTATCATGTGTCAGGTGCTAAGAGCAACACAAGCAAGAAAAGATTTTCTCCAATCAAAAAGTTTACATATACACTCTTATTTTGTGTTTGCTACAGTACCTCACCAACTCTTTGTCCCACAAGGGCTAGGAAACCAAAAACTGGAAAATATACATATGCCCAGTTGTGTTCAAAATCTCAAGCACAATAAATTTGGTGAACTATTTATTTATACAAAACTTTACCAAAATCACCCTCAGCCTTGGGTTTCACTCTCACAGAAAGAGATCTAGAATGCCAGCCTATGCCAAACAAATGAATCCATGACTTCCTTTCTAATGTTGGGTCTAGTAAGCCTGATCTTTGAGAAAAATTTAATGATTATATCTGTATTCAAGTTTGGAGTAAGAAAAACAGACAAAAGAGCAAGGAGGGAGCTTTGAGGCAGTCAGGAACATAACAAGGAGCAGATTCCAAATAACAGTCATGGAATTCAAAGAAAACGTCCTTTCACGGATGCCACAAAGGAATCATTTGAGTTTGAAATTTCTTTCAAATGATGGATTTTTTTCATTTGATGAAGATGAAGTCATGGGGCATGAGGTGGCCTGCAGGAAAGCACAGATGGCTGGAACCAAACTAAGCACAGACCCAGCCCCACGCAGCCACTTCTTTTTTTGCGTTGCACAAAGGCTGGTCAGATACTACAGGGAGGAGAGCAGGAGGCAGCTGGAGGAGCTGAGGTTAATGAGAAAGCACAAAATGAGAAAGAGCAACAATTGGAAACCCTTGTGATGACGTCAGGAACAGAGCCAGAGACGACAACCTTGTTATCACATCTGCTCCTGATTATAATTAAATGGTAGTGTATGTCTCTTTTTGGTTACCAGGGTGGAATTCCAAGTAGGGGATCCCCTTCCCACTCACCCAGGCCCCCAGACACTGCCCTTCTTGTTGAAGCTGAGGAATCATTCCGGGTGCTAATTGGCTGGGTGTCTGGAGCAAGAGTTAATATTGGATTACAACTAAGTGGAAATAAGATAAAGTTCTGGAGAATGCTTCACCTTCACTCAGATGTTTCATTTCTATTTACCAGCACTGCAGAGTACCCAGGGAGATGTTTTCATTCTAATTTGGAAGATTTCATGAACCTCCAAACTTTTAGGTATTGATCCAAGCTCTTGAGCTTTGGAAGCCTGCACACATGCTCTATGGGGAGGATCTGAAAGGTCCCGAGGACAGAGGGCAGAGAGAGAGAGTAGGTGAGGTAAATCCCATCTGGGGAGATTTGCTCACTCTCAGATTGCCGTACCTCTCTGTTCATGCCAAAATTGGCTCTGCCCAACCCGGGGGCCCATTAGAGTCACTCAGAACCATTAGCTCCAACTGGCTCTGTGCTGAGCAAATACTCTTGTGTCCAGCTAGAAACTAGGGCAGCTGCCTGTGTCTTTTTTTTTTTTTTTCTTTCTTTCAAAATCAGCAAAGCAAAGTTCCCAACCCCAAATGGCTCAAATGTGCCTCTTAATAAATATACCGCTTTATGTATTCTGCTGGTGGAGGTCAGCAGTAATTTGAATTTTGCTAAACTCTCAGTCTTTAGGCATTTGGTTTTGAATGTCTCTGATTTTTGTTTGATTTTGGACAGGGTCATTTGCAGGGAGCATGCCAATAATCAGATTTCCACCATCAGAAGGTACGATATTTTATACCTGCAGGAAAAGGTCTCTGTCTATCATCTTTGAAATCTATGATCTAAAAAGCAGTTGTTTGTGAAGCCTCCCAAAGGAGGTTTTGAAAAACAAAGCACTTCAGTCAACAAAAGCAGGGAGGGTGCGGGGTGACTTTGAGCTCATGCATTATTCAACTCAGCTTCAATCTCTGAGTATCTGGTTACCATAATGCCCCAGTACCTGGGCATTACTTGGCTATGTTTTTAGGTCAAGAAATAGATGTAATTGAGCCTAAAAGGGATTTAACTAAGAAACAATGTGTCTGTTCTTTTGCATTTTAGGTAAAAATAGCCTAGTGAATTAGAGAATACAGAATCTGTGGAGAAGTTTCCCTTGGGATTAAAAACTTATCCTAACTAACGCCTTGGTAAGATTTATTTCTACATGCAAAACAACAGAACACCAAGTGGCAAAATCATGGGATGCCATGGATGTTTAGTGTCTAGTTGACATTTAGAGATACTGTACTGGAAGAAGCTTTCACAATCAAGGCTACCCAGACAAGGGCTAGGAACGTAGTGAGTGCTCAAAAAATTCTGGTTGTATTGAATTGTGAGTGGTTCTGATTCAGTTTCTTTTTATCCAGTTTACACTTCCCATTCAACTTCTTTTCTAATGCTGCCCTCTTCAGAAATGACCTAGGGCAAAAGCATCTTATCATAAGTGAAATAAACACTTAGATCACTAGCAGAGGCCATTCTAGAAGCTCACCAAATGCATTTTCTTTTCCTGGGTACAAAGCTAAACTGCATTTTCCAGGTCCCTTGGGTCTCAGTGGAGCCAGAGGAATGTAAGGAAAACCAATTGGTTACTTACAAACTGAGATGGTGGGTCTTCTCTTCGCCTTCAGCAGTGAGCTTGGAGGCCATGTGTTAAAGATAGCAGTGACAAAGGATGGAAGGATCTTGAGCTCCTGTTTAACCACATAGAGCAGAACCCTGTACCTCTCCTTCCCCTGCCAACCATGAGTAAGGAACAAACTCTTAATGTTAATCCACTGAGAATTAAGGAGTTTTGTTATGACAGGGAGCATTAGTTATCCTAGTATGGAAATTGATACTTTGAAATGAAGTGCTATTATAACAAAAACCAAAATGATGGCATTGGCTTAGAAGTCACATGGCAGATAACAGGGAAACTGATGTTAGAGGCTGGAATATGGTGATTCATGTTATGTAACTGCAACACACGCAATAACCTGGGAGGAAGATTTCATACCCACCGACCCTGGAGATCTAGATGAAGCAGTTGGAAAGACAGTAAGGTATTAGTATGTGTTTTCAATTATTGCTGAATTAAGTTAAAAATTGTAATAAAGTGATGAGTTCAAGAGAAAACTGATCAGTTTGTGAAAAGAACTAAAAGAGAATAGAAAAAATCCAATAATAATGGGATCTTGAATTACAAGTATTCACTGCTTCTTGGGCCCCAAGGAATAGGCAAAAAAAAGATCAAATAAGCCTTTGAGCAACAGAATCCCACTAATTCCCACCTTTGTAGAAAAGATCAGATGAAAGATAACCCAGTAGCCTCAAGGTACCTGCCATTAGGTTGAAAGAGGGAAAACTGACTGTGAGGAAGCAAAGAAATACTAGATTTGGATGTATAGCTGATTCACTTTGTTATAAAGCAGAAACTAACACACCATTGTAAAGCAATTATACTCCAATAAAAATGTTAAAAAAAAAAAAAGAACGAACCCTGGGTGCCTCAGTTACTCACATGAGACCGACTTTAAGCAAATAGATCAGCAGCCTACTAAGTTTTCAAGGGAATTGTGTTGCTAGAGAAGCCATAAACCAGGACTAAAATAACCCCTTGATTATTCAAGATTTAAAACAATCCTTGTGACCTCAGCCTCAGAGCCTTTAAATGGGCTCTAAAAGCTCCACAGCCCAAAGAAGGGTATACATCCCAGTGCCTACAGTGATAGTTAATTTTATGTGTCAACTTGACTGGATCAGGAAATGCCCAGATATCTGGTTAAACGTTATTTCTGAGTGTGTTTATGAGGGTGTTTCTGGAAGAGATTATCATTTGGATTTTCAGATTCAGTTAAATTGATTGCCCTCAATGAGAGTGGGCATCATCCAATCTGTTGAGGGCTTGAACAGAACAAAAAGCCTAAGGCAGGAGTAATTTGGCCCTTCTTTTCTGCCTCATTCATTGAACTGGGACTTGTCTCATCTTCTCCCTTCAGACTGGAGTTTGCATCATCAGTTTCCCTGATTCTTAGGTCTTCAGACTGAAATACACCACCAGCTTTTCTGGATCTCCATCTTGCAGACAGCAGATTGTAGGACTTCTCAGCTCCATAACTGCATAAGCCAATGCCTCATCATAAATCTCCTTTACATCCTACTGGTTCTGCTTCTCTGGAGAACTCTGACTAATACACCTACCTCAGATGTTGCAGGAAGGGTGAAAAACAGGAAGAAGCCCTTCCGCCAGGGAGTAGTGCAAGGGGCCATGGAGATAAATGGACAAAGGAAATATTCCCAGAGGACAGAACTGGAGTCTCACCAAGAATTTCCCCACTGCCAAGGCAGACAACATCACAATCCTTGACCTACAGAATTTCAGTTTACTATGAACCAATGATATGTTTTCTATTTCACCCTTTTCCAAATGGGAGTTTAAATTAACATAACCCTGTCCTACTCAACCATTGTGTATTGATTTGATGTGGGAGGTACACAGCTATTGCTATTCTTTACATGCATAGCCAAAGAAGAGCCATATCAATGCTCAATGTGCATAATTGGGCAGTCAGCTCTGGTAACGGTGACCGTATGTGATTTTGAGTTGCCTCCTTTAAGAAGAGGTGTCATGCACACCAGGGCATGTAGCCAAGCAGTTCTCCCAGCTGCATCCTGAAACAGCATGATTGGTGAAAACTGCCAGAGACAAAGTTAGTTGTAGCTGTTCAGGTCCCCTGTGGCCCCTTCATTATAGGACAATACACAGATATCTAGAAGGACCATAAATCAGACACTGGAAAATACCAGACCTTCCTCACCATAATCAGGAGTCAGGAAACAATTACAAAATGACACGTCAGAAACTGGTCCCCAGCCCTTTTCTTCTGGCTTGACATTCACATTTGGGGAAATGCTCGTCCCTCTCTTTAGATTCTAAGCCTTGGAATTTACCAAGATTGATTGCATTAGGCTACAGAGATTTGCTGGGGGCCAACTCTTTTTCGGGGGAAGCCAGTGTTATGGGTTGAATTGTACCCTCCAAAAAAGATATGCTCAGGTCCTAACTATCAGTACCTGTAAATGTGAACTTTTTTGGAAACAAGGTCTTTGTAGAAGTAATTGAGTTAAAATAAGGTCATATTGAATTAGGGTGGACCCTAATTCAATGACTGGTGTCTTTATAAGTAAAGGAAAATGTGGACACAGAAGAAGGCCATGTACAGATGGAGGCAGATGTTGTAGTGATGCATCTGTAAGCTACATAATGCCAAGGATTGTCAACAACCACCAGAAGCTGACAAAGGCAAGCAAGTATTCTTCCGTAGAATCTTCAGGGAGAACACAGACCCTCCAATAACCTGATTTTAGAATTCTAGCCCCCAGAACTACAAGAGAATAAATTTTTCTTATTTTAATCCACTCAGTTTGTGGTACCTTTTCATGGTAGATCTAGGACACTACCACAGTTAGCCAGCATTAGTCTTGAACAGATTACCCTTACCTCTTAAGGCAAAGGTATGTTTTAATGTAGGTAAAAGTGAGACAATTGGGCAGACTAGTTACCAGAGACCAGTCTCTGTCAAGGAAAATGCTATATTTCTCTTTACTGCTAGGCTCACAGCTAGACTACATTTCCCAGTCTCCCCTGCAGTTCTGTGGTTATATGATTGACTTCTAATCAAAGAAAACAGGAGGAAATATGGTTGCCACCTCCAGGCTTGGTAGCACCAAGGTGCCATGATCATCTGTGTTCTCTCTGTCCTTTGCCTTGCAGCAGGTTGTCAGCACACTACCTGATCTATGGAGCAACACAGTGAACAGAGCAAAGCCTTTGACACTGGGAATCTTGGATGACTGTGAGCAGCAGAGCCTCACTCTTCACCCACTGATCACACTGAATGGACACATAAGTGAGAAATAAAGTTTACCAAGTTAAGCTCTATGTTGTGCTGGAGACAGCTCATACCAGCTCTGTCAATAGCTAGCATCTCTTCCTAATTCCATATGCAATGATATGACATTGTAAACTTAAACCTTCACATCAGCCATGGTGGGAGTATTTATCCCATGAAAATACCAAATTCTACAAATCAAGGATTTTTTTTCTCCTTTTTGTTTGTATAGTCAGTTGTTAAATATTTAGCACCACAGCACTGTTTAAGCCTCTAAGAAATGAAGGTGTTTGCTGCAGCATCTAGCTTTAATACACTTACTAATAAAAATCTGATAATTTTAGTTCTAGTAGGATGACTCTGATACTTGAAAAAATCCAAGTGGAATTGTAGAATCTTGGAACTGAAAGGTCTTAGAAATTACCTGGACCAATTCAGTTATTTAACTGATGAAAAAGTGATATTTAGGGCAGGAAAGTACCTCCCACTAAAATTCAGATCTCTAAGTGTATCAGGTAGCTCTGGACAGGTCTTCAGCAAGGGGATGGTATAATTTGATTAAAACTTAAAAGGAGTGCTCTAAACAACTGGTGGGGAACGTGCTGGAGAGGACTGAAGCGTAAGTAGGAAACTGGTTAGGAGGCTACTGCAAGAGCTGAGATGGGAGGTGCTGGAGACCTGACCTTGGATGGGATAGTGGGGAAGGAGGAAGAAAACAGGTCTGAAATAGATTTTGAAATCAGAATCAACACTGATACATTTGGTTCTCTTACTTGCTTACAACTCTGCATTCACTGCTAGAGAATTTGGGAGCATACAGGAACAACATTGGTGGGGATCAACAGGAATCTTAAGTGCCTGGAGTGACTGCTACCATTGTAAGGGATCAAAATTGAACCTACCAAGTGGCTAATTTTTTCTAGTGCCTGACTATATTTCAGGCACTTTACATATATTAGTTCTAACTGTTGCAAAAACCCAAAGGTAGATATTATTTCAGTATTACAGATAAGAAAACTGAGACTCAGAGAACCTAATTTGTTCAAGGTCACACAGCTAATAAGTTGTGAAGCTAAAATTCAACCCAGGTCCACTTAACCCTCAAATTTCTTTAAACTATAGCACTTCCCTCTTTACAGTGAGTTCTCATTTGGCTCAAGACCGGAAGGGCACAAACCAATCTTGATAAGAAAAGTTTATCAAGAAACTTCCTATATCAAACAATGACAAAATTGTGAGAGTAACATTATTAATGTGAGCTTACAAATACACCTTTAGAAAGATGTCATTAATGTTCCTGATTTTTTTTTACAATAAATGTGATAATACATATAAAGTATTCTATAAATGTTGGCTATTACTACAATTTTATCAAATAGAAAATTAGAGAATACTGACTAGAAGCACTGATATTCAGGATGTTTAGAAATTAACAAAATACCTCACTTTTTCATTCCTCACTTCACTCAAAACATACCACCTCATCCAAAAAATTGTAACTGTCTAGGCAGTCTGCTGGGACAGGTCCAGAGTCATTAGCAGATGCACATGTATGCTGTAGCCTTTCACCCTGAAGTAATCAGCTATGTACCATGTAGATGTGAATGTAGACACATCTGTGACTACCCCAACTGCAAACTGTCCGGTGCAGTTCTAGCTCCATTTCTTAGCTATGATGCTTTTCTTCTCCTAGTAGAGCAAGGATGTAGCAGACAAACTGACTTGGCACTGGCTCTTTAATCCAAGATTCCTCCAACTTTGCTGAATTTTCTTTCTTCTTGAAAGTTCTGAGAGCTACAGATCTCCATCTGACCATTTACACATAAGGTGTTTGAAATGTACACATGGTTTGACAAAGTAGAATTAGCCTGGGCTTCAGAGAACTGATGCCAGCTAATTTTTTGAGTATTCACAACAGGCTAGGCACTCTTCTCAATGTGCTATTTGAATTAATTCACTTAATTATCACAAAAACTCAACCAGTGGATACTAATATTATCTTTATCTTACAAAGGAAGGAACTGAGGATTAGACAGGTGGGTTACTTTTCCAAGGTTCCACAGCTGGTGTCAGATAGGAACAGGGTTAAGGTCCAGGTATTCAGACTCCAGGGCCTGAGATTTCATCCCTCCTCTTCTTCACAGCTCTATGGCCTCCTGTGTGTGTGAGGGGAGTGAGGGGAACCAGCACTTCCCTCATCTTGAATCTAGCCCAGGCTCCATTCCTCCTCTGCCATATGCCCTCCTCCACAGCCTATTTGTCAAGGTGCTAACCAAGATGTTCTGTGACTGCATCACTTAGCCCACAGTCCTCCTCTTCATGTTGGCCTTAGAGAAGCTCCAAGCATTCCATCTTCTGCTTCCTTCCTCTTATTCTCAGGATTACACACTTCTCTTTCCAGCACCTAGAAGTTTCTGTACTTCTTGAAGGCTAGAATTAGATCTATGAAGTACCATCTCTAGATTGCTATATGGAAGTAGGTTTTATCAGCCCTCCCTTGTTAAATTACTATCCATTTTTGTCTGAAAATCTTTCTTAGAATGCCAACAACAGTATATACTGTCCACCATGTTAATAATAAATGCATAATATTAGCATCAATCAAGCGTGTTTACTATAACCCATGGCAAACACTACTTACAGAAATAGGCAAAATCTACAAGGAAAATAAAATGCATATAAAAACACAAAGTAAATAGCAATGGAAAATAATACATAATCAGGTTTATTTTTAGCAGTGTTTGAGATAAATATTAGCATTCTATGTAAATATTTTTGAAAAATTTATAATAAACCAGCATTTTATTAATAATAAATTCAACAGGATGGGGCTTAAGGTTGGAGAAGGAGAGGTGGAAAGACTATTTCGTCAATCAGAGGTGCTTTTCAGACCTTCCTCAAGTCACATCATAAACACAGGATGTCTTTCCAAATATACAGCAGTCCTCACTTGCTGCTATGTTGGAGGAGATAATTGGATACAGTTTCAAGCTATCCTAAAATTTATTATTTATTTTAATCCCAGGTGCCTTTGAAGAGTATACAGGTAAAGAAGAAGGATTTTATGTATAGTTACTCATAAAATACCTTTGATAATTCCTATTTCAAGACACTTTTCTGAAACATCCTTCAAACCCAAACATGTCCCAGTTTCCCAAATTACCCAGGAATTATTCTTTTGTTGGCTCTTTCTTGATCATGTATATTAAAGGCAAAAAGATAAAACATGCTCTCAAGCACTGCAGAGTGGATAATTATATTTTTAAGTCGCTTCAGTTACATTATTTTAGCATCTGTGTAATTAAACCGAAGTGTAATTCTCAATTAGCAGGTTTTCCTTTCGTCTCTTGGATGTAATATCTTCATGGATAGGAAAGTGTTTCCCCTCTTTGAGTAGCTATATTTATGCCCATTAAACTGGGAAAAGTGTGGTGCAGCTTTAAATGAAGAAGTCCACCTGCCAGGCAGTGAGGCTGAGGGGAAATGTTGAAGTTACCCATCAACCCCTGTTGAGCCCTGCAAAGTAATAACGCTTTCTGGGGAGAGACTGACAGAAAATAGCAAAGGTGTGAAATGAAAGATGAGATTTTCTTTGGAGCTTGTCCAGATTTTGATGCTCTTCTAACCTGCCTCTCCCCCCAACTAGCTTTTCCCCATGTGCAGAAGCCAGCCTGGACAGCCTTCAATGCTATTCCCCAAGAGCATCCCTGATGATTAAACACCTGTGGTGAGCAGAGCCTCTTGAGTTTCTGCCACCTTTGGCTGAAATTTCCTTTCGGCTGTGGCAGAAAATTAAAGTCCAAATTTCAATATGAACCAAATGATCCACCATGATTATGGGAAACATAACATTACATTTTGATCAGCTTGCATCCATTTGGTCTGATACCTGTGGTTTTTATTGGGAAGTTACTGTGTTCAGATACACTTCTTCACTAATTAATGGTTTTGAAGCAGCTGAAAAACTTGGCGATATGGCTTATGAGAAATGTTACAGCGTAGAGTTCAAAGAGTTATTGTCCCCAATCTTACCAATAACTAAACCAGTCATTATGCAGGGCAGGTGATTTTATTGCAAAGTTTCTTGCACACACCTATAATATATTGTTTTTTGTTTTGGTGAAGGGACAGTAGTGCTCAACATTCTTGTAGCTTGAGATGAATAATGTTGTGTGAATTCTGAAATGGAAAAAATGAATCAGAAAATTATTCCATTTCAGCCTGTTTTCAGGATTGAGGCTTATAGCCCTCATTCTGTGAATATGTTCTGGAAAGTGATTTATTACAAATTTTCCAAAGAATTTTGCACAGAATTCTAATCTCTCATGATATTTTATTTTAAAAAAAGATTCCATGGAAAAATAACTTTGAGAAATGTAGAGATTCACATAGGATTTTTATACTAAAAATTGGGAAGTCCAGTATATTTAACTGTATTTAACCCACGCTTTTCAAACTTACTTGGACCTCAAAAAAAAATGTGTATGTATACATTTTTTAAATTACTGATTGAGTAGTACCTTTGGTAAATGTTATCTTGACTTCTATTGGGCATAAGATCCTTGGAATCAGAATTTGTTTCCTAATGAAGTCAAATATTTCTGAAAAATAAAGCAATCTGCATTCAGTTTTTAACACTAACGTGGGCAATTATTTCTTCAAATTCTCTCCAACATGACAATCAATTTCACAGGAAGTAAGAAGGTGCATGTGGAGTGAGTATGCAGTCACCCTTCTGAATTCCAAACAGAAGGAATTTGAGCAAGGACCTAGTGGAGATATGGAGAAAAAAATAGCAGTAGTAAAAAATGTACTCCCTTCTCTTTCCCACTCCCATGTAGAAAGGTATCTTGAAAAAAGAAACAGAAACACAGACAAGATGTTCTCCATTAGACCCTCTACTTCCTGGCCTACCTTTCTGACACTGCTATGTTAGTGCTTCCCCTTCATTTATTCAGAAAACAATTACTGAACACCTACTATATTCTAAACATTGTGCTAGGCACCTGAATGCAAAAGCAAATTAAGACAAGATTTCTTCTCTTTAGTCAAGAGAGAAAAATAATGAAAATCCATAACTAAACTCTGGCCCATGTTTCCTAGGGTCCCCTCACCTTCCAGGAAATAAAATACTACTGGAGTAACATTAATAAACAACATTTCCTCCTTCTGCTTCTGTTTCTGGCCCTACCATCTATTTCAGAATCCCTAATTTTCTCTGATTTTAAAGTATTCATTCTTCAATAAAAAAAAGAAAAAAAAATTGAAAATGATTTATGCTGAGAATTGAGCATAAACCTGTTGAATTATGCAGTCAGATTAAAGGGATACTAAGCATTATCCACATAATTACAGAAGATCTAAAGGGGACTTAAGCAAATTGCTCAAAGATGCTGAATTTGTTTATTAATTCATTAGTGAATTATTTTATTAAAAAGAGATTTATGAAGTCCCACTTTGTATAATCATGAGCACTCTGCATTCTCATTACTAAGGAGCACCACAGGATTCACTTCACCATCACCTGGTCTAGAGAAGGCTTACAGTAGAGAATCATGGATAGATAAGCCAGGC
Source organism: Balaenoptera musculus (assembly GCF_009873245.2). Classification (NCBI taxonomy): domain Eukaryota; kingdom Metazoa; phylum Chordata; class Mammalia; order Artiodactyla; family Balaenopteridae; genus Balaenoptera; species Balaenoptera musculus. Next base: position 57,677,632 of record NC_045798.1, read on the forward strand.
CTGCTTAGTCATAAGCCATTGTTCTTCCCACAAAACAAAGTTTGCTTGATCCAAATTGTCAGCTCAAGTTTGTTTGGAGCACTAACATAATGATTTTGAAACCATTTGCAAGCTTAATGTAGGGAGAATCCCCTAATAGGCAAAATAGGCAGGGGAAGGAGTCCAAAAAATAAATAGACATAGTCTTATAGACTGTGTAGATTTGGAGGTCACCTTTAGTAGAAAAATAGCAAACAGACTATTATTGTTTCAAACACTTATTGTCTGAAATATGCCTTGCAGGAGGCATGAGTGGCCCCAAGAAATGTAACTCTGAATTCACAAAATTAAGTTTTAGTTGGAGAGCTAAGAAAATAAACACATATACAGAAACATGTAAACAAACAACTGCCCTAGTTCATCACTCAGAGTGCAGACCAGAGTCAGGTTAACCCAAGTCCCAGGAACTTAAAGGAGGAAGAGAACCCTTGGAGGTTGGAGGGGTCAGAGGCAGTGGTGATGGGATTTAAGCTCAAACTTGAGAAATGAAGCCTATTTAGAGAAGAAGTTGCAGCATTTGATTCAGAATATTAGACCACCCATAACAAAATTGCCACATCCAAAGTGATTTGCGTTTCTAGATTGTAAGTCACCGTGGGGCTTCCAAGGAACATAGAGACCTTGGGACCTTCTTCACAGCCTCTTGGAAGCCATAGCCACCATTAATTACTCCCATTTCAGAAGCAGCAAAGTGAATCCCCAGAAAAGCCACCTTTATTTGTGTCCTTTATTGATCAGAACTGGTCTTGTTGGGAATAAAAGCAGGGTGACTTCATCCCCAGCTTCTTTGCAATCCCCACAGGAGTGCTTGACAGCAAATCAAATAAATAGAAAAAGGGTGGAGAGAGAAAGGACCAGAGAGTGAATTTAGCCTACCTCTCTCTCTCTCTCTCTTTTTCTTCTCTCTCTCTCTTTCTCTCTCTCCTCTTCTCTTTCATTCAGTGTCAGCACTTTTTATCTCTGAAGAAACTTTACTTCCCTTTAAGAGTAGCCTCAAAATTACTGCTAATTTTCTGGAAGGAAACTGTTCTTTGAAATACATCATATACCATTTTCTCCCCCCACTCAACCCCACTTTTGTAAATGCTGGCAATGAGTTGGCTGTGAACATGTAAGTATAGTTGCTTTTGAATGCTGCAAGGTAAATGCAGAAAATGACAGCTTAAATGGAATCATTAAAGCAGATGTAGGTAATATCTGAATGCTATGACGCCTTCTTTGCAAGGCAATAAAGTCTTTATGTTCAGTTCTGGTGCCTTGCACCTTTTCAGGGAAGCTGACAACATATCATATCTTACTTTTTTCCCCCCGATTTCCAGTATGAACTCAGGGGCCTCATTTATATCTTAAGTTAAAACCTGTTGATTAGTAGAAAAGGGAAGAAATGTATACAGTTCCACCCTAAACGGTTATTTTCTGGCAGTGCAGCAGTGAGCTCTGTCAGCTCGTTCAAAGACATTAAGTGTGAGAAAGTCACAACAAAATTGCTACCTGTCCATGTACTGGGTGAACCGCAAAGTACAAGTTTCAGGTATTGCTAGGACAGACCAAAGAGACCACATCCTGGTTTTGAAGATTGCCAGACTTGCATACAAAGGAATCGTAGTAACATTTTGCGTTTCTTTAAGTTCATATTTTCAATACAATTTTCACTGTACTCTCCTAGTCTTCTTTTGAAGAAGGCAGTTTGATGTTTTCTCTCAAATAAGTATAGAGAAATGGAAAGTTATAGGTATTAATTTTTAGAAATACAATAAAAATAGTTTATTACAATGCTAGGTATTAAGAATATGATATTGAGTTTTGTTTTTGTTTCTGTTTTAATTTTATCAAACATTTATATAATGCTATGTGCCAGGTACTTGCTAAATTCTTTTCAAATATCAATTTATTTAATCCTTATAACAACTCACTAAGGTCAAAACTATTATTATCTCCCATTTTATACAGGAGGGAACTGAGGCTCAACTCATAAAGGTGGATATAATGGTGGAGTTTTAGGATTCAAATCCAGACCCTCCATCTCCAGAGTCCATGCTCTCAACACCTTCACTGTGTGTCTTTCAACACACTGGGAGGTGTACTACAAAACAGCAAGAAATAAACCAGCCCTTGCTCTCTGATTCTGGGGCTATCAGCTCATTCACTCACTTAACCCATCACTGAACAAACCTCTATTAAGCAATCACTACTGGCAAAAGGCTGTATTCAGTGTTTGAGGCATCCAAAGAAATATGACAAATGCAATTAATCCTCATTAGTCATGGATTTCATATTTGCAAATGTGCATACTGCTAAAATTTATTTGTAACCCCAAAATCAATACTTATGGGCTTTCAGGCCATTGTAGGCATACATGGTCATGCCCAAAGTGGTGAATAATTTAGGTCTCCAACCTGTATTTCCCAGCTGAGATCAAATAAAATGATGCTCTTCCATCTTGTTTTAGCCCTCATATAGAGATGACCAGAGGATGGCAACCCAACTCTTGCACGTGTTAGTGGAGTGACCTCAGTCAAGGCACTCAACATTTCTGATATATTTTCCCTAGGAACAATGGTTCAGTATTTGCTAATTCAGAGTTTGGGGGCAACTTTATAAAATATAAATACCCCAAATAAAGGGAATCTACTATATACCTCCTTCATTCAAAGACCTCATATCCTAAGTGAAAGGAAAAGGCAAAGATAAAACAGAAGATCATTTAGATAACTAGGAATATGTGCAGGATGCAAAAAGAGCAGAATTACTGAAGGTCACTACATGCTTTTGAAGACTAAAGTTGGTGAGCCGGAATGGTCAGTGTGGGCTTCAGGGAGAAGATGGAATTTGGGACTTGAAGCAACAAAAGCACAGCCTTGGAAAAATCTCTCTGGCCTTGTTCTTTTTTTTTTTTTTTTTTAATAAATTTATTTTATTTATTTATTTCTGGCTGCGTTGGGTCTTTGTTGCTGCTCGCGGGCTTTTTCTACTTGTGTGATGTTGCGGTGCGTGGGCTTCTCATTGTGGTGGCTTCTCTTCTTGAGGAGCAGGGGATCTAGACACGTGGGCTTCAGTAGTTGCAGCTCGAGGACTTATTTGCTCTATGACATGTGGGATCTTCCTGGATGAGGGATCGAACCTGTGTCCCCTGCATTGGCAGGTGGATTCTTAACCACTGCATCACAAGGGAAGTTCCTCTCTGGCCTTGGTTTTATTTCGTCTTCTTGCCTTGTATTAACTATGTAATGAGATCCCTTTTGGATGGCGGCTATCATACCATTGGCTAAATTAATTGAAGACTTACTTGCAGAAGCTGTAAAATTTCTATCACATTTTTATGAAGATGCAAATGTTGTCTTGAATTTTTAATTGGAATGGCTCAGTTGTCAAGGAAGTAAGCCTGGTCACATCTGTTGGTAACTTGTAAAAATCATAGATACATCTTCAGAAGTTTCATGAAAAGGCAGATACTGCATCTCCTCTTCAGGGCAACTGGACTATGGGACTTGGTGACTGCAACCATGGGGACCCACAAGGAGAAATGTTACCTGCCCCCTGTCCACAAGATGACCCAGAGTCTTAAGAGAATCTGGAGATTGCAGGATAGTCTCTTTCCTCTGTTTTGACTGGTTACCTCTATTGTCAGAGTGTTCAAATTTTAAAGTATTTCAAGTAGGTCCCTCCCTTCTCTCACCCACTTAGCTAAGAGACAGTGAGAAGTAGAAATAAAAACAAATGTGTACTTTTGGTACAAAAATATGTTATACAATATTTGTTTTGTCCTTGTTGTTTGGTATAACCAATTATAAAAAAGACACATGGGAGGGGCTTCTCTGGTGGCGCAGTGGTTGAGAATCTCCCCGCCAATGCAGGGGACACGGGTTCAAGCCCTGGTCTGGGAAGATCCCACATGCCGCGGAGCGGCTGGGCCCGTGAACCACAACTACTGAGCCTGCGCGTCTGGAGCCTGTGCTCCGCAGCAAGAGGGGCCGCGATAGTGAGAGGCCTGCGCACAGCGATGAGGAGTGGTCCCCACTTGCCGCAACTAGAGAAAGCCCTCCCACAGAAATGAAGACCCAACACAGCTAAAAATAAATAAATAAATAAATAAATTTATTAAAAAAAAAAAAATAAGACACATGGGAGAATTGCCACTGGATCTATATGTGATAATCCTTGAGCATTTCAAACACAGAAAAATGGGCAGGATATCCTAGATTAGAGGACTATATTGAACATACTTGGAAGATTTAGCATGTTAGAGTCAAATGAGATATAACTAGTCAAAACTTGAAACTGATGTGTTCTGTTCTGAGCTTGAAGGGACAGGATGTAATGTGAAGCGGGAATGAATTTGGGAATATAAGGCCTTGTGAAAGATTTGTAGGGCCTGCACCAGTTTTGAAGATGGATGTAATTATTGTACCAAGTTGAAAATTATTTGCAAAGTTACCTTGCTTTTTTAACCCTAATCTGCCCCAGATAGGATATGAACTCTTAAATTATTAACTTCTCAGTTTATTACTCTTTATCCTTCTTTTTGAAACATATGGAATACTTTGATGTGACTGGTCCACTAAAGAAAAGGTCATGACATTGGGTCATGATATTGATAATTCAAAGTACTCCCTGAGTCACAACGCCATGAATATTTCAAGCAAGAAACACACACACACACACACAAATAGAGAAAGAGATTGAGAGAGGGTGTGTGTGTGTGTGTGTGTGTTTGTGTGTGTGTGTGTATGGAGGTCATCTAATTGTTTTAATTCTTTAATCAGTTGGTTAACATAGATCTTGTTTGGGCATACTGCTATCGAGAACATAAAATAAAATATGTGCATAAGGATATTGTCCTGACAGAGTAATCAAAATAGAAAATTAGGTGATCTGCTGGTGAAACAACATTATACCCTTAACAACAAATCAGAGTCACAGTGCAATTACTGTTTTCAGACCATGTACTGCCAGCCCATTCCCCAGCAGCCAACAGACAGCACCACATCATTATCTGTCCTGCTCACTGGGCAACCAAGTATTAGCATCATGTCTTACAACTCTGGAGACTAAACCAATTAAGGTACAATTTAAACAAGGCACTCATAAATATTGTACCTTGGCAGTATTGACACTTCTAAATAATAAAAAAAATATAGAATAAGGCTTCCAAAAATAGGTAATCCATCTTAGGAAAAGAGGTCCCATGGAGCAACTTCTGCATTATGAATAAATACGCATAATCAAAACAGTAGCCCAGCTCAAATCTCTCTCTTACTCTTTTGATATACCTCTTCATGTCATATCCATTTTCATATAAACAACACAATAATATAACATCTGCATTGCTAAATAACACTACTATGTTCTAATTTCTTTAGAATGGCATGAATAAAATCTTTCTACTCCTGTTTATTAGAATTTATTGGTCACACTCCTTTGCAAAGTAGCAGAAGGTATAATTAATTCTGGTACAAACCTAAGTTGGATATAGCAACTCAACAGGGTTTACTTTTGACTACAAATGATCCATCACTTGATAACTCAGAGGGGAGGCAGCAGGAGGAGGATGTGAGCCTTCATAACTTCACTCTAAACTGCTGCCATGGTACCTCATGCAGTTAATGTTATATACACACACTGTCAGCTCTATAATACAATTGTACTTTTATTTATTCCATGTAGATCTTTGGATACAATGTTCTATAGGGTAGAAAAAAGCAACAACAGTGTTTCAAGGTTTGGGTAGGAATTTTACTAAAACAAATATTTAGAAATCTCTCTAACTCATCATGGGGGGTCCCACCATTTGCTCCTACTACATTCAATTCCCTTTGTTCAGGACATCTGTTAGATTGGGGCACAGATGATTTCACAGTCATGGAAAATGAAAATTAATGCATCATTTCAGTAATTCCCTTATATAGGCTGCTTATACATGCACAACTCTCATCAACAGAAGAAATGATCTAATTATGCTAAAGGTATAGTATCTGATGCAACTTTAGCTTGTCTTACTGATGAATGTGGTTGCTTGGAAGGAGGAAGAAACAAAGAGAGAAGCTGTTATCCTGGGCTTAATTCTGACCAATAAGAAAATAAACTAATAATTTAGAAATAAGACAGAAGAGAAAATGATCGTGTCAGACTAGAATTCATGACATTTAAAACAGGAGCACTTGGATATGTATATGTTGGGAGAAATTTAATGTCAGGGAAAACAGAGATATGGTGTCCTGATGACTGCTTTTTAAAAGGAATAAGGCTCACAAGAGGTGAAAGTGTTTTTTAATTGCAATTTAATATGTCTTTGAAAATTATCTGAATTTTGAAGGTGGGAGAGAGGTAACTACCAAGAAAAAGGTGTAGTAGTGATGATGTCTCTGATAAGGGCAGATTACAAAATGGAAGGAGGGACACATTTCAACTCTCTAAAAACAGCAGTATCAAAAATTACAATGGGCTGTCTCAGAAAGTGCAGAGGGAAGAAAAGAGAAGTGATATATGTTATCTAAAGGTTTCTTTCTACTTGAAGATTCTGTTATTCTAAGTTATGTGGAAATAAATTATCATTCAACATTTAAAAATTGTTTTTAGACAGTGATGTTAAACAATACCTTACATATTAGAATGGTGCTTAGTAATTTACAAAATTTTTGGTGTGCATTATTGATTCTTACCACAGCCATGAAAGATCATGAACCCCAGTTTATAAATGGGCAGAATGAGCCCTAAGGTTAATCTGTGGTCCTAGGGCATCACATTTGAAAGATTCGGGGCTAGAGTATAACTGGGGATCCACATACTTATGCTTAACTATTTAAAAGTTAAAAATTAAGCAACAAACAGTTAAATCTGTCCCAGCCTCCTATCTTGGACAATATACATTGAAACCCCAATATCAAAAGATATATATACTTTTTTAAAATTAAAGTTGGCAAAATACAAAAGATGACATAATTATCATCAAAAATTACTATCATAGGTCTAAATATTCTGTAGATGGGCCTATGATGTTTAAAAATGCATTCATAATTCATAAGTAATATGTTTATAGCACAAAATATATTTTTACTTCATTTTAATAAAATTACTAATTATGCTGTTACCAATATTTTCACATAATTTGGATTCTATTGAACATAATAATCTATAATTTTCAATGTAATTATATTCAAAGTATATACATTTAGTGTATTTTGATAAAATGTAAATTTATGTAATATTGAAAAATTAATATTTAATACATATTTTAAAGTTCATTCTATTCTAAAATATTAAAAATTAAAAAGTAAGATATCAATTATAATCAGTAAATAAAATGTTGAAACTATTATTTTTATAAGTTGAACTATTTAATAATTTGAAAATATAATAAGTTATTATTAAGCATTTTTTTTAATTTAAATTTTACAGTAAAAGTAAAATGAACAATATACTAGAAGTCAAAATTCTACCTACAGGTAATGGCAAGAGTACGGAAACTACAGAGTCCATATTTTACCAAACAATGTACAACTTTCCAGATCAGCAGCTAAACAGGAAAAAGCATGAATTTGTAAGGAAACAGATATCAAATCAAATCCCTGCTCCCCTAACAACTGACTGGTATCAAACAAGGTAGCTATGCTATCTTCTTTTTTTTTTTAACATATTTATTGGAGTATAATTGCTTTAAAATGTTGTGTTAGCTTCCGCTGTATAACAAAGTGAATCAGCTATATGCATACATATATTCCCATATCCCCTCCCTCTTGCATCTCCCACCCACCCTCCCTATCCCACCCCTCTAGGTGGTCACAAAGCACAGAGCTCATCTCCCTGTGCTATGTGGCTGCTTCCCACTAGCTATCTATTTTACATTTGGTAGTGTATATATGTCAATGTTACTCTCTCACTTTGTCCCAGTTTAACCTTCCCCCTCCCCTTGTCCTCAAGACCATTCTCTACTTCTGCATCTTTATTCCTGTCCTTCCCCTATGTTCACCAGAACCTTTTTTTTATTATTAGATTCCATATATATGTGTTAGCATACAGTATTTGTTTTTCTCTTTCTGACATACTTCACTCTGTATGATGGACTCTATGTCCATCCACCTCACTACAAATAACTCAATTTGGTTTCTTTTAATGGCTGAGTAATATTCCATTGTATATATGTGCCATATCTTCTTTATCCATTCATCTGTCAATGGACACTTAGGTTGCTTCCATGTCCTGGCTATTGTAAATAGAGCTGCAATGAACATTGTGGTACATGTTTATTTTTGAATTATGGTTTTCTCAGGGTATATGCCCAGTAATGGGATTGCTGGGTCATATGGTAGTTCTATTTTTAGTTTTTTAAGGAACCACCATACTATTCTCCATAGTGGCTGTATCAATTTACATACCCACCAATAGTGCAAGAGTGTTCCCTTTTCTCCACACCCTCTCCAGCATTTGTTGTTTGTACATTTTTTGATGATGGCCATTCTGACTGGTGTGAGGTGATACCTCACTGTAGTTTTGATTTGCATTTCTCTAATGATTAGTGATGTTGAGCATCGTTTCAAGTGTTTGTTGGCAATCTATATATCTGCTTTGGAGAAATGTCTGTTTAGGTCTTTGCTCTTTTTTTGATTGGGTTGTTTGTTTTTTTGATATTGAGCTGCATGAGCTGCTTGTATATTTTGGAGATTAATCATTTGTCAGTTGCTTCATTTGCAAATACTTTCTCCCATTCGAAGGGTTGTCTTTTTGTCTTGTTTATGGTTTCCTTTGCTGTGCAAAAGGTTTGAAGTTACATTAGGTCCCATTTGTTTGCTTTTTTTAAAATTTCCATTTCTCTAAGAGGTAGGTCAAAAAGGATTTTGCTGTGATTTATGTCATAGGGTGTTCTGCTTATGTTTTCTTCTGAGTTTTATAGTGTCTGGCCTTACATCTAGGTCTTTAATCCATTTTGCATTTATTTTTGTATATGGTGTTAGGAAGTGTTCTAATTTCATTCTTTTACATGTACCTGTTCAGTTTTTCCCAGCACCACTTATTGAAGAGGCTGTCTTCTCTCCACTGTATATTCTTGTCTCCTTTATCAAAGATAAGGTGACCAAATGTACGTGGGTTTATCTCTGGGCTTTCTATCCTGTTCCATTGCTCTATATCTCTGTTTTTGTGCCAGGACCATACTGTCTTGATTAGTGTAGCTTCATAGTATAGTCTGAAGTCACGGAGCCTGATTCCTCCAGCTCTGTTTTTCTTTCTCAAGATTGCTTTGGCTATTCAGGGTCTTTTGTTTTTCAACACAAATTGTGAAATTTTTTGTTCTAATTCTGTGAAAAATGCTATTGGTAGTTTGATAGGCATTGTATTGAAGCTGTAGATTGCTTTGGGTAGTATAGTCATTTTCACAATGCTGATTCTTCCAATCCAAGAACATGGTATACCTCTCCATCTGTTTCTATGATCTTTAATTTCTTTCATCAGTGTCTTATAGTTTTCTGCATACTGGTCTTTTGTCTCCTTTGGTAGGTTTATTCTTAGGTATTTTATTCTTTTTGTTGCAATACTAAATGGGAGTGTTTCCTTAATTTCACTTTTAGATTTTTCATCATTAGTGTATAGGAATGCCAGAGATTTCTGTGCATTAATTTTGTATCCTGCTACTTTACCAAATTCATTGATTAGCTCTACTAATTTTCTGGTAGCAACTTTAAGATTCTCTATGTATAGTATGATGTCATCTGCAAACAGTGACAGCTTTACTTCATTTTTTCTGATCTGCATTCTTTTATTTCTTTTTCTTCTCTGATTACTGTGGCTAAAATTTTCAAAACTATGTTGAATATTAGTGGTGAGAGTGGGCATCCTTGTCTTGTTCCAGATTTTAGAAGAAATGCTTTCATTTTTTCACCATTGAGAATGATGTTGGCTGTGGGTTTGTCATATATGGCCTTTATTATGTTGAGGTAACTTCCCTCTATGCTTACTTTCTGGTGAGTTTTTATCATAAATGAGTTTTGAATTTTGTCACAAGCTTTTTCTGCATCTATTGAGATTATCATACGGTTTTTATCCTTCAGGTTGTTAATGTGTATCACATTGATTTGCGTGTATTGAAGAATTCTTGCATTCCTGGGATAAACCCCACTTGATCATGGTGTATGATCCCTTTAATGTGCCTTTGGATTCTGTTTGCTAGTGTTTTGTTGAAGATTTTTGCAGCGATGGTTATCAGTGATACTGGTCTGTACTATTCTTTTTTTGTGATATCTTTGTCTGGTGTTGGTATCAGGGCGATGGTGGCCTCGTAGAATTTGTTTCAGAGTGTTCCTCCCTCTGCTATGTTTTGGAAGAGTTTGAGCAGGATAAGTGTTAGTTCTTCTCTAAATGTTTGATAGAATTCCCCTGTGAAGCCATCTGGTCCTGGGCTTTTGTTTGTTGGAAGATTTTTAATCACAGTTTCAATTTCAGGGCTTGTGATTTGTCTGTTCATATTTTTTATTTCTTCCTGGTTCAGTCTCAGAAGGTTGTGCTTTTCTAAGAATTTGTCCATTTCTTCCAGGTTGTCCAATTTATTGCCATATAGTTGCTTGTAGTAATCTCTCCTGATCCTTTGTATTTCTGCAGTGTCAGTTGTTATTTCTCTTTTTCATTTCTAATTCTGTTGATTTCAGTCTTCTCCTTTTATTCTTGATGAGTCTGTCTAATGGTTAATCAAGTTTGTTTATCTTGTCCAAGAACCAGCTTTTAGTTTTATTCATCTTTTTTATTGTTTTCTTCATTTATTTTTCATTTATTTCTGATCTGATATTTATGATTTCTTTCCTTCTGCTAACTTTGGGGTTTTTTGTTCTTCTCTGTCTAATTGCTTTAGGTGTAAGATTAGGTTGTTTGAGGTTTTTCTTGCTTCTTGAGGTAAGATTGTATTGCTATAAACTTCCCTCTTAAAAATGTTTTTGTTGCATCCCATAGGTTTTGGGCCATCGTGTTTTCATTGTCATTTGTTTCTAGGTATTTTTGGATTTCCTCTTTGATTTCTTCAGTTATCTCTTGGTTATTTAGTAGCATATTGTTTAGCCTCCAAGTGTTTGTATTTTTACATTTTTTTTCCTGTAATTGATATCTAGTCTCATAGTACTGTAGTCGGAAAAGATACTTGATACAATTTCAATTTTCTTAAGTTTACCAAGGCTTGATTTGTGACCCACGATATGATCTATCCTGGAGAATGTTCCATGAGCACTTGAGAAGAAAGTGTATTCTATTGTTTTTGCATGGCATATTCTGTAAATATCAATTAGGTTCATCGTGTTTAATGTATCATTTAAAGCTTGTGTTTCCTTATTTATTTTCATTTTGGTTCATCTGTCCATCGGTGAAAGTGGGGTGTTAAAGTCCCCTACTATTATTGCATTACTGTCAATTTCCCCTTTTATGGCTGTTAGCATTTACCTTATGTATTGAGGTGCTCCTATATTGGGTGCATAAATATTTATAATTGTTATATCTTTTTCTTAGTTTGATCCCTTAATCGTTATGTAGTGTCCTTCTTTGTCTCTTGTAATAGTCTTTATTTTAAAGTCTATTTTGTCTGATATGAGAATTGCTACTCCAGCTTTCTTTTTTTTCCTTTTGCATGGAATATATTTTCCATGCCCTCACTTTCAGTCTGTATGTGTCCCTAGATTTGAAGTGGGTCTCTTGTAGACAGCATATATGAGGGTCTTGCTTTTGTATCCATTCAGCCAGTCAGTGTCTTTTGGTTGGAGCATTTAATCCTTTTATCTTTAAGGTAATTATTGATTTGTATGTTCCTATTACCATTTTCTTAATTGTTTTGGGTTTGTTATTGTAAGACTTTTCATTCTCTTGTGTTTCCTGCCTAGAGAAGTTCCTTTAGCATTTATTGTAAAGCTGGTTTGGTGGTGCTGAATTCTCTTAGCTCTTGCTTGTCTGTAAAGGTTTTAATTTCTCCATTGACTCTGAATGAGATCCTTGCTGGGTAGAGTAATCTTGGTTGTAGGTTTTTCCATTTCATCACTTTAAATATGTCCTGCCACTCCCTTCTGGCTTGCAGAGTTTCTGCTGAAAGATCAGCTGTTAACCTTATGGGGATTCCTTTTTATGTTATTTGTTGCTTTTCCCTTGCTGCTTTTAACATTTTTTCTTTGTATTTAATTTTTGATAGTTTGATTGTTATGTATCTTGGCATGTTTCTCCTTGGATTTATCCTGTATAGGACTCTCTGCACTTCCTGGACTTTATTGACTATTTCCTTTCCCATATGAGGGAAGTTTTCAACTGTAATCCCTTGAAATATTTTCTCAGTCCCTTTCTTTTTTCTCTTCTTCTTCTGGGACCCCTATAATTCAAATGTTGGTGTGTTTAATATTGTCCCAGTGGTCTCTGAGACTGTCCTCAATTCTTTTCATTCTTTTTTCTTTATTCTGCTCTGCAGTAGTTATTTTCACTCTTTTGTCTTCCAGCTCACTTATCCGTTCTTCTGCCTCAGTTATTCTGCTATTGTTTCCTTCTAGATTATTTTTAATTTCTGTTATTGTTTTTCTCATCACTCTTTGTTTGCTCTTTAGTTCTTCTAGATCCTTGTTAAACGTTTCTTGTATTTTCTCCATTCTGTTTCTAAGATTTTGGATCACCTTTGCTATCATTACTCTGAATTCTTTTTCAGGTAGGTTGCTTATTTAATCTTCATTTATTTGGTCTTGTAGGTTTTTACCTTGCTCCTTCATCTGTAACATATTTTTGGCCTTTCTTTTTTTTTTTTTTTTTTTAATGGGTGGGGCTGAATTCCTGTCTTACTGCTTGTTTGACCTGAGGCGTCCAGCACTGGAGTTTGCAGGCAGTTGGATAGAGCCAGGTCTTGGTGCTGAGATGAGGAACTCCAGGAGGCCTCGCTCCGATTAATATTCCCTGCAGCCTGTGGTTCTCTGTTAATCCAGTGGTTTGGACTCGGAGCTCCCACCACAGGAGTTCAGGCCCAACCTCTGACCTGGGAACCAAGATCCCACAAGCTGTGTGGCATGGCAAAAAAAAAAAAGAAAAAAGAAAAAAGAAAAAAAGGAGCAGTACAATATCAAAGAATAAAAACCAAAATAAAATTAGAAAGATAAAAAATATATTAGGAAAAATAAAAATATAATTGAAACAACTGCAACAAGTTACAATGAAACCACAACAGAAAAAAGAAAAGAATTTAAAAAGGGGGGGGGGGGTAACAAGCCAAAGGGATAGAACAATAACAAAGTAGAAAGAATAAAATAAAATTAGAAAAAGAATAGATTTGTTAGAAAAAATAAAAATATAAATTTATCAACAGCAGTGAATCAATAAGGTAAAATAGAACCCCAATCTGAAAGAGGAAAAAAGAAAAAACAAAAAAAAAGCCTTCGCTATGTGGGCAGAGTTTGGTGGGGGTGGAACTTCGGCAGGGGCGGGGATTAGGGTGGGGCAAGCCCTAGGCGAGTAGGTGGTGACATTTGAAAATGGGGCAGGGCCTAGGCAGGGTGATGTTCAAGCACGGGGTGGGGCCTCTGCTTATTATCTGTGAGGAAGGAAAGAGGCAGCACGTGGAAAGGAGGGCCTCTGTAGTGTGGAGTTCTGGAGTTTGGAGGTAAGGCCCTGGGTGATGTTGTGTGGGTGGGGTTTAGGCCCAGCGGGTTGTAGGGGGTCTCCAAATATAGAGGTCAGGCCCTGGGTGGGGGTGTAAGAGCAAGGCTTGGGCTCTGCAGGGCAGGAGGGAGGCTCTGAGGGCAGAGGATTAGGCCCGGGAGCCCAACAGGCTCCCTGGTGCCTAAGTGGACAGGGAAAGCACTGATCCGTTCCCTTCCTTTCCTTTGCGCCTCACCCCCACTGTCTCCCCCATCGCTGCTGAACCCCTAACCATGGGTGGATCCCACTGGGTGTAGGAACCACTCTCTCCCCCTGCCACCCCTCAGGGGTGCCATTCCTGGAGGTCTGGCCTTTACTTTTGCTCCCCTTCCCTCCCTCCACTCCCTCAGAACCCACGCAGCTGGGGGGGCCTCGGTGGGCAGAGGATCAGGCCCGGTATCTCAGCAGGCTCCTGGGGACCCAAGTGAGCAGGGAAAACCTGGCCACACTCTCTTTTGATCCTCTGCCCTCCCAGTGGTCCCACAATTTCCCCCTTCAAGCGTGGGATCCCTTCCCCTCCCCCAGCAGCTCCTCAGCGTGGTCAGTCCCATCCCGCCTCCACTTCTCCTCCCCCTTCACTCCCCCCATGCCCCACATCCTACCTGGTCACTGGGGTTTCCTCCCATCCCCTTAGGTGCCCTAGTTGTGCAGAGACGCGAATGCCATCTCTTCCTAGTCTGCCATCTTGACTATGCCCCTAGCTATGCTATCTTATCCTTTAGCAGCAGCTGGAATAGGAGCCTGGTGTAAAATGAAGAATGTTGCCCACCATCCAGTTCTACAAGAATTGAGTCACTGGCCACTGCAGTCGCTGACCTACAGTGCACCCTTGTGCCCTCAAGATGTGCCCATGAAATGTGTAAAAGTAGCACAAAGACGGTGCAGTTTTCTCACAGTTTCTCACGTGCTTCCAGATAAATTCCTGGTTCCTCACTTTCCACAACTCTCCTTTGTAAGCTTTATCGAAGCTGCCTGGGCTACAATTATGCAAGGAAACCCTTTCCTGACAGATAGTGTGCAGTGAGACTGTCATATTGCTCACAAAGTGGCTGCCGCCATCCAGCCTCCTTGAAACCCCTCCAGCTTCCTGGAAGACCACCCCTATTAAACATTTTTAAATAAAAATATTTACTGTACTAACTTTCAGTTTCTGTCAGTATAAAGAATCAGTATCACTCTTCATGTATGTTATATCTGCATTTGTATACACATACAAATTTGAAAATAATACAAACTGTTTACTATTTCAAAAATTCCCCAGCCACCACGGCGATTTGTGAGGACCTCCAGAATCATGAAATGGACCCTGAAGAGCAGTAAGAGAAATGGAACCCAGCTCTATTGCAGAAACTGAGTGTTCTCCTGCCTTCTGAAAGAAAAGACTCGACATGCTTATTAATTTGTCTTTTATCTTAACTATATGTTTTATCCACTCAAATCCTTCCCATACTCCAAAGCACTATCTGCCTCTGGCTTCCACAGTGTTCAGTCTACATGCCTTCATGTCATTCAGACACATGTGCTTTGTGTTTTGAGGACTTGGGGAAAGAGATGAGGGGAAAGCTTTCCCTGGTTCCTGAATCATGTTAGTCCTGAGAGCAGATATTTAGAGTCATAGGTCATGCTGCACCAGCCCTAAGTACCTTACCCCAAGAAATAGAAGCACCCAAACAGTTTTAATTTTTCATATTTCCCTGTGTTTGTGATTTGTAAGGCCTTCTAAAGCACATGTCCCAGGCCACACTTTCCCTGCCTGAGAGTGGTAGTGATCAGTTGAACCAGAAGTTAATCTAAGTGGTGTCCTTTCAGTGGGCCTCTGCAGTCCTCAGGGGGGTGGTGAGATCCCTGTGAATAAAGGTACAAAAGCAGAGATTTCATTTTAAAAATCCACAGAAGCAGTAAAGTGATTTCTAATTGGATTAAATTATATTATGTCTAAGGTCTCTTGGAGTGCTATAAACAAGGAATACTTTAAAAATGTTTCTATCCCATCATCAGTGTATATATGCTTATTTGAGTTGCATTGAAAGGTGATTTGGAGTAAAGTTCTGTCAAATCAATTCAGTGATCAGCTGCAAGCTAGCATAACAGTCAAAGTAAGGAAATCTACTATTTAATGACCCAGGGGAGCTTATGCACAAAGATGAAGAATTAATTTTTTGAAGTCAGATGTCTGAATTAAGTCGTGTTTTATGGAGAGACTCTTCTAATCTCCTATACTTTCTCCATCTAGATGGAAATTCCAGAGATGAAAGTAGAGTTTCAGAATGAACTCATGGACCGGCAGGACCCTCACTTACACAGAGTGTCAGTGAACTGGGTCAAGCCCAGTTCACTGAGCACTTGACTCATTAGAGTAGGAAGTCAACTGAGTCATTTTAGAAAGATTTTCAAGAACATTTATTGAAACAAAACAGTTTTATTACTCTCAGTTACCCAGAATACCTAACCAAACACAATTCTGTTTCCTAGATTCTACTGGGAGACAGAGAGGAGAAGAAGCAGTACAATGAGAGCAGCGAGTAGGCTCTGGAGCCAGGCTGCCCTAGTTTGAGTCCCAACATGCTACCACAGCAGGGGGAGTTGGGACAAGTTACTTAACTTCTCTGCTTCTCCACTTCCTCCTCTCTGAAATGGAGGTGATGATGGTGCCAGGAGAGTGGCACTACACAGACCCAGGGGTGTTGCTCACATTGGTGCCTGTTAATGGTGCCCTGGAGGGGAGCAGTGTACATACGTCCAGAGCAGATGTTCTCAGCTGCCTTGAGTAGCTCCCATTCCATAGAACAGTAGCAAGGATCACATGGGTTTATCCACATAAGGCATTTAGACCAGAGCCTGGCACCTGATAAACACTTCATGAATATAAATTCTTTACAATAGATTTGGTAAGAGAATGGTGAGCAGGAGAAAGCCAAGACAACAAGAAAAACAGACAAATAAAATTGGAGTCACTGTTCTGACTGGATGGCAAGAGAAGAAAAAAAGACTGCTATTTGCTTCTCTAATCAGTGTCAATTCATGATAAGCAAGGAAAGGCATATATGCTCCATTACTAATGAGCCACGTTTTCCTCTTAGGATACAGAAATGCAAACCTAGGGAAAGGGAGAACCTTCTGCTCAAGGGAAAAATCAAGTGGCCAAACAGTGAAACTTGTTGTTAGTAGCCCATCTGGAACTCCACAACTTGGGGAGGTGAGTTTGACCGTGACAGCGAACAGGCAACAATTTATGATCAGTGCCCATGGCCAGCATATTATTCACCGAGTGCTGACAGGCCCAACCCTTGACAGTGAAATGAGTGGGGATGATATCAGTCATTCTCTGTCAGTTGAGTTGCAAATCTAGTCAACAGGAAAAATCTAGAAGCAGAAACAGGAAAGGGAGAACTTGACAGGTTCAGCCATGGCTAGAGGTGCCCTGATAGGAGGTCAGAAAAGTGAAGTGAAGACAGCACGAGTCAGCACTGATACCAGAGGACCTGAAGGGCAACACTGGGAGAAAAGCAAGGGCTGGGGTGTCAGAGAAAACTGGATTCAAATGCCAGCTCTACCACTTAATAAATGGCCTTGGGCAAGCTACTTAATATCTCTAAGCCACCATTTACCCATCTATAAAATAAAGATAATAAAATCCACCTCACAGGGCAGGGTGCAGAAATTTATTAAGATAAAGCATAGGACACATCTGGCACAATGTCTGGCAAGTTGGAGGTACTCAATGAACCTTAATCCCATTCCAGGAGCTGCCCTAAGAGGCTCATAGCCAAGGGAGGTGGGATGGGGGAGATGCAATTAAGTAAGTAGTTACAAAACTACATGCTAGAGATAAGAACAGGACCTCAGAAGGACACAGAGGGATGTGCCCTAGCCCAGCCTGCAGAATGAAGGAAGCAGCAGAAAAAGAGATGCTCAGGGAAGGCTCAAGAGAAGGTGAATGTGGACAACTGAGGTGAAGGTAGTCAGCCTTCAGAGAGCATAAGGCAAATGGCACACGCCTAGACCTAGAAACAAGAGACATCACAGGACTGGCTGTCCTGGGTCTCAGGCCTGCCAGGATCAGCACATTAGTGCTGATCTCTCCATTCTGCCATTCAAAGAGCAAAAAATATATAAAACTAATAAATGCAAGTTAACAGGGAAAAGCCAGATGAAGTGGCCAAGTTTTGAATGGATTCTCCAGGGAGCATAGAAAGAGCATTCGTGCTTACTGTAAAACAAATTTTCACCCAGGCCTCTTCCCATCATCCTCACTAATTTCTCACAAGGAAGAGAAGCTTTCAACCTAAGTTATAAAAGTCTGAAACTTAAAGCCATTTTTTTCTTGCTAGTGGTCAAGGTCCCTGTGTGTTGCACATCAATGTCCAACTATGGAGAGAGGACTCCCACTTCCTGCCCCATGTGCTAAACCCTCCAGGGCAGGGTCTGTCCCTTTGGGCCCCATTCAGCCATCCTGCATTTTGTTTGCCTTTCTGCCTCTCCACATGGTTAATATACTTAGCAGGCATATTCAGGGCCTGCTTCCCAGAAACAGCACTTCTACCCTTCTATAACTTCCTTCACTGCATCTGCTACAACCAGGGCAAGAAAGAAACAGATTGGGAAACATTCTGGGCCCAAAGCCGTTTTGGCAATGCTTGACTATTTGAGATTCAGAGGAGAGGATGGAAGAAGCAAGGACTTTCCTGGTCCAAGCCATGGTCAACTTTTCTAAGAGCGCTGGTAACTGGGATATAGCATTCTAGACACCAGCAGAATAACAGTTTGCCTTTAATTTTTACTATGATAGTTTGTATACCTATATCTTTCAGTGTTTCCAGAGGGAGGAAAATTTAGAGGTATAAATAAGGCACAAATCCTGAAATCCTTAACAGTGATAGGACTGAAATCAGATTTATAAAACACAAGATCAAAGTTAGGAACATAGAAATTGAGAAAACAAATATAAGGTACCTACTTAAGGAGAATGATCTGAAACCCAGAAATAGGAATGATAATAAACAATATTTCTGTGATCAATAATAGTATGTTTTGATTGTATAGTAGTCAGTACGTGCATATTAAAAATTTATGATATCTGGGAATATTTAAAGGTTATACAGAAAAATCAATCAATGGATTAATTAATCAATATTCTTTTGGGGAGGGCATCTATTTTGAGACTACTGGGGTATTGGAGAACACAGAGACAGACAACAAGAATGTTTGAATACTTCCTAAATGCAAGGCACTTTGCTAGACATAAGTAATTCAAAAGAAAAAGTCTCTGTCCTCATGTAACATGGTTGGAAATAAAATTGTTTAAAAACAAGAGTATTCTCCTTGGAGTCAGTGTACTTCAAGTCCAAATAGCAATAACCAAATGTCTTATATCTTACTGAACTTTTGTTTTCTCAACTTAGAAAGGGGATAATAAGATCTACCTTAGGAGGTTATTGTTAGGATTAAAGGAGATAATCTACATAAACTTTCTGACACTGCCTGGCTTACAATAGTTCAAAACCATGAGATACCTACCTTTGTTTCCCTAGGTAGATTAAATTCTATCCATGAGAAAGGCAATAAATAATGCTGTGCAGAACATGGCAAGGGCCAGATAAGCAAAGCAGAGACATCAGTGTCGCAGAATTTGAGAATGCTGGTCCATTTTGAGTGGTAAGGAAAGGATTCTGCAATATTCTGGAAATTGAACTAAGAAGAAATCAAGAGGGAGGGTGGGAAATTCTTGCCCTTTGGTCCCAACCTCCTTGCGGAAAAGGGACTAACATTGTGGTTCTTAGGGAGAGTTGACCCAAATTCAGACAGTTAGAAGAAACAGGGAATTCATAACAGGCTCATGAGTTAAAAACAATCATCACTGAGGATGTAATGTCTGCTATGTGTCCTGGCAGAGAGGAGGGAGGAGAAAGAGGAAGAGGAGAAAGTAAGGAGAAGGAAGAGCAGGATGAACAGGAAGAAGAAAAGGAGCATGAAGAGAAAGGGGATTAAGAGGAAGAAGAGAAAGAAAAAAGGGAGTACAAGAAGAGGGGAAGGAAGAAGAGGGGGAAGTTAGTGCCACAGACATCACAACGTAGTTTGAAAGGGTAAATCTGAAATGAGCTCGTTCAATTCAATAGTTCCATCATCACTGCTACCAGATTGAGCTGCTCTGAGAAACACTTTGCTGTGATACATGAGGTGGGTGAGGCTGATTAGCTAAATCTATATAATACAGGGCATGAGAATTCAACAAAGGTTTAGTCATTTAAAAGGACAACTTTGAGTTCCAGCCAAGGATTTTAAAAATGAATATTCCATGTGGGGAAAAAAATACAGAAGATTATAATGATAGAAGAAAATCTTGCTATAATTATTGCTTCATATGTTACCACCTTCAAGGGAAAATATATACATATAAAGTGAGAATAATCCCTCATATGGGTTTCCAGATCCATTTTTTAAAGTGAGCAATCCCAGGTTCAGAGCAAAGGAGCATTAGTAAATGATTATAAACTGCAAGCCTTCTAGGGGAACAGCCTCAGCTCCAGCATAAACATTGTGAAGACCAGGGAAAGGTGATCAGTCTCCGGGATTTATGGCTCTTGGAGAGCACTGCCCAGTCTGGAAGGGACATTCAGAGGTTAACAGATACAGTACCCTTCCCCTAGGCTACTTCACTTGCTTTTTCATGACAAAATAACATTTTACATGCAAGGTTAATCTGGAGGCAGAATGAGTATTATAAATAGGTGACTGGAGTGGGGGTGGGGTGGGAATGTGTATGTTGCTTCCACTTAGAATCATGAAAACCTCAACTGCATCTGTCTACACAATTTCTGCCTCTCCAGTAATTAGGGTAGCATCTGATACATTATAGATGTTCAGTAAATATTTGTGATGGGAATGAATAATCCCATACTGCCTGGGATTTCTCTTCACTTCTTTGACCTCTCCCAGGAAATTTAGGATTCAACCACCACCTCTCTGGACCAGAGTTTTAACCATAAAGTTTCTTGATTTCCATCTTTACAATCTAGATTTTCTAATATTTCTTTCAAAAATGAGGATTTTTTTGTGTGTGATTGCTGCACACTCCCAAAGTTCAACTGAAAACAGCTTTTCCTGTTACAACTCACAGAAAAATTTTAAATCAAAATGCTGATAGGATTTCCTGAATAATAATTCTTTTGTGGTAAATACAGCATGAATATCAAAGCTGCCTAAATAATTAATAATTTTGTTTCTTCCATTAAACCTTCTTTGATATCACTAGCTTACATGGATCTTTATTTCCTAAACTTCTGTAGCAAGTTATGTCTATAACACCTATGGAATACTTGGCTAATTAGTGTTCTGTAATTTTTCTAAATGTTTACAAAGATATATTTTGATTCCTCAAAAAGCTTGGAAGGCCTTGGAGAAGGACTGCATACTATCCCTCATTTAAGCCACACAAAATTTTTTGTGTGTAGTTTTGTAAAGTATGTTATACTGGTGTGTTTGTATGCCAACGATATATCTACATATAATAAAACTTTTGAAAGTCAGTCATCTACATGTTGCTAAACATCTGAATGACACTGAAGGAGTACCTAGCCTACCTTCAGAAGGCCAATGTGGACAGGCTTCTCAGAGCTACTGATAGGTGAACAGAATTCTGAAGGCCAAAGACAGAGGAGCCGAGGGAAGGCAGAGGTGGACAGTGCAGCATCCTCAGAGATCCAGGGACAGGATCTAGGAGTTTGAGTTTGAGCAGAACAAAGTGGAGCAGGACAGAAAAATGGACCTGTCATGAAAGACGTAAAAATGAAATAGATTAAACCAATTAGTTCTCTACAATTTAGAAAGATGAAGGCTAAAAGGAGGGAAAACTCAAATCTGCCCTTCAACCATAATTTGGAACAATATGCAATATAAACTGATAAACAGAATACTGTCTGATGTGGACTTTTCTTGAGAACATTTAGAAAATCCAGTAGAATCTCTGACATTTTTTTACCCAAATTTGTTTGAATACTAGGGAGAAGCTCACCAACTTCATTTCAACTTGGGCTATTTTAGTTAACAGACATTTTTTCTTATTTTGAAATAATATGGCTTCCTCAGTTCTACTGGTCCCAGTTCTGTCTTTGGGGATAAGTAAATATAATTTACAAAGTAATAATTACCAAGAACTTTATGTAAAGAAGGCTTTCTCTGTCCCTCCATAGAAAATTGAGTTACTTCTAGGTGAAGTAGAATGCTGCCATTTAAACCCCATTGTTCAACTCCACCTTGCAAGATCTTTTACCTATGAAGGACTTTTGTTCTAATATATAAATAAATACTGAAAAAAATAATCAACCAAGTTAAACTGAGAAAGGTTAACATTTCACACAGCAAAATTAAAAGAAAAATTGACTGAAAATTCCATCAATGTTAGTAAGTTCCAAAACTACAAAATTGACCCAGGGAAATTACACATAGTAGAAAAAAACTTTGCAAAATAAAACTGAGAATGGTTGAAACTACATTGTGGGAAAATGTGTTATTGACTGAAAATTGACAAAAGAATCTAATTTTCTTGCCCAAATTTTGATCTGGAAAATGTGATCCAGGAAAATTTGACACAGTAGAAATAACTGCCATTAAAGAAAATTCAGAAGTGAGAAGTGAGACTTTTTTATAGCTTATTGCTGAATTAAATCAATTACTGTAAGTTTTATGTATGAAGATTTGATCCTGAAGAAAATGATTTTAATTAAACAAAATAAAATTAGGGGTAAAAAAGAAAATTGTAAATGGCTTAACTGTGTCTATAGAAAATTGGCTTTAGTTCACTCTCAGAAGGCTTTCTCAATGAAAATTTATTGATTAGACCTTATCGTTGTTGGTATAGTTCTGATCTGTTAACATGGAGTTCACATATCATCACTGTCTAAATGTTGAGGTCAAAATAGCATTGGGTTAACTACCTTGTTCTCCAAAGAGCAAATACTAAAAATTCATATCCCTATAAATAAATAGGATTCTAGCAAAGTTTAGACCAATACGTGATAAATCTAACATCCATGTTAAGGGAATGCTAGGGTCTTTGAAGTAAAATTCTTATTCAGAAACAGAAGGTTCTATTAGCGGGGCATTAATGTTTCTCCAGGGTGGCATCTATAATGTTCTGATATTTGAGTGCAACAAATTTAATAAACATATATTTCTTGTGTATCTACTTTGTGGCAGATACTGTAGTACCAAATGCTGATGGTACAGACTGAGCCATGCAGACTCGACCATGTCCTTGGAGTTTATTCAGCAGCCTGCTCCACAGAAACTAAAAGAGATACCCCTAGGATCATTGGAACTCAGAGCTGTCTCTAATCAAGTCACAGTGTGTGAGCTCACTCCCACCAACTCTTTTGTAAGGATAAAAACCTGTGCCAGTGAACATCAAGAATGTTGCCAAATGAGATTGACAATTGACAACATGGATTTACTTAAAGCAATGGTTAATTTTATGTGTCAACTTAACAGAGCTAAGGGATTCCCAGATAGCTGTTAAAATATTATTTCTGGAAGTGTCTGTAAGGGTGTTTCAGGAAGAAACTAGCATTAAATGGGTAGACTGAGTAAAGAAGATTGCCCTCACAAATGCAAGTGGGCATCATCCAATCCTTTGAAGGCCTGAATAGAACAAAAAAGCAGAGAAAAGGTGAAATTCTTTCTGCTTGAGCTGGACCATCCATCTTTTCCTGCCCTTGGACATCTGCTCTCCTGGCTCTTGAACCTTTGGACTCAGTTCAAGACTTACACCATTGGCTCCCCTGGCTCTCAGGCCTTTAAGTGTGGACTGGAACTAAACCACTGGCTTTCCTGGCCCTCCAGCTTGCAGATGGCAGGTCTTGGGACTTCTCAGCCTTCGTAATCATGTTAGCCAATCCCCCATAATAAATCTCTTTCTATGTATCTACCTATTAATCTACTAATTGATTGATCACTTGCTATCGATTGCTAGAGATAGATGATAGATAGATAAAGACAGACAGACAAACTGGTAGAAATCTTATAGGTTCTATTTATCTGGAGAAATCTGACTACTATACTTAACCAAAGATCACAGAAGGAAGTAACCATGTTCAGGACCCAGAGCCGAGAGCTCAGCAATAGACAGAAGTAAAAGGTTTCAGGCCCCTAACTTATAGGGTATATAACCATGAGTAGTAACACCTGAGTGAGAGTCCCATCAAACTCTCAGTAAGAGCAGATTGATACAAAGAGCCCAGACACTTCCCAGAGACCATGTCATCTGGGTCAGACACATTCAGCAATCATGGGTCACAACTACACACTATGACTACAGGGTGCAATGCAGTACAATGCAGACACTCAGACACAAACGGTTTTCATATATCTCTGTGACACTTCCATGATACTTGTACTGGTTCAAGTACATTTTGAACTCAACACCATGGAACCAGGACAAGTGTCCACTGCACAGTTATGACTATCATACTAACAGAGAGCAATAGGGCCTTTCCTCAGAAGCTGTCAATGACACAGGAGAGAAAGAAATTACCTATAACTCTTATTTATATAGAGTCTCATGGGAAGATTGTCAATCATCCCTCATTATTATTATTATTATCTTCAGAAAAATAATACATTTTGATGCAGAGATTTTACCGGACAAAATTTAATCCTTAACAAATCGGATAATACTCCACAACTTTGTTATACCACAAGGCCATTATTTTAAACATCAATAATTTTTATATTATAAAGAGTAGGGTTCTCATTTTAAATAACAGAAGAGCGATGGAGAACTGAGTCTATCCCATAGTCTGCATTTATTAAAAGTGCTAGTTCATCAAGCACTTATTGAGCACCTGCTGGCTCTCACGTCTGGTTTCACCACTTCATTGCTTTACAAACTTGTGCAGCCTGTTCACTTTTTTGACTTTCTGATTTTTCATGGAAAAAATGGTAGGGAGAGGACTCTGGATTCTAGCCATTCTAGCTCTGAAAGGCTATGATTCTAAGAACAGGACTGAAGCCACAGAACAATGGCTCCTGTCACTGCTTTAACTTACTCCTCTTTTTCTGTGGGCAACTCATGCTAGAGCCAGGTGTCTGCACTTGGAGATATTTCCTCACAAGCAACATCCTGTAACTGCTCCTCCATAGCTTCTTTCACAAGTTGAGATGACCGCAATGATGTTGCCTCAGGACTGAGCCTTTTCCATGCTAAGGATATAAATGTGGTATCTGAACCATCAGCCCTGACTGTACATTACTTCTTGTAATGTGTGCTCTTGGAATAAAGAAACTTTTGAATTCCAAATTCCATCCCTCTGTTAGAGAAATTGCTTGCCAGTAATTCTGCTGACCTTCAAATATGGCCTTTGCAGGGTACCCTGCCACTTCCCTACATTCTACCAGGCCGGAGGTGGTCCTCTGGTCTGCCAAGGCTGTGTTCATCTGGCCACAGTGAGAATTGTGGTAGGTTAATTAGATACTTCAGGTGGGGTGATAGTCCTGCTGCTCAAGATGAAGCAGATTTGTGGATGAGTTAACCAGAGTCCTCTGTTCAGCTTAGGATTCAGTTTGGAAGGTAATCATACACACACTGACATACTGGATCTATCTAGGTCAGAACTCTGCCTCCAAAAGTATCCCTGTGGGGCATTTGGAAGGCACTGTAACACTCACATTGTGTAACAGTGTAGCATCCAGATCAACTTTCCTATGATAATAGTTTAGAGAGCTATAATTCATGAATTAACCCAAACTGTTTTAAATACATACATATTTTTGGAAAATAATATCTTTGGAATCCCATTCCACCATTTATTAGCTACAAAAATTTAGGCAAGCTACTCAATTTCTGATTTTGCATCTGAAAATGAAGATAGTAACTATCTCACATGGTTTTCTTACAAAGATTAAATGAGTTATTGTATATAAAAAACTTAAAACAGTGTTCTCAGTAGGTATTACATATTGTTTTTATTTTTATTAATGTAAGATAACAATTTCCAAGTGCATGAGCGTGAAAGGAAGTATATGATGTTATGGGGTTTGGAGTCAGACAGACCTGACTTGGAGTCTTATCTCTGGTACTTTCTGGCTACACGACTTAAGTCATTCTGCTTAACCCTCCTGAGCTGTGGTTGCTGGATCTGAAAAAGAGGATATTAATGGCTACTTTAGAAAGTTGTTGAAAATATATGTGAAACATCAGGCATGTAGTATGTACCAAGAGATCCACTTACCCTTCTACCTTTCCTCAGGAGAAGCAGTCTGAGCTTCACTACAGAATAAATGTGGCTTATGAAGGCAGAAACACCTTTCCTAGGATGCAAGGACGGCATACCTCAGAAGATGCTGTTCAAAATAACATTCACATTCAAAAAAATAGAAGTTTTGTTTCCCCAACTGGAAACAATTTTAAAGGTCCTAGTAATAAATGAATTTTAGCTCTTGTTAGAGTTTCTTTGTGATTCTCTCAAAGGATGTCCAAAGAAAAACTGAAAGGATAACTGAGAGCAATGAAATGGGGCTTTAGTATAGAAATTAGGAAATTCTGTTTTTAGCACAAACCAGGTAAAAGACAACCCAGACCTGGAGCACATGGTTGATGAGCAGAGGTATTACTATAGTGCTGGTGATACCTCCCTTACTTTCATAACTTGTCCTCTTAAAGCCAGCTTCTGATGAAGACCCACATGTTCTAAATAAAAGGCCAATATCTCTAAACTCTAAAGACATCAGCAAAAGCATTTCCCAACCTAACCACTAAATTTAATTTCTGAGAGGAAAATAAAAATAAGCATTAAAAGGCATGAACTTAGAAGGCCAGGATCTGGAACTTTTAGGCATGTAAGACTTGAGAGAAAACATGGACCAGTAGGTAAGAGCTTGAGGTCTTATCTGACTGCTTACTTCCCCCACTTATATATGATGTAAATAGATTAAAGACCAAATATAAAAACAAAGTGATAAATAACATTGGAAAAATTTATAGAAGAATATTGGGCAGGAAAGATTCTCCTATGTAAGACTAAACACAGAAGGCATAAAAGAGAACATCACAATTTATACCACTGTGATATGATTACATCATACAACTTATAAACTTTCATAAGACAAAGGTACACACAGTTAGAAGACAAATTGCAGACTTGGAGTGACACACAATAAGTTGCAAAGTGTTACCTCAAGAAATGGGAGGAAGAATGAGGCAAGGAGGTAAAAAAGACTTGAAACTTTGATTCTATGTTATTCTGGATTGTTTGAATTTTATGCCACCAGCATATAATTTAAAGGGAAGAGGGAAGCAGGGTGGAAAGACAGCAGGAAAGGAGGGAAAGGCAGGCAAAGAGTTTTGTCCAGAAACTGAAAAATCTAGTTGAATCCATGAATAAATAAACTATAGATTGAATTTAAGGAAAAAGAAGGACATGAATGAACCTCGATAGAGAATTGGAATCCTGACACCACCACTTATGAACTGAGTAAACTTAGACAATTCATTCAATCCTTTCTAAGCCTCAAATTTCCTGACTAAATAATAAAGATAATTGGTATACTAATTATCTATCTAGATAATTTATTTTTTTAGAGTTGCTAAAAGGATAAAATAAAATGCAATATGTAAAGCCCCAAACACAGTGCTTAAAACATACCATGTTTTCAATAAAGGGGAAAGTTCTCTTCACCTTTCTGCTTAAAAGAATGGAAAAATGGGCTTCCCTGGTGGCGCAGTGGTTGAGAATCTGCCTGCTAATGCAGGGGACACGGGTTCAAGCCCTGATCTGGGAAGATCCCACACGCCGCGGAGCAACTAAGCCCGTGTGCCACAACTACTGAGCCTGCGCGTCTGGAGCCTGTGCTCCGCAACAAGAGAGGCTGCGATAGTGAGAGGCCCGCGCACCGCGATGAAGAGTGGCCCCCGCGCTCCGCAACTAGAGAAAGCCCTCGCACAGAAATGAAGACCCAACACAGCCAAAAATAAATAAATTAATTAATTAATTTAAAAAAAAAAAAAAAAAAGAATGGAAAAAAAGGGCATTCAAGTGAGCAAAAGGATAGAAGAGGCAATTCAGGTGACAAGGACAATGTACAGATCAAGCTAAATAAAACTTGAGGCTGATTTAAGGTGTAGTCAGAGGGTTATAAGGGAAAATCTGAGCTGATCATATGCAAATATGCACATATCATTGTAACTAATCCTTTGTTCCCATGTAGCTCAGACGTGTTCAACCAAGGTACGCAGCTATGTTATGCAAGGTGTAGTTGTAGAACTGCAGGGTGCTGAGTGCACAGCATTCTTGATTAAGGAAAAAGTCAAATTTCTTCTCCTTTTATATACAAATTGGTGCTTATGGCATTCCTTGGTTTCTGGCCACCTAGCAATAATATAACAAATTTCAAATCTAGGTGTTCTGAAAGAGACATAGTCCAAGGGGAGAAGGATGCACTTGAAAACCCATTAGAAACAGGTGCAGAGTGTCCTTTGAAGCCTCAGCTCCTCCACCCCCTGTTCTGCCCGAGCGTAAGACCTTATTCCAAAAGGTTGAACAAAAAGGGAAGATAGACTAATGATTAAAAAAAAAATCAGATACAGCCTTGCCCCAATAGCCCACCAATCATACTTTCAAATAAGCTGATCACTTACTGTAGAGGTTATTTAGAACAAAGTGGAGCTCCAGAGTCCATTTATTTGAATGTATTTCCATTTCAATCACCCTGCTTCAGAAGTCGCCTCTCCTTCCCGTCACATAAGGTGAACAGATGTGATTTTAAGGACTTACTTCACGAACTTCAGCTCTGAAAAAAACAGCTATCTGGATAGAGGATTTTTTTACCTCATTTGGGGCATAAGATTCAAAAATTAGTTAATTTCTGATCCTACTCTTGTGAGTGCATCATATTAGTTGCCTTTCAATATCCTTAGTCATAGGTTCTTAGATGAGTGAGTTTTTCTCCACTCTGTGCATAAATAGATTAAAGTTGTCTGTTCAAGTGAGGAAGTAGGTATCAAAAAGTTTTTTGAAATCTTTCATTTCACTTGGCATAATCAGGGGTATACAAAGGAATCCCTCTAACCTAAATGGACCATCTGTTGAAGTTCCTTTTCCAAAAATGGGAAAGGATGGACCAATCTGAAGAGAACCACCTACATGGTTCCTTGTGCAATAGGTATGCTTGTGACAAAAAGCTTTCTACTTCAAATGATTAACCAAGACCAGGGTTGGTATCTACCCTGAGACTTAATATGGATAGAAATACTGTACATTATGAACATTTAGTCATTCATTTATCATTTCCAGTGTATTATAAAAAACAACAACATTGAAAAGAAAGATACAAGAAAAGAATGTGCCACAAATTTTTACCTTTCCTACCACTAGGGTAAAACAATTGCATTATCAAGCAACTTGTCATTTTTGAGCACTTATTATCCTGTTATGCACTGGGATCACCCTGGACACTTGGAGAGAAGACAAGACTCCTGCACTCCCTAATGGGAAGATAACACTTACACACACACACACACACACACACACACACAAACCCTCAAAACATATAAGACTATTCTGAATAAATGAAAAATAAATCAGGTGCAGTTGTGAGGGCAAGGAGCGTATGGGAATTCTCTGTAACTTCCACTCAATTTTGCTGTGAACCTAAAACTGCTGTAAAAAATAGAGTCTATTTAAATAAATAGACAGATAGATAGATAGATTTGGAGATAGAAGACCATCTAGAATAAAAATAGGCAGAGAGGTTTCCTAGAAGAGGCAGACCTTGATTTGGGGCTTGGTAAAGCAGAGAACTATAACGAACAAAGGTCAGGAGACCAGAATGTTTGGACTTCAGAGAAACCATCCTTATTCTATCAAAAGGAGCATGTTTATCGGTGCTTTGTGACCACCTAGAGGGGTGGGATAGGGAGGGTGGGAGGGAGATGCAAGAGGGAGGCGATATGGGGATATATGTATACATATAGCTGATTCACTTTGTTATAAAGCAGAAACTAACACACCATTGTAAAGCAATTATACTCCAATTAAGATGTTAAAAAAAAAAAAGGAACATGTTGGAAAATACTTGGAAATAAGTCTGAAGAGTGGAGTAACTAGAAGTTAAGGTCCTTGTTTTAAAATTACAACATCAATCATCTCACTAATTTATGCTATAACATGCCTACTTATTAGGGTCAAAATGTAGGACTAATTAATGATGAGGTTGAAGCTCTTAGAGCCAAGGCATGAAATTTCAGAAAGTTTGGTAGTGGCCTGGCAGCATATTCACCCTTGACTCTAGGTGCCATGGCCAGCCTGAGAAATCTCTAGCACAATGGTGTTGGATATACTCAACAATCCAGCAGAACTAAGGAGATAAGGTAGTTTTTCAGGAAAGAAAAAAAAAGTCCTGAATCCTGCCGAAATTTTTCTTGGAGGAAGGAGTTCAAGGGGAGAGGTGCCAGGAGCAACTGAAGCAAACAGAAAAAAAATAATCTCATGTAAAGGTAATTTGAAGGGTAGGAGGGAGGTTTGTGTATTTAATTATAATAACACCAGTTTGTCAGGAAAGCTAAACTCAACAAGAAAGTTCTTAATCATTAACAGTGTCATTCCAGCAACGTGCCTTCTCACAGCTGCCTGTTTGATAGATTCTGGGTGACAAAGAGAGCCTGCAGACAAGGACCTGTCAATCCTGCCACACGGAACCTCGGAGAACCTCTGAACATGGAGTGTTTGTGTGTGTGGTGTGTGGTGTGTTTGCAGGATGTATATTTGCTTTTACTTTTGCTTCTCACGCTCTGTCCTTGAAAATTCTTCCTTCTTGTTCTCTAAAATAAGTTGGCAATGCCCAGTTTGCTCCATTGCACCTTTTCCTCCCAGTACCTTCTGCTTGCTTTTGTCCCCTGAAGGGTTTAGTCATCTTCATGCTCTGCTTCGAGGGAGGTGGGCGGGGGGCTGGGGAGAGGGCAGAGGGCACGTTATCGAAAACCATTCTCGAGCCTTGTTCTCTTTCCAGCATGCCTCTCTACCCGCCTTCATCTAACTTCAGAACAGAAGCTTCTAAACCCGTCGCAGAGGTTGAGAGGTAGTTAGAGGCCACCCGCCTGGCCCAGATCCCTGCAGCCAGTACCCGCGCCGAGGAAGAGGTCAGACTTTAATTGGTCTCTTGTTGACTCCTGCCATTTCTCCCCTCCTCGCCAGCTGAGCACCGTGGCAGGTAGTCACCAGACACGCGGTCATTCACCTCCCCAGGTTTGCAATCCGCTTCTCTATATCAACAGCCCTTTCCTGTTCCCTCCTCAATTCTCCCAGCACACAGTCTTTAAAAATAAACTACTGATTTAGCATTTAAATCGGAAGCATTTATTTTAGTACCCACGCTAAGCTGTGGAGATGGGGTGGTAGGGCTGGGGAGGGAACCGTGGGCAAATATTAAAGTCCCAAAAGAAGTGAAAATAGTTCTGTGCCATCCAGGAGAACAATGAAATGGGGGATTCAGGGAAAGTAAGTATATGCCCTATTGCAAGGGAAGAGTTCTAACCAACAGTCAATGAAACTGCAGGATAACTTCCTTGAGGAAATGGCAGGAACTGCAGTGGCAGAGTCATCAAAGATGAACCCCACAAAGCACACAAAGTAAACCAGAAGTGACATTCTACACAAAGGCTCTGATTTTGTCAGCACGTTGGAATGGCAGGTTTCCCAGTTTGGACATATGTCCTTCTCAGACTTTGACCAGAGGAAAAACTGCTGCTGACTTTTCTGTACATTTGATGAAGAATCCCTGAAACTTGTGAGAGGTAAAATGTGGCTTGTTGCCATCTTCCAAATATACGTTTCTATGATAGAGTCCTGGTTTATCACAGAATCAGGGGTCTTTGCTGGGTCTTTGCTTTATTTGAACTCAAAAGACATTTGACAGTTAATCATATCTTGTCTTGTACCATCTTTTGCATGACATATATTTCACTTGTACATTATTAGTGATTTGTGTTTCTTACCTCCGTAGCTAACTAGTAGGTTCCCTGAGGACAGAGAACACTTTATTCCTCAAAACTTTCAGCATTGAATCTTCTACATAGTAGTCAATCATAAATATGTCCCAAAAGCACAATCATCAAATACTACTATAAATTAAAATGAGTACAAATCATTGTCCATGGAAACTCTGTCAGAGAGTGTGCTAAGAAATGCAAGTCATCATTTCATCTAATCTTCTGAATAGGGTAATAGTTATTATTGTTCTCACTTTACAGAAGAGACTGAGACTTAGAGAAATAAGAAAAAAAGAATTTACTTAAAGTCTCACAGTTAGAAAGTGACAGAAGCAGAATTCAAACTCAATCAATGCCACTGTTCCAGCTCCAAAGATCAGAGAATCCAAAATTTATTATTTTACAGCACATAGTAATAGTTAACTTTTTTGAATGTTGTGTGATAGGCTTGGACTAAGTGCTTCCTATGTGTTAGCTAGCATAGGATGCAAGCACATGAACTACAGCCTTTTACAGATGAGGAAACTGACACACATAGACATCAAAGAACAAAGCCGTGAAACTGGTAAGGAGGAGAATTGGGATTTGCACCTCACTGGTCTCATTCTGGTGCCCATGCTCTTCACTACTTTGGAAAACCACCATTCAGATGAAGGAACTGAAAATTCAGAAAGAAAATCTAGGTCCTCAGGCATCTAGTCCCATGCCACTTTCACCACTGCATAATTTGCTGATTCAATAACTATTTAGAAGTGACTTTCCATCAAGTTTCATTTAATGTCTGTTCCTGAGTCCATAAAAGCTTCACCCAACTTCATCAAGACAACTCAACACTGCTCTTGTACCTTCCTTGAGTTCCAACATAGCAACACTCAAAGTGATCCTTGGTGAGGAAAAGAATGATGAATGAGGAAAGGTAATGTCACTGTCCAAGCACCCCTTGCAGGAATTGGTGGTGAGCTGGAGCAAAGCTGTCCCTGAAGTCATGGGTACAGTGTTTGCAGAAGAGGTAGAATGGAAAGTGTGTAAACTGAAATGTCATCTTTGAAGTTTCCATGGTTCAAAAAAAACACAAAACCTTTTTTCCAATGTTTCTACCATTCATTGATCTACATCATTAATTAATATTGAATCCTTACAGAGCAAACTGATAATACAAGATAATATACCATAGAAAGGATACCCCAATAAGCAACAACAATTAAGCCACAAACTCATTGAGAGCAGGCATCCACCTTCTGGTTCTCTTCTGAGCCTATCAGAGTTTGGGCACAATACTGAACACATAGGAAGTGCTTGATCAGTCAAAGCTAAATTTAACCGAAACATTCTGGGGTCTTGTCCGGACTCTACCACAAGCTAACTAAGCAGCAAGCCACTTATGGGACTCAGGGAAGGCAACAGGCATAGAGGACTGGGATACAGGAGGACACTTTACTCTTCAAGGAAAGGAGGTCACAAATCTAGTGGGTACTAGCATTGGCTATAGCCTGAATAAATAATATATTTTACACACACACTTTTATGACATTTATTCTTCAACATAATATAGATGCAGAGATGAATAAGATTCAGATTTATTTAATAGTGTCACTAAATTCATAACTACTTTCTGTAATTATTATTTTTTTAATCAGTGAACGCAACTACTATGTGAAGAATCTGGGAAATGTTATGACATTTTTAAGGAATTCTCACATTAAAAAATGTTTGGAAATACTGGATCAGTGGACCTTTTTTCTTTTTTTTTCTATTCTAAGCTTTTGCAGTCCTTTGAGTTGAAGTGGGTATGAGATGACTTGTCAATGCCTTTCAAAAACTATGGGCTTCATTCTTAGAAATTGTCTTTTGCTGATGATAATCTCCATAATTTACTATTGAAAATCAGGAATTTTTGTATATCCATATCTGATTCTATAAATAAGGTTTTCTGGACACTTTCTAAATTGAAGAGATAATTATTATCTTTAATTGGGTTTCCTCACCTCCTACAAAGATAGCTATGTCTTTGCAAGGATACCATGAGCTTTACAATGGTGGATGTAGATGTCTCAGCCCCGTCTCTCATTATATCCCTCTAGTCACACAAACCATTGGGTTTTTTTGGTTTTGTTTTTTCTGGAACTTGCCACACACCCTCACACTCATGCTCCTCATGCTCTTTCCATTAGCTGGGGGAGCCTTTTATTTCTCCTCAGACCAATCTAACCTCCCTTGAGCCTATTCCCTGGGGCATCATCACTGTTAGGCATTCCATCCTCCAAAAAAGGTGGCTGTGTGCCTAACCCCAGGGCACCTCACTCTGCCTGATGTGATAGCTCATTGTTTGGGTGGCTATGTGCTCTCATGGCCTGGAAGCTACTTGAGTTAATTATGACAGTCTGTCATTTATCTTCTTTCCCCTAGGCAATCTAGCTAAGGTGTTCTCTAAATGTTCATTAAAGGCCCTGAATGAGTGAAATGATAGATGAAGTAATCATAGAAAGCAAATATCTTTGATTATGAAAAACTACACTTGAATTCAAAAAGTTTAAACTGGTTTCCAGCTTGTACCTGACATGGTTTAAAATGAGTCTAAATTTAAAATGTATATATATCTTACCCTCCTACTCTTAATTACCTGATATTCTTTACACTTTATCAAAAGGAAAGTGAAAGGAAATAAATTCTTTCTGCAGAGTTTCTCAGCCCTGCTTCTATACTCTACAAAAAAGAATTAATAAACCAACATTATTCCTAGAGCTGAGTTGATATAAATTGATGGCCCTAGTACCCAAACCAAGATGGGGTGGTAGGATAAGACTCTGAGAGAATAAATTTTTGTTAAAGGAAGAAAGTACATTAATTCTATCACCACATATAAAAAACCTAAAATTAAGAAAAAAAATAGAAAAGAGAAAATTACATTTCCTTGTGAAGTTAAGCACAGACAAGAGAAGGAAAAAAATAAATTTGTTCTTTTAAGTTATTTCCAAATGAAGTGGAGAAGATTAGAATACACATGTAAGAATGAAGACATTTGCTAAAACAAAGCATATTGCATTGTGTTTGTTCTCACTGCAAAATTGTTTCTTTAAACTGCAGAAGGATAGTTACACCATTTAGCACAGGACCCAGGACAAAGAGCTGACAACCACTAACATGAACAGATTACTTCATCCTGGTCAGGTACTGTGCTAAGCTCTTTATCTGCTTACAATATTTTATCCTTACAATAGCCCTATGAACTACAATTTGAGAACTGTTGTTATCTTCATTTTTCAGATGAAGCTTAATAAGATTAGGTTGCCCAAGATGACAGAGTTAGTAAGCAGTCAGACTGGAATTCAGACCCAGATACTCTGATTTCAAAGTCCTAACCACCTCCTATTCCTAGTATGTCCTGAAAATAGGAAATCTGGAATTTCATCTCAATTCTCTATTTGAGGTAGATTTTTAATATTAGGCAGACTTTTGACAAATCTGGACTTAGACAAGATTTTTCAGTTTGAAAGACCAACATCAACAAGATGTGGAAGTGATAAAACAAGAGTTATCCCTAGGGGATAAAAGGACCAAGTAAGACAAGAACACATCATCTTATGGGGAGGATGAGGCTGGTACATTTAGACCCTGGGCCAAATCTAGCCCACCAAGTGTTTTTGTAGAGCTGCTGATTGAAGAATGGTTTTCACATTTTTAAGTGGTCGAAAAATTTTGCTAAAAGAATAGTTCATGACAGGTAAAAATTACATGAAATATATAAACTCACATGGAATTTCAGTGTCCATTAATAAAGTTTTATTGGATCACAGCCTTGCTCATTCATTTTGTATTGTCTATGGCTACTTTCAGCGAATTGAATAGTTACAACATAGACTGTGGGGCTAAAATGTTAACTATCTTACTTTCTACAATAATATCTTACTGACTCCTGATGTAGAAAGCCATAGAGGGATGTTTGGAAGGGTAGCTAAGTGACAGGCAGTCTTCAAAAACAGGCTGGATCATTCATAATTTTAAAGGTACTGGATCCAGAACTCTGAAAGATTTTGAGACATGAAGTGACATAATCAGGAACTTGGTTTGTAAAATTGCAAGAAAAAAAGACATTCTCAGATACCTTCTGTAATGATCATTTATTGTATGGTCACAAAGGGAAGCAGGACAGTGAGGCAACTGACTGAGGGACAGTATAGCCATTTTGGGTCCCAGAACTTCTAACTTTCAAGGAAAGCAGTTCGTCTACTCCAGGACTCATCATAACCTCAGGGGATCCACCAACTTTATGTGCCTATAGCATCCATCCCCCCAAGAGAGTCTATCTGGTTGGACTGATTCATTGCCGACTCATATGGAGCATGCCTTATTCCACAAAGTATGGTGGCTAGTCCCTGTAGGTCCAGCCTGTCCATGATTGCCCTTGGCTGAGACCATTCCTTGGTCTAGACAATGGCAGGAGAGCAGGTTCTGTTGTACTCAACATTCAGAGCAGAAGCTCCAGCATCTACACAAGAAGTGCTTGAGGACACTTGCCTTTGAAGGGAGAGGTGAATACAGTAGGCCCTTAGCATTTTAAGGATTCCTGTTAGAGTAAAATGACTGCTCCATGGGCCCCGGGGCTACCTCAACACATACACCTGCCTAGACTTCAGTGGAGCCCCCGCCTCAGCATCTGTGCTCTGGCTGCCCTGCTCTACACTTCACAGCTACATAAAGAATCTTGTTGGCTCAAAGTATCCAAAGGAAAATATAAGCACCAGCTCTGAATTCTAATTTTATATCCTAAAAGCCTAGTCTATTTTACCTACTGCTTTAACCACAACATTCTTTGTCCTGCAGCATTTTGTGTCTTTACTGCAATTACTCTAGTTCTTTTCCAAAAGAAGGAAGGAAGAAAGGAAGAAATAAGGGAGAGAGGAAGGGAAGAAATAAGGAAGAAAACTGAGAGAAGGATGCCCTCTGGAGTGTATCTGTACATTAGTGATGACAAATCAGTAGGCAGTTGGTCATTTATCTTCCTTTGAAGAACTTTATTTGTGTCATACTTACTTTGAATAAAATAGCAAAAGATTATCTTTATAACTAGCTCAGCAAGTCCCAACAGTCTTCAAATCTGAGTTCTTAAAAGGTCTTTGTCCTTCTCTCTTCTGAAGTATTTAAACTATTTTGAACAGAACAGGCAAAAATCAAAGTTTTGCAGGAAACCTTACAGATGGAGAAAAAGTTAAAGTAAACCTGCAGAAATAAGTCAGGAGAGAACATGGGTTCTAATCTTCACCCTATCACTCACTAGTTATGAGATCTTGATGAAGCCAAAACCCTTCAGAGCCTCATATTGGTCAGATATGAAAATGAATAATAATACTTCTGTGAGAAACATCACAGCTGGCTTTGGTGATCAAATGAGAAGATAACACATTCCAAGTTTCAGAAATTGTCAAATACAGAATACATGTGAATAAAGGATGTGAATGTTAGTACACGGAATAAACATTACAGGCCTACAGAGGAATGAGCCATCATGCCAGGCCAGACTGATAAGGGGCTGATTTGTAGATGACTTGGAATTTCATCAGGATCTTGAAGAAAGAGAAAACGTTCTATGCTGGAAGGAATGGTGTGGAAAAAAGCATGGAAGCCAAGAATCTTGGTGTGTTTAAGGAGCAGTGAGTAACTAGTATGGTGAGAGCAGACTAAGTGTGTTAGCAAAGTCATGTTGAAGGAGATGAATGCGGAAAAGTTGAGTTGAAGCCCACTGTTGGAGGGCTTGAATGCGAGGGTTAGAAGTTTGGAATTTATTCGGGAGATACAGAGCAGTATTCTCAGACTAATGACTTGGCAGTAGCATGCAGGATAGATCAGAGGGAGAATGGGGAGCAGACAGAATCTGTTAGAGGCTGTTGCCTCATCCATCTAAGGATGAGATAAGGAGCTAAACTAAAGCCATGGCTGTGTTAGCTACCATGAAGGATTTGGTAACAGATATGGATGTAAAGAAGGAATGAAGTACCTCTTTTTGAGATGCTGTCATTGGAAATGGTGAAGTCATAAGAGGAAGCCATCCCAGGAGAAGAAATTAACTCTCTTTCCGCCTCAGTTTTTGAGGTGATAATGTCTGTGACTTGAAAGGATTCTAATATATTACATGAAAAGTCTTTGAGGACAGAATGGACATGAATGGGGCTTGGAGCCACAGTGAAAGACAAGGGGCAACCATTTCCCCAGATTTATGGATTGATCAAGGTTCTTCAAAACAGGTACGAGGGAGGCTTAGAGCAATCCAGCCAAAAGGGAGACAGCTCCCCAGGGAGCCTGAGTAGTGGAGAAAGAAATACAGGATTCTTATATTAAGGTCCCTGATGGTCTAAACCTGACCTTCTCCAGAGGTCCCCCACACAGAGGGAAACCACAATTCAAGCCAAATGTTTCTGAACCAGGCAAATGGGGAGCCAAACACCAAGAAGCGCTGATTTCTATTTAAATATAATATTTTTATTACTTTTCTGGAAATTTGACACCAATCCTCATTTTAAACTAGACAAAGCAGCAAAATTTTTTTCTTTACAAATGATTGACACTCAAAAGGTAATACCCTTTAAATTCCTCCAATTAAAGCAAATTTAATTTTAAGTTTAATTAAAGGAAACTTTAATTAGAAAGAAGATTAAATTTTAATTAAATTTCTCTAAAATCTTCATACCAGCCTTTACAGCTAATATTTCTGTCAGAAACCAAATCCCTTCTTAATATTCTTAAATTCTATTCTAGCATTTTCTTTTGTATTAAAGCAGCATCTCACCAGCTCTACCTGCCACTGTGAAAATTATTCCCATCTTAAAATACTGGAAATGTAAAGCAATTATACTCCAATAAAGATGTTTAAAAAAAAAAAATACTGGAAATGCAACAAAATCTCCCTGGGCAGAGAAGGAAAAACAACAGATTCTATTATTGATGAAGTTTTTATTTTCAATCTCTTCCCAGTCCTTTCTGAGGTGATTAGGTATGGCAGGCCTGCTGTGAGACAGTTGTGCTGTGTCCACAGCATCAACAAACATTTATGGAACACCTACTGTGTGCATGGCCTTGCATTAAGTTCCCTGTCTAGCAGAGAAACGTTGTTAAAATACTAGCTCAACCAGAGACCCATCCGACAGAGTCTGGACCAGTTTTGCCTCCTGGATTCTTGGCTGTTCCTTCACTCGTAGAGTCAGGAAGAGAAACACCATCTCCTGATGCCTGACTGGTCCAGGTCTTTCCACTACCCCTCCCTGCTTGATGCCTGACACAGCTCACTAACTGAGGGCCCTTAGATTCTACACCTAAATTGCTGTTAGATAGTTATATTACCTGTAGGAACAAACTAAACACTATCTCTCATGTTCCTCATCTATAAAATGGGATAATAAAACCTGCCATGCCTACTTCCTAAGATGTCAGAAGGATGAAATGAAGTAATGAAGATAGAAAAAGTTTCTGAAAACTGCTAAGTGCTACATATTCCTACATATAACCACCTCCTACTGCCACATTGTACCTCCTTATCCCATTCCTCCCATGACCCATGCATGCCCTGCTCTCCATCAGCCTATAACCAAGCTCAGCTCATATGTCTTCTCCTCCTCAAAGGCAGCACTGAACCAAGCCCCGACAGGGAACATTCTATTTACATGTAAACCCTGGCCAACTGCTTTATATTTACAGATACTGATATAGAGCAGAGTCCTGTCTCTGCCTCCAGACACATGAAAGGAGCTTCAAGATTCCCAGCATAAGAGTGAAGTTAAAATAAAATGAGGATAAAGAATTTCATTAAGAAAAGTTACCTTTAGTTTGCTTGACAGTCAAAACTCTCCTCTGCAGGTTACTAGATTGAGTTTCCAATTGCTGTGAAAAGGGCTGCACTGAGCTCAGTACCTGCTACTCCATGTGTCAGTCGAACACCCCATTTTCTTGAGGAGCTACTATGTGCGCTCTAATTTTATTCATCTGTAATCACCCTCTAACAACTTGACTTCCCCTCACCCCAGGGCATCTTTTGGCCCTAGACCTGGAATGTCTTTCCCAAATCTTCTACTCACCTTGTCTTCAGAACTTCCAACAAACGCCAGCTCCTCCAAGAATCCTGTCTGAATCTCCCAGCCTCTTCTGAATTCCTGTGTCCCTACAACTTGGGTGACACACAATGATGCCTTAAGTGCAGGGCATGTTTCCTTGCTATACCCTAGGCATCAGTCTTGTCCTGCAACTTCTCCTAGGAAGGACCTACAGTTTATGCTCTTTCTGTAACTCCTGCAGTGCCTGGATCACTGCTGCAGACATAGGAGATAACCAGAAACACTTATTAACTTTTTCAGAAGGGAGTAGAAGCCCTACTCTTATTTGTTAAGTGCAGGGTACATCAGAGATGTCATAATTCTCGCAAAGCAGCAAAGACAATTAATACATGAGCAAACAAAAGAGACGATGGTCAGAAATGGAAAACGGAAGGCAGAGGAAAGACACTTAAATCTGTGGGTTTGACATGGCATAAAAGTGATGATGTGGAGGGAGCCTTTTCCCAGGAGGGTGTGGGAGGTTGAAAGGTGCGCAAAGTGAGAGGAAGCAGTCAGGGACAGAGGCCTCAGAGAAGACTGTTTCCGTGGCCAGCTCTGGGCCCTTAGTGGTCCATTATTCAACTGTAAAATGGGTACAGTGTAATTGTGTTCCTGCTTTAGGACTTTTGTGAGACCTAATTATTTATTGTTTGTAAAGGCTTTGAACTCTAGATGAAAGACACCACGAGCAGTTCAAAGGATGACTCTAGACCATTATTAGCTGTAGTTAGACTCAAAGTGAGAGGAAAGACATGACCATTTTCAGCGTACCTGTCAGCTCAGCCTTTTTTTATCATTTGTAGGATTTTCATGGCTAAATTAGAATTGTTCTTCATTACTTTTCACTGGCAATTAAAAAAAGATCAAAATGGGACTTGTAACAAGGAGGCTGAATGCTAATTTTTGCTCTCTATAGAAAGATGAAACATACATCTCAGAAATCCTTTACTCTGCATTTACAGTCTGCAAGAATTTTAGGAGATATGTGACTTTCCTCTTTTTCTGCCTCAGAAAAATTAGGGGGGGAGCTAAAAGAAGTGAGAGAAGAAAGTAAAAGTCACCAGTTTTAAATGTTGATTTTTTTTTTCCTTCTTTACACTAGTTATCAGACTTCCAAACTGCCAAATGATGGAACAGTTTTTTTTAAAGCTGAACCTCTGAATAAGCTGTTGTCAATGAATCCTGACATTCTCTCTCTGTCTCTCTGTCCCTGTCTCTTTCTCCCTCTCTCTCTCTCTCTTTTTCTTTCTCCCTTCCTCCCTCCCATTCTCCCAGCTCCTTCAAATGGCTTAGTCTCTGCGAGGTGAGTTTCTCAAGGATCCAATGGGACTGGAGTTTGATAATTTCCTTTTTCTATTCTAGCTGAAGGATATTTTGGGGTCCCTTTTCCATCAAGGACTATTGCCTACAGGTCATGTCCACCTCATGCTGAGGTCCCCATTTGCCTCTGGCTTTCTTTTTTCCTTGCCTTTTCCTTGACCTTTTTGCTTCCAGGAATATCTTCACTGAGAATCTGCTTGCTCCAATACTTTTGTCTAGCTTTATTGAGGTATACTTGACAAATGAAAATTGTATTTGTACAATCAAGGTATATAACATGATGTTTTGATATATGTATACATTGTGAAATGAGTATCACAATCAAACTAACACATCTGTCACCTCACACATACTTATTTTTTTTTTTGTAGTAAGAACACATTTGTCTTAGCAAATTTCAAGTAAACAAGACAGTATTATTAACTATAGTCACCACGCAATACATTAGATCTCCAGAACTTATTTGTCCCATAAAACTGAATCTTGGTAACTTTTGACCAACATCTATCCCACCCTTCAGCCCCTGGAAGCTAGTATTCTACTCCCTGTTTTTGTGAGTCTGACTTTTTTAGATTCCACATATAAGTAAGATGATGTAGTATTTGTCTTTCTGTGTTTGGCTTATTTCACCGAGCATGGTGCCCTCCAGGTTCATCCATGTTTGTCACAAAGGAAAAGATTGTGTGTGTGTGTGTGTGTGTGTGTGTGTGTGTGTGTATATATATATATATATATATATATATATATCACATCTTCTTTATCCATTCATCCATCCATGGACACTTAGGTTGTTTCCACATCTTCGCTATCATGAAAAATGCTGCAGTGAACGTGGGGGGTGCAGATATCTCTCCAAGGTCAAGATTTCACTTCCTCTGGATAAATACCTAGAGTGTGATTGTGGGATTGCTGGATCATAGGGTAGTTCTATTTTTAATTTTTTGAAGACCTTGCTCACTGTTTTTCTCCCATTTTTGAGAATTAGGGTTCACAGTAGGCATTGCCCTCACTTCTTTCTAGCTCTTCTCCTTTCTCTCTTACATACAGAAGTTAATTTACCAAAATAAACATTCATGTTGGAGTTTCAGGTGGAAATTAGGAAACAGCACCCTATATTCTTCTCCATCATAGATTAATCCTCACGGGATCAATCCTGAATAAGAATCTAAATTTTTAAGTAACGCTTAGAGATGACAAGTATAACCCAGAATGGGGAGTCAAGAATGAGTTGTCTGGAAAATAAACTGAAATAAAATGCTTTCTGTTTCACCTACCAAAGCTGGGAGTTGAGAAGGTACTACATATCATTATCCATCCACAATAACAGATGCTGTCTAAACAACAATAAGGGGTGAGGTGACCCACCCACATAAACCTCTGGTGCAGAGCTCCACATTTTTCCTGATTCATGAGGGTCTGAGGATCCCGAACTGTGCTGTGGGGACACTGGCAACTTTCCTTGTCCCCTCTCAAGGTCTTGTGTCCATATTCAAGGTGTTCACAAGTATCCTGTATCCCACAGCAATAATTGTGCTCCACGTGACTACTCAATCTAAAATATCTTGAATATGTGTTTGATGAGTC
The DNA here is from genome assembly GCF_009873245.2 of Balaenoptera musculus. Lineage (NCBI taxonomy): Eukaryota > Metazoa > Chordata > Mammalia > Artiodactyla > Balaenopteridae > Balaenoptera > Balaenoptera musculus. The sequence goes on from NC_045798.1 coordinate 57,720,259, forward strand.
CTCTCTTTTCATAAACTATTTCTCCAAGAACACAAAGCTTCCTTTTTAATAACTGTATTGGTTTCCTGTTTTTATTGTTGTTGCTGCTGCTCCTGCTGGGGGACATATTATATAATATAAACAGCAAAAGCATCCATTTCAGTAATAATTCCTTAAAATATAATATGTATATATATTTTATATATATATAAATATATATGTTATAATATAGCAATAACCAAAAAACCTTAATGCTCAAAGACTGGAGCAATGAGGTGGAACTTTCAGAAGACTCCCCAGTATTCTTATTTCTTTACTCCCTCTCTGAGATTTCTGTTTCCAAGAGTACCTCTGTCCAAATGTTCCGCTTTAAACACACACACAGCCTGCCCTCTGCCCCCATTCTCACAACCCACACACACACAAACATGGTACTTCTCATTTGTTTCATTTCCATACTGCTCATTATTTTCATGTGTCCTCAGGCTTCCTTGGTTCCCTTACAAAACCCCATACTTATCTCTGACTTATCATCCATCACCAAACATCTGGATTAAACAAAAATTTTTTTTAAATCACTCAACCATTTTCTCAAGCATTGGAGTAGGAGACAGGTGACCTGTATTCTGATCCTAGTTTTGCAAATAATTGGTTTTGTGACCCAGATAAATTATTTAATCTCACTGTCTAATTTCTTCATCAATAACATAGGAATATAATTGTCCTACCTGTTTTACAAGGTTGTTGTGAGAAATATTTGAGAACTGAATATACACCTGAAGTCAAAGGCTTATTATTGTCCACATTTACCTCAGGATATCTCTGGCTCTGATTCTCCTCTGAGAGCTGTCTCTGGTGATCTCCGCCTAACCTATTTATAATCCATGCTTTCATTCACTCAGCACACATTTATCGAGTACCAACTATCTGTCAGGCCCCAGGAGCTCACACACCCTAAGAAGGCAGACTCTTGACAAAACTTCACCCTGTGTGAGAGGTACCCAGAGTGCTGGGGGGCACTGCACCCCATTCTGTGAAAACATAGACAGACTTGACGCAGTTCATCAAGGTATGTATGGAATGGACATGTGTCTTACTTTGTTTTGCTATCTCAGTCACTCACTATTCATTCCTCTTCCCTAATAGGATCTTCTTTTGAGAAATGTACACTTTCCTCAGTTGGCCAAGGAGCAGACTCAACCTGTGCTAATTGGGTGATCCTTCCCTGATACATGTAACTTGTTCACAGTGACAGAGATTTTAAATGTAGGAATTTACTTATTATAGCCTTGGCCCCTGGCCCAGCTCTCCCCACTATGAGCTGTTCTAGTCATTACCATTTCTGCTCCTCAGAGCTGCCTCACTTCCCATCGTCTTCCCAGTTCTTCAGCCTTCTCTGTGAATTAGCAATAGCTTTCCATTAAATTTTACATTTTCTTCAGTCAGAGTTGCCTGCAACAACAAAAAATAAATAAAAAAAAAAAAAACCTGAATAACAACAATATGCCTGTATGTCATGTGCAGTGTGTCTTTGTGAAAGTGAAACACACAGGCCTACCTCAGGGCTCAATCTGTATTCATTCATTCAGCCAACACATATCCATTGAACATAAACTATGTGTCAGGATCTGTGCCCTCATGCAGCTCCCTGTTGGACAAGGAGGACAGACAGTGAACAAGTAATTGGAAGTATAGGAGGTGTTGAAGATGGGCAGGGCCCTACTCAAGACTATGGCAGGCAGCCTGGAACTAAGGGGGAGATTTCCATGAAGAAGTCATATTTTACCTTAGTTGTAGAGGATGAGGAGAGTTCTGCTAGGTTGAGGGTGGAGGGATGGAGTTCCAGAGGGAGGGAACAATACGTCCCCTGGGTAGCAAACCATGAACGAAGCCCACTGACTCTATTTCTAGGGTGCAGGGTAAAGGGATATAAATTAGAAAGAGACAGGAAGCTGTGTGCTAGCCCTGGTCCCACAGCTAACACACTGTGAGTTTGAAAAGGCACTTCATTTTTATGCCCATTCCCTTGTCTGTGAAATTAGGGTGGATGGACACATAATATGGAAGGTTTCTAATATGTTATGATTTATGCACATTTCTCATGTCTAGTAATAGATGAATAGAGGACATAGCAGGAGCCTCATCTAAAATGACCACCCATCCCATCTTCTCATGGTCTGCTCTCTGCTGCTCCCACCACATGAGGGGGCAGTGTGGGTGCAAAGTACTTGGAGAAGTAATAAGAGGGCACAAAGGCACAGGTGGGTAAGGTGGGTAAGTTGTGAAAGGCAGAAAAGCAAGCCGTTGCCAAAGATGCCTGTACTAATTTTTAGTCTGTCAAGAAATAAACCTACTTAGTATCCTTTTCTCTCTTTCCCGCTATTTAAGACAGCACCTCTCTCATGTTGCTTACCCCATTGTAATTGTGTGTGTGTTCTCTTCTGCTTTCTTTACCACTAGTTTTAATAATGGAAAACAATTGTAAGTAGACCACATGCCTCAGGTCCTGTTTAAAACTTGTTAGAATCTGTGATTCAGCATAAATTATATGATCCTATTGGACAAATTACTTACCAAAAATCTTAACTATTTTTTAGGAGATAAATTCTCTGGGAACCAGGGGGCATCTGGTCAAGAAAGCTACCTGTTGGTCATCAGTGGGGATGTGCATTTTTCTCACAGCTCTTTTCCCTAACACCACCCTCCCCTGAATACAGGAGAGGTCTGAGCAGGGAGCTGAGTGCCCTGGGAGGACAGGCCTGGGAGTAGAGAAGATAGAGAGGGTCGGAAAAGAAACCATCCCAGGAAGACGGGGTCTCCCTATCAGCTCCAAGACGTGAGAAATCCTTGCAAACATTTTCCCTATGATAAAATTAAAGCACAAAGCTGTGAGCAATTTCCCTCTCCATTATAATTTACTGAAAGAACAATGAACATGAAGAAAGTTTTGTTGATAGCTGTTGGTTGTCAACCTCAGGAGTTCCAAGGTGAAATTCGAAACTGGCCCCGCTACATGGAGGGCAAGGAGAGACCCAAGAAAGAGGCAGCCATTCCAGGTTGGTGCTGGTGGTCTTAAGATGAAGGGAACTTACACTGGAGGCTTGTCTTGGGTGCCTCAAGAAGAGTAGATCCCGGCCCACCTGTCAGAATGTTAAGAGTTTATAGAGAGGCCTAAACAAGTTCAGTTATGTACACCATCTAGTGTGGTCTCACAACACATTGCTCTTTCAGCACTTCATCCTTGAACCCGACTCCCACTGTGGGAACAGTGGACAGAGGTTACATTCCAAGGACGGAGGAGGGATGAGGAGCCTCCAGTTATCCCTGGTCTGGCTTGAGGGTCAACCAGCGGTCACATCTTCTCCATGACTTCCTCTAACAAAAGCAATATACTATCCCTGACTGTGTGAAGAAAAGGAACTCAAATACAAGGTGAACTCAGTCCTTAAAAGTTGTTTACTGACCTCAGCACTTCTAAGGAAACACAGCTGAGAGGATCTTGCAGGGAGCATATCTCACCAGATGTGGGTCTGGAACCACAGTGCTTCTCCAAGTGTACAGAGGCGTCCTCAGGGCTGGGGAGCAGCTCTATTCCCACCACTTTTTTCCAGTTGTTGCTTTTCTAATACACAATACACATTGTCATTGTTAAATCTTTGCCCACCTGTTCCTATATCTGGGAACTCCCTTTCCTTTTCTCCCCAGTTGTCTACGCCCTATGCCTCCTGAAGGTCCAGCTGAAGTTTGACAAATGACCACTGGGAAGATTTCCCAATTCAAACTATCCCTAAGTGACATGTCTTCATCTCAATTCCTATGGTAACCAATGTATGAATCATTCATTTGGCACTTACAGTATCCTTATATTACTGTTTTAAATTAAATCAGATAATGGATATGCAAATCCATTGAAAGCTATAAAATGATAACCAAGCATTTTTCAAAGCATATTCTACAGTATAATAAATATGTGTAATATTGATAAATATTACATTTAAAAAATGATTGTCTACTAAGTGTGAAGTACAGGCAAAACCACTCTGTCTATAGAGGTAGAAATCAGAATACTGGTTGCCTGGGGAGAGGGCAGGCTAGGGCGAGGAGAATTGACTGACAAGGATCATGATAAAACTTTTTAGAGTGATAGAAATATTCTTTGGGGTTTTGGTTACAAGAGTATATCATTGGTCGAAACTTAAACTCTATACTTAAAATCTGCATATTTTGCTGTATATAACTCCATAAAAAAGTTAAAGTGGGGACTTCCCTGGTGGTCCAATGGCAAAGAATCCACCTCCCAATGCAGGGGATGCAAGTTCGATCCCTGGTCGGGGAACTAAGATCCCACATGCCACGGGGCAGCTAAGCCTGTGCGCCACAACTACTGAGCTCGCGTGCCTCAACTCGAGAGCCCACGTGCAACAAACTACAGAAACCACATGCTCTGGAGCCTGTGTGCCACAAATACAGAGCCCACACACCACAACGAGGGAGAGAAAAACCCACATGCTACAATTAGAGAGAAGCCTGCATGCCGCCATGAAGAGCCCAAGCGCCGCAATGAAAAATCCCGCATGCCTAAACGAAGATCCCGCGTGCCGCAACTAAGACCCGACAGAGCAAAAAAAATAAAGAAAAAAATTTTTTTAATTATTTTTAAAAAACGTTAAAATGATACCTTTGTCAGAACAAAATCTTCTATCATGTTATTGTACACTGTAAATCTCCAGACAGTGAACATAGTACCTCATTTGTCCAAAGCACTCTTCATTTTCAAAGTGTTTTCGGATAGCAGTATTCCATGAAAAACTGTGCCATTATATGACATTTGTTTTTATTTTCTACTATATATTGGATTCTCCAGGGCAGAGGCTGTTTTTTATGACTGTCTTTACCCACAGAACCTGGAACAGGACCCCATAGATAGTAAATGTGCCTTGTTGCTGCTGTTGCTGAAAATGATGATGCAGATAATGATGATACAAGATACCACGATCAAAGTAAGAGTAAGTAATTTGCATGGGTCACAGGATTAGGACCATGGCAACCTTAGCCCCAAGGGATTCTCTTGCTACAGGGGCAGGATGAAAGGGGGATGTTTTAGTGTGAAGGTTCTATTTAGTAGCTCTCAGTTCTCATGAGGTGGCTGCATTCCCTACTCATTTAGGAGATTATGCAGCCACTTTCTGAGAATTTACTCACCCTTAAAACACCTGTAAAACATTCTGGTGCTAGGCACTAGGGAATTCACAGTGACTAAAATGCAGTATTTGCCCTCAAAAACTCATGGTCTAGTGCGGGTGTAAGATAAAGAGATGACTTAAAAATGCAGTGGAGTAGAACCAAGTGTTACATGAGCACAGAGGAGGAAATAACACATTCAGTTCCGGGAAGATTTGAAGCACTGATATTTGTCAGTTGGAGATGGTGGTAGAAGGTATTCCAAGCTGAAAGAAGATAAATGTAATAAGACAATACATTTGGAAAGAACTTTGCACATCAAATGACTACAACAAATATGCCTTATGATCTTACACAAGTTATTTATCTTTAGTTTTCTCATCCTCAAATAAATATAATAGTGATTCAGATGTGTCCAGTGGAGGTGGAACACAGGGTTTCTCTGGCTTGGTGGGATGAGATGGGGCCAGGTTGCAAAGCTCTTGTGGATCCAAGAGTTGCAAAAAGAGTCTGGACTTTATCCTTCAGGATGATATTAAGGAGAGGGGTATGACCACGTACATATTTAGAACGTCACTTAAGTCCATACCACACAGCTAATTTTATACAGACTATGTCTTGCAGGGTTTTTTTTTTTTTTTTTTCCAGAGAGTTAGTCTTGTTTCCTCAAACCCATTGTAAGTTACACAAGATCTTTATCCCATGTAGCAAACAGCAATTTACTGAGGCCATTGAATGCCCTAAATTTCTTGATTCTAATACAATTATCTAGCTTTCTTCTAGACTTCTTAATCAATAACATTTATAAGGTTTAATACAATCATATATCATAAAGCAGAAATAAGAAATCATAGTGCACAGGATTTTATAATTTACACAAACATTTTATTAAGAGAAGCTTGTTTTAATTTTTCAGGAGCCTTCTTACATTCACCCTGTAGGTGCAGGTAGGTGGGTGGTGTCTCTGAAAGTGTATGGGAAAGTCTCTGAGCTGTAAATGAGGAGGACTGCTGACTATAGAAGCCTAAGTAGAATTGGGCAAGGGGAGCTACGTAAGTGTAAGAAATCCCGGCAAACCGTATTAGAAGGCAGGGAAAGAGAGGTGTGGTGAGGGACTGAAAGTGGGATAAATAAAAAGAGGAAGTGGAATTAAAAGCAGCAACCCACTTAAAGATCTATTTACTTGTGGGTCCAAACTCTTCTTTGGAGACCACTGGAATTAGTGGCTCAAAGGAAAAGCTATACAGAAATAAATTAAGAAAAATCAATGATAACTTTGTAGACTATTGAAGACTTGAGTGAGTTATTTTGTTTTCTTTTGTTGATCTTTGCCCATAAGTAGAAACCCACCACACAAACACACTTGGATCCAGTGTACCTCAGCCCTCTCAGGAGTCACAAACCCTGGATACTGCCCTCGGGACCACACAATCCCTCTTCTCCCTCACAGAGATAAATTCATATTAGCCTAGCAGTCAGCCATCATCTATTCTCAGGAGAAGTGTATATAGCATGACCTCCCTTGAAATATTAGCTCTATTTACACGGGTTTGCGTGGACCACATCACTTATGAGTCACAAGAGGAAACAAGAGCCTCCGGTAGATAAAGCAATCAGCACAGACCTCTGTAAATAAATATGAAATTTCAATGAAGGTCATGCCAGGCCTAATTTATTCCCCAGGACCCTATGAAATAATGTTGACAAGGTAAGTGGTTTTCATTTCCCTCCTCCTGGATAAGGGAGAACATTTTAGCTCTAAGGAGCTTGTTGTGCATGTAAAAATGAGCATCTGGCTAGAGAGATGCTACACCCTCAAGGAAATAGCCCTTTATTATTATATTAGATTCTCAATACTGAAAGGCCAGGTCATATAACAACAACTTTGTGTTGCTTTTTAAATTTAATATGGTGGTACAAGTTCTCATAACAGAACTTAATTGAGGAGATATTGCTCAACAATAGAAGCTATTTTTATTCAATAAACAGAAATGGAGCATCTACCTAGAGGGAGCACTGAGTGGAGCATGAGGTTAACCAATGCAAGGGAGATGAAGATAAATATGATATGGTCCCTGAGGGCCTCCCTGTGTCTCCAATGAAAGCCCCCAACTAGTCTGAGAAGTCAATGTCCTTGGCATATTGATAAGTCAATCAATTTGGTAAATAAATAGTAATTTAATCTGCATTTATTAAACATTTTCTAAGGACAAGACTTTATACTAAATATTGGAGTGGGGGGGATGGAAATAAAATGAAGGCATAGGAAAATTCTCCTAACCCTCAGAGGCTTACAATGCAGTTGAATTTTACTGTATAAATAGTCAATCCAGTGTGAAAAAACAATTAGCCAAATTAGGTAGGGTTGGGGGATGGTTTTTGTGTATGTGTGTTTTTTAATTTTGGAGCTCAATCATATATCTTTTCTAAACTGAATTTTCTACTTTTCCATCCATCCTATTATGCATAGCCCATATGTAGCAAAGAGACTTTGGGACCCCAAAGATTTGGTCTTTAAGCAGGAAAAAGAGACCAATAAGATAATTGTTGAGTAAGATAAAGAGAAGGTTCAGGAAGTCACAGATAAGAACTAGACATTAGTTAGTTCTTTAAAGAAGATGCCAATAATGCTGGAATTACGTATCAAGAGTATTCACATGCAATGTGACTTTTCCAGGTTTGGTTGGAATTTACAGAACTAATGGTAACAGTTCTTGCTTTCATTCTACCTGGAATCATGATAAAAGATAAGTCTCAGTGTATATGGGTGTCATTAAAAACCACACCTTAGGAGAATGGGAAGATGTCCCTCCACCCAGTGTTAACAGAAATACCAAACTCACTTTTTTTTTTAAAATGGGAATTATTTATTTATTTATTTATGGCTGTGTTGGATCTTCGTTTCTGTGCGAGGGCTCTCTCCAGTTGCAGCAAGTGGGGGCCACTCTTCATTGCGGTGCGCGGGCCTCTCACCATTGCGGCCTCCCCCGTTGCGGAGCACAGGCTCCAGACGCGCAGGCTCAGTAATGTGGCTCACGGGCCTAGTTGCTCCGCGGCATGTGAGATCTTCCCAGACCAGGGCTCGAACCTGTATCCCCTGCATTGGCAGGCAGATTCTCAACCACTGGGCCACCAGGGAAGCCCCAAACTCACTCTTTTTAAAGAAAGGTTTCTCTGGTTCTCATTAAAAATTTCATTTATAGGCAAACAATTGATAAGTTCCTTATCAGCCATTTCTATCTGTTCATAAAATTTCCTTGTCTTAGGGAGTCCATTGTGTACCTAAGACTGAAAAAGCTGGATTTTGCTACACAGACTCGTTCTTATTTAAACACATTTCTGTATCTTCACCCTCTCTTACAATCTTCCAACATTTTGCAGTTTCACTTTTCTTCTCACAAATCTCTCTTCTTTGGGGGCTCACACGCTGTTGGAGAGAAGGGCTCAAAATGTTGTTCTTTCCATCTGTGGTAACTGTGACCTCCAGGAAGGTATGAGCCCCATTCTGGATATGATATATATATATGGTAATTTTGTTGAATTTTTCAGTCCTTGCTTACAAAGGTTTCAGAACATTTTAACCGGAGTAGGGCATTAGAAAAAACCTGAGGGCCGCCCGTTGTCATGCAGAGGCTCTCACCTGTAGCTTTCGCCTTTGTTTCCATTCGATCAGGCTTATGTGTGCTTTGATCCAGGCAAAACACAACAAAGATATTTTTCAGTTGTAAAACTCCAACTATATATTCACTGAGGGCAAAGCTAAAACCATCATTAGGCAACAATGATAATTTGAAATTCTGGCTATAGAATTTTGTGCAGCATATTCTCCTTCCCTTTACGTGAATAAAACCCTTTATAATGCTTCACATTCACGATGCCTCCTGGTTTCTCTGTAACAGACAGCCCTGCTTTGTTATTCCCTCCTTCTTGATGCTAAAGAAAGAGGACGAGTGGCTAAGCAATTTGCCCAATATTGTTCATATGGATTAGAATGAGAATACTAAAACTATTGTAAAGAATGAAGAGAATGTTCTCCATAGCCACAGGTTCTTCCCCTGGCAATGCTAATACTTACTGCCTGAAATGCACCTTCCCTCTACTACCACCTATTTCAAATCCTATCCCTTAGAAGTTGGCTCAGGCCCCACCTCCACAAGGTCCACTTCTTCCAAACCAGCCTACTGTGAACTTCGCTCAGACTTACCAACGGAATGCCACAATCAAGCTCTTGAGTCTATACTGTATTTCTTTCTATGCAACCCAAATTGGTAAAGTTTTAAGGATAGTACAATGCTCCCTATGCCTTCCTTTGTGGACAGTGATACTTATCCTACTTCATGGCAACAGTAGTAACAATAATTATTCCATTAGTTGACAGAAAGCACTAGATTTAGAATCAAAAGAAATCATGGACGTATGTTGCCATTGAGAAGCTCTTAAAACCTAGACAAGTCTTTCTAAGTTTTAGTTTTTCAATCTATAAAGTAAAAATGTTAAATACCATGCTTTCTCATAGTAATTCTAAAACTAAAATTTTATGATTCTATTGTTTTACTTGCACAAAACCTTTGAGATGTTAGGTGGGGAACTTATCTCACATTTTTCTACTCCTTTTCCTCCGGCATCCAACTTTTATCTACCTGTTCTTTCAACCCTGACCCAATTATCTCTCTGTTTCCAGAAGTGGGGTTTAGAGGGGTGTTGCTGAATGCATCTACCATTAGTCTACTTACGATATCTACATTTTAAAACATATATTTCAAGACATACTGAAACAAACTAAAGACTCTAAAGCATTATTCCCTGTCTCCAGTATATGGAGGAGGGACATAGCCAAACATATATTTCTGGTATCCAGAAATAGAAATAGAGTTACCAGACTTCTTAGAAAAGAAATTAAAATTGTATATGAAAGCTCTTAGAAATTGAAGGAGGAAACTTTTTCACTGGCATTATTCATTCTGTGATGGACAATACACTTAACTTGACATTATGATATCTGAGTTTTAGTTCAACCCCTGCTATCTTAATAGGTATTTGATGAGTTGAAAAAGGTCTCTAACCTCCCTTCCACCACTAACATTCTAGTCTGTGATGGACAATACACTTAACTTGACATTATGATATCTGAGTTTTAGTTCAACCCCTGCTATCTTAATAGGTATTTGATGAGTTGAAAAAGGTCTCTAACCTCCCTTCCACCACTAACATTCTAGTATTTGAGATGTCTGATGGGCCACCCCTACTTCCTATCAGTAACTCCATACTTAAGTTCTCAATACCCTCTTCTTCCCCAAGGTGCTGTTCTCTTCCTCCAAGATACGCCCTAACAAAACAGCTTTCAGTGGGTGGACCTAGTCTACCAGCTTCCACCTATATCAGTCTTAACCATATTTATCTCAACTCTTCAGAAACCTGCTACTGGTATAAATACTTGAAGCATGAAGCAAGCTCATACTGTCCATTCATATGCATATGTGAGAACACAAGATCTCCATGGAATCTGCCCAACATGGCAAAAGAAACAACTGTTGGATCAGAAGAAAGAGTGAGCCATGTCACCATGGGGACAAGGACACTGGCAACAGAAATTCTGGGAAGTACTCCTTGGCGTGAGCCATCCCAGAGTCTGTCATTAGCCCCAACAAAGAGCCAAGGTAGGTTTCAGTGTTGGGTTGCCTCAGGCCAAACAACTAACAGGGAGGGAACCCAGCCCCACCCATCAACAGTCAAGTGGATTAAAGTTTTACTGAGCTCTGCCCACCAGGGCAACAGTCAGCTCTACCCACCACCAGTCCCTCTCATCAGGAAACTTACACAGCCTCTTAGATAGCCTCATCCACCAGAAGGCAGACAGCAGAAGCAAGAAGAACTACAATCCTACAGCCTGTGAAACAAAAACCACATTCACAGAAGGATAGACAAGATGAAAAGACAGAGGGCTATATGCCAGATGAAGGAACAAGATAAAACCCCAGAAAAACAACTAAATGAAGTGGAGATAGGCAACCTTCCAGAAAAAGAATTCAGAATAATGATAGTGAAGATGATCCAGGACCTCAGAAAAAGGATGGAGGCAAAGATCGAGAAGATGCAAGAAATGTTTAACAAAGACCTAGAATTAAAGAACAAACAAACAGAGATGAACAATACAATAACTGAAATGAAAACTACACTAGAAGGAATCAATAGCAGAATAACTGAGGCAGAAGAACGGATAAGTGACCTGGAAGACTGAATGGTGGAATTCACTGCTGCAGAAAGAGTAAAGAAAAAAGAATGAAAAGAAATGAAGACAGCCTAAGAGACCTCTGGGACAACATTAAAGGCAAAAACATTCGCATTACAGGGGTCCCAGAAGGAGAAGGGAGAGAGAAAGGACCTGAGAAAATATTTGAAGAGATTACAGTCGAAAACTTCCCTAACATGGAAAAGGAAATAGCCACCCAAGTCCAAGAAGCACAGCGAGTCCCATACAGGATACACCCAAGGAGGAACATGCGGAGACACATAGTAATCAAATAGGCAAAAATTAAAGACAAAGAAAAATTATTGAAAGCAGTAAGGGAAAAATGACAAATAACATACAAGGAAACTCCCATAAGGTTAACAGCCATTTCACAGCAGAAACTCTACAGGCCAGAAGGGAGTGGCATGATATACTTAAAGTGATGAAAGGGAAGAAACTACAACCAAGATTACTCTACATGGCAAGGATCTCATTCAGATTCGATGGAGAAATCAAAAGCTTTACAGACAAGTAAAAGCTAAGAGAATTCAGCACCACCAAACCAGCTCTATAACAAATGCTAAACGAACTTCTCTAAGTGGGAAACACAAGAAAAGAAAAAGACCTACAACAAAAAACCCAAAACAAGAAAATGGTCATAAGAACATACATACTGATAATTACCTTAAACGTGAATGGATTAAATGCTCAAACCAAAAGACACGGGCTTGCTGAATGGATACAAAAACAAGAACCATATATATGCTGTCTACAAGAGACCCACTTCAGACCTAGGGACACATACAGACTGAAAGTGAGGGGATGGAGAAAGATATTCCATGCAAATGGAAATCAAAAGAAAGCTGGAGTAGCAATTCTCATATCAGACAAAATAGACTTTAAAATAAAGAATGGGGCTTCCCTGGTGGCGCAGTGGTTGAGAATCTGCCTGCTAATGCAGGGGACATGGGTTCGAGCCCTGGTCTGGGAAGATCCCACATGCCACAGAGCAACTAGGCCCGTGAGCCACAATTATTGAGCCTGTGCATCTGGAGCTTGTGCTCCACAATGGGAGAGGCTGTGATAGTGAAAGGCCCACGTACCGCGATGAAGCGTGGCCCCCGCTTGCTGCAACTAGAGAAAGCCCTCGCACAGAAACAAAGAACCAACACAGCCAAAAATAAAATTAATTAATTAATTAATTAAAATAAAGAATGTTACAAGAGACAAGGAGGGACACTACATAATGATCAAGGGATCAATCCAAGAAGAAGATATAACAATTTTAAATATATAGGCACCCAACATAGGAGCACCTCAATACATAAGACAACTGCTAACAGCTATAAAAGAGGAAATCGACAGTAACACAATAATAGTGGGGGACTTTAACACCTCACTTACACCAATGGACAGATCATACAAAAAGAAAATAAATAAGGAAACAGAAGCTTTAAATGACAAAACAGCCCAGATAGATTTAATTGATATTTATAGGACATTCCATACAAAAACAGCAGATAACACTTTCTTCTCAAGTGCACATGGAACATTCTCCAGGATAGATCACATCTTGGGTCACAAATCAAGCCTCAGTAAATTTAAGAAAATCGAAATCATATCAAGCATCTTTTCTGACCACAATGCTATGAGATTAGAAATGAGTTACAGAGAAAAAAACGTAAAAAACACAAACACATGGAGGCTAAACAATACGTTACTACATAACCAAGAGATCACTGAAGAAATCAAAGAGGAAATCAAAAAATACCTAGAGACAACTGACAATGAAAACACGATGATCCAAAACCTATGGGATGCAGCAAAAGCAGTTCTAAGAGGGAAGTTTATAGCTATACAAGCCTACCTCAAGAAACAATAAAAATCTCAAGTAAACAACCTAACTGGAGACCAGGAGAAGATGGCGGAAGAGTAAGACACGGAGATCACCTTCCTCCCCAATGATACATCAGAAATACATCTACACGTGGAACTGCTCCTATAGAACACCTAGTGAACGCTGGCAGAAGACCTCAGGCCTCCCAAAAGGCAAGACACTCCCCACGTACCTGGGTAGGGCAAAAGAAAAAAGAAAAAACAGAGACAAAAGAATAGGGATGGGACCTGCAACAGTGGGAGGGAGCTGTGAAGGAGGAAAGGTTGCCACACACTAGGAAGCCGCTTCTCGGGTGGAGACTGAGGGTGGCAGAGGGGCTAAGCTTCAGAGCCACGGAAGAGGGTGCAGCAACAAGGGTGTGGAGGGCAAAGCGGAGAGGTTCCCGCACAAAGGATCAGTGCTGACCAGCACTCACCAGCCCAAGAGGCTTGTCTGCTCACCCCCCGGGACAGGCAGGGGCTGGGAGCTGAGGCTCGGGCTTCGGTGGGATTGCAGGGAGAGGACTGGGGTTGGCGGTGTGAACACAGCCTGAAGGGGGCTAGTGCACCACAGCTAGCCGGGAGGGAGTCCGAGAAAAAGTCTGCACCTGCCTAAGAGGCAAAAGACTTTTTCTTGCCTCTTTGTTTCCTGGTGCGCGAGGAGAGGGGATCAAGAGCGCTGCTTAAAGGAGCTCCAGAGATGGGCGCGAGCTGTGGCGATCAGTGCGGACCCCAGAGACAGGCATGAGATGCTAAGTCTGCTGCTGCAGCTACCAAGAAGCCTATGAGCAAACACAGGTCACTATCCACACCGCCCCTCCCAGGAAACTGCGCAGCCCGCCACTGCCAGGGTCCTGTGATCCAGGGACAACTTCCCCGGAAGAACGCACGGCGTGCCTCAGGCTGGTGCAACATCATGCCGGCCTCTGCCGCCACAGGCTTGCCCGACATCCGTACCCCTCCCTCCCCCCGTCCTGAGTGAGCCAGAGCCCCCACATCAGCTGCTGCTTTAACCCCGTCCTGTCTGAGCGAAGAACAGATGCTCTCAGGTGACCTACAGGCAGAGGCGGGGCCAAATCCAAAGCTGAACCCTGGGAGCTGTGTGAACAAAGAAGAGAAAGAGAAATCTCTCCCAGCAGCCTCAGAAGCAGCAGATTAAAGCTCCACAATCAACTTGATGTACCCTGCATCTGTGGAATACCTGAATAGATAACGAATCATCCCAAATTGAGGAGGTGGAATTTGGGAGCAAGATATATTATTTTTTTCCCCTTTTCCTCTTTTTGTGCATCTGTATGTGTATGCTTCTGGGTGAGATTTTGTCTGTATAGCTTTGCTTTCACCATTTGTCCTAGGATTCTGTCCATCCGTTCTGTTTTTCACTTTTTAAAATTTTTTCATAATAATTATTTTTTATTTTAATAACTTTATTTTATTTTATCTTACTTTATTTCATTTTATTTTATTTTATCCTCTTTCTTTCTATTTTTTCTCCCTTTTATTCTGAGCTGTGTGGATGAAAGGCTCTTGGTGTTCCATCCAGGAGTCAGTGCTGTGCCTGTGAGGTGGGAGAGCAAACTTCAGGACGCTGGTCCTCAAGAGACCTCCCAGCTCCAAGTAATATCAAATGGTGAAAATCTCCCAGAGATCTCCATCTCAACACCAAGAACCAGCTTCACTCAACGACCAGCAAGATACAGTGCTGGACACCCTATGCCAAACGACTAACAAGACAGGAACACAGCCCCATACATTAGCAGAGAGGCTGCCTAAAATCATAATAAGGCCACAGACACCCTAAAACACACCACCAGATGTGGACGTGCCCACCAGAAAGACAAGATCCAGCCTCATTCACCAGAACACAGGCACTAGTCCCCTCCACCAGGAAGGCTACACAACCCACTGAACCAACCTTAGCCACTGGGGACAGACACCAAAAACAACGGGAACTATGAACCTGCAGCCTGTGAAAAGGAGACCACAAACACAGCAAGATAAGCAAAATGAAAAGACAGAGAAACACATAGCAGATGAAGGAGCAAGGTAAAAACCCACCAGGCCTAACAAATGAAGAAGAAATAGGCATTCTACCTGAAAAACAATTCAGAATAATGATAGTAAAGATGATCCAAAGTCTTGGAAATAGAACAGAGAAAATGCAAGAAACATTTAACAAGGACCTAGGAGAACTAAAGAGGAAACTAGCAATGATGAACAACACAATCAATTAAATTAAAAATACTCTAGAAGGGATCAATAGCAGAATAACTGAGGCAGAAGAACAGATAAGTGACCTGGAAGATAATATAGTGGAAATAATAACTGCAGAACAGAATAAAGAAAAAATAATGAAAAGAACTGAGGACAGTCTCAGAGACCTCTGGGACAACATTAAACGCACCAACATTCAAATTATACGGGTCCCAGAAGAAGAAGAGACAAAGAAAGGGACTGAGAAAATATTTGAAGAGATTATAGTTGAAAACTTCCCTAATATGGGAAAGGAAATAGTTAATAGTTAACTATTAGTTAACTATAGTTAACTATAAGTTAATAGTTAAGTCCAGGAAGCACAGAGAGTCCCATACAGGATAAATCCAAGGAGAAACACACCAAGACACATATTAATCAAACTATCAAAAATTAAATACAAAGAAAACATATTAAAAGCAGCAAGGGAAAAACAACAAATAACACACAAGGGAATCCCCATAAGGTTAACAGCTGATTTTCAGCAGAAACTCTGCAAGCCAGAAAGGAGTGGCAGGACATATTTAAAGTGATGAAGGAGAAAAACCTACAACCAAGATTACTGTACCCAGCAAGGATCTCATTCAGATTTGATGGAGAAATTAAAACCTTTACAGACAAGCAAAAGCTGAGAGAGTTCAGCACCACCAAACCAGCTTTACAACAAATGCTAAAAGAACTTCTCTAGGCAAGAAACACAAGAGAAGGAAAACACCTACAATAACAAACCCAAAACATTTAAGAAAATGGGAATAGGAACATACATATCGATAATTACCTTAAATGTAAATGGATTAAATGCTCCCACCAAAAAACACAGACTGGCTGAATGGATACAAAAACAAGACCCATATATATGCTGTCTACAAGAGACCCACTTCAGACCTAGGGACACATACAGACTGAAAGTGAGGGGATGGAAAAAGATATTCCATGCAAATGGAAATCAAAAGAAAGCTGCAGTAACAATTCTCATATCAGACAAAATGGAGTTTAAAATAAAGACTATTACAAGAGACAAAGA
Organism: Balaenoptera musculus; assembly: GCF_009873245.2. Taxonomy (NCBI): domain Eukaryota; kingdom Metazoa; phylum Chordata; class Mammalia; order Artiodactyla; family Balaenopteridae; genus Balaenoptera; species Balaenoptera musculus. The sequence goes on from NC_045798.1 coordinate 57,736,800, forward strand.
AGGACACCACATAATGATCAAGGGATCAATCCAAGAAGAAGATATAACAATTATAAATATGTATGCTCCTAACATAGGAGCACCTCAATACATAAGGAAATACTAACAGCCATAAAAGGGGAATCAACAATAACACAATCATGGTAGGGGACTTTAACACACCACTTTCACCAATGGACAGATCATCCAAAATAAAAATAAATAAGGAAACACAAGCTTTAAATGATACATTAAACAAGATGGACTTATTTGATATTCATAGGGCATTCCATCCAAAAACAACAGAATACACATTTTTCTCAATTGCTAATGGAACATTCTCCAGGATAGATCATATCTTGGGTCACAAATCAAACCTTGGTAAATTTAAGAAAATTGAAATTGTATCAAGTAACTTTTCTGACCACAATGCTATGAAACTAGATATCAATTACAGGAAAAGATCTGTAAAAAATACAAATACATGGAGGCTAAACAATACACTACTTAATAACCAAGAGATCACTGAAGAAATCAAAGAGGAAATCAAAAAACACCTAGAAACAAATGACAATGAAAATACGACAACCCAAAACCTATGGGATGCAGCAAAAGCTGCTCTAAGAGGGAAGTTTATAGCAATACAATCCACCTTAAGAAACAGAAAACATCTCAAATAAACAACGTAACCTGCACCTAAAGCATTTAGAGAAAGAAGAACAAAAAAACCCCAAAGTTAGCAGAAGGAAAGAAATCATAAATATCAGATCAGAAATAAATGAAAAAGAAATGAAGAAAATGATAGCAAAGTTCAATAAAACTAAAAGCTGTTTCTTTGAGAAGATAAAAAAAATTGATAAACCATTAGCCAGACTCATCAAGAAAAAAAGGGAGAAGACTCAAATCAATAGAATTAGAAATGAAAAAGGAGAAGTAACTGACACTGCAGAAATACAAAGGATCAAGAGAGATTACTAAAAGCAACTCTATGCCAATAAAATGGACAACCTGGAAGCAATGGACAAATTCTTAGAAATGCAGAACCTGCTGAGACTGAACCAGGAAGAAATAGAAAATATGAACAGACCAATCACAAGCACTGAAATTGAAACTGTGATTTAAAATCTTCCAAAATATAGCAGAGGGAGGAACACTCCCAAAGTCATTCTACGAGGCCAGCATCACCCTGACACCAAAACCAGACAAACATGTCACAAAGAAAGAAAACTACAGGCCAATATCACTGATGAACGTAGATGCAAAAATCCTTAACAAAATACTAGCACACGGAATCCAACAGCACATTAAAAGGATTATACACCATGATCAAGTGGGGTTTATCTCAGGAATGCAAGGATTCTTCAATATACGCAAAACAGTCAATGTGATACACCATATTAACAAATTGAAGAATAAAAACCATATGATCATCTCAATAGATGCAGAAAGAGCTTTTGAAAAAATTCAACACCCATTTAGGATAAAAACTCTCCAGAAAGTAGGGATAGAGGGAACTTACCTCGACATTGTAAAGGCCATATATGACAAACCCACAGCCAACATCATTCTCAATGGTGAAAAACTTAAACCATTTCCATTAAGATCAAGAACAAGACAAGTTTGCCCACTCTCACCACTATTATTCAACATAGTTTTGGAAGATGTAGCCACAGAAATCAGAGCAGAAAAAGAAATAAAAGGAATCCAAATCAGAAAAGAAGAAGTAAAACTGTCCCTGTTTGCAGATGACATGATACTATACATAGAGAATCCTAAAGATGCTACCAGAAAACTACTAGAGCTAATCACTGAATTTGGTAAAGTAGTAGGATACAAAATTAATGCACAAAAATCTCTTGCATTCCTATACACTAAAGATGAAAAATCTGAAAGAGAAAATATGGAAACACTCCCATTTACCACTGCAACAAAAAGAATAAAATACCTAGGAATAAACCTACCTAAGGAGACAGAAGACCTGTATGCAGAAAGCTATAAGACTCTGATGAAAGAAATTAAAGATGATACAAACAGATGGAGAGATATATCATGTTCCTGGATTGGAAGAATCAACATTGAGAAAGTGACTATACTATCCAAAGCAATCTACAGATTCAATGCAATCCCTAACAAACTACCAAAGGCATTTTTCACAGAACTAGAACAAAAAAGTTCACAATTTGTATGGAAGCACAAAAGACCCAGAATAGCCAAAGCAATCATGAGAAAGAAAACAGGAGCTGGAGGAATTAGGCTCACTGACTTCAGACTATACTACAAAGCTAGAGTAATCAAGACAGTATGGTACTGGCACTAAAACAGAAATATAAATCAATGGAATAGGATAGAAAGCCCAGAGATAAACCCACGCCCATATGGTCACTTTATCTTTGATAAAGGAGGCAAGAATATACAATGGAGAAAAGACAGCCTCTTCAATAAGTGGTGTTGGGAAAACTGGACAGCTACATGTAAAAGAATGAAATTAGAACACTCCCTAACACTATACACAAAAATAAACTCAAAATGGGTTAAAGACCTAAATGTAATACCAGACACTATGAAACTCTTAGAGGGAAACATAGGAAGAACACTCTTTAACATAAATCACAGCAAGATCTTTTTTGATCCACCTCCTAGAGTAATGGAAATAAAAACAAAAATAAACAAATGAGACCTAATGAAACTTCAAAGCTTTTGCACAGCAAAGGAAACCATAAACAAGACAAAAAGACAATGCTCAGAATGGGAGAAAATATTTGCAAACGAATCAATGGACAAAGGATTAATCTCCAAAATATATAAACAGCTCATGCAGCTCAATATCAAAGAAACAAAAAACCCAATCCAAAAATGGACAGAAGACCTAAATAGACATTTCTCCAAAGAAGACATACAGATGACCAAGAAGCACATGAAAAGCTGCTCAACATCACTAATTATTAGACAAATGCAAATCAAAACTACAAGGATGTATCACCTCACACCAGTTAGAATGCACATCATCAGAAAATCTGCAAACAACAAATGCTGGAGAGGGTGTGGAGAAAAGGGAACCCTCTTGCACTGTTGGTGGGAATGTAAATTGATACAGCCACTATGGAGAACAGTATGGAGGTTCCTTAAAAAACTAAAAATAGAATTACCATATGATCCAGCAATCCCAGTACTGGGCATATACCCAGAGAAAACCATAATTCAAAAAGACACATGCACCCCAATGTTCATTGCAGCACTATTTACAATAGCCAGGTCATGGAAGCAACCTAAATGCCCATCAACAGATGAATGGATAAAGAAGTTGTGGTACATATATGGAATGGAATATTACTCAGTCATAAAAAGGAACGAAATTGAGTCATTTTTTGAGACGTGGATGGATCTAGAGACTGTCATACAGAGTGAGGTAAGTCAGAAAGAGAAAAACAAATATCGTATATTAACGCATGTATGTGGAACCTAGAAAAATGGTGCAGATGAACCAGTTTGCAGGGCAGAAGTTGAGACACAGATGTAGAGAACAAACATATAGACACCAAGGGGGGGAAAGCTGTGGGGGGGTGGGGATGGTGGTGTGCTGAATTATGCGATTGGGATTGACATGTATACACTGATGTGTATAAAATTGATGTCTAATAAGAACGTGCTGTATAAAAAAATAAATAAAATTAAATTAAAAAATTTAAAAAGAGTGAGCCATGTTTCCTTGTCTGTTGACCAGTCCCCTAAATTTTCAGCACATATCTATCTTCCATCATGATCTGATCTTTTACAAATACCAAATGATGCACCAAAGCATGAAGTACTAGTCCTGGCCTCAGTTTCTTCATCTATTAAGTGGGGTGGTTGTACATGTCCAAAATTACAGGAATAATTTAGTAATTTAAGGTAGAGCAAAACAATGATTATCCTGCAGGCATTCAAATGAAAATTACAAAAACTGTGTAATAATATGGAATAATGATCCTAATTCAATGTTGAATAATAGTAGAAAAATATTTTATTTTTATTTCAGTAACCATACAAATATATATAAGTGGAAGACCCTGCAAAAAGTGAAAATAACCATTTTAGAGTAGTTTGGTAATAGATGATTTATACAGATAATAACAGCTTGAATAATGGTAGAGTGTCTTCAATTAACAATCAAGTGGTTAGAGTGATTGCTGAGGTTTCATTCAGTGGAATTTCATGATCCTTTGATAAACACATTCTTGTCAGTGTTCAGCAAGTGTAAATGGGATATGGGGCCCCTCATGGAGATAAAAGATACATCTTAAAAATCTGGATAAAATGCCTTTATGAAAAAGTATGACTGAAATAGACTTGTTTATTCCACATAGTTTCAAAATAAGAGAAAGCTCTTATGCTCTTGTCTGAATTTTTCCCTTAGGCCAGGAAGTGTTAGGCACCCAAGGTTCCTTCTGTATATCTTTATTACAGATAGTAGCTACTACACTGCACAGGGACTGTGTGTCTTTGTTTAACTTTCCTAGGAAATCGTGACCCCAAGAAGACAGGAATGGGGCTTCACTCCTTTTCAAATCCCCAGAACCCAAGTGCTTTTCATACAGAGAAGGGCCAAATTAAATGTTGACTTCAATGACTGAATGAGAGAAAAGGAGTATAGGTAGATTAGCATTTTCTCTTAAAAATAGAGATATCGCAGCTGTTCAGGAGCTTGTTGTCCCATCCCAGGGACAGTGTTTTGTTTGTTTGTTTGTTTTTCTTTTTCACTTGTTTGTTTTCCCCTCAAGCCATCTTCATATTCACAGCTCACTGGACTATCTTCTTGCTGCCAAAAAAACATGATTTATGTTTCACCTCACAGGCCCGAGGTTTCCCGGATCAGACTCATTAAGGTTGATAGTGTTACACATTCCCCTTTCCTGTTTATTGTTTTAGTCAGCATTGCTAACAAATCCCCCTTGCTCATACTGACTGTGTTCATCTTTATAGAGTGTGCTGAGAGGGTATCTCCTGGGTGACCCCCTTCTCCCACAGAGAACACGAGTCTGTCTAGGCACCTTGGTCCTCGAATCCTCTTCAGAGAAAGGTACTACGTTTCCTAAAGCACGTGGATGTATCATTTCTACAGGTCCTGCTGGGGCGCCGGGAGAAGCAGACCTAGACAGCAGTCCCTATTGGCATCCAGAAACAGAGGCACATATAAAACGTTTGTTTTTTACTTGTTAATGTTGTTTACGTCGCATCTGTTTTTTTATTACTCAGAATACTCCCCCTATGTTCTCCACCTTTAAAAGTTACCTTGCTACTGGCTCTTTAATCAGCATTAAATATTCCCAAGTCTATCCCATCTAAATACCTCCCTCTCTCTTATTCACCATTCAGTTCCTTCAAAGTGTCCACAATCACTGTCTTCACTTTCCCTCACCTTCCAGCCCCTCCTCACCCCTCGCTCCAATGGATCTAGTCTCCCAAAGGTCATCAGTGGTTTCTGCTGCTAAATCCAGTGGACACTTCACTCCCCAGATACTCTAAGCTCTCTGCAGCGATGGACACTGTTCCCACTCTTGCACTGAAAGACGTGCTCTCTTTCTTTGGCTTCTCAGAAACCTCAGTCTTTTGGTTTTTCTCCTACTTCTGTAGCCATTACTTCAATGACTTATCTTCTTTTATTGCACCTTAAATATGTGGGTTCTGTTTTCATTTACCTTTTCATTTTACTTTGTCTTCTAGGGCAAATTCATCTGTTCCCAAGATTTCAGAACCCTACATGCTGATGATGTTCATAGTCTCCAGCAGTACCTTTCACCTGAGCTCCAGAAGTAATATTCCATATAGTAAACACCTCCATTCGAACATCCTAGAGGTACCTCAAATTCAACACATCATAAAGTGAATTCACTATTCCACTCCCCCAAATATGTACCTCATTTGTACTCTTTATCTCTATCAATAGTAGGGCCATCTACCCACTTACCTGAAACAGAAACCTGGTAGTCATTCCCAATTATTTCTCACCTTTTTCCTTTTACCCTCCTCCCACCCAACCAATCACCAAAAGTTAATTGCTTTTCCTTCCCCCTGTAACACAGCATTCACTTCACCTACTGCTGATGCAGCATCCCAAGGGAATGTTTTAGATGCTTCTACACAAGTCAGAATAAATTACAACTTGCATGAAATTAAATCTAGAACAGTTGGTTTTCATGGCAGGGCACTTTCCTCTGCAAATCAGAATTCCCAACAAAAAGTGGCTCAGATATTAAGGGTACCATTTATAGCTTACTTCACAAGAAATTCAAAAGTAAATATCCCTCAGCATCAATGAACCAGAGGAAAGATAACAAGGATATAGAAAATCTACTTTCTCCTTTGTGAGGCATAACTCAAACTGCCTTACCAGGTTTTTCTCTCCTCTTTTTAAACTTCCATGAGACTTCCTCCTAATACTATTTGTCTGTAACCAGCTTCTGTTTTATGCCCATAGCTCACCTTCTCAAGTAGATGTAAAAATGGTCAAAGGAGAGAATAGGGTCTTACACATATTTGTATCTGTCACTGAGGTATTTATTATGTCTTGGTAGGCACCTACAGCTTAGTCATCATTTGAATAGTTGACTGATTCAAAGTTCTACTCATGTCCTTCCCACAGAAGATTTCCACAGAGATGCAATGCATGCTCCCTGGTGTGGAACACAGGCTTGAAGTGGGAAAGGGGTATATTCACTTGCTTATCCAGCAAACTAACTCAAACCCACTTGCATTTTCTTGGTTCTCTGAGGTGTTACTGCATGAGTCCGGTGAGCATGCATTTGAGGTGAGTTCCTCAGAGTCATGCATTTATGCTGCCAACATGGCTACAATTTTATCTGGATGGAGTTGAAGCCTTGTTGATTTAATCTAGAAATTTATTTCTGACAGACAGCTGGGTAGCATTTGTCACTGTGTTTGGAATCCAAAGTCAAGACTGAGAGTCAGTGTCACCACTGTTTGGGTGGTAGTGAACAACAAACGTGGTTTATTTCCATCATAAATTGTTATTTGTTAGTTTTACACTGTGCATAAACCTATAGGCTAAACAATGGGAATATTTTACACATTTTACAAATAAAGACATGAACACTCTGGAATGAGTACTATGTTGTGGCAGCCAAGTTTGAGTGTTTTATTCAGAGGATCTGTTCTCTTTAATCTAGACTTTTTCCTCACTTATATCAATCAATGGAGCAAAAATTAAATATACGTGCCATCAAATCTCCCCTCTTCTCTTGGCAGATATTTACTAGAGGACACTGCTCTTAGCCTCACATCTCACAGATTCCCTGACAACCTCGTCAGGGAAGTTATGTGAGACAACACATAAAAAGTGTGGGGTTAGTGTAGACATTCTGTCAATGAACAGAAAAGTAATTCAGAGCCCCTGCCAGAATTCAGCTTTCTATAATATTTACCAACTGAATTCGATTTGGAAGTAAAGCCCCCATGTGGGGAAGCCAGAGACTCTAACCACATTACCACAACATTTTTCAAACAACTGGCTGTTTCCACAGTAACCAAACATCATTTAGGCTGAAGGCTAGCCAAACATACGTGTTTTACCTCACCTTGAACATTAATAAAATTGCATGAATCAAGAAGGGGGATTGCAACTTCGTAATCTCCCAGTCCTCTGTGAGGTTGGTGCCCACATGCAGAGCTAAGCAACTGCTATGGCAAATTAATCCTGGAGCAATCAACTGGAGGTTAATTCACTGGGTAATTAATTATTTGGTTTGTACCTGAGGATTTAAAGTAGAATTCAAAAGTATACACAATATAATACAGTGCATTTACTGGAAATGGAACACAAATTTGTCTCGAAGCTTTCAAGAGAACTGCAATAAAAAAGAGAAGCTAACAGTCACCTCACTTAGTGTCTAGAAGATAAAACTCAAGCTAGGTGCACAGAAGGGGATTCTTTTGGTATTAGGAGCAGAGTCCTCATGGAAAAACACTCTCATGTAGTGAATAATGTCTTTTAAAAAATACATTCACGTCTTAAATACAAATACATTCCCATTATGAAAGCATTAATGATTTTCAAAGGGCTGTTTCTTGGAAATCTCTTGACATTGACATGGCACCAAAGTTTAACACAGCATTTTCTGTGGTGCTGCTGCTATTACTTGCATAAATAAGTTAGGCAATGGATCAGGAAATTAGCAAGCAACATTTGTTTATCAACTCTCAGGGTAGCCTGCTGTATCGTTTGCATTACAGCTTAGAGGTGCGCAGAAAAATGGAAGAGATTTCTCTTTTTTAAAAAACTAATCTAAAATTAGGGGACAGATGGGCTGTTACTTATAATGCTCCGGCTTTTTGAAAAGCTTCCTAAGATTTCTTGGACCCAGAAGCTGTACCTATCTAAGTATCCTGAAGTAAAGATATAATTATTTAGAAACTTTGGCAGGGGAAAAAACAAACTGTTTTCACTAAAATGGAAGTTGTATCTAAATTTATATAGTCTGGCTGTGTTATTGACCAAATCACTACATAGATTTTTTAGAATTTCTATCCCCTCTGCCAATATATTAGCTTCTCCCAGGGCATCAATTACTGCAAGCCATTTTTTGGAAAGTATTCAGAGATGGCTACCCTAACAGTTCAGTAATCTGTATCCATCACCCAATGCAATCTGTTATTTCTATAACCCCTATATGTGTAGTAAATTTCACTGAAATATATCGAATATTACAGAAGATATGCCAATTTGATAAATTTGCTCAGCTTCCATTTTGTCTCAAGATGAATGACTGTGTTAAAAATAAAGAGATATCTTGACATCCTATTATGAAGTACACAATTTCAACAAAATAGTTCAATGTAGAACAAAACTATACTAAAACAAAAAGTTTCAATAGAGTTGAAAGAGAGCAACTACTCCAGCAGAAGGAAAAAAAAAAAAAAAAAAAAAAACTGAACTGCCTCCTGATCAAAAGGCACTTCTTTTATTAAAACTCCAGCAAGATTGTGCACTCGAAGCTCTCTGGGCTTAGGCCAACTTTCCTTACTGTGTAAGAGCCCATATTCCCCTTTCTATGACCTAAACAACATTCTTACTATCCCCAGAAAAAATCCTGTGGTAGAGTGTATTTTCCAAGAGGGCTACAGCGATGTCTCCTATCTCATGTGTTTTACAGTGTAATGGTGTTCCTCCCCAACAAGAGGTGGAGTCTATTTCTCCACCCCCTTGAATCTGGATGGACCCTATGTCAGCTTTGATTGACAGAATAGGGCAAAGTGATGCTGTGCCCATTCCTGGCATAATCCTTAATTAAGCTGGCATCTTCCAACTCTTGCCTCTTGGAGCCCTTGTATGAAGTCCATGCTACTCTGATAGAGAGGTATTTGGAGGGGTTCTCAGGATCCAGACACATGAGTGAAATGCCAGCCATACTGGACATCCAATCCAGTTGAACTTTCAGATGATCCAGCCCCAGCTAGTCTCTGAGTACAATTGCTTAAGACATTCCTAGTGAAAACTCCCCAGTGGAGCCTCATCATCCCACTGAATCATGACAGAAAGTAATAAATTGTTTTCTAAGCCACTAAGTTTGGGGGTAATTTGGAACAAGCCAAATTTTCTAGCTCTATCCATGTTCTTATTCCTGTTCTGGAATTACATTCTTCTCTATTTCTGCCTTTTAAATTCTCATTCACTCATCAAAAGTTGACTAACTCAATCCCTCTAGCCAGCACTAACCTCTCTCTCCTTTCTAGGTCCATAATAATTTGTCCATATCTCCGTTCTATGAGTTTCCACTATCATAGTATACAGAACACAGACTCTACATTTATGGATTCATTAATTCCAAAATATTTTTTGACTGCTTCCCATGTTCCAAGCAGAAATGAATGCAGTAGACTGCCAGGCCTCAAAGAAATTATTGATTAGTGGGAGTGACAGATATAGACAAGATGGAGATTGGTGATTGTAGTACACACAGAGCTTCACAGGAACACTGAGAAGGGATGGCAGGAAGGGAAGGAATTAGGAGAGCCTTCAGGGAATAAGAGAGCCCACTTCAAAGAGATAAGGAAGAATGTTCCCTATAAAAGGGACCACATGCACAAGCAAATTTCCCAGAGGTGAGAGGCAGCATGGTACTTCTGAGATACCACAGGTATTTCTGTGTGACCCAGGTGCAACCAGGAATTCTTAAAGGGTTAGAATACTGAAGAGGAAGGGCATAGATTACAGAGGGCCTATACACCACGTTAGAGAACTGAGACCCTAGGGAGAACCTCTAGAGTTGTAAGGAGAATGTCATTGTCAGGTAAGAGCAGTGATTTATTTTTCTGACATTTACATGGAGGGTGGTGATGAAGAGGGAAAGTCTGAGAGAAGAGAGAGTTCCATTAGGTATCCATGGCAATAGTCCATCTCAGAGATGGCAAGAACCTACTCAACAGATATGGTCATGGTGATGGCAAAGAGAATTAATCTAACCCAACTCATGCATTTATAAGAGGAAAAACTAAAACCTCAGAAGCATAAGAGCATTTCCCCATGCTGTGACAATAAATCAGGGCAAAAGTTGAGATAATATTTAGGTTAACCGATTCTTTACTTTCTCCATTCTATTAAAAGGATATTTCCAACCTCCTAGACTACTCACTCTTCAATAAGAAAGTTATCAAGTACTATTCATCTTTATATTTCTTATAATATGTAGTGCAGATCCTTATAAACAGTCAGTGCTGGAAAGTATTTATTGACTTTTGTTGATGTTTAACTCACATTCTGATGACAGTAGTATAATAATGTACATCATATTACTGTTACTGATAGTCTTTCCAAAAAATTTTAATGAATGTGTAGCAATTTTAAAAGATATAATTCTGATTTAAAGAGTGGACATTTTGGTAGCAACAATGTGTCATGGTATTTTTAATAAAAGTATTTACTCACTCACATTCCCCCCATCTGTAAGTATGAATCCTCTTCCTTTGCTAAGGATCAGCTGGGCACCAACTTCAGAGGGGTCCTGATCCTCTGAGCTCACAGCCATCTGTGAGCCATCATGTCTTCTCAAGCTCCCATGACATAAAATTTCTAGGGCACTTTAGAACTTTATTCATTCTTTCTCATGTTTTTCTATGATGGTGTCATATATGTTTATCTTGTTTCCTCAATGAAATGGTATCATTGTGGTAAGAAAGGCAGTGAACACACTTCCTGATCCTTTCTTTGTACACAGGAAGAACACAGAATACAGTTAGAAATATTTGACCAGGCAGTTTATAAAAGAGCTTTGAGTATACCCTTGCCTTCAATGTATTTGTAAACAAAGACACATGAAATAATTACAGAGCAACATTTAAAGGAAATGGGCTTGATGACAAAGTGGGGAATAAATGTTGAACAAATTAATATAGTATTTTATTGTATTTATATTCTAATTGACTAATGATAATAATAATGCCTTTTGTTTATAAGGTGTCATATGTTTTGCAAAGTCATTTCATAACCATTAACTCATTTACTTCAGAAAAACTTATACTAATGAACATAGAGTAATTGAAAAACATTGGCATTATATACCAAGGAATGAATTACCAACTTTAATCTGTCCAGGAAGACTTCAGAAGTAATTGTGTGCTAAAGTGAAGTTTTCTAGAGTGAAAATGTATCATTTTACTTTGTCTATGAGATCTATAAAGAGTGATTTCTCTCCAAGGGAATAAGCAGGGACTTAAAGATGTCAAAAGATGATTGCAAACTTGACATGGAATCCTGAAAGGCAACTAAAAGTAAAATGAAGACAACAAATATTTTTCTCCACTATCACTGCTCTGAATCTAGAAGAAAATTATTGTATCCTCTTCAACAAATAAATTTGATTTCTTAGAAAAAGAATATTATTGAACATGTAAGAGTCAACCAGTTCCATTATCTTTCTCCTTACACACTCCCCCTTGGTGACTAATGAAATGGGCCAATAATTATTTTTCTCTTCTCAGGGTCTTCTCTGCATAGAGTTTGGGAGCTCACCTAGCTAACCACTGGGGCTGGCCAAAAACAACAAATCAGGTAGAGAAGGCAGAGAACTGGATGGATCAGAGAGATATGTCACAGGTCTTTTATTATAACAATATTTTTAAATAACAGATCATGTTATAGTTCCTTGGGTCCATTTGCTACCACAAAAGCAAGGATTGCCTCTTGTGCACAGAGTCCAATAAAAATCAGATAGTAGATTTCCAGTACATGAAATATACTGTACTACATTTGCCCATGTTTTTTAATTCAATTTTTATGAGCCTCTGTGGTTGAGGGAACTATGGCTAAAGGAACAGGGAATTCTGGGTACTTTAACTGCAGGCTGATATATGATCATAAAATTATAAGGATGGAATAGACCTTGGGAATCAACTTGTCCAATTCCTCTCATCTCATAGGAAATTGAGGTCTAGAGCAGTACTTCCCAACTATGTACATACGATGACAACATAGAAAGTGAACCCATTTTTATGTCACAGTAGGATAATTTCTAAAGGTACTCATGGCTAAAGGTGACCATATGGGGTCGCTGGCTGTCTTTAGCCCTTCTTGTCCACCAAGAAGTCTATGGGGATAAATATCTTGGCACTTCCGTGTGGCCAAGGGCACATCAAGGGGGAGCTCTGGTCTAGAGTCCACACATTCAAACAGCAGATTTATAGAAGCAACATCTGAATTTCTGACTCTCCAGAAGGTTCTTTTTTTTCTTTTTTTAATAAATTTATTTATTTGTTTGTTTATTTATTTATTTATTTTTGGCTGAGTTGGGTCTTTGCTGCTACGCACAGGCTTTCTCTATTTGTGGCGAGCAGGGGCTACTCTTCATTGTGGTGCGCGGGTTTCTCATTGTGGTGGCTTCTCTTGTTGCAGAGCACGGGCTCTAGGCATGTGGGCTTCAGTAGTTGAGCTTCACAGGCTCTAGACTGCAGGCTCAGTAGTTGTGGCACAGGGTCTTAGTTGCTCCGCGGCATGTGGGATCTTCCCGGACCAGGGCTCAAACCTGTGTCCCCTGCATTGGCAGGCAGATTCTTAACCACTGCACTACCAGGGAAGCCCCTCCAGGAGGTTATTGTATTATCTTGGCCAATTGGTCAAGGGCAGTTGTAAGTAATAGGATTGTCCAGAATCGGGTTTATGGGATGCAAATGGTGGTTGCCTGGAACCACCATTTGCAGGCAAGACTGGAGAGTTCCAGTTTTCTTATGCATATCTATTTAGCGTCTCTACTTTTCAGATCCTTCCAAGATCTCCGACCTTATAAAATGGCAAATTTAAATCACTGCTCTATCCCACTCTCCCTTCCTCATCCACTAACTTTCTTAATAACTAAAGAGAACTGTGAGTTTTGCAATAGAAAAAAATTTTAATATGAATAACTGCTACAAATTCCATACACACACACCCCACACACATAAACAAAAGCACTCATAAACGTCTATGCTGAAATAATTCAAATTCTATGAGGTTACAAGCATCTTACTTATTATAACTTCTCAAAATTTTATTTCACTGTACCATTTTCTTTAGCACTTAGGCTGAGACAAGGTTCTTGCTGAGTCCAAGGGTGATCAGATCTCTGCCTCTGTAGCCTTCCTTAGCTGGACTCAGAAAACCTGAAAGGCATCTAAACTGTTAACTTTGTGCTTTATCATATTAAACTTATGTGAATCATGCTTCACTTTTATGTGGTGTTGTGGCAGTGACAAAATCAGAAACACCAAGGTGGCTGAGCAGTCGTGTTAGTAACATTCTGCTCATTAGCCTTTCTCCTCTGTCATGACTCGTTCCACACTGAATTCTTTTTTTTTTCTTTTTTTTTAATAGTAATCTTTTATTTATTTATTTATTTTTATATTTATTTTTGGCTGTGTTGGGTCTTCGTTTCTGTGCAAGGGCTTTCTCTAGTTGTGGCAAGCGGGGGCCACTCTTCATCGCGGTGCATGGGCCTCTTCACTATCGCAGCCTCTCTTGTTGCGGAGCACAGGCTCCAGACACGCAGGCTCAATAGTTGTGGCACAGGGTCTTAGTTGCTCCGCGGCATGTGGAATCTTCCCAGACCAGGGCTCGAACCCGTGTCCCCTGCATTAGCAGGCAGATTCTCAACCACTGTGCCACCAAGGAAGCCCCACACTGAATTCTTTTCTGAGCTCTGAAAGAGAGAGAGAGAGAATGCGCCCACTTATGAAATATTTTCTTGTATGCTGCACACTTGAGAATGTAGCAAGATGTCTCTCATTCCATTAAAATTTATTACTTTAGTAAATTCCAGGTTGAAAACAAGTGACTACAGAATGATCTTTTTTTAAAACATTTGGAAAGCTTGTTTTTTAAACAACTCCATTTCCTTTGCACAGAGAAAGCCTCAACTATTTATTCATTTCGTTTGACTACTTTTTTAATCTCAGTTTTTATGAGGACACTAATGACCCTCACAGATTGTTACCCTCCAGTGAAATTAACAGAGCTTTGGCAGCAGCTGGATTCCAGTTGAAGAGTTCTGAAACTCACTGTAAATCTTCTGTTTTGTTGTTCTTCAAACTAGGCTTTGCCATCTGCCTTATGAATTGAATTTTTGTTGCGGTATTTCACATGATCTAAAATATGGTTATTGCCATCCATAAACTGAGGTTCCTGGAGAGTATTAATTAAGTCCAAAATATTGCACCAACGTGCACAGTGAAATACAACACAAATGTCATAGCATGACCATCATTATAACTCTCTATGCATTCCATGATTGCTGTTCTCTCAAAACCCAGAGACAATTTGGCTGTAGCAGCCAAGGAGGTTAAATCTGAAGACTTAAATTCATGTGTTTGAGATAAATTAAAATAGATCTTATTGCTCCCAAACAGTCTCCTGGAAATAATGGCATCTTGACATTTTATCAGTCACTCAAGCGGTCATTCTCAGCTGTATCAGCTGGAGCTTGAAGGATAGAGCCGTAAAGAAAGGCCTGTCAGCCATAAACATTCCTCAAAACCATGAAAACCACAAATGAGAGTTTAAGTAATGGAGGACAAAATACCCTTGATATTTCAACAATTACCTGCAACAACAGGCTTTGTTCAGAACTGTGGTCATTTTTTCAAAAGACTTGCTTGTCAGGGCCAGACTGGGGTAAAGGGAGAGAAAAAAGAGAAGACAGAGGAAGGTAAGGGTGGATACGATGCCTATAGGTTAAAAAATGAACTTGAGTTGGCTGCATATTTAAGCTTATGGGAATCGTTCAACAGCAATAAAATAAAAATTTAAAAAAAAAAATTAAAGATGGACCTGAGGACATTAATATCATTAAGCTTGTAGTGAAGTTTTGAGATCATTAGAAAGGCATTTACACTGCTCAGCTGTTTCCTGTGTGGCTATTCCTGATGTCAAGTTACAGAGGAGAAAAATAGCAGAGAATGCATTGCAGGGAAGTGAAGATTGTAGTGAATAAGAGTGTAAGTGTGGGAAGGCAAAATGAATTTAACTTCATTACGCCTCAGGAACATATCACTGTGCTGTGGAAGGAGAAAGACTAATTTTAAATGGACTTGGTGCTATTAACTGGGCAATTGGGACCCAAGAAAACTAAATGAAATTGAGAATACAACACAACCGAGTCACACAAACTCAAGAGACAGCAAACCTGGAAAGGTTAAATGCCCTAGAAATTGCATTTGTGGAGTTTCTCAACACAAGAGATTAATGGTTACTCAAAGCAATGGATAAATATTAGCTGAAGACCATTAGCCGAGGAAAACACATCAGTGTATCACGGTTCTCGGGGCTTATCAGATCAATTTTAAATAGGTTTATCTTGGACTTTTCTAACATTTAATGAGGAACAAATTGTTTTTTTTTTCCTGTTTCCTCTACCCATGTTGACTTTTTGATATTACCTAGGAGAGAACAATTAAAATAAATGGGTCTGTGACAAAGAGTTAATTTGCTTGTCTCTGAAACAATTGGAAAAGGGTAATTTTATGATTGTTTCCTCCTATTACACAGTTTATCATAAGTATTTAGATTGAATAGTAGATTCTTTAGATGAGACAAGAGTTTGAATGGTCATCTGGCTCTTTCTGGAGCTTTCATATGGCACCCACCTAAACAATCTCAGATTGACATGACTCTACCTTCTTTTTAATAGCTTTCAATCTATGTCAATCATAATCAAAATGTCAGTCAACTCTCTTTATATTTAACAAGAACAAATGAAAACAAACACAAAATATATATTATTGTCTATCTGGCACCAGTCACTGTGCTAGGAGTGGTAGGGAATTCAAAAACAAATAAAGCCCAAGTCCTTATCCTCAAGAAGCTTAGCACCTACAAATCTAATCCACTCATGTGGTATAAGCCCATTTCTTCTGTCTCCAGGAAAAATGGGGAGAAGTGCAATTATTTTATTCCTAGCTTCTTGATTGTATGCAGGGAATATTGTAAACCAAATCTTCCTAATTAGACATTAATAAACCACTGGGAGGAAACAAGGGAGTAGTACCTGAAGACTGAAGAGATCAAATGTCAGCCTTGTGGCCTGGGCTTCTGCCTCAGTCAGCCTTTCTTTGTCTCTTATCTTAGCCTTAAGGTATCATTCTGTTCCCCCACCAACTATGCGGCCTTTTTGACCATTCTTGAAATCAAAAGACTATGAGATGTAAATTTGTCTCTTAAAATTTACTTTCTTTTTTTAAAAAAAAACTTTCTTTTTCTATAGTTACACTCTGAAATTCAGCTGTAAGAACTCTGTGATACCTCTCTAAATCTTTTGATAGGCAGCAAGTAAAGCAATACAAATATTCAATCAAATGCTACAATTTTGAAAGTAGCAAGTGACATTTCTGCTTCCTTCAATGAACCATGCATTTTGCCTTCATTAAAAGAATCACTTCTTTTATTCTATGTCAGTGGCTCATAATAAGACATCAATAGAGTAGTGTTTATATGCTGCAGCTTGGCTGACCTGTAAAACAGCTTCTCATGACCCCAATTTTTCCCTTTGTGAACAGTACAGCATGAAATAGCCTAGTCCCACCCATACAGAAGGCTACAATGTCACAAAAAACAAGTATACATGGTGTGCATGCTCACTTTTCATAGACTTAGGACTGTCCCTAGGTTTGAATCTGAGTACATTTTTGGTCTGAAAACACAGGTCAAGAGTAAAGGAAGCTTTGAGAAGATTATTTCATGAAAGAACAAAAAACAAATCTCCAGTAGTCAGAAAAGAGAAAAGAAATGTGTCCCTTCTCCTATCAAATAAATGGAATATTACAAGTCCTAGCAATAGTGACATTTTTGTTCACAGTGGAGGCTCTACATGGGGGAATTCAACTGGGGTAAAAGGGTACTGAAATAAAGAACTTTATACTCTCTATTTCTCCATCTCTGTCTCTCTGTCTCTCTCTCTCTCTCCCCCTTCCCCCTCCACACACAAGAAAAACAAAAAGAAAAACACACAATCTTTCTGCTTTTACAATAAGTATGCATAATTTTGTGTTTTAAAAAGTTAAAAAGAGGGTTTCCCTGGTGGCACAGTGGTTAAGAATCTGCCTGCCAATGCAGGGGACACAGATTCATGCCCTGGTGCAGGAAGATCCCACATGCCATGGAGCAACTAAGCGCGTGCACCACAACTACTGAGCCTGTGCTCTAGAGCCCGCGAGCCACAGCTACTGAGCCCACATGCTACAACTACTGAAGCCCGTGTGCCTAGAGCCTGTGCTCCACAACAAGAGACGTCACTGCAATGAGAAGCCCGTGCACCGCAATGAAGAGTAGCCCGTGCTCGCCACAACTAGAGAAAGCCCGCACGCAGCAGCGAAGACCCAATGCAGCCAAAAATAATAAAATAAATAAAGTAAATAAATTTATTAAAAAAAAAGTTAAAAAGAGGGCAAAAATCTCAGTTTCTAATACATAGTTTGCTTTCAATAGACATGTTTTAAACTTATATTTTTCAAAAGGAAGTGTGTCCAGTATTTATTCTCCCCTGTACCTTGCTGTTGAACATAAATTCCCCTTGTCCCGCTCATAACAGAAAAGAAAAAAAAACCTATGAAAATCAATGGGTGCCCTAAAGATTGCTTGGGACCCATAATCCGCATTTCCCTTCCACCCAGATCATCCATTTGCATTTCCTTGTTTAGCTCATTTTGGAATTCTCAGTTCCATATCCTGTCTTCAAACTTGCCTCTGGGCCACTTTGGTTCAGAAGATCCTCTGGCTTCCCAGTCTGGATCTTCAAATTTCCACTTCACCTACTGTTAATGTTTTGCTTGAATCTCTTGATTATCTAGGCCAAAACTCCAAGCTTCTGTCTCCAACTCTGGAAAACCACAAGACTGAAAGATCTAGCTCTTTAAATCATCTCCTTCTTCACCCAGAGGAACATAAATCAAGTTAGCTGGAGAATAGATTAGATAGTCAAAATAATAATAATTATTGCTATTTTCATTATTTTTAAAAAAGAGAGAGAAATTCAAATCTAAAGGGTAAGTCAGTTAGTAGGAAAGATGACATAAACTAACCTGAAAAGGAAGGAATCCAACAAAAGAGGTAGAAAGCAAGGAGCATTTCAAGGCAGAGAGAAGGAATTAAGCTACTATCTGTCAGTCCTCACCCAGACACTGTATACGGCCTCTGGGTAAAGAGTATTTCTCACCCCACCTGAGTAACAGGTGAGGTGATGAGACCTTCTTGTTTCTCTTCTCTATTTTCTTCCCCCACTTCGTGTTTATACCTATTTCTCTTTTTTGTCTATCTATTCAGACAAACAAGTACGAATAAACCAACTCCTAAATTTTACATAGGAGTAACTATATAGGAATAGCAAAGAAGGAGGAAAATTCTGTCCTTATGCTTAAGGAAATTTGTCTATAAATGGGGATACATGATTTATACTTGTATTAATAAGCAACTGAAAAAAGAAATCTCTGCTTTCTCTAGAAGAGTCTGATAATGAAGAAGCTTTGCGGAGTGTTTGGTTAGGAAAGAAAGGCCAAGACCTGAATTTGGAGATAGGGCCAGAAGGGAGCTGAATTTCTTTGCATAAGAAAATGAGGGAGAAATATTTGATCCTCTTGGGATCAGAGTAGAAAAGAAAGGAGGAGGGAGGAGAGAGAATGACTCAGCAACTTAGAAAAGTATGGGAAGGACTTTTGTTGAGGAGCAGGGTTATAAGATTTTGCTTTGCTAGGATACAGAATCCATTCTTCTCTCCAAACTTTCAATACAGTCTGCAAAATTTGAAAAACAAAAATAAAAAACCTGGTATTTTTGTGGAAATCAGAGAAATGGGCTAAGATCCATGCTTGGATAGAGGCCCAGTGGAAATAAACAAGGAAAAAACACAGCATGGGAAATCTGGAATTCAGAGGAGACAAGAAGTTAGAGCCAGACATGTACCTTAATATCATGACCCTTGAAGTCTTGAAAATCTTGGGGAAGGCAGTGGACTTTACACAGGGCATAGAACAGGAATATAGGCTAACCTAGATCTCAAGAAGAAAGGAAACCAAAGCTGACATCTGGGTTCTCCATATAACTAGTCATATGATGTAATATGTATGTGAAATATGTAATACACACCAAAAAAAAATTGCTAGGGAGAATGAAGAAATCAAAGCAGGTAGAGGATCAGGAAAATACTTTAGAAAAGGTAGAGTTCAAAGAATGAACTTCATCCTGATCTCACTAGCTAATATGAAATATGTCTACTTTATTATAATGTTAGTGCACTATCATTTGGAACATGTGTCTTAGCCTCAAAGGTTTTGTAAAGACACCCAAAGCCCTAGAGACTAGTCGCATTTAACCCCAAACCAAACCACAGGGGAAAACACAATATCATCCAAGGGTGTCCCAGGAGTGTTCTAGTTTTTTTTTATCTTTCACTCAGGGTCTAATGCTAGAGGTGTCTTTCCTATGAATTCCTCACATAGGAAAGGAAGAGTGCTATCTTACTATTTCACTTGCTTCTTATCTGGGAGAAGCATAGCTGTCAGATGTCTTTGAATCTCACTTCTGACATTGACTAGCAGTGTGACCCTGTGAAAGTTACTTGACTCTTCTGAGTCCCAATATTACCATCTATAAAGTGAAAATGAGAGCAGCTACCTCATAATATCATTAAGAGAATTACATGAGACCTTACAGCCTGGTGACTATAGTTAACAATACTACATTGTATACTTGGGACCTAATTAAACTTAAAAGCTTTTGCACAGCAAAGGAAACCATAAACAAAATGAAAAGACAACCCACAGAATGGGAGAAAATATTTGAAAATTACTATGACATTAGAACTTTAATGTTCTCACAAAAACAACAAAATGGTAATTACGTGAGGTAAAGAATGTGTTAAGTAACCTTACTGTGGTAAACATTTCCCTATATATATGTACATCAAATGATAACATTGTATACCTTAAACTTACACAATGTTATATGTCAATTATATCTCAATAAAGCTAGAAAAAAAATCTCTTCAGTTCTAAGCATTTCTTTAAACAACTAGACATATATGGGGAGGCAGAAGAGGGGGAAATACAAGAGTCTTTGTTTCCATTTGCTGACAATCCAGTAACAATGGTTAAGGATTCCTGAGGACTCTTCTTGCCAGGCATTGTGCAATGTGCACTGCATTTATTATTTCCTTTCATCTTTATAACTACACTGTGAAGTATAGACTATTATTCCTATTTTACAGATGAGAAAAACCAAGGCCTAGAGAGGCTGAGTAATTTGCTCAAAGTCATTTCAACTAATTAATCCATAGCAGAGACAGGAACTGGACTAAAGCAGTCTAGCTTAGAGCCTAAATTCTTCACACTCACTCTTCTGTCTTTTTTTGTACTATATTTACATAGCAAAAATATAACCACATTTACTTCTAAGGTAATAGATTAATCTATTGTTCATTTTATGTTGTTACAGCTGGAAATCCTTGAGAGCTCCCTCCCAACCATTGAGGAAGGGTAAAATACAGGCAATTTATTAAAGTCCCTCCTATTTTGCCTCAGAAAATATCTAACAGCTATCGACAGACCGCTAGGTAGCTCACTACCACTCACCAAACCATTAGCTATCAGAAGTTAATTGTATTCTTATTTCCCCAACTCCTGTCCCTTGTACTGGTCACCTTAGAACTTCCACTGGCTCTGAAACTGTTCTCTTGGCTCCATGCTGAGTAACTGAAGGCCAGCTCTACCCAATTCCCAGGCCACACCCCCAGACCCACCCAGTCAAATTCTACCCTCCTCTCACCAATCAAGAAGGGAAGTGCGGACATTGAGCCAATTATGAGCCACGAAAATGAATTCAGCCTAAATTTGTAGTCAGGAATGACTTTAACAAATTGGGGAGGAATTTGCTTAAGTGACCCCATCTCCTACCCTTAATGGAGAAACTGAAATTGCCCAATCAGTGGAATATGTTGTCTCCTTTTGCAAACAAATAATCTATTTTAAGATTTTTTATGCCTTCAGGGTTCTCTTTTCTGGGTCACAAATGACAAAGCGCACAAAGTTTTATTCATTTCTATCATGGTCCTGGGGATGTTAAAAATCACATTCTGCTTTTAATAGCTTCTCTATCAGTACAGGTAGTAACCTCTTACCCAGCCACTGTCTCTAACTGCTATTCCTGCCAGTCTGTGTTAACTGTGGAAACAATTCATTTGTGTGGATTCATTTATTAAGTGCAGAATACAGCTAAGTGCTTTGCAGAATATATACAGCATTAGCACTTTGTGAGATTCACTGTGGTTTTGTAAATTGATGACAAGAATAATGCTTTACATTTATGTAGTTCTTGATATTTTTCAAAGGACTTTTTGTGTTCATTATCTCATTTGATCCAAATCTACCTTGCAAGAGATGTAGAATAAGTATCATTCCGCCTATTTTATATTTTTTTTTAAATGAGGGTCAGAGAGGTTAAGTGATTTATTCTGGGTTAGATAACAAGTTTTGTCAGTGTCAATTTGGAACTGGGGGCCCCCTAATTCATTGTACATTTTTTAAAATTGTAATACAGAAAAATGCAAACAAAAAACAAAAACTATGTGCCAACTACACACAATTAATAAATGTTATCATTTTGTCATGGAAGGAAGGAAAGGAGGGTGGGAAGAAGGAGGGAAGGGTATTTCTAGCTGGTTGGTTCACAAAAGCGATAGAATTTCATCTCACTCTTGAAGGGTAGTTGAAATGTTAATGGCCAGTTAGAGAAGGAATTGTCATAAGCAACAGTGTGGGTATATGACCATCTATAAACATGCAAGCTGAGTTTATGAAACACTGGGTTCAAAAATTTGACTAGAGCAGAAGAATCAAGTAGGAGAATTAGTAACAAGTAAGCCAAGATCAAATGTTAGAGAATCTTGAATACCACCCTAAAGAGTTTAAGGCTATTCATATGTTCATAGCTGAATACTAACATGTATTCTCAAATCAATCCATTAATCTCAACAATTACTACTAGGCTCAGTGCCGGGCAAAGTAAAAAGGGCTTTAGGCAGTGTAATCTTTGCACCCGAGATCCTACTCCCACTTTTAAACACCTTTACCGAACTTTTTTTTTTTTTTCTTTTTATTTATGGCTGTGTTGGGTCTTCGTTTCTGTGCGAAGGCTTTCTCTAGTTGCGGCAAGTGGGGGCCACTCTTCATCGCGGTGCACGGGCCTCTCACTATCGCGGCCTCTCTTGTTGCGGAGCACAGGCTCCAGACGCGCAGGCACAGTAGTTGTGGCTCACGGGCTTAGCTGCTCCGCGGCATGTGGGATCTTCCCAGACCAGGGCTCAAACCCGTGTCCCCTGCATTGGCAGGCAGATTCTCAACCACTGCACCACCAGGGAAGCCTGACCTTTACCCAACTTTTGATCTGAATGCCCATAGTGCCAGTTTCAATCAAAAGTTTCAATGCTTGACCATTCTTTGCTGGGAAATATTTCCAAGAAGCCTATGGGTAATATCTCAAATAACTAAAATCCATTTCACTGGTTACATAAATTACCAAGAGTTTTTTTTTTTTTTTTTTTCATTGCAATCAAGCAGTTGAACTTAAATATTAAGAAAATGCAAAAAAAAAACATGACAGTGAAACATATACCCTCATATATTTCTTTCAGGTGCACTGAATTGGCTGATTGGGATGGACATGTATACACTGATGTGTATAAACTTGATGACTAATAAGAACCTGCAGTATAAAAAAACAAAAAAACAAAAAAAAACAACTAATACTAAACTTTCTTTGGTTTATTTGTATGGAAATATGTTAATATAAATGTTTCAGACATTACATGAAATTTCTAAAAATCTTATATGTTCTGGTATAAAAAAAAAAAGAAATACAGGGCACTTCACATGTATAATTTACAAGTTCCTAGTATCCACATTAATAAAGTTTAAAGAAACATGTGAAATTCATTAAAAAATAATGCGATAAAAACATGACAGTGAAACATGTGCCCTCATATATTTCGTTAAATAAAAAAAGCACTGGGCTCCATATCCTGTGGGACTCATTACATTTAGGCCAACTCCAGCAAGTTCTTGTTCCCCATCTCCATCCTTGGTGACGAGAATTCATGTTGGTTGAGAAAAAGAATGATGAGATTCTGTAGAAATTCCTTGGTAAAAGAATATTGAATTATGTTCCCTGGGGCCTACTGATTACATCAGAATTTTTCAGCCTTGACACTCTTAGCATTTTAGGCCTAATAATTCTTTGTTGCAGGGGTGGGGCAAGTGGGGAAGGGGGTATCTGTTCCGTTCATCAGAGGATGTATAGCAACATTCATGGCCTCTACCCACCCACTAGATGCCACCATTAACCCCCTAGTTGTGACAACCAAAAATGTCTCTAGACATTGTCAAATGTCCCCTTGCTGGCAAAATTGCCCCCAGTTGAGAACCACTGCACTACACCACAAAAGTATCTTAACAACAGGTTTGAAACAAAACTAAGAAAAATAAATTAAGTGCCATTTCCCTCAGCTTCCCAGTTCATCAGGACTTTGCTATATAGTCTCATTTGCCCAGGTAAACCTATCCAAACCAATAATGGAAGAAAAAAAAAAGATTACAGAAAATAAATCCCAGCTATGAACCAGTTAACTAACATTCCACAGAAAGTTATAGACAATTTCCCCCAAGAAATTAAATTCCTTTACAAAAGTACCCTGAGGACTTTTAACACAAATCACTCTTCTTACTCAAGACTATTTATCATTTTTTAGAGCTTATAAATTATACACACCAGCAGCAATTTTATACACCAACAACCACAATAATCCAGACACAAAACAGAGCAGTTGAAGGGTATTGTCTTCTAACAAAGAGAGAAAGAGATGGGGCTGGGAGAACAAGAAAAAGGAACTAACCGTGCTCTCCTTTAGAGCTCTCCTCTCAGGAACATAGCTTTTCTTCTCTCTCTTCACTGTCTTAATAGATTTCATCTTCCTTTAAAAGATAAGTCATAATCTGTCCCTGAAAACAGCCGTTATCATTAAAACACTCCGCTGGGGGCAGAGGGGCAACATTACTCAGTGTGAGACAGGACATGCAAGAAGATATGTGACACTTTTCCTTCAGGGCCAGCATTTTGGAGAACAGAGGGGCTAAGACAGGACTCTCAGAGGTCAACTTTTCTATTGTCTTGCCTCTGATTGAGGCTACAATCTAAGCCATTCAGAAGGGAAGTAGTCAACTCCCTCCATTTACATTTCCAGAATGGAGTGTTTTTTTCATTTCACAGCAATTAAAAGAGTGAAGATTGCTGCTAGAGCAATAACATTCCTCTTTCAGTTATAGCCTATGCTCACCTTAGCTATCCTGATCTGAACATAACTTATAATGATCAAGAATCAGATGCCAGATATTCATCTGCGAAGCACACAGGGAATACATCACGTCTGCCCTCCTGTGATGCGGGTGAAAAGAAATCAGATGAAGGACACACACACAGTGGTCAGCTCTCATTGCAGCGCTTTTCCTCTCCTCGTTATTTGGCGTAGTGACCTACATATCACAATTAAGCTGCACGCCATTTACAGGACTCAATAGATGATAGAAAATAAAGTAATTACAGTATTTAGAGCTGGAAGGCACCTTAAAAAACCTCTATATCCAAACCCATTTTACAAAAAAAGAAAGCCAAAACCACAGAGGCAAAATGGCACTGCCCAAGGTCATTCAGTTCATCAGAGACCCATGAGAACCAAAGCCCCCATCTCCCAACTCAACCGAATGCTCCTTTCATGACAGTAATGCTGCTTCTCAGGAGCAGTGACAGAAAACCCAGCTCAAATTGGTACCAGAAACATGAAAGGAAAAAAAAAAGGGAGTTCCCATAATCAAACAAATCAGACAGAGTATTTGTTTTTATGAGGTTCCTCAGCAGCCATTCCCCTTCCTGGTAGCTCCCAATTTTCTTTTTGAGACACCTGCTGGTCTTCCATTCTCAGCCATGCAGTTTGGGTGGGTTCGGCCTCACTGCCAGCTCCACGCATTCACGATCACATGCAGAGCCCTTCAAGGTAAATGAATTTATCAGATTGCTTCCTCCCAGTAAAAGGAAATACAAGCAATAGGAAGGCAGGCACATTGAAAGTAGGATTGGAACTAGGAATTCCAAATATACACGTTTCTATTGTTTGGAGCTGATGCTAAGTTTTTTTTCTTATATCCCCCAAGAAGCTTGGCAGACCCCAAGACCAGGGAGGCCCAAGACTTCCCTCCAGATATCAGAGGGCAACAGCTGCTGAATATAGCTCCAATTTACTAACTCAAAGTCCTCCTGATCCAAAGAGGAATCAACAAGAACAGTCTCAGAGAACTCTACCAGACAATAGAACATTGTGCTTACGTTCCAAGCCACTTCTGGTAAACCCTCTAAACTTAAATTAAATCCCACATGTGCTGAAGATCAATGACTCCATTTATTACCAGTTTATCTTTACTTTTTTAAGTATTATCTAAGAATAACCTTGATTATATTTTATATTTTTATCATAAAGATCAAGTTTGACTAGCATTTTTATACTTATCAAAACCTAACACATATTGTCTTATTTGATGCTCACAAGTCATTATTTATCCCCCCCACCCTTTTTTGGGGTTTTTTTTTGGTTTTTTTTGGCCACTCTTCTTGGCTTGCAGGATCTTAGTTCCCTGACCAGGAATTGAACCCACACCCCCAGCAGTGAAGGCTTGGAGTCCTAACCACTGGACCACCAGGGAATTTCCCTATCCCCATTTTAGAGATGAGGATGACTGAATCACAGGTTCAAAGTGATTACCCAGGATTACACAGTGAAAGAATGGCAGAATCAGGATTCATGGCGTGAGATTAAGACACATTTATTTTATATGATGCAATGAGTGGGGCTGTTGTTTATTTTTCTTGGAATGTCTACAAATATATAACTATCGTTCTCTGTCTTCAAATCTCTGAAGGCTTATCTAATCTCCATAAATTAAGACATATATAGATCCTAAAGCAGACACAAAGAAAATGCTTTTGAAGTAACATGACATTATGAGAACTTCTGACAGGTTCATTAGGATTTCATGAGACTGACTGGGTGCTCCTGAGGTGGATAGAGGGCTCCCTGTGACATGTGGTGGGGGAGGGGAAGGGTGCATGTGCATATCCGTGTGAAATAACAGAAGAGCAACATGTTATAGATCATGCTACGAAAATGAAAATCAGAAAAGCACATTTTTCTTTTTTACATAGCACTGTTGACTTTAGATTGGGACTCAGGTGACCACTTAGGTCACCTGAAGTTCAAAGCAACTCCTTAGCTATGCTAACTATACTTAGATTCTTACTCCTCTTTCTACTAAAATAAATAAATTAATATGCATTTTGGACAATGACAATGATCTTGTGTCTGTGAATCTGGAGGCTCTTTTTAAATCCCCATGCTCTGGAAAGCAGTGCTGTCAATCAGAGGCGTTTAACTCTGTCACCCATTATTCATTTACCTACTTTTCTGTTTGTTCCTTATCATCAAAAATGAGGAAATTTGGCCACTTTATTGAAGTTTCAGAAGATTTAGTGAAAGGTTTTGAAAGAATTACTTCCCAGTTCAGTGCTGGAAAGATTAAGAAAGGTGGCAGAGGCAAGCAGCAACTAAATCCTAGAGGATAGAAATGGAAGAGCTGTCTCAGGAAGAAGAGATGGGAGAAGGCCATGGGGTATGAAGAAGTCCAGACATCTTCTCCCAACTTCTGCTTCAAACAGGGCATCTTCACTTCTACCTGGTTTATGTATTAAGATTTTGTTAAGAATTAATTTGTTAAATTCTGGTTCCACAGACATACCCAAAAAAAAGTTTGAAAAATTCGAGCTTAATTCAGGCAAAATGATTTGGTCCATATCTCCTAGTCACTGCAAAACAAGGATCTCAGCCCAAGTCATCTGTGTCCCAGCACATGTGCACTTCCCCAGCCCCGATCTTCCAGACCTCCTACCTCTAATCTCATTGAATCCTCACAGAAACCAGGCAAAGTAAGTATGATTATCCTTCTTTTATGGAGGCAAAAACTGAAGTCCAGAACTTCATAGATTGGAATACCTATGTCTCCTGACTACAAACCCCGTGTTTTTTGCACCATATGCATCAAGCCTCAATGCAAAAGACTGTGTTGGGTTTTTTTTTTAATATGTGAGTCATGTTATTTCAACTTCCTATTTTAATTTAAACTGTCTTCTTTAGACATCACCTCGTCTCTTCTGAAATGTTCTTTGTCCTTTAGCTTTGAGTCCATTTCTTCTCTATTAAACTGACTGTGTATGTGCTACCCTTCCAAAATGACCTCTGCCCAGCACAGAAAGCCATCCAACAGGCCATTTGTTACACCCCATCTCTTTTCTTTTACAAAGGGGACAAAAGTCTGTCTTTGAGCCCCCTTTGGAAGTGTTTTCATGCTAATCCAAGAATTACTGTTGTGCTTGTTTTCTGGCTGGTGTAGTGTGAAGCCATTCATGAGGCCGCATGGACCTTGTCTAGTCACATTCCAGGCCATTCTTGGAACATTTTGGGGAAATGCATCATCGCTCTGCTGGTGGGAGACAAGTCTGTGTCCCTGCCTGAGGCTGGCAGCCAACGCATCCATGTCCTTGATTGCGCACGAAAACATCTCCTGCTATCTCTGACAGGCAGCTCACAGCACACTCACAGGGAGGAGGGAGAGCAGAATTAAATGCTCCAAAAAAACTGAGACTGAGAAGAAAACAACAACCTCCTGAATGTAGGGAAAGAAAGTGAGCTGAGTACTTTAGTCAAGGAAACACATGCTTTTCCCAAACAACCTGAGTTGTTATGGGTTAACAGGAATAGATCCAGAATGGGGATTGGGAGATATGAACACCAATTCTGATTCTGCCACTAACTACCTGTGTGACTTTCAACACATTCCTTTATTTTGTCTTATAGTATCAGTTATAAAATGGGGCTAAAATTTCAAACCCCATAAGATTCTGATAAGGCTGAAAGAAAATACAGTCCACTGATGCACTTGGTAAACAACAAAAACCAGACAAATAGCCATTGCTGCTGCTGCTGCTGCCATCTGGGCCTCAGTTCCTTCACCTCTAAAATGAAGATACTGGGATAAAACTATGTCTCCAAGGTCAACTGTTTATCAGGAACACCTCGGGAGCTTTGTATACATGTAGAGTAGGGGCCTCACTAAAATCTTGAGGGTTAGGACTCAAGGATGTATTTTTATTTTAATTTCCCAGATTATTTGGACACAGCTTGCCCAGGACTGGTTTTTAGGATCTCCTGGACTATCCACTGAAGATCACTGGCTCAGCATTTAGTGATTTTCAAAGAAGACACACTAGCTGGTATAAGCTGAGACTGCCTGTAATTTCACCATTAAAGATTTAGTATTTTCAGTTCCAAAATCTTATTTTCAAAAGTCCCCTATTAAAAGGTAAATATCCTTGATGGGGGCAACATCCCAATCTACCACAGCTTATTTCTTGACCCTTCTCAACTACACTAATGATTAGAGCACACTTACCACAGTGGAACACAAGAGAAGCCTGTGTATGTTTGAGGACAGGATTGTCTAGAACAATCTCTTTATTTTCAAATATGGTAACTGAGCCCCAGGGAGCTTATAAGTAGAGTGATCATATAATTTTCAGCCCAAACAGGATACTTTGAGAGTGAAAGGGGGATTATTGATAGCTACAGTAGATACAAACCAGGGCATACAGGGACATATGTTTGCCCTAGATAAAAGGACTTGTCTATGTGACAGAGAAAGTTAATATGGAAAAGAAAGAGATGAGGAATGTCAAAGAGTGGACTAGAACTTCAACCTCCAGACTTCTCCTTCTTCAACCAGTGTCTCAGCCTGTGTGATTCAAGTTCACTTCACTCTGGGTCCATATTCACCCATAAACAACCTAACAGTATATATCTTTCTCCTTTACTTCTTTTCTATCTCCATATTCTAGTTGGCCCATGTTGGAACTCAAACCCCATCACATCTGTGACACTCCATTGCTTCAGTGAATTCACTAACATGTTGAAGGTGCCTTTCCTTTGGATGAGCAAAGGCACCTGCTATGCAGAATCATCAGAAGCCCATGTAAATATCAGAGACTACACAGGGACCCTTAGAAATGTCCCCAACTGAAGACACATGTTCTTGAGGTTGTTTTGAGACCCTGACAGTCCTATAGTTAACTGTCCAGAAACCCTGTGTTTTACCCCTCTGATTCTCATTGTAGTGCCATAACTAAACCCAAGCTGCCAGTCTGTCAATGCTCACCAGGCAGCAGGAAAAATGTCTCTTCCCAATATCAGATTTTCTAATATTGCTTGTCTGACAAAAGTTATTTCATTCTGGCTTTATTTCCAAGAGATGACTTCTGGGTTGGTAATGAACCTCTTCCTATAACCTTATCCTCAGTCATATTAACAGGTAGCAAACACCAAGCTTGGGATTTAAAAAATAAAATAAAATAACCTGGTTTCCAGTCCCCTTTCATGCTTGAAAGGAAATTTGTAAATTGTCAACTTGACTTAATTTTTCCTCTGGACTCACACCTATTTGCTGTAATAAGAAATCTCCCCTGGGTATCACTCATCTACAGCACGTGGCAGGAAAAAAGGGGATTAGGATTGTATTTGTTGACATCTCGAAGCGGATTTTCTTTCCGCAAGTCTGCTATCAATTCTGTCTGCCAAAATAGCATTTTAATATGTTACCTGCCGGTCAAGTATGTTCTGTTAAGTTAACTTCTGCCGCTGCTGTGTTTTCTGATGCTGTTTGGCATTAATTTTTCCCATTGTTACCAAGCTTATTATTTTTAATACAAATGTGGATTATGCTATTTTGATCGTGTCTCTATTTCTGCAATGCATTGGTTTAAAAGAAAAAAGAAGAGGGTGCAGAGAGGGTAGAAAACTGGTTTTCTCTAGAGGGAAAGACTAGTTTAATGAGTTTTATTCTGTAGTTGGGAAGATGCTCTTAACCTCCTTGGCCCAGTAGGAAGTGATTTCTTGACACTGTGCATATTGCAAATGCATTTTTATCAGAGCTGCCTAAGGTGGGCACAGAGGGGATTTCTCCAGTATTTAACGAAGCCATCTATTTGCAACACAAAGTAACACTATGTTTACCCTTCCTCTTTGTCCTAGGTATGGTATTATTCCAGAGGCATTGCTTCTACCTTGCAACTGTCAGTGGCCAAGGGTACTTTACAGCGTGTTTGGGATCATAATTGGCAAAAATGTCTGCTCGGTAGTGAAGAAGGAAAGGTCAGATGTGACCTGGTGGGGGCCGTTCTCCAGTTTGCATGACACGGACATCAAAGTGCTTCGCGCATTCTCCAAAGTTCACAAACCCTTCTCTGCATTCCAGGGACACGGCTTTCCTCCCTGCCAGATAATTAGCAGCAGCAGCAGCCCAGCCGCCTTGTCGCTCGGCACTCAATGGTGCTCCTTTCCTCCGAGCTCATTTCCTTGGAAGGTGAGAGCCATTATCGTAAAGAGGGACATTGTAAATTCTGTTCCTTCTGCTACATCATGGCTCTGAGCAGAGAAATTTGTGTTTTCTGCCAGGGAGAAGAATAACATTTATTTAATGGATGCTGAGCAAAAGGAATTCACATTTCATGCTTCAGGGCTTAAGCCGATCCTAGATCAGAAGGGAACTTTTCCAGGCTCCAAACTATACAACTGTGTAAGTGCTTAGTGCTAACAACCCTTCTGTCCCATCTGGGGATGGTTTGAGGGGTACCATCTCAGGGGTACCTCCACAACCCCTCAGCTCCTGAATTTGTTCACACATCATGTTTTTTACCACTCTCCCACCAGCTTCCCCTAGAAATTTAAACCTAGTTATGCTTCTCACAGATGGCTCTGTTCCATGGAATTTCAGCTCTGCCCATTCAGCCTCCCAGACCCATCAAGAGAATCCTCAACAGTGTTATAGCTGTAATACATGAGTGTGTCCTCACTCAGAATCGGGAACAGCAGAAAACTGTGAGGACAGAGAGAGCCTGGGATAGGGGAAAGAGGACAGCTTTCAAGCTAGAAGGATTGATCCAGGTTCAAACCATCTTTGCACCCTAAATAGTTGGGTAATCATGAATTGCTTTATCTCATTGACAGTTTTCTCATCTATAAAAAAGAATAATAAATCTTACCCCACAGCACAGTTGCGGGGACCAAGTGAAGTCACATGTGAGATGTGAAGTCCGTAGAGGACAAAAGTTGGTCCATGTCTCCCTTCTCTCAGGAGATTACCATCTAGTCCTGTTCTAACACTAGCCAGCTAAGTAACTCCTGGCAAGTCATTCAAGTTCTCTGTGAGTTCATCTTCAAAATGAGGGAAAGAAAAATCTCTATCCTGCCTTCCCTGAAGGATTATTATACAGATTAAATGAAATATTCATTAAAACAGAAAATTTTACAATGCAAAAAACAAAAGTGTTTCCAAGAAATAAAGTGTTAATATTATGCTGATGCTACTGTTAATATCTTTAAATTCTAGAAATTGTGTTTTATAAACTATCATCCACAATTAACTAAGCCCATCTAAAAATACAATGATACCTTTTAATCACATGTAGATATAGTTCACAATGATGGGATGGTGGAAAAGTTGACATAATCTTGTGTCTTGAGAATAGGTTTGCTCTCAGATCTGGGATAGAAGAGTCTCAGTGGCTTAGTCTATAAGTAAAATGAATAAGTACTTGGAAATTTGAATGCATTATAATTAGGCAAAGGCCTTGAATGTAAACATGTGAAGCATGTTACAGATGCTCATTGAATGTCCGATTTCAAGTGTTTGTGGTGTTCTAGTCAGCTTTGACCATCCTCCTTGCCCCCATTGCTGGCCTCTGGGCCTTCTCTACCCTTCTCTCGTATACACTCTGCCCCACTTCAGTTCCCAGTGTCTCCTGAACTTGAGAAAGGTAATAACCAGGCATTTCCAGTTGTACACTCAATTCTTGCTAGGAGACTAGTTCCCAGTCTCCTAGCCAAGGTTCTGCTCCATGCCTTTAATTCTACTGAAGGTATTCCTCACCTGTCCATGCCTCTGCCCCATTTCTCAGTCTCTCTACAGTGAGCCTCTTTTTTTCCTCAGTCCATGTAACCACTGACAGCTTCAGAGAGTGCAAGACAAGGATCCAGCTGCCGGCAGATAATAAATCAGTCTCTGGGGCCCAGTTGCAAATTCGTGGATAACGGAGACTAATTAGCCCAACCTAAGTCACATGCTCACACTGATTAAACAACAGTAACAAAGGGGTGGATCACTGTTGACCAAAATTGGGGGAGTAGCAGGACATTATTAGCTGGATACCCCCAAGGTATCCACCACACATGGTAGCGTGGTCCCCAGCATTGACCTCTACCCCTGTCCTAGCCCCTTTAGGTGATATCTTCCACTGAGCCCTCCACAGCCTGCAAGATATCATCAGGCCATGCCAATGACTTTGCGGGCCCTAGAAGACAATCGCACACAGTGTCTGCCACTTGGTTCACTCTGGTACTTTATCTGCCTATACTGGGCAATGCTCCTACTTCTACTGTGTCTCCCTATCTCCACTAGAAGGTGTTGTCCCTCTGTTGAGTCCCTCCACATCCATTAGGCAACAGGCAGCTTCAGCCAGGTTCCATCACTCCTGCTGCAGTGCCCACCTTTGTTGTGCATTGTGGAAGTTCTAAGAAATACCTCCAACAAGACACTGCTGTTGCTCAGAAGTCATTGTCTCCTCAGCTGCCCTTCTATAGCCTGCACTTCCCGCCAAGTACCTATACTGGTACATGAACTATTTAAAGAGCCACAGTACTTGAGAGTGATATGGAGAAGGGAACTAGGAAGGGAAAGAATGCTTCCAGACTTCCACTCCATTCTTGTGTCAAAGTCTGTTAGTGTTGTATTAAATCCAGATTGCTCATGCCTTCTGTGTTACAGAGATTTAGGTGGAACTACTTTTTCTGTCATTTGTTAGTGACCCTCAGCATTACTCTAAACTCGAGGCTTTGCCAGTGGGTCAAGATCATCATGCCTGGTTCCTTCCTTCTTTTTTTATTTTTAATTATATTGAAGTATAGTTGATTTATAATGTTGTGTTAATTTCTGCTGTACAACAAAGTGACTCAGTTATACATGTATATATTCTTCTTCATATTCTTTTCTATTATGGTTTATCAGAGGATATTGAATATAGTTCCCTGTGTTATACAGTAGGACCTTGTTGTTTATCTATCTTATATATAATAGTTTACATCTGTTAATCCCAAACTCCCAATACTTCCCTCCCCCACCTCCCCTTCTTCCTTCTTTAACATGAGTTTTTTTCTCCTATGAGACCACTTAGCTTTCATGAAATTCCTTCTGGCATGGCCTCAGATCCCATTGTTTCCTAGGCATGGACATGTAAGAATCTCATCTTGAACTGGGATCTTGCCACAGTTGGAATTAAAAAGACATAACTGTGGACTAGTTGTGAAGCTAAAGTTTAATTAAAAAGGATTTTCCTCACCATAAGTTTATCAGAATCACTACCCTTGATGAATCTCATTATCCAGTCAACTAGGATTTTGTTTTTATCAGGAGCAGTCTCCTACAAAGAGGAAGTTGTCCCCAAACAACTTTGTTTTCTCTGTATTAAAACATTTTCTGTATTGAAATTGTATTACAATAGATCTGCCAGACATGGGAGTAGTTTGAAACTGGTTACGAAAAGCTGGTTCAATGACAGTTTCCAAGGCTAGGGAAGATGTTGGTGGTTGGGTAAGGCTGGAGCAAGGAAGGAAGGAGAGATTGGCTCAAGTTGGAGAGCCACAGTAAAATACTGTAAAATGCTGCTGAGGGCATCATCCTGAGCGCTTTCTCTCTGAGTCCCCTGGAAGAACTGACAACTGCCCGGCCTTTACAAAATGAAATTGACATTTGCAGGCTATGGTTCAACAGAAACTGAGAAGGGAGGGGTGGGTGATGCTGCAGGCAAAGCCAGAACCCAGTTCCCTGGATCCAGGGCAGCAGGCCGATAACTCTGCTGTGAGTGATGGGTCAATATCCAGCTCCAAATCAAAAGCTGAAGTCTTCTTGAGTCAGCAGAGCTGAAGCCTCCTTCAGGGGGTAAGAATATAACACTGGCCCTTCTCACAGATCTGGAGTTGCCTGTAGCCTTTAATCTAAGGAAACCACAGGCAAAGCAAACTTGGCATATAACTTTTCCTACATTAATTAGCACCCTTAAATTTAAAGGAAGAAAAATAATAATACTCTTGGGAGAGCAGCTAGAGCTCAAACTCAACTCATTTGGATTCAGAGCACAAAGACTCTTGGGGAGGGGATGATGGGGCGGAGAACAGAGCACAGGCTGGAGCAGAAGAGATTATTTTCAGGTCAACTGAACAGTGGCTCTTAGAAGCTGGCCATTGTTTGAACTGTGCTTCGTGATATTGATTACAAACCACCCTTAACAATTCTTCACCCTTCTGGTCAGGCTTCACCTGTCCTATTGGAAATGGGATGTGATGCGTCCTAGAGCTGTGCTAAATGTGTTTTTTTCCTAGAAGCCGTGAACCTGTTGGGTGGACATGATTTTAAAATGTATTCTTAATAAGTTATTGTCTCATAAAGGAAAATTAGCTAAATATTTTTATTCCCACTGATCAGAAATCAAAAACAAATCAGTGACTGAAAAAAAAATTACAGAACATATGTACTGTTTATTATTTATGTGATGAGAAAGATATAAAGTTCTTTTTTAAAAATGAACCGAGGATACACACATCAAACTCACCATAGTGATTCCATGTGGTGAGGAGGACAGAACTGAAAATGGTGGACAAAGAAGACAGTAAGCTTTAACTTATCATTCTAGTTTTTCTTTTTGAAAAGAATAATTAAAATTCATAAATCATTTGTATAATGATTTATAGAAAAAAAAATTAATCAGTGTAGCCTTTTGCATTTCTGTTAAATTCCCAAAATTAAGACAAGGACTTGGCATTAGGTGGTTATTGTTTCTATATGAAGATGACATTTTAAGAACTGTTCTTGGACAAAGGATACTGGACTCCTGACTCTGAGATCACTATCTAAATTCTTCCTGTTTCAGTGTGGACACAGGTGTGAGACTTTCTTCCCTGAGTCAGGCAGAGAGGCAGTAGGAGTCAGGCTTTTTGGAGCAAACCATCTCCACTTCTTCATGTCCCCTTGGCCAAGAAGGGCATTGGCTTAAATCCATCCACAAGGCTCTATCTTCTTTTATTTATTTATTTTTTTTTTGGTTTACCATTACTGCACATGTAGCACATTTTAAAACAGTAATTTAAAATATTTTTGAATGTTGTAAAAATTCAAGAATGAAAGCAATTTAAAACTATATTTCATTCTCTAGTTACACAAGTACATTTGCATCTATTATATTATTTAATTATCATAATACAGTTTGGAAACTGCAAGTATTGGCATTATTTTACCATTTTGCAAATGAGGAAACTGAGATCAAATAACTTCTAAATCATACCAATAGTAGTAAGAGTTCAAGATTTGTAAGAGTCCAACCGTAACTAGAGTTCAAGTCTTTCAATTCTTAGTAGTCCATCCATTTATTAATTCAACAAAAATTTATTAAGGCTCCTAGTATATAGATGGTAGATGTTATATAGATGGTAGAACCCAAGAGCTGGCAGAAACTTCAGGGAACATTCTCAGTGCCTGTGTTATCCTAGGAACTGTTCTAAGCT
This sequence comes from Balaenoptera musculus, assembly GCF_009873245.2. Classification (NCBI taxonomy): domain Eukaryota; kingdom Metazoa; phylum Chordata; class Mammalia; order Artiodactyla; family Balaenopteridae; genus Balaenoptera; species Balaenoptera musculus. The sequence continues at coordinate 57,773,036 of NC_045798.1, forward strand.
TTTGTTTCATTTCCACTTAGAGCCTGTTACATAACATTGAGAACATAATCAGACAAGACCTTTTGGTTAGGAAAAAAAAAAAAAGAACACTTAATTGTCATCTCTCAATTGGTTTTTATTGAGGTCCTATTATATGCACAATATTTTGGATGATATTATAAATAAACAAAGTAAAGCACACAGACCCCTTCCTTTTCCCCAATGTGAATTGCACTTTACAGTTTGTATGCTATCTCATTTCAAACTTTATAGTCCAGCATGGCAGCTATATGCTTGAGCTCTGAGCCAGACAGTCTAAATTTAAATCCTGACTCTAATACTTTCCAGCTGTGTGACCTCAAGCAATTTGCTTAATCTCTCCAAGTCTCAATTTCCTCATTTGTATGACAATGATAATAGGGTTCTTGGGAAGATTAAAAGAGATAATTCATGTAAACAACTTAGCACAGTGTCTGGCACAGCGTTAAGCCTTCAGTAAATATTAGCTATCCCTATTATCATCTTTACAACCACCCTGCAAGGTAGGTAAAACACATTATTTATACATTACAGAGAAGACTGAAGCTGAGAGAAATTATGTTAGTTGCAAAAGGTGACTACAGGCATTCTCCCTCCAGTCCCAGTGTTAACCCCATTTCACACTGAGGTGAGGAAAAATACAAATGTGGAGGACAATTGCTTTAATCAATATCTGATCTGCAACTTACCAACAGATGAACACATACTTGGTATTATGAAGTTCTGTCCAATTAAACTTATTTTCCTTAATCTATGACAATTCTCTGTATTTTAATCTCATGCAAAGAGTTATTGTTGGATTTTTGACACCACACTGTGCTTTCAGACTGAACTAAATAATACAAAACACATATTTAAATGTTATTCATTAATGAGTCCAGAGAAATAATGAAGGAGGCAAAATTTATTTCTAGTCCCACACCTAGTTCTTAAACTTCAGTAAGCATCAGAATCACACAAATTGTTGGGCCGATTTCATAGTTTCTGATTCAATAGGCCTAAAATGAATCCCAAGAATTTGTATTTCTGACATATTCCCAGGTGATGCTGCTGGGACCACACTTTGAGGACTGCTCAATATCAGTGTTCCCTAAAACATAGTCCCCAGATAATCTATATCCGATCATTTTAGGCAATTATTAAATGCAGCTTCCTAAGTCCCACTCCAGACATGCTGAAGTCTCTTTGGATGGGTCCTAGGAATATGCATTGTCACAAGTTTCCCAGGTGAATTTTAAGCCTGTAAAAATTTGAAAACCACTAATTGAAATTCTGAGTTTTTCCATGACCTAAATCTTATTATTGTATGCCCAGGACCTAATAGAGTGTTTGGTTTATAGTAGCTGCTAAAAAAAGTTTTTATTTAGATAAATCCCCCTTTGTGCGTCCTGTTCCACAGTCCCCTCCCCACACCCCCCTTCCCCAAATAACAGCTCTATTCTCTGAATTCCCACCTTACTGCCACAGCCACTCACTCAACATTTACAATTTGTTGCCTTAGAACAGCTTTTTTTATTGTCTTTTTAAGTACTTCCGCAAACTCTTATTAAACCTTGTGCAAATCCCCCCTTTTTAAATGGAATTATAATCTCCCTGAAGAGAGTGACGAGATCCCTCATCTTGCTTCTTCCACCCATAGAACCTCAATCCCAGTCAAGACATTGTCACTTCACCCCAAAATAAAACACTCAACTTGGGGCTTCCCTGGTGGTGCAGTGGTTGAGAATCTGCCTGCCAATGCAGGGGACACGGGTTCGAGCCCTGGTCTGGGAAGATCCCACATGCCGCGGAGCAACTAGGCCCGTGAGCCACAATTACTGAGCCTGCGCGTCTGGAGCCTGTGCTCCCCAACAAGAGAGGCCGCGACAGTGAAAGGCCCGCGCACCGCGATGAAGAGTGGTCCCCGCTTGCCGCAACTAGAGAAAGCCCTCGCACAGAAATGAAGACCTAACACAGCCATAAATAAAATAAATAAATAATTAAAATACTCAATTTGTTTTTAATTTTGTTTCATTGAATTAGAAACCTGTTTTTATTTAGTCAACAGTTTAATCCAGCACCTACTTGGTACCAGACACTTAGCAAGATACTAGGCTCTCAATTAACATATATAAAAATAATAAGAGAATGAATACTTAGCAAATATTAATCTTCTCTCTTTTCTTGTCTCCCCATCACAACACACACACACACACACACACACACACACACACAGATACACACACACACACTTCTAGGAGGCTGACAGTATGCACTAGAAGCTGAAAAGGAGAAAAGATCTGAAAACAAAGTGATTTTTCAGGAAAGTCCAGGGAGCTTATCTCAATAAATATCTGTGCAATTCCATCCCCACCTCACCCCGGAGAAAGAAGAAGCCACTCTCTTTGCCCCTTCAATCTGATGACAGACACTTTCATATTCCCTGCATTCAATCCATGCTTTATCATATCACACTACATTGTTTTTTCACTGTATGGCATGGAAATGCTATAATCATTTTTATGGAAGCCTCTCCCAGAATCAAGTAGCTGTAGACAAGACTGGGTGGCAGCACAACTTAGACATTTACAGATGTGGATCTAGCTGTGCAGGAGAAAAAGGCAATTTAAAGGGACATTGTGAGATTTGAGAAGCCTAAATATTTCATCTTTAGTTTGGTAATTAGCAGCTTGAAAAACACTTGATTAGAAATATTTTCATAAATGTTTTAAAAAAATAGAATTTTTTAATCATATGAATTTTTCCTCAAATAATAAAGCCAGGGAGCGCTAAAGGGCAAATAATAATTGCCTTCACATAAATATAAGATTTTGCTGGAAGAGACCTTAAATATCAGCAATCCAACACCCTCTTAGGAGGAAGCTGAAGCAAGATTTTGTTACTTGCTGATCAGGTAAAATGTTAATGGCAGAGACCCTTAGAAACCTTAAAGAGATAGTGTGCAACTGAGAACATGGGCAAAACCCTGATCCAGTGTCACACAGAACCCTCTCAGACTTGCAACCCTGTGTCCTCCTACTCCTCACTGCACCTTTGGAGAGAGGCTCTCCCCAGATGCCAAACAACATAGGAAAAAAGCAGTCTATCTTCATAAAGGATTTCAATTAGATATAAAAACCCCATTTCCCATGGTAAACTTGGCTACAAGGAACCTCTCTTCCCACATTCTCCTATTTTTCTTTAAAAGGCATGAATGATGGCAATGCTACATTTGTACTTGAGCAGATGCCTGTGACGTGCAATTTATAAGAACTAAAAAAGTACTTTTGTGCCTTGAAACCTCCTTGTCATTTGCCTATCGTGATGTCTAAAGTTCTCACCATCAGAAAATTGTTCCAAAACCCAGGGCCTCTTCCTGCCACACAGGTCCCAGGCCTAAACCCCACCCCCACCAAAGCCTCTTCCAGCTGCGCAGATCCCAGACCTAAATCCCACCCCCACCAAAGGCTCTGAGGTCCTGGCAGCCCAAGTGCTGCCCTTGACAGGGCCTCCGCTGGCCACGTGAGTCCAGGTGGGCCAAGTGCCACCCCCCTCCAAGTCCTCCTCTGGTTGCACCAGCCCCTGTAGTCACACCTGTGGACGTCTGTGCCCCAGCTGGCCTGCATGGGCACCTGTGCTTCAGGCAGGCCAGCTTCAGGAGCAGTTGCAGTAACACGAAAACACACAGAAGTGGGGCTGACACAGCAGGTCCAGAGACCTACCTAGAGGTCTTGGAAGGCTTCCTGGGGAGGTGGGGATTGGCTGTAGCTCACAGTGGAGGCAAGGACACTGATAATTGGGGCACCAGGGAAGTTTTCATTTTTTTAATTTTTTACTTTTTTCTTTTTTTCTTTTTTATTCCTATCTTTTAATTTTATTTTTAAAAATTTTGTATTTTTATTTTCTTTTTTATTTTTTTGCTGCTGTGGTTCTGTCTTGTTTTGTTGTTGTTTCATTTTTATTGTTCTGATATATTTTTTATTTTTGTAATTTTATTTTATTTTTTATTCTTTGTTATTGTTCTGCTCTTTGTTGTTTGTTGTCTTTTTTTTTTTTTTTTTTGCCACACCACGTGGCTTGCAGAGTCTTGGTTCTGAGGCTGGGGGTCAGGCCTGAGCTCCTGTGTGGCAGCACCAAGTCCAAGCCACTTGACTAACAGAGAATTTCAGGCCCCAGGGAATATTAATCATTGTGAGCTCTCCTGGAGGTCCTCATCTCGGCACCAAGACATGGCTCCACCCAACTGCCTGCAAATTCCAGTGCTAGACGCCTCAGGCCAAACAATCAGCAAGACAGGAACACAGCCCCACCCACCAAGAAAATGAGAAGACAAAAAAATATGTTACAGACGAAGGAGCAAGGTAAAAACTTAGAAGACCATAAAAACGAAGAGGAAATAGGCAACCTACCTGAAAAAGAATTCAAAGTAATGACAGTAAAGATGATCCAAAATCTCACAAATAGAATGGAATCATGGATTAAGAAAATACAAGAAATGTTTAAAATGGACCTAGAAGAACTAAAGAAAAAATGAACAGAGATGAAAAATACAATAACTGAAATGAAAAATACAACAAAAGAAATCAATAGAAGAATAACTGAGGCAGAAAATTGAATGAATGATCTGGAAGATAGGATGGTAGAAATAACTGCCAAGGAGCAGAATAAATAAAAAAAGAATGAAAAGAAATGGAGACATACTACTGGGCATATACACAGAGAAAACCATAATTAAAAAGACACATGCACCCCAAAGTTCATTGCAGCACTATTTACAATAGCCAGGTCAAGGAAGCAAATTAAATGCCCGTCAACAGATGAATGGATAAAAAAGATATCATACATATACACATTGGAATATTACTCAGCCATTAAAAAGAATGAAATTGGGTCATTTGTAGACACGTGGATGGACATAGAGACTGTCATACAGAGTGAAGGAAGTCAGAAAGAGAAAAACAAATATCATATATTAACACATATATGTGGAATCCAGAAAAACGGTACAGATGAACCAGTTTGCAACGCAGAAATACAGACACAGATGTAGAGAACAAACATATGGACATCAAGGGGGGAAAGTTGAGGGAGGAGGGATGAAGTGGGAGATTGGGATTGACATATATACACAAATATGTATAAAATAGGTAACTAATAAGAACCTGCTGTAAAAAAAAATTAAATTAAATTATATTTAAAATAAAAAAAGAAATGAAGACAGTCTCAGAGACTTCTGGGGCAACATTAAACACACAAACATTCGAACTTTAGGGGTCCCAGAAGAAGAAGAGAAAAAGAAAAGGTCTGAGAAAATATTTGAAGAGATTATAGTTGAAAACTTCCCTAACATGGGAAAGGAAATAGTCAATCAAGTCCAGGAAGCACAGATAGTCCCATAGAGGATAAATCCAAGGAGAAACACGCCAAGACACATATAAATCAAACTATCAAAAATTAGATACAAAAAAAACATATTAAAAGCAACAAGGGAAAACCAACAAATAACATACAAGGGAATCCCCATAAGATTAACAGCTGATCTTTCAGAAGAAACTCTGCAAGCCAGAAGGAGTGGCAGGGCATATTTAAAGTGATAACAGTGAAAAACCTGCAACCAAGATGACGCTACCTAGCAAGGATCTCATTCAGATTCGACAGAAAAATTAAAACCTTTACAGACAAGCAAAAGTTAAGAGAATTCAGCACCACCAAAACAGCTTTGCATCAAATTCTAAAGGAAATTCTCTAGGCAGGAAAAACCAGAGAAGGAAAAGACCTACAAAAACAAACCCAAAACAATTAAGAAAATGGTAATAGGAACATACATATCGATAATTAACTTAAATGTAAATGGATTAAATGCTCCAACCAAAAGACACAAACTGGCTGAATGGATATAAAAACAAGACCAGCATGCATACTGTCTACAAGAGACCCATTTCAGACCTGGGGACATATACAGACTGAAAGTGAGGGGATGGAAAAATATATTCCATGCAAATGGAAATCAAAAGAAAGCTGATGTAGCAATACACATATCAGATAAAATAGACTTTAAAATAAAGACTATTACAAGAGACAAAGAAGAACACTATATAATGATCAAGAGAGCAAACCAAAAAGAAGATAAAACAATTGTAAATATATATGCACCCAACATAGGTGCACCACAATACATACGGCACATGCTAACAGCCATAAACGGGGAAATCAACAGTAACACAATAATAGTAGGGGACTTTAAAACCCCACTTTCACCAATGGACAGATCATCCAAAATGAAAATAAATAAGGAAACACAAGCTTTAAATGACACATTAAGCCAGATAGACTTAATTGATATTTATGGGACATTCCATCCAAAAACTACAGAATACACTTTCATCTCAAGTGCTCATGGAACATTCTCCAGGATAGATCATATCTTGGGTCACAAATCAAGCCTTGGTAAACTTAACAAATTGAATCGTATCAAGTATCTTTTCTGACCACAATGCTATGAGACTAAACATCAAAGACAGGAAAAAAAAAAAAAACTGTAGAAACCACAAACACAGGGAGGCTAAACAATATGTTACTAGATAACCAAGAGATCATTGAAGAAATCAAAGAGGAAATCAAAAAATACCTAGAAAAAAATGACAATGAAAACATGATGACCCAAACTTATGGGATGCAGAAAAAGCAGTTCTAAGATAGAAGTTTTTATAAATATAATCCTACCTCAAAACACAAGAAAAACCTCAAATAAGCAACCTAACATTACACCTAAAGCAATTAGAGAAAGAACAAAAAAGCCCAAAGTTAGCAGAAGAGCTCTTAAAGATCAGATCAGAAATAAATGAAAAAGAAATGAAGAAAACAATAGCAAAGATCAATAAAACTAAAAGCTGGTTCATTGAGAAGATAAACAAAATTGATAAACCATTAGCCAGAATCATCAAGAAAAAAAGGGAGAAAACTGAAATCAACAGATTTAGAAGTGAAAAAGAAGTAACAACTGACACTGCAGAAATACAAAGCATCAGGAGACATTACTACAAGCACTAAATGTCAATAAAATGGACAAAATGGAAGAAATGGACAAATTCTTAGAAAGGTACAAGTTTCCAAGACTGAACCAGGAAAAAGTAGAAAATATGAACAGACCAATCACAAGCACTGAAATTGAAACTGTGATTACAAATCTTCACATGACCAGATGGCTTCACTGGTGAATTCTATCAATCATTTAGAGAAGAGCTAACACCCATCCTTCTCAAATTCTTCCAAAAAATTGCAGTGTGAGGAACACTCCCAAACTCATTCTATGAGGCCACCATCACCCTGATACCAAAACCAGACAAAGATACTACAAAAAAAGAAAATTACAGGCCAATATCACTGATGAACATAGATGCAAAAATCCTTAACAAAATACTAGCACATGGAATCCAACAGCACATTAAAAGGATTATACACCATGATCAAGTGGGGTTTATCTCAGGAATGCAAGGATTCTTCAATATATGCAAAACAGTCAATGTGATACACCATATTAACAAATTGAAGGAGAAAAACCATATGATCATCTCAATAGATGCAGAAAAAGCTTTTGAAAAAATTCAACACCCATTTAGGATAAAAACTCTCCAGAAAGTAGGGATAGAGGGAACTTACCTCAACATGATAAAGACCATATATGACAAACCCACAGCCAACATCATTCTCAATGGTGAAAAACTGAAACCATTTCCAATAAGATCAGGAACAAGACAAGGTTGCCCACTCTCACCACTATTATTCAACATAGTTTTGGAAGATGTAGCCACAGAAATCAGAGCAGAAAAAGAAATAAAAGGAATCCAAATCAGAAAAGAAGAAGTAAAGCTGTCCCTGTTTGCAGATGACATAATACTATACATAGAGAATCCTAAAGATGTTACCAGAAAACTACTAGAGCTAATCACTGAATTTGGTAAAGTAGCAAGATACAAAATTAATGCACAGAAATCTCTTGCATTCCTATACACTAAAGGTGAAAAATCTGAAAGAGAAAATATGGAAACACTCCCATTTACCACTGCAACAAAAAGAATAAAATGCCTAGGAATCAACCTACCTAAGGAGACAGAAGACCTGTATGCAGAAAACTGTAAGACACTGATGAAAGAAATTAAAGATGATACAAACAGATGGAGAGATATACCATGTTCCTGGATTGGAAGAATCAACATTGAGAAAGTGACTATACTATCCAAAGCAATCTACAGATTCAATGCAATCCCTAACAAACTACCAATGGCATTTTTCACAGAACTAGAACAAAAAAGTTCACAATTTGTATGGAAACACAAAAGACCCTGAATAGCCAAAGCAATCATGAGAAAGAAAACACGAGCTGGAGGAATCAGGCTCCCTGACTTCAGACTATACTTCAAAGCTAGAGTAATCAAGACAGTATGGTACTGGCACTAAACTAGAAATATAAATCAATGGAATAGGATAGAAAGCCCAGAGATAAACCCACGCCCATATGGTCACTTTATCTTTGATAAAGGAGGCAAGAATATACAATGGAGAAAAGACAGCCTCTTCAATAAGTGGTGTTGGGAAAACTGGACAGCTACATGTAAAAGAATGAAATTAGAACAATTCCTAATACCATACACAAAAATAAACTCAAAATGGATTAAAGACCTAAATGTAAGGGCAGACACTATAAAACTCTTAGAGGAAAACAAAGGCAGACCACTCTATGACATAATTCACAGCAAGATCCTTTTTGACCCACCTCCTAGAGAAATGAAAATAAGGACAGAATAAACAAGTGGGACCTAAGAAACTTAAAAGCTTTTGCACAGCAAGGGAAACCATAAACAAGATGAAAAGACAACCCTCAGAATGGGAGAAAATATTTGCTAATGAAGCAACTGACAAAGGATTAATCTCCAAACTATACAAGCAGCTCATGCAGCTCAATATCAAAAAAAACAAATAACCTATTCCAAAAATGGGTGGAAAACCTAAATAGACATTTCTCCAAGGAAGAAGACATACAGATGGCCAAGAGGCCCATGAAAAATGCTCAACATCACTAATTATTAGGGCAATGCATATCAAAACTACAGTGAGGTATGACCTCACACCAGTCAGAATGACCATCATGAAAAAATCTACACACAGTAAATGCTGGAGAGGGTGTGGAGAAAAGGGAAACCGTCTTGCACTGTTGGTGGTATGTAAATTCATACAGCCACTATGGAGAACAGTATGGAGGTTCCTTAAAAAACGAAAAATAGAATTACCATATGACCCAGCAATCCCAATACTGGGCATATACCCAGATAAAACCATAATTCAAAAAGACACATTCACCCCAATATTCACAGCAGCACTATTTACAATAGCCAGGACATTGAAGCAACCTAAATGTCCATTGACAGATTTATGGGTAGAGAAGATGTGGTACATATATACAATGGAATAGTACTCAGCCATTAAAAGGAACAAAACTGGGAGATTTGTAGTGATGTGGATGGACCTAGAGACTGTCATGCAGAGTGAAGTAAGTCAGAAAGAGAAAAATAAATATCGCATATTAACACATATATGTGGAATCTAGAAAAATGGTATAGATGAACCTATTTGCAAAGCAAAGACAGAAACACAGACGTAGAGAACAAATGTATGAACACCAAAGGGGGAGGGGGGTGGGATTAAATGGGAGATTGATATTGATATATATATACACTACTATGTATAAAATATATAACTAATGAGAACCTGCTGTATAGCACAGGGAACTCTACTCAGTGCTCTGTGGTGACCTAAATGGGAAGGAAATCCAAAAAAGAAGGGATATTTGTGTACAAATAGCTGATTCACTTCGCTGTACAGCAGAAACTAACACAACATTGTAATGCAACTATAGCCCCCCGCACCAAAAAAAAATAAAGGAAAAGAAAGCTGTTCCAAAACCACTAAAATTAAAAGCATTTTCTCTTCAGAAAACTCCAGTATAATACTGCTAGTTCTAGGAAGGCTAACACATGAATCAAATAGTAGTCATTAAGCACTGGCAAAGCAGGACCCTAAGGAAATGGGACATATTGCCCATACTGGGAAAAGTAGAGTCTGAATCCATGAGTGCTGCCTAGGGAGACAAACATAGAGGTGGCATAAATATGGGTCCTAACAAAGCCAGGTTACAACTTGAGGAGAGCTAGTAGCTGAGTTACTGAGGGAAAGAAAAAAATAAAAGAAGAAAACCCAAAATGAGCCACCTTACTTCATAATTTGGACTGTGGTGAACTTTGGATGACCCCCATGAAAAGCATAGGCTAACACAAGCTTAATGATTCATTAAGCAAGTATTGATTTCATACTTCCTCTGTGTTACATTCTGTGAAGGAATACAGAAGGGAACCTAAGGTATGTGTTTCTTTCCTTAGGGATAGCAAATGAGTAAAAAGACAGAAAGCTAACAACAAAAGAAATGCAATGGCTACAGTTTAGAAGTATGGCCCACCAGCTGTGGACAAAGAATGTTGCCACTTCAGTAAATAACAAATGTTGTGGCCATCAAGCCATCAGCCACTGCAGCTACCCTAGATTATGTGCCCTGTGGATATTTCAAGATGGAGAAAAACAGGATACTGACCCTAGATATACAGTTAGGGTGCATATCAAAGGAATAATTTCTATGAGCCCAGACTCTTGCATCTTGCCATATGTAGAAAAGCACTAAAATCATTAACTTGGGCTTCCCTGGTGGTGCTAGTGGTTGAGAATCTGCCTGTCAATGCAGGGGATACGGGTTCGAGCCCTGGTCTGGGAAGATCCCACATGCTGCGGAGCAACTGGGCCCGTGAGCCACAGTTACTGAGCCTGCGCGTCTGGAGCCTGTGCTCCGCAATAAGAGAGGCCACGATAGTGAGAGGCCCGCGCACCGCGATGAAGAGTGGCCCCCGCTTGCCGCAACTAGAGAAAGCCCTCGCACAGAAACGAAGGCCCAACACAGCCATAATAAAATAAATTTAAAAAAAAAAAAAAAAGAATGAATGAAGAAAATATTAAAAAAAAATAAAAAAAATAAAAAAAAAAAATAAAATAAAATCATTAACTTGAGATGTCTGGTTTTTGTGATTAGCAGATGTTCAACTACATGTTTGTTTTTCAGCAAAAACTTCTATATAACCTGACTCTTCCCTTACCTCTTTGGAACAGATCCTCAGAGCTATCTGAGACTCTGTCTCCTGGGCTATAGTCCTCAGTAAGGTCCCCAAATAAAACATAACTCTCAACATTTAGTGAGTTATATATTTTTTTTCAGTCAATATAACATTCATTGAACCTTAATTCATTGAACCTAAGGCTGTGAATTAGGTATGTGGGAGTTCTTGATGCCCTCATAGCTTAATAGAGAAGATAGCCTTGGTATACAAATAGCCCTAGTAGGATGGGACATGAAGTCCAGGCAGGAGATATAGGGAAAACCTAAGCCATAATTGTGTGTGTTTGTGGGAGAGAGGAGGATGTTACTTCTACTGCAGAAAGTCTTCATTGTAGATGTGTCACTAAACCTAAACCTGAACTTGAAGGAAAGGTAGACCTCAGTAGTTGAAGATCAGGGATGGAGCTTTAAAGAAGGCCATGGCAGCAGATATACAATATATGTTTTCAGGACTGTGAGCAGTCCTGTTAACTGGGATGAAGAAAACAATTGAGAATTTAGGTGGGTCTTATATGGCCTTGGAGACCTTGTCCTTTTTCTACTTTTTAGGCATCGAGGGAACCTTGAAGGGCTCTTAAAGCCTAAGCATATTTCTCTAAAGTAGTAGAGTGAATTAGACCCAACTTCAAGGCTTGGGTTCCTCATTTAATGTGTAAACGACTCAGACAAATCATGTAACCTCCCTTAGCTTGTTTCCTCATCTGTAAAATGGAGAAATTTTTACTACTGGCTTTGTAGGGTTATGAGAGCCAAATAAGATAAGGTTAAAAAAAAATCCTAGACAGAGTTACACAAATATTCATTATCACCATTATTATGGAAGTGTGCCCAGCATGCCTGGTGGAAGCCAGCACCGGGGCAGGACACTAGTCTGTCCTGAAAAGACCTCGTATTCTGGGAAAGTAAATATCTATCTAAAATTGGAAATCTAGAGCTATTACGTGTGTGAGGTCCATCTGGTTTCTGGTTAGTCACAGTCACCCTGACCATCTAGAAGTGTTTAGATGGACAAAATGCTACAAGTGCTTTCATAAAGAACAACCAATAGAAATATTTTTCTCTACTTCTGATTGGCTAGTACTCCTTTGTATGTCATAATGCTAATAGGATTAAGTCTTTCAATACAACCAGTGTATTTTCTAATTACAGCATAAATACAATGCACAGTGTATTATATTTTCCTTTACATGTTCTTCAAAGACCTCAAATGCATCTCTGAAGAGTCTGGGGAAATCTTAAGATGGTCAATGAACACTTCTGGGTGAGTGAAAAATAGATTGAGTGGTAATAACTGTGGAGATTTTTAACTTATTATAAAGATATTCCAAAGGATCTAGATAACAATACGTTCTCTTTTGATGTAAATGTCTCCTGTTGCTTTAATTAGCCCCATCCCTACTCTTCCTAATGAGTACCATTATCTGCAGACTTCCCATACATTTTTAGAACAAATGAAAGGCCAGGGTGTAATCAGGCTTTGGGGGCAGTCACACAGGGTACCACATTCAGAAAGGTCCCATACATAATTTAAAGTTCTAAATAGTAGTAATATTTTCTTTGAACTTGTGTTTTATAAGCAAGTCTGATGGGACAATGGAGCGTAAGTGTGAGCAGAGGAGAATAAACAAAGGAAAAGAAAAAGTTTCACAATTTAATACCTTTCAGTGGTGTATTTTGGCCTGAATTGACCAATGGCTGTATTTGCAGAACAGCTCTTTCGATAGGATTCAAGACCACCAGGCTGACCTTGCAAGTATTGTTTCCTCATCTCCCACTGGACCTTGTTCTTAAGGCCCTGCTATGCCTCCAGCCTCTTCCACTGGAGCCATGATAATTTGATACTCTGTGACCCAGACTGTATCTTCTTTTGACCACAAAGCTATGCTACACTTTCAGAACTATATTAGGGTGGTGATATGTATTAGCTTTGTATTAGCTTTTTGAATTGTAAGAATGGTGTTAATTTTCTGTTTTAATCTATGATGAAGAAATATTCCCTATCAAAATCATTCCAGCCATGTTTTCCAAAGTAATTCCTGAAAATAAAAGCCAAAGACATATTAAACAACTTAGAAATTCAAAGTAAAAACAGTGAGTTAAGATTAAAATTCTGAAATGTCAGATTAGCTTCCGTTTTGGCAGGTTCTTATCTAATTCCCTTCATAGGACTAAATTTGGATTTCTTTTTCATTTTTAGTACTTCCAACACATTCTGATTTGTTTTAAATGGGTGCAGGACACACAGACACACACACACCTATCTGTGCATTTGTTAAATTTGCAGTCTGTAGTTATTGATGTTCTATTTAGAAGCAAGTCAGACAATATATAAAAACTGTACGAAAAAGTTTCTTTGCATAACAAAAGAGCTAATGCATCAAGTTACGTTTGTTAATGGCATTCAATTAACATAATTATTGTTAGTTGATTAAAATTAACTGTGAATAACCATTTAACATTTAGCACTTACAAATGTTCCCTGATTTATTAAAATCGTGGGAGCTAAGGAGTCTGGGGAGAAATTAGAAATATTTAGCTTTTTTAATGAATATTTTAGGCACAATGTGAACTATTTCTTCCTAGTAAATATACATTTGTAAATCAAGCTTCATGTTTTAACCCCTCGTGAAGAATTTGCAGACCTCCTGTTTTAAAGGCACTTGAGAAATAAATATCTGCCAGGGAGAGAAATCCCATCAGTTTTCTTGCTGTTCCTATAAAGATGGTAGAACCATACTGTGAAATTTGCTGTTCTTCAATTGCTCCATTCTGCACATGCCCCAAGGAATCTCAGAATTGTAGAAACTAGAGATGTAGTAGACTAAATAGGTCATCTATTCTAATAGAAAATTTACCAGAGTTATACAAGACTCTTTTGAATTTACAATACAACTTACTTCCAAGGGGGTCCAAATGCTGAACTGAAAATTGGCTTTTATTTTCCAGCCACCCTAGTGTCCTATATTATGTTCTACTATTAATCATGTGTTTCTCTTGTGAAGATAATACACCAGCAGAACGTGCACATGGAATTGTTTTTCCAACAAAAGGATTAGACTTGCAGTGATCCGTTTCCAGGCTCTCATCTGCACCCCCATCCCAAACCCCAACCCAATGACTGTATTCTCAAGACAGTTATCTGAGGTCTCAGGAGTATTCCATGGCCTCAGAAAAATAAATGTACAGGTAAATGACCTATGTATGCACAATATTCAACAGTTTGGTGTCTTTTAAAACAGACCCTAACCAATCAAAATAACCAGCTGCAGACATATTACATAATTACTCCAAAATAATTTCAACATATTTTTGAACACCAAGTGTGTGTAAAGAATAGTCAGGGAAACAAAGAAATTTGAGACACAGTCTCAAGCTTTAAAGTTTGCATTCTTGGGTGGAGGAAAAACCATTAAATACATGAGAACTTCATGTGGATGTCCATTGTTTTGTCTGCCTTCCTTCATTCTTCTGTTCCTACAGGGAATATTCTCTCTGTGGTTCAGATGGAACTGACCCCACAGTAACTCATACCTGTTGCCACAGCAACTGGTGCAGAAATGATCAGCAATCTAAGTTGGCAAATCAGGGTCATCCCAGGAATTTCATGCTAGAGGTCTCTAGGAAAATTTCCCTCCATCACCAAAAGTCCTAAACTTCCTAAACTGGGAGATGCAGGGTGAGAGGCTGCCAATGGCAACTTAACAATGGGGAGCCCGTCTGAGAAAGAAGCAGGGGTGAGAGAAGCCAAGAAACTGTGAGTCTTAACAATATCTTCTAAATTCAGCTGCTCCTGAGTCTACATCCAAATTTTTAATTTCTCTGTTCTGTGAACTCCCACAAAAGATCTCCTTCCTCTAGTTAAGATAGTTTGAGTTGGATTTCTAACACTTATAACTGAGAAAGATCTAACTAATATGTAGAGACACCTGCCAAGTGAGATAACAAGAGTTATGGGAGTTCAGGGTAGAAGTTCAAGGGAAGATTTTCTAGAGAAGATGGAGTTTGAGCTATGCTTTTAAGAATTTGGGAAGATAGACAGGAGAAAAGAGGCACTGCAAGTGAGGTGGTGTATAAAAATGCTGAAAAGTACAACCCGGTTTCAAGGGTCAGAGAAGATCAATTTTCGGTGAAAACTACAAGCCAGTTTCAAGGGTCAGAGAAGATAAGTTTGGGTGAAATGGAAGCTATGTATAGGATAAGAAGTGGAGGTAAGGACAAGAGTAGAAATAAGCCTAATAAATGTGGAATGTAATTGCTAATCTAAAAGAGAGGCAATGTTTTTGAATAAACTTTGAAGAGAATAAAATGTTGAACAAGTATCATTTCATCATTATTAAAAACCACCAAAAATTAGATTCATTCACAAAAGCTTTACCCTGCACTCTCTTTTCCCCAGAGAGGATCTTGGGTGCGAGTCCTGAGAAAGCAGCTTGTGGGTAACCAGCCTTGCACGTGCACTCTGGCTCATCTACAGACTTGAGAGTCCAGGGCCATCTACCCAACATTTGTCATGAAGACATAATCCTTTTAGAAAGACCAGTAGAATCGACTCCTTGTATGGATTGTAATTTTTCTCCTCTCTTGGTCTCTTATCTCTGGAAAATTATTCAGTTAGATACTCTTTCTTCTCCCTCACACCATCCTGATCTTTTGTTTTTCTATGTCTTACATTCCATACCCTAACTTTCTCTTGACCTAGTGTGTTGTTGCATGCACGATACAGAAGAGAAAGGTTTATAATGTTTTGTTCATCTGCATCTGAAAAGTTCTTTTGTACTTATATAAAGCATGGAAAACATATGTCAAATGTAAAAATAATTATCTAGCCATCCTGATTTTGGGGAGCAGTGGTGAGGAGTTTGCAGTAATTTATAAAGACAAATTTTGTAAGCCTCATTAACAGGAACATATAGTTAGATATATACGGCTATGGCTATGGATTTGGATATGGATATGGATTTAGTTATATAGATAAAGATATAGATGTAGGTGTAGGTAGAGGTAGAGGTAGAAGAAGAGGTAGGGAGAGAGAGAGAATGAATATGTCTGCGATCTGAGATTATCAAGGTGATTTATACTGTCTTCTTCTCATCTCCCCTTTCCCAATGACTTCTGGTCAAACTGTACTCCTTCACTTCTATAAGGGCTGTTAAATACCCTGTGTTTTTTATTAGAGTGAGCTCACTCAAGGAGGTAGTGTATCTTCTGTATGTTGGACAATATTGGCAGAAAATTTGAACCAATCATTTGAACCACTTCATAATGTTGGCTGGGAAAAAGCAAAGGTTCAGCTATGTCTGACCAAGAAAAAGATTAGGCAAAATCTTTTTCCACAAGTATCATTTTTTTCATCTACACACTTAGAGTTCACCCTTATGCACACATATCTAATCGCCAGAGAGAAAAAAATTTGCAGTGGAGGCAGGGATTGGGATGAGAAATGGAAGCCAGTTTTACAATTTCTAAACAACTGAGTTATATTAATAATTTAGTTAACAAACATTGATTGAATACCTACTATGTTCTAGGCATTGTTGGGGAAGAAGAAATTTTCCTCTATCTTTCTAGGTTCTCTGGCTGGTCTAAGAATTAAATTGACATGAGACAGATTAACAGGAGAAAATCATATGGAGTTTCACCTTAAATACCATCTTCAGCTAAAGACAAAAGAGGATGTTGAGGGTAGGGGTCTGGGACTTCAAAGGGGAGAAAGTCAATTGTCATGGGGGCAGCAAAGCATATGTTTGGTCAACAAATGTTTGTTGGGCCAGGCAGAGACAATGGAACACAAAGTAGACTCTGATCTCTAGGCCCTGCCCAAGTTTCCCCCACCACACCAAGCCCATGTTCTTTACAGATATTTCTAGTGATAGCTGTATTCTTTTTTTTTTTTTTTTAATTTATTTTATTTATTTATTTATTTTTGGCTGCATTGGGTTTTTGTTGCTGCACGCGGGCTTTCTCTAGTTGCAGCGAGGGGGGGGGCTACTCTTCGTTGCGGTGCACAGGCTTCTCATTGCAGTGGCTTCTCTTGTTATGGAGCATGGGCTCTGGGCACGCAGGCTTCAGTAGTTGTGGCACGCGGGCTCTAGAGCACAGGCTCAGTAGTTGTGGTGCACGGGCTTAGTTGCTCCGCGGCATGTGGGATCTTCCCGGACCTGGGCTCGAACCTGTGTCCCCTGCATTGGCAGGCGGATTCTTAACCACTGAGCCACCAGGGAAGCCCAATAGCTGTATTCTTGTAATAGGCCCTCAATATAAATTATTCAGACACTTAGGAAGAAGGTCAAAATTTCTTCCTGAATCTTTTGGGCCTTGATTGTTTTCAGCTTGAAACAATCTGCATGCTAAAGACATTTTGGGGTGGCAAAGTTTTGTTCCTCTACAACATCAAATTAGCTGCATGTTCATGCACCTGAGTTCCAGACTGTGAACTTGCTGAATGATCTAGCCTGTGTCTCTCCATTTTTGTATCATAGAACTAAAGCAATGTCAGATATGTGGTAGATGGTCAATATTTGTTCAACAGATTAGTGGTTTGATGATTAAATGATATTAGGCATGCAAATTATAGAATTAGTATTCCATCAATGTTACTGTTTTTAATATTGTAACATTTAAATAGTAGATAAAAGAAGAAGAATCTACAAAGACTGAGAAGGAAGTGATAAGAAGGGAATCAGAAAACTGTAACGTCACATAAGCCATGCCTTCTGGCATCATATATTTTCCTCTGTGGAATGCCCTCATAACCTCTTTTGTCTGACTTCTTTCTTTCTTTTTTTTTTTTACAAGTCAAAATATTGCAGGAGTTTATTACAGATCAGCCAACTGGTATGGAAATGAAAGTTTTCTTCTGGTTTTTTGTTTTGTTTTTTTAACATTTTTATTGGAGTATAATTGCTTTACAATGGTGTGTTAGTTTCTTCTGTATAACAAAGTGAATCAGCTATACATATACACATAGCCCTATATCTCCTCCCTCCTGTGTCTCTCTCCCTCCCACCCTCCCTATCCCACCATTCTAGCTGGTCACAAAGCACCAAGCTTATCTCCCTGTGCTATGAGACTGTTTCCCACTAGCTATCTATTTTACATTTGGTAGTGTATATATGTCCATATATATGCTACCAGTCTCTCACTTTGTCCCAGCTTACCCTTCCCCCTCCCTGTGTCCTCAAGCCCATTCTCTAGTAGGTCTGCATGTCTGACTTATTTCTACTCATCCACTAAGACTCAATTTCCATGCCAGTAACCACCAGTCTGGGTTACATGCTCTTCTTTTCTAATGGTGCCAGACTCTACATCTACCACCCTACATTCAGTATTTATAGTCTCTGGAGACCATCAGAGTTAAGATAATGAAGGCAGAAGTCTGATGAGTTTGTTTATTTAGATTCTCTGATGACCTCATTTATTTATTCAGACTATATTTATTGAGCACCTATGATGTGATGTACACATCTCAAGACCACCCAAAGAGTAAGCTTTTCAAAAAGTTCTATGACCTAAGCCTATCTTCACACTTCACACCAGCAACTTTTGCAGGTCACTCCTATTACCATAACACCAGAAGCCCATAATCAGCAGCATTATAAGGAAATTGAAGAAATCTTGTCATTTGTCCACAGGCATATTCAATAAAGTTAAACATTTCTGAGAAGTCAAGTGGCATGAGGCCTGAAAAGTCTTCTGGATTGAGACTCAGATGTTTGTTCACAGTCTCTGTCAGGAATGTTGAAGTGAAGTGTGTAGAGATGGAAATCAGAAGGCAGTGGCTTGAACGTGAAGTCAAGAAGCTTAACTCTCATCCAAAAGTGTGAGAGAAATGGTTTCTAGAGGGGAGTGTGGAATACAGAGAGACTGATTTGAGGATTTTTTTGTTTGTATGTTTTTAAGATAGAAGAATCTTGAGCACATTTATAGGATAAAGAAAAAGAACCAATAAAGAATGAGAGGTTGAAAATGAGGAGAGAGGCAGAAAATGACAATGTCTTAGGGGACACATATGGGGAGGGATTCACCTGTTCCTCAGAAAAGGAGAGGAGCCTAGGTGAAAATGTACCTTTCTCAGAAAGTAAAGGTCAAGGTGACCTGCTATGGCAAGGGCAGATTGGGGGCTGGGGACTTTGGAGACATGATGAAGTGACCCTTCAGGATGTTAATGCTTTGGGAAGGCCAGAATTAGGTCTTACTTTTGTAGAGATGCCAACCTTACCATGGAGCTAGGCTGGCCAGGGAAGCAGGTAAAATCATGCTGGGTAGCAGACTGGGAAAAAAGGAGAGGGATTGGAAGTCCATAACTTTAGGAAGGATGGAAGAAGGGTCAGAGACCACAGAGCCAGTTTAAGATTTTAGTTGATTAAAAGAAACAAAAACCTAAGGTATGATCTTAGAATTATGAACCTGAGGTAGAAGGGATAAATATCATTTTAAGTTTGAAGCTAGAGTAAGGGGGTTAAATATGTTTTGTTTCCTGAAGTGCTACGCTGACATGGGTGTTGAAGTCACCTAAGACTTTAGAGAGAAGAACAATGAGGTGGGGTGGGAATCGAAGTCCCCAGTGACAAAGGATGGTAAAGGGTAGCTGCTGGTTGCATGAACTCAAAAAAGAAGGGACTTTTTTCTGTAATCGTGTAAGACAAATGGTCTCAAAACAGCAAAGGGAATTTTAAAAATACTGACAAAACATTAGAAGATAAGCAGTTCTGCTAGGATAAGGGAGATGGTGGCTTTAGGAGAAATTCAGTTTTCCATTAAGAACATTGATGGCTTTGGGTTTACCATGTAGAATATTTGGTTTACTTTTGTGCATAAATCACTTAGGTGTATCAAGAGCACTGAATCTGATCTGTAGGGGAACAAAATTTGCCACCCCAAACTGTCTCTTTGGCATGTGAATTATTTTGAGCTAAAAACAATCAAGGCCCAAAAGACCCTGGAAGAACCTTTGACCTTCTCCCTAACTGCCTAAAGAATGCAGATGGAGAACCGGTTCCAGGAAGGGAGCTATCACCATAGATACGTATAGCATGAACTAGGTGTGTAGACAGGGAGGAACCTAGCAAGTCTGTTTGTTAGAATTCCTCTCTGTGTCTCATTGTCTTTGCCTGGCCCAGCAAATATTTATTTACAAACATTTGCTTTTCTGTCTCCATGTGAATTCCCTTCGTCCCCTTTGAGGTCCTAAAACACTACCCCCAACATCCTCTTTTGTCTTAAGCTGAAGATGGCATTTAGGGTGAGGCTTTCAACCATTATGGTGAGTTAGTCAGTTTTTCTGGTCTCTCCCATGTACGCATGTTATTAAACTGTGTTTTACTTACTCCTGTTAATCTGTCTCGTTTCAATTTAATTCTTAGACCAGCCAGAGAACCTAGGAGGGTAGAGGAAAATTACTTCCTCCCAGACAGATCGTACGTGGGTAAAATGGGTAACAATCATCTGAAAGACCACTCTAAAATGACACTCTCTGATTCAAAAACTTTCATTGAAAACCCATATTCCTTAGCCTGGTTTCAGTCTAGTTTTACATTTTCTCCCACCACTGCCCTAGCTAACTTTCTGCCCTAACCAGGCTGATGTGTCCACAGCCAATGCCTATTCCCACCTTCTCATGCTCATTGCCTCCTTTCATCATCATCCCCATCTCAGGGGCCCTTTGTTTCTTTCTGGCAATTAAGATTTTTCCTGCCCTTTCAAGCCCAGTCCACTACCCACTTGTTTCATGAGCTCTCCCTTTGATACCAGAGAATTATGACATCATTCTCCTCTGTAATCACTTGCACCCATTTTTCTTCAGTTGTCACTTTTTTCATCAGCAACAACCCTGTTAGATCCTTACATGAAAGAACAATCCATGTCTCCTACTTCGTTTCATCCCTCACAATACCTGACATATACTAGATACTCAGTAAATAACTGATGAATAAATGAGTGAATGAATTAAGGGAAAAAATGCCTATATTACTTCCACCCTGTAAGTTTTACCTTCTTAAGGGAGTGGAATGTGGGGGGCGGGGCAGAGGGGTTGAGGGACCACATTTGGGATCCAGAGACTTCAGCATGATTCTAATAGGGAGAGGGAGGCAGAAATTCAACTTTAATCTGACAGCTGCAGAGTGGCAGTGGGGGGAGCTATAACCATCTGAAGGACAGGGTTGAGGAGGGGCGCAGCCTCTCCCCCGTCGTCAATCACCAGAGAGTGTGCAGCCCTTCTGGCAAGCTCCCATTATCCCATCACTCTCTCAGATGGTGGGCAGTGGAATCGATATTCCCAAGGCTTTAAAAAGCTCCCAAATGTTGTGCTGCCATTCATTCAACAACAGGGGGAGAAATAAGGGAGGAAAAAACTGATGTTGGCTTCTTATTTTGCTTATGTTGTTAAAAGCTGCTCCGATGCTGTGGTTCTGGAATAGGTCTCCTCTTCCTTTGAAAGCATGCTGTGTGATAGACTGTCATTTGTCCCCTGCCTCCAGAAGAGCCAGCTGGCAGCTAAGTGCCAAAGCCAGTGACTTGCATGTGTTTTTCTGACATTTAACAAATGGGAACAGCTTGCAAATCTGCATTAACTCACTCTGTCTCACAAATAATCAGGGCCTATGCAGTGTAGACGCTGGGAACATTAGCTCCAACACAAAAGAGTGAGAGGCTGGGAGATGGGGGGGGCAACAGAAAACAAGTCAGCAAATAACGGATGTTTTAACCAAGAGATGAATGTAACATTCTGGTTCAGAGGGAAGAGTTTTGAAGTCATTTTTGTTTTTCAACAAGCCACTGCTAATGGTGCTAAATCTGTCTGTCAAGGCCCAGCTTTGCAGCTTGAAGTCATCTTGCCTGCATTTCACAAATGCTGATCTGTTGGTTGCTTCCATCTTGCAAATAACATTTCAAATTCCTTATGCTTCAGAGCCAAGTATCTTTCAAAGGGGTTGTGCTTGACCACAAGTGGACTTTTGCAAGTCTGCACCACACAATTAAATTGCTGCCCCTACTCTGACCCTGAATGAAGGAAAGAAAAGATATCACAGTTAAAAGGGCACACACAGACATGCATTTGCAGGAAAGTTGTTAAATGCATGTTCAGGTGTCTGTTATATGATTTCCTCACACAAACATATCCCCATATATTGGGGTACAGGTCCAGCTCATGTTAGCACTGTGCATTTATGATAAATTTAGGAGCCTTTCTCATCAAGGGCAATTTGGCATTTGGGGAATGTACTATCATTCCCTAATGTTTCATTCCATTTAGAAAATAACTGAATTTGTGATGTTCCAACATCTAGCCTCAAATATCCAAAGAAAATAAGTCCCTAATCATGAATAAATAGAGAAATAGATACACTGGGGACTGTATTTGGCAAAGGGCTTGGAAAATCTGTCTTCTAGGAGAGGGGAAATAAACTTGTACTTTCCTTAAACTTTCAGGAAGGGTTACTCTGGAGCAGCATAATCCCCTTCCTACTATTGGGGCCTGTGAGACACTGAGACAGGCCCTCAGACCCTCTGGAGGAACCCATGAAGAGGACTAGGGGGATCATAATTAGATCGCTGGACCACAGGACTAGGAGATTTTCACTAAGAAGAGGAATACAAATAGCCCCAATGACAGGCATGAATGCCCAGGAAGACAGTCACCTGGCCCGAGGGAGGGAAATGTCATAGAGCATGGCCCAGTCTGAGGCCTGGTCATGGTCAGAACTCTTGAGGTGCCATCTCTCTGTGCTACTCCGGGACACAAGGAGAGGTTCCCAGTGAGGACTTTCCTCCTTCCTAGGTGCCTTGATAGAGGGAGCAAAAACCTTGAAGACCAAAACAAACTTTCAGGGATTGAAAGACCAGGAATTAGAATCCTAGTTGACCACTGCCAGTTGAAAGAACAGCCACACTTAGAGGCAGAGGGGCAGCTGCCAGTGGAACAGATAGCGATTGGCAGCCCTACAGCTGAGGCTGCAATATTTTGGCAAGAGCTCCAGCTCAGCAAGGAAGCAGAGGAGAGCACAACACAGAGTTGAGGTTCAAGGGCATGAGGCCAGGTAGTCAGGATTAGGGACCCTGCGGCCTTGAGACTCTCCAGCTTTTTCTACAACCCTATTGAGTCATTTGTGATGCTGGGAAGAAAGACCAGAGAAAAGTGTGGCACATTCCCTTAGTGCAGGGCATCATGTGTGCAGCCACCATGGCACTGGACATGACCCAAAGCCCTCTCTGCAATTCCCATGAATCCTGATTCATTCCATAGTAGGGGTCTGGGGTAAACAAGAGTTACAGATAATTTTTATACATAAAAGATTAGCAAATTACAGATCTTCCTCGACTTACAATAAGGTTAACCTTACAAATAGGGTTACATGTGAAAAATCCATCGTTAACTGATAAGTCAAAAATGCATTTAATACACCTAAGGCACAGAACATCATAGCTTGGTCTAGTCTACTTTAAATGTGCTCAGAACACTGACATTTGCCGACAGTTGGGCAAAATCGTCTCACACAAAGTCTATTTGATGATGAAGCGTTGAATATCTCATGTAATTTATTGAATACTATACCGAAAGTGAAAAACAGAATGGTTTTTTGGGTACAGAATGGTTGTAAGTGTATGGGTTGTTTACCCACATGATTTCATGCCTGACTGGGAGCTGCGCTCGCTGCCACTGCCCAGCATCCAAGAGAGCATATCACTAGCCCAGGAAAAGATCAAAATTCAACATTCAGAGTACTGTTTCCACTAAATGTGTATCGCTTTTGCACCATCATAAAGTCAAAACATCGTAAGGCGAACATCATAAGTAGTTTAAAATGCAAGACAGCTGTGATATATATCCCTGCAGCTGGATCAAGCAGAGCTTGTTACAACATAATATATTTCAAAAACATTATATCCTAAAATAAATAATTGCGGGTCCAAATCCTTTATTTTCCCTGCCCTTGTTCTCAACCCAAACCTTGTGTTTTGATGGCTTTTATTTTAAATAATATTCAGACGTACTACTTCATTTCTGTTCACACTGTGCTAGACCAAGATGCCATCATTTTACTTCTCTACTGCAACAGCATTTGAAGTCATTTCCTCCAATTCCACTTTTGCTTCTGAACAAGCCACAGGCCAGAGGGATTTCTTCAAAACACATGCTCGGCATCTGAATGTTCTACTTAAAACCTTTCAATTGGTATTTCTCAAAATGTACTCCATTAAAAACTCACAAGAGTGTTCTGGGATATTTTTAATTTTTTGAGGGAAACAGCAATACTCTACATCAGACACTACAATTTCAACATTAGATCACACTACATTTCTTTAAATGACATCATATCTTTTAGATGCCATTTTCAATGATGGTTATGATAAGAAAGCCAATACCATATGAAAATCAATGTGGGACAGAAAATAAGGGTGGAGGTATCCAATCTGATTCCAAGATTTGAGAAGCTGTATGGTGTCCAGCTGGCAAAACATCCAACTAATAAGTCAGGACACAGACTGCTACCCCAGGGCTGGTGTCCTGTTAGGGAACTAGCAATACCTAGTGTGAGCATCACACTGTAGTTTCCCCTAGTTAACACTCCCTGTATGCAGCCAATCCTGTATCCATATGATTGGCCTTCTGGCCTGGTTTCTTGCTTGTATTCTTGCCTTCACCAGGAATGAAGTCTTGCTCTAAACCCCCAAGCAGGCAGCCAGGGTCCTCAGCACCGCTTCCCCACTCTGCCTGGGCCTTTCTCCCAGAACTCATCCCCATAGCTCTTCTCCCAGATTAGTCCTCTTTGAACTGAAGCAGTGAGCCAGAAACTGCAATCTGCTGCCACGGAGAAGCCCTTTCTTTCTACTGTACCCCCCATCTTTCAACAACAATAAAAAATTATTGAGAACTACTGTGTGCCAGTCACTGAAAAAAATGTAATATTCATACAAACAAAATTTAATATGCGCAGTGCTGGACACAGACAATAAGCAAGTACAAAGAAATAATGTCATTTTCCAGTTGGTATTAAATAATCCCATTTGTTTATCAACATCAGCTTGGACCGCACTTGAGTCAACTCTGCCTTCCGTCCCTGGTATTTTCTACTTCTGTCTCCTCCTAGAGAGACAAGAGACCGCTGCAGCTGCCACAGCCAGCTTACCACCCATAGCTACTGGGCCAGTCTTCCTCATTTATTTCTGCTATGAGCTCCAATATCCTACAAACTCGAGTTCAAATTATTTAGAATACCCTTGCAGTGGTTAATTTTATGTATGCACTTGGCTTGGCCACAAGGGGTCCAGATATTTGGTCAAACATTATTCTGTGTATTTCTGTGAGGTGTTTTCCTACTATGTGCCAGGCATTGTGCAGGATGCCAGTAAGATTGCAGGCATTCCATGTAAACAAATGATCAATGCAAAAGCCAGAAGACACTGAGTTTAGAAACACACACCTCAGTTGGAGAGGCAGCCTGGTATGCTAAACCAGGGAGCTAAGGTTCTAAATTTGGACCTGCCTTTAAAAATCTGTCCATATTTTTATTTTTTATATAAAAATTTAGGCAACAGGACTGAATGAGGAATGTTCTTTCTAGCTCTAAAATTTTAATTTAGAAATCTATTCAAGATCTCCTGAAGCTACCCATGTTCCATTACATAGAAAAATACTTCACTTGTACTTTATCTCATCTCATATTTTTTTAATAGGCTCCTCATATTGGCTATCAATGTTCTCTTCATTATACTGCTATTCTACCTTTCTAATAAAATCTCCTACAATTTACCTCTTATACATACGCTAATTTGCCTCCCAGTTTAACCCTTAACAGTGTCTTAAAATCATCTCACATTATGCCATCTAAATGCTTTTGCTATCACTGTTCTTTCAATCTGAAGTGTCTTTTCCTACCATCTCTATCAAAAGGCCACACTTTTCTGTGTGACTCAACAAAAAATGTTTCCTAATCCATAAACTTTGCCCTACTTGCTTCAGTTAGCAATGATGAAAGAAGGAAAGAAAGAAAGAAAGAAAGAAAGAAAGAAAGAAAGAAAGAAAGAAAGAAAGAAAGAAAGAAAGAAAGAAAGAAAGAAAGAAAAAAAGAAAAAAAGAAAGAAAGAAAGAAAGAAAGAAAGAAAGAAAGAAAGAAAGAAAGAAAGAAAGAAGGAATAAAGGAGCTGCAAGGAGAAGGGTGGCGGATGGGGTGGTGGTGTGTAACCCCTCACTGGCTCTTAGCTCCCTTCTACTGATGAAATAAGGCTCTCTCACTGCCACAGGTGACAGGAAACACCACTGGGATCTTGGGCAATTGATCACCCAGCAGGGATACTCCTCTCAGAATTTTGCCATGGAAGCTGCTACATCTTCGAGAAGCTTGTTTCACATTCCCATTTTTTCAATAGGCTATATTATAATAAGTAATTACCAGAAGCATGGACTATTTGGTCAAGCTATATCCCCATCTGAAAGTAGCAGAGGGTGGGATTTTTCCTCCCCATCAGTCATCCATATTCAGCAGGTAGCCCTCTGCCTTGATAAGTGGTTCCTTAGTGTTATGGATGAGGTTTCTCCTGAGTACTACCTTAGCATTCAACTTACTCTTAACATTTTTGTTAATACCCTCCTCTGTCATATCTTCGGCAGTTTACAAGGAAACTTAGGCTTTATGAAATATTGATATTATGCTCTGACAAATACAAATAACTTCCTACTTTATAATTTCCACTCATAGCAATTCATTCTCATAAACAATGTTTCTAATACTTTCCCAAGATGATGCTGTAGGTAGTAAAAAGAATATACACATGTTAGTGGTGGTGCATGAAGTAAGCACAATAACATAGTTACATACAATCACGTGATCTGGGTCTGCCTTTCCTACAAAACAAAGAACTCATGACGTTAAGCCCACACTTCCCAGACCTCATAAATCCATGGAAAATGCAATCATAAAATATCTGATTTAGAACCCCTGTCAACAAAAAGATTGTTAAAACCCTGCCTAGCTCTCACGCTACACCTACGTCCTTTCTTCTCTCCTCACTGATTATCTCACAGGTCCTACACGTAGCCAGTAGAGAATGGCTGTAGGACTAAGATTCTCGGGGAGACAGCAATATGTACACCTTAAAAATGATGCTATTTTGAAAACCATTCGTTGGCACCAAACTGAATCATCATCCTGGCCCAGATGAAGTCAGTGAGCCTCCATCCCTCTGTATAGGAATAGCTATTTTACACATTGCCTGCTTGAAAATTTCAGCACTAGGGGTAGACTGTGATGAGTGCCACCCTCTCTGGATATCTAGTCATTCTTTATACAAAAGTCTCCTGAGGGTCCAGCCAGCAAAAGGTGTCCATATTGTCCAACCATAATACCCTTTGGGATTCTCCCTAGATAGTGCAATAATTATACACATGAAAGGAGGAAATGGTCTTATTGTGTCATCACTGACCTGCAGCTCTCAAAGAGCCAACTGCTTCCAGCACGCCTAGGAAGCACTCAACAACAACTTATGAGGCAACCCATACGACCCCCATTTTTCACTACCATGTAAATGTAACCTATCTATGTCTTAGAACTTAACCCATCTCAGAATCTTCTGAAGAATTCAACAAGAAGGGTATTTTTAAGAGAGAAAATGAAAAAAAAAAAAGAAGAGAGTATTTTTCCCTTGGTGTATTTACTTCTGAAATATTTCATGTTGTTCTGAAAGATCCAGAAAATACATTTAAGATTTTTAAGGAAATAGAGAGTTCCTCTATAATGTCAAACTACAAAATCCAAAGGAAGTGCAAGAACTGACAAGATATAGTTGAAATCAACTGTTTTTTTTATTATATGTCATATTAGTTTTACTCCATTACAGTTTACCATATAGTTTCATGTATGTTAAGTAATTGCTTTTCAGAGCCTACACAGAAGGCAGAATTTATCTCTATTCCTCAGAGGTGGAAACAAAGTCAGAGAAGTTAAGTGAGCTTCTCATATTTATCCAAATAAGTGTTGGTGGAACCAAAATTGGAGGACCTTCTAATTCTTAAACAAACGTGCTTCCATTTCACTACAAATCCTTTTTCACAAAAGGTTTGGAATGGTGGTGGAGAGGGGGTTTATAACATTGCAGAATATCAGAAATTGGAAAGGTAGAGTGAAGAGATTTAAAAATCAAAAGAAACGATTTTAAGATGAATAGACTTGTTATTAAGGCAGTTTAGCAAACCTATCATGCAGACAAATTCTGCAATCAGAATACCTGACTTAGGATTCCAGCTCCTTCATTTACTTTAAGTGTGTTCTAAGGCAAATAACCTTCCCAAAAGTCTCAATGTGATTGTCTGTAAAATGGGGGTTATCAGAGTATCATCCCTCTCAAGGTTGCTATAAGGATAAAATTAGACAATGCACATAGTTTAGTGAATCACATAGTGTAGTAAAACATAATAAATACTTCATACATTTTAAGAATTATCATTGGCATCTCACAAGTTGTAACACCAGCTAGAAATTTAAAATAGCTCAAAAGTGGTTGTTATGAATTCATAGATAACAGATCTAGAGATGTTCTTGAGAAGAATCAGAGTACTTGGAAAATGTTCCTAACTTCATAACTCCAAGGAAAAGGGCTAGGACTCCCCACAATCTCTCCTTTTGTGCCTTGCTAGAATAAATCCTAGGTGGATGGAACAGAGCTTAATATATGTATTTATAGAAAATTTTTGTCTTGGTTAATACATACTTAAGGCTATTGACTTCTGGAGGGCAAGGACCGAGTCTTCTTTAGATCACCTAAACCCTTCCCAAAGACCAATACTCTGCTCTGCATGCAATGAAATAATTTTAATCCCTTATTTATTGATGGGAAAAACATGAGGTATTTGGAGACATGTGCCAACAGCAACTGATTGTGAAAAACAGCAATTAAACTTCATCAAGCAAAATCAATGCCAGGCAGAAACCAAGGAAATAAGCATTAAGAAATTTGGAAACTGAGGCAACAATTACCTGATATAGAAAATTACCCATATAGGAGCATTTATTCCATAATTTTACATTAAGCATTACATTTGATCCTCTTGATAGCCCTGAAAAGTAGGGTAATGCTTTCACCTATGATTCTGAGATTCAGAGAGAGAAAATGGCTGGCTTAGTGGTACATGGCTAAAATATTGATAAAAAAGATAAAGCCAGATTGGTTCGAGATGGCAGAGTAGAAGGACGTGCTCTCACGCCCTCTTGTGAGAACACCAGAATCACAGCTAACTGCTGAACAACCATTGACAGGGAGCCACAGGAACTCACCAAAAAAGATACCCCACATCCAAAGACAAAGGAGGAGCCACAATGAGATAGTAGGAGGGGAGCAATCACAATAAAATCAAATCCCATAACTGATGGGTAGGTGACTCACAAACTGCAGAACATTTATACCACAGAAGTCCACCCACTGGAGTGAAGGTTCTGAGCCAAACGTCAGTCTTCTGAACCTGGGGGTCTGGCAACGGGAGGAGGAATTCCTAGAGAATCAGACATTCAAGGCTAGCAGGATTTGAATGCAGGACTTCAACAGCACTGGGGAAAACAGAGACTCCAATCTTTGAGGGCACAAACAAAGTAGTGTGTGCATCAGGACCTAGGGGAAGGAGCAGTGACCCCATAGGAGACTGAACCAGACCTACCTGCTAGTGTTGGAGGGTTTCCCCTTGGGGGGGGTGGCTCTGTCTCACCGTGAGGACAAGGACACTGGCAGCACAAGTTCTGGGAAGTACACCTTGACTTGAGCCCTCCAAGAGTCCACCATTAACCCCACCAAAGAGCCCGGGTAGGCTCCAGTGTTGGGTTGCCACAGGCCAAACAACCAACAGGGATGGAACCTAGCCCCACCTATCACCAGACAAGCAGATTAAAGTTTTACTGAACTCTGCCCACCAGAGCAACAGCCAGCTCTACCCACCACCAGTCTCTCCCATCAGGAAACTTGCACAAGACTCTTAGATAACCTCAGCCACCAGAGGGCAGACAGCAGAAGCAAGAACTACAATCCTACAGCCTGAGGAACAAAAACCACATTCACAGAAAGATAGACAAGATGAAAAGGCAGAGGGCTATGTACCAGATGAAGGAACAAGATAAAACCCCAGAAAAACAATGAAATGAAGTAGAGATAGGCAACCTTCCAGAAAAAGAATTCAGAATAATGATAGTGAAGATGATCCAGGACCACGGAAAAAGGATGGAGGCAAAAATCGAGAAGATGCAAGAAATGTTTAACAAAGACCTAGAAGAATTAAAGAACAAACAAACAGAGATGAACAATACAATAACTGAAATGAAAAATACACTAGAAGGAATCAATAGCAGAATAACTGAAGCAGAAGAACGGATAAGTGAACTGGAAGACAGAATGGTGGAATTCACTGCTGCAGAACAGAATAAAGAAAAAAGAATGAAAAGAAAAGAAAACAGCCTAAGAGACCTCTGGGACAACATTAAACACAACAACATTCGCAATATAGGGGTCCCAGAAGGAGAAGAGAGAGAGAAAGAACCCGAGAAAATATTTGAAGTTATTATAGTCTAAAATTTCCCTAACACGGGAAAGGAAGTAGCCACCCAAGTCCAGGAAGTGCAGAGAGCCCCAAACAGGATAACCCAAGGAGAAACATGCCAAGACACATAGTAATCAAATTTGCAAAAATTAAAGACAAAGAAAACTTATTGAAAGCAGCAAGGGAAAAATGACAAATAATATACAAGGAAACTCCCATAAGGTTAACAGCTGATTTCTCAGCAGAAACTCTACAAGCCAGAAGGGTGTGGCATGACATATTTAAAGTGATGAAAGGGAAGAAACTACAACCAAGATTACTGTAGCTGGCAAGGATCCCATTCAGGTTCGATGGAGAAATCAAAAGCTTTACAGACAAGCAAAAGCTAAGAGAATTCAGCACCACGAAACCAGCTCTACAACAAATGCTAAAGGAACTTCTCTAAGTGGGAAACACAAAAGAAGAAAAGGGCCTACAAAACCAAACCCAAAACAATTAAGAAAATGGTAATAGGAACATGCATATAGATAATTACCTTAAATGTGAATGGATTAAATGCTCCAACAAAAAGACACAGGCTTGCTGAATGGATACAAAGACAAGACCCATATATATGCTGTCTACAAGAGACCCACTTCAGACCTAGGGACACATACAGACTGAAAGTGAGGGGATGAAAAAGATATTCCATGCAAATGGATATCAAAAGAAAGCTGGAGTAGTGATACTCATATCAGATAAAATAGACTTTAAAATAAAGAATGTTACAAGAGACAAGGAAGGACACTACATAATGATCAAGGGATCAATCCAAGAAGAAGATATCACAATTATAAATATATAGGCACCCAACATAGGAGCACCTCAATACATAAGGCAACTGATAACAGCTATTAAAGAGGAAATCGACAGTAACACAATAATAGTGGGAGATGTTAACACCTCACTTACACCAATGGACAGATCATACAAAAAGAAAATAAATAAGGAAACAGAAGCTTTAAATGACAAAACAGACCAGATAGATTTAATTGATATTTATAGGACATTCCATCCAAAAACAGCAGATAACACTTTCTTCTCAAGTGCACATGGAACATTCTCCAGGATAGATCACATCTTGGGTCACAAATCAAGCCTCAGTAAATTTAAGAAAATTGAAATCATATCAAGCATCTTTTCAGACCACAGTGCTATGAGATTAGAAATGAGTTACAGGGAAAAAAATGTAAAAAACACAAACACATGGAGGCTAAACAATACATTACTAAATAACCAAGAGATCACTGAAGAAATCAAAGAGGAAATCAAAAAATACTTAGAGACAAATGACAATGAAAACATGATGATCCAAAACCAAGGGATGAAGCAAAAGCAGTTCTAAAAGAGAAATTTATAGCTATACAAGTCTACCTCAAGAAACAAGAAAAATCTCAAATCAACAATCTAACCTTACACGTAAAGGAACTAGAGAAAGAAGAAGAAACAAAACCCAAAGTTAGCAGAAGGAAAGAAATCATATAGATCAGAGCAGAAATAAATGAAATAGAAACAAAGAAAATAATAGCAAAGAACAATAAAACTAAAAGCTGGTCCTTTGAGAAGATAATCAAAATTGATAAACCATTAGTCAGACTCATAAAGAAAAAGAGGGAGAAGACTCAAATCAATAAAATCAGAAATGAAAAGGAGAAGTTACAACAGACACTGCAGAAATACAAATCATCCTAAGAGACTACTACAAGAAACTCTATGCCAATAAAATGGACAACCTGGAAGAAATGGACAAATTCTTAGAGAGGTATAACCTTCCAAGACTGAACCAGGAAGAAATAAAAAATATGAAAAGACTAATCACAAGTAATGAAATTGAAACTGTGATTTAAAATCTTCCAACAAACAAAAGTCCAGGACCAGATGGCTTCACAGGTGAATTCTATAAAACATTTAGAGAAGAGCTAACACCCAGCCTTCTCAAACTCTTCTAAACAATTGCAGAGTAAGGAAGACTCCCAAACTCATTCTATGAGGCCACCATCACCCTGATACCAAAACCAGACAAAGATGTCACAAAAAAAGAAAACTACAGACCAATATCACTTATGAAAATAGATGCAAAAATCCTGAACAAAATACTAGCAAACAGGATCCAACAGCACATTAAAAGGATCAGACATGATGATCAAGTGGGATTTACCCCAGGGATGCAAGGATTCTTCAGTATATGCATATCAATCAATGTGATACGCCATATTAACAAACTGAAGAATAAAAACCATATGATCATCTCAATAGATGCAGAAAAGGCTTTTGATAAAATTCAACACCCATTTATGATAAAAGCTCTCCAGAAAGTGGGCATAGAGGGAACCTACCTCAACATAATAAAGGCCATATATGACAAACCCACAGCAAACATCATTCTCAATGGTGAAAAACTGAAAGCATTATCTCTAAGATCAGAAACAAGACAAGGATGCCCACTCTCACCACTATCATTCAACATAGTTTTGGAAGTCCTAGCCACGGCAAATAGAGAAGAAAAAGAAATAAAAGGAATCCAAATCAGAAAAGAAGAAGTAAAACTGTCACTGTTTGCAGATGACAAGATGCTATACATAGAGAATCCTAAAGATGCCACCAGAAAACTACTAGAGCTTATCAATGAATTTGGAAAAGCTGCAGGGTACAAAATTAATGCACAGAAATCTCTTGCATCCCTATACACTAATGATGAAAACTCTGAAAGAGAAATTAAAGAAACACTCCCGTTTACCACTACAAGAAAAAGAATAAAATACCTAGGAATAAACTTACCTAGGGAGACAAAAGACCTTTATGCAGAAAACTATTAGACACTGATGAAAGAAATTAAAGATGACACCAACAGATGGAGAGATACACTATGTTCTTGGATTGGAAGAATCAATATTGTGAAAATGATTATACTATCCAAAACAATCTACAGATTCAATGCAATTCCTATCAAATTACCGAAGGCATTTTTTACAGAACTAGAACAAAAAATCTTAAAATTTGTATGGAGACACAAAAGACCCCAAATAACCAAAACAATCTTGAGGGGAAAAAATGGAGCTGGAGGAATCAGACTCCCTGGCTTCAGACTATACTACAAAGCTACAGTAATTGAGACAGTATGGTACTGGCACAAAAACAGAAATATAGATCAATGGAACAAGATAGAAATCTCAGAGATAAACCTACGCACCTATGATCAACTAATCTATGACAAAGGAGGCAAGGATATACAATGGAGAAAAGACAGTCTCTTCAATAAGTGTTGCTGGGATAACTGGACAGTTACATGTAAAAGAATAAAATTAGAACACTCCCTAACACCATACACAAAAATAAACTGAAAATGGATTAGAGCCCTAAATGTAAGACTGAACACTATAAAACTCTTAGAGGAAAATATAGGAAGAATACTCTTTGACATAAATCACAGCAAGATCTTTTTTGATCCACCTCCTAGAGAAATGGAAATAAAAACAAAAATAAACAAATGGGACCTAATGAAACTTCAAAGCTTTTGCACAGCAAAGGAAACCAAAAAAGACAACCCTCAGAATGGGAGAAAATATTTGCAAACGAATCAATGGACAAAGGATTAATCTCCAAAATATATAAACAGCTCATGTAGCTCAATATCCAAAAAACAAACAATCCAATCCAAAAATGGGCAGAAGACCTAAATAGACTTTTCTCCAAAGACATACATATAGCCAAGAAGCCCATGAAAAGCTGCTCAACATCACTAATTATTAGACAAATGCAAATGAAAACTACAATTAGGTATCACCTCACACCAGTTAGAATGTGCATCATCAGAAAATCTACAAACAGCAAATGCTCGAGAGGGTGTGGAGAAAAGGAACCCCTCTTGCAATGTTGGTGGGAATGTAAACTGTTTACAGCCACTATGGAGAACAGTATAGAGGTTCCTTAAAAAACTAAAAATAGAATTACCATATGACCCAGCAATCCCACTACTGGGCATATACCCAGAGAAAACCATAATTCAAAAAGACACATGCACCCCAATGTTCATTGTAGCACTATTTACAATAGCCAGGTCATGGAAGCAACCTAAATGCCCATCGACAGATGAATGGATAAAGATGATGTGGTACATATATACAATGGAATATTACTCAGCCATAAAAAGGAACGAAATTGAGTCACTTGTTGAGACGTGGATGGATCTAGAGACTGTCATACACAGTGAAGTAAGTCAGAAAGAGAAAAACAAATATCGTATATTAATGCATATATGTGAAACCTAGAAAAATGGTACAGATGAACCTGTTTGCAGGGCAGAAATTGAGACACAGATGTAGAGAACAAATGTATGGACACCAAAGGGGGAAAGCAGTGGGTGGTGGGGGTGGGGGTGTGATGAATTCGGAGATTGGGATTGACATGTATACACTGATGTGTATAAAATGGATGACTAATAAAAATCTGCTGTATAAATAATTATTAAAAAAAAAAAAAGAAAACTAATATTAGAGGAATGAGACTACCTCTGTCACTAATGTAGCCTGTGGCTAGTTAATAAACCAGGAGATGAAACCACACACACACACACACACACAAATATATATATATATATATACACACACATATATAAATTTATATATATATTATATATATATTATATATATTATATATATATATATATATTATATATATATATATATATATAATATATATATTATATATATATATATATATATATATATATATATATATATATATATATAAAGCCAAAGCCTTGAATTTGGCAAAAAAAAATAAAATGCAAACAATGTTTGGGGAAATGATCCTGTTTCAAATTTTTGTGTTTAAAGGCATCTATACTGACAATAGTTTTTTGGTACTTTAACTGTCAAGCTAATAATACTTTTCCATAGCAGGTGAATTTTGTTCTTTAATGTAGTTATACTTGTTAAGGTATAATATTTGATAACTGCATTGCATTGCCCTGAAAACCTGACCCCATAGCCTGAAATGTTGAAATATAAATGTAAATATGTATGCATATTCTCACCTACCACCACTTCAGTCCACTCTTAACAAGGTCATGTGAGAGAATAATGCTGTGAAAGACCTGGGAGCCCCCAGCAGAGTAACCTGAGCAGGGAGGAGTCCTACTCCTCTGCCCCACAAACCTCTCTCACCTCTGAGCAATGTACCTCTCAGCCCCACATCATGAAGTCCCACCCAGCAGTGCCTCTTAGGGCCATGCTGATCTGATCTGATCTGCCCAACTGTCCTGAAAGCGCCTTAAGATCAGGTGCAATTCCTTCTCCTTTTGCTTAGACAAGAGCAAGTACTTGGCAAATATTTGTTGATGAATGTATTGGGGATGGGGAAATATAACGAAATTTATTAACTCTTTGTGGGGAAACATGAAAGAATACTATACAAATACAAATAAAGAAAAAATTATTTCTGATTCAGACTAGACGTTACAACATAGCATTTGAACTGGGCCCTGAGGGATGACTGGATCACCACAGAATGAGGACAGTTAGGTAAACAGAGGTCTAGATAGAAGTTTAATGGTAATGCAGTCCAGCAATGATTTTGATATGATAAAATCCTTCCATAGTTTAAAAAGTGAACTCAAAATTTCCAATCACATAAAATGTCTAGGCTGATTATTGTGAAGTTAATGAAATAACAAGTGTGGCATTTCATTTGGTGGCATAATCTGGATCTATCCAGATCCCAGTTATGGTTTAGTGCCACCTGATGGTGGTTATCTATTCCAGATTAATATTAATGAGACCATTCAGGGCTTGGGGCTGGCTGGGACATCTAAGATTGCTGTAGCAATTCCAGGAATAATTTAATGAAATGGCACCTGTTCCTTAGGTCTGGTCAGGAGAGATTGGACCAGAACATAGACCTGCTTCCCTGGATGGGTTGCCTCCTATTTCCCTACTTAACTTCCCTCCCCTGTTTACAGCCCAGTGATCTCTCCATTCCCTCCACCTCTAAAAAGATAACAAATTTAGCCAGTCCATGTTGAAGAAAAGAATGGACAAAGGGGCCAATTGTCAAGTATATTATATTTTAATCCCTATTCTCATGGAGTTTATTATCACAGGATTTTACTATATTTGACTCTCTTATAAGAGATCAGTCAAGTTACTCTGTATACCCCAGTTGCAAAGCAACCCATTCTATCCATGGATGCTTTTTTTTTTTTTCATGGATGCTTTTAATTGATGGAAAGCCATGGCCTAGACACTACACTATTTTAACACACATACATTAGCACTAGCTCTGTGATCATTCAGAAGGATGCTACGCCCTTCAAATATTAGAAAATAACACATATTTGCTAAGTTTTCTCTTTTACAGGCTAATTCTCAGTTCCTTCTGGAATTACTTGTCTGGTGTGTTTGCTGTTGTATCCCAAGAGCCAAGAGAAGTGCCTGGAACACAGGAGGCACTAGTAAAAATGTACTGAATGAGTGCTTGAGCCGAGGAGTGTTTCCAAATGCTTTTGCCCTATGATGAGCATGCCCTCTTTTGTGTCTGTTCCTCTTAGTGTAGCACCCAAAATAGAATGTAAAAGTCTAGGTATCACCCAGCAAGCACAGAGAACCAGAATGATCTTCTCTCATCCTGGATACTAAACATCCATGAACGCAACCTAAGACTGACTTCACTTTTTGAACAATCCTTTTACTATGGATTCATATCAAGTTTATAGTCAACTAAGACCCCCCCTGAGATTTTTTCACAGATCTACTGTTAAACTACATCTCCTTCAATTGAGTTTTCAGACTAAAGTGAAAGACCTCATATTATTCTCTATAAATTTCATATTATTTAATTTAGACCATTACACCAGCATCTAAAGACCTCTTTGAGCTTTGATCCTGGCATATTAGATATTTATATTAGATATTTAGCCTAGCTTTGCACCACTTACAAATTTGATCAGCATTTTCTCACTGTCTTCAACAAGTAGCTGGACGGTGTCCTGGTCAGAGCTCTGAGACTTGCTTCAAGAAACTTTCATACAGATTCACGGACATTTATCTTGCAGCTGCATTATTGCCTGAGGCCACATGGGAAGTCATAACAAAGAGAAATAGTATAGCACCAGAACTTAGACAGACCTACTTTGTAGGTCTACCCCAGCTTATCATTAACTAATTGTGTTTCTTCTGCCAAGAGATAAGGAAAAAACACAGTATTTATTGCACATTTATGGTTCATATGTCAGATATTGGTAAAGGGTTTTGAACTCATAAATTTATGCCATCATTAGAACAATTTACATAAATATCATGATACAGAAAATTGAGGTTTAAAAAGGTGAAATAACTGTAAGTATATAAGTAGGAGAGAGCAAAGGCAATATTAGAATCCAGGTCTTCCTCAGTTTAAAGCCTATGTTCTTTCCACTAAATCTGTGCTCCATACAAATCTAATTTTATAGGACAGACAATTTAGAAAACTTAGCAGTGGAGGAACCAACAGACACAACCTCAGTATAATCGTATATTAAATCTTTGGGGCGTATATGACATCTTTCGGCCTTTGGGGCGTGTTTAAAATCTCTTGAACATTTTTTAACTTTAAAAATAAATTCTGTCTTTAAGAAAAAAAATTCTGGGAAATTAATCATGTTACCCAGAGACATAGGGTGGTTGGTAACAAAGCCCATTTGGCAAACACCTAATGAGAAACAGACCCCCATCTCCTTCCGACTCTACCATGCTTCAGGATAGGAAAACACCTGCCTTATCTTAGGTGGAGATCAAAATCAATCAACAAATACTTGGCAAGTATATTCTTTGTACAAATTTCTTTCTTATGAGTTTCTGAGAGCACACAGAGAAAAGTAAGATATGGACTCTTCCTTCAAGATGTTCACATTCTAAATGGGAAGACATAATATACATGATTTGATGCTACCCTATCTACATAATTCAACACCCTTGTATTAATGGTCTACCACAGGTAAGATGGGATGAATTGTACAGGTATAAGTAAGAGACAGCTCCTGTGGGGAGATTTTTTACCCACCAGTAAAGTACTTAAGCTAAGTAAACCATAGGATGAGGTATAACAGTACACAGGTACCCAAGAGATACAGGCAGTGTTCCAAGGACTCAAGGAAGAAGTAGAGGCCTTCCTAAGATCTAGTGTGGTGCCTGGCTCTTTTTTGGTACTTGTGGCAAAAAGGGTTTTCACAGTAACAAAAATATTAGCTCAGAGTAGGAAATACTTTTGACCTGCAAAACATAGGAAAAAATATGATGGGAAAAGGAAGTTTTATTTTGATCTTGAGAAACTGGTAAGATTTGACAATACTGTAAGGCTCTTCATCTACACTGCCCAATGGCTACTTATGGCAATAAATCACTTGAGATGCAGCTTGTCAAAACTGAGATGTGCTATAAGTGTAAAGTACATATCACATTTAGATGACTTAGTGCAAAGAGAAGAATATAAAATACACCATTAGCAATTTTCTATATCAATTACATATTGAAATAATAATATTTTGGATATATTGGGTTAAATAAAATATATTCTTAAAATTAATTTCTACTGTTTAAATTATTTTTGTGACTACTAGAAAATTTTAAATCTCAAGTGTGGCTTGCATTCTGTTTCTGTCAGACAGCGCCAGTGTTGAGAGTGTCTGGCACAGAAAAGGTGTTCACTACATGTGTGTTGAACTGGACTGAAGCATAGGAAGACTATTCCAAGAGATGCAAACAACAAAAGCAGTGGCACAGAATCAGAAAACTAAGACATTCCAGGGGACAGGAAAAAAATTATGATGTGATGGTGCTTTGGAAAAAGGATAAGCTATGAATGCACCATTTTCTTTCCTTTTATGTTTATATAAAGATTGCCTCCACTTTTCACCTATTATTGGGGCTCATTAATTGGGAAAATAATGCCCTTAAGTGATAACAAAATAATTTCTTTTAAAACAAGTTTGCATGTACAATTTAGTGTATCAAAAGAAGACAGGGAGTCCTGATTCTTTGCAAACTTGCTTTGTGACATTGACTAAGTTGGACTTAAGGTCCCTGCATTTTACTGTTGAGGGGTGGGTTTGGGCGGGGGGTTAGGGAGTAGTCTATGGGGCCAAAAAACAATAAGTTACCTTCTAGTTCCTGCTGATGCATGTTTTTCTTTCCTCTAATCTTGCTGCTGTTAAGCTTAAGCTGCCTTGGACTCTAAAAATCCTCCTTCCATTCTACTTTTTGTTCTTGTTAGGAGAAAACACCTGAATGTTTTCCAACTCAGCACACTGCCAATCATCACGGTAGTTAAGAAAAAAATCCCAGTAATTGATGAAAAACACATTCACTCTAAGTTCCCCTATGAAAATGTGGTAAATTGTTGCAAATATTATTTGATCCCATCCTAAATAATACCTCTTGCAGGGACAGCTAATACATGTGCTTCAGGTCATAAAATGATCATGAGTCAAGATGACCAAAATTTGAACTGTAGTTATATTTTCTTCTAAAGACATTGACTATTGCCTCTATTAGAATAAGATGGCAAGCTGAGCCAGAGGTGTAAAATAATTTACTTAATGAAATTCCTAGTAGCAACACATGTGCCATATTAGAAGACCCAGTTGGACTGGTTGGGAATATATTAGTCAATATTCTCAGGCTTGCCAGTAAAAGAAACCCAACTCAAATACTTTAAGCTAAAAAGGGATTGCATTGGATCATATAATTGGGAAGATCAGAGATGGAACTGCTTCATCATCTTTCCCTTTGCTCATCTCACGTCCCTGTTTCTCTCTGCAGCCTCATTCATTATAACTTCAGACAATTTTGTTTCATGTATTGATTGAGGAGAGGAAGTAGCAAGACCACCAAAAGTTCCAGGTTTGCATCATCCCAGCTTTGCTATTCCAGAGAAAGAGATATCATTTTTCCATATATAAAATCCCAGGGAAGAACTCTAATTGGCTGGTTTTGGATTGTAAACCAGTTATATGCCAGATACTATGATTGATGAGGCCTGGTAACATGCTCAACCCATAACCAGAAGTTTGAGAGACTGTGATACACGTGATTCTCAAGCGTCTCATGTATAATTTTCAATGTATTTGCTATTTCACGTTCTTATATGTGGCCCTCCCCAAACTCCAGTTCTGGCAATGTACCAGTAATTCAGCCCCTCTATTTCCTAATCAAATTGAGCATATTTGGTGCTATGGAAACCAAGAAACTAACTAGGCTTCTGGTGGTACATTAATTTATGTGGTCAGGGATGGTTTTGCAAAAAAAAGAAAAAAAGTAGGTAGCCTAAATGATGGCTTCACAGAGGAAGATATCACTGACATTGCTTGCAAAAACTTACATTCCTACCATCAGAATTTGATTACTCTGCTTATGAAATTCTTGCATTTTCTCCTGTTAAAATGGAAATCTTCAGTTGAAATTAGTTTATCAATCTTCTTCCCAAGGCATGATTTGATAAGAACACTTGGAAAAGCATAAAAGCTCCAACTAACCAAACAGAGGACCAAAAGATGCCATCCTGGAGGTCAAAGGCATAGGACCACAGACACTAAAGAGGGCTCCTTCTCTGGCATTGCACTGTCCCAGCACATACAGTTCTGTTTCTGATTTCCCTTTATTCCTATGACCTAATCCGCTATTTTTCTTTTGCTCTATTGGGGCTCCCTGACGCCACCCTAATCTTCTTTAGGACAGATGCCCCTTTTATATCAGATCTGGCGATACTTCAAAACATGTGCTTACAGCAGCTTAGGCTAAACAGGAAAAAGCTGAGGCTACTGAAAGGCCAGATTAGATGAGACCCAAAAGAGATCAGCATCAGCACAGTGGTGACAAGCTAATGGGGTTGGCAGAGCTGTAACTGCCAGATTGCCAGCATCTTACCTTCCAGAACGGGAGTTGTGTATTGCTAGGTGGTTCTAAATGTTGATAATAGCTCCAGAGCCAGAGAAATAAGGGACACAGGTCAGACAAGATTATCAATTCCACTGGCCCTCCATTGGGCTGTCTTGCATTATTAAGGTTTTTGTTTGTTTGCTTGTTTGCTATTCTCTCTCTCTCTCTTTTTTTTTTTTTTTTGAGGATGTGTCCTACACTGGTCTAGATATGGTTGTTGATGATGTTCACAGTTGCTATCACCCTTTGCATTATCTGAGAATGTCCTGATGAGTTGGAGGCAGCAATGAACAACCAGGCAGCCAACTCTCATAAAGATGAATCAAACTATAGTGATCTGATAAGAAGACTTGTGAGATCCATGTTTTTCATCCAGAAGGGTAAGAGTTATTATATCTCCTGAAATCGTCAGTGTGATAAAGTAACCAATTGGAAAACACACTATACATGCTTCACCCAAATCCACTGACTGGGTAAACACAGAAGCATGGCTTGTACCACAACCATAAATTTAAAGATAGTATTTCAGGTCTATATCTAAAGAATGACAGAATATCATCTCTCCTGATTCATCCAGCAAGAATGCATCATCCTTTTTCTCCCCATCTAATCAGGAACACTTCTGCCATGTTCATTTTTCTTTATAAGTCAAAAAAACACAGAAGAGATTTAAGCCCTCTCTTCTACACCTCTCTTGACTCTGGGTGGGGGAGGAAGCAGGCTGCATCAGAGCAAAACCTCTGATTCTACTCTGACCACACCATAGGTACTCTTGCTTTAATAATTTCAAATGCTGTACACAAGTGCCATCTAGTGGTCAGTAAAATTCACATGACTCTTCAAGAAAGAAGGAAAGATTTAATGCTTCTCATGAATAACCAAACATCTTTTTACCTTTTTCACTTAAACAGGAAGATTTTTTTAATTTGTCTTCATTTTTAGAGGAAATTATTTCTTTCATCTGTTTCTCTTTGGTCAGAATAGAAGTATCTTGGCTCATCTTCTGTCAAAGTGTGCTTCGAGCCATAAAATGTAGGCTGGGGTGTATTCACAAGGAAACACACTGAGAATATTTTCTTTATTGCCAGTCAGTACCCTGTGGAATAAAATAGAGGTGCTTCCATTGACCCTGAACTTTACTTTAGCAGACAATATAGGAATGAGTGGCTAGAATGAAAGAGAAAAATAAGAAATGGGGATGGAGCAAACCACAGTCAATACTTTCAGTGGTTCTCCATTGCATATCGGATGACAACAAAATCTCCCACCCCAAAGTCAAAATCTCTACAGTCTGACTCACATTCACTTTTCTAGCCTGTTTCTCCTTCTGCTCCCCAGTGTAAAGTTTTATCTTCACGTTAGCCTATCCACTGACTCCTGAATAAATACAGTTGATCCTTGAAGAACCTTGCCCATAGTAGAAAATTCCCATATAACTTATAGTCAACCCTCTGTATATGCAGTTCCTCCATATCTGTGGTTCTGCATTGGAGAATTCAACCAACCACTGACTGTGTAGTAATGTAGTACTTACTATTGGAAAAAAAAAACCATTTATAAGTGGACCTGCACAGTTCAAAACCATATTGTTTAAGGGTGAACTGTATATATTTTAACTGCTCTTCATTTTCTTACTATTGTTCCTTCTCCCCAGTCTGTGATATTCTTCCTCTCCTTTCCCTGCTTATTCAGCTCTTTTCATC
This sequence comes from Balaenoptera musculus, assembly GCF_009873245.2. NCBI lineage: Eukaryota > Metazoa > Chordata > Mammalia > Artiodactyla > Balaenopteridae > Balaenoptera > Balaenoptera musculus. The sequence continues at coordinate 57,816,416 of NC_045798.1, forward strand.
CTTCAAGTTACATATTACTGTAATAGGATACCAAAATAAAACTATTTTAGTCTTGATTCTCACTGAAACCTGTATCAATTAGTTATTGCTACATAACAAATCACCCCAAAACTTAGTGGCTTTAAACTACAAGCTTTAAGTATTGTCCACAAGTCCGTAGGTTAGGTAGGCAGTGCCAATCTCAGCTAGACTTACTCATGTATCTGTGGTCAGTGGTGGGTCATGATGGCAACTCTGCTATTCTTTGTCCAGCTCTCTCACATGTACACTAGTATGACATAATAAGAACTACATATTTGGTTTCTGTTTTTGGTTCCTGACACAGAGATCCTAAAACTCTTGAAATATCCTTGGTGATAGAAGAGTCTTTTGTTCTAAGGAGACAGCTCTTGGTGGGCTTCCAGGTAGCTTCAGGATGGAGGCTGGTTACCAGAAAGACCAAGCCATGATTAGAAGCTTGGAACTTTCAGCCCTACCCCATGACCTCCAGGGATGGGAGAGAGGTTGGAGATTTAATTAATAGTCTATCATGCCTACATGATGAACCCTCTATAAAAATCCCTGAACTATGATGTTTGGAGAGCTACCAGGTTGATGAACACATCCACGTACTGGGAGGGTGGCACAATCCAACTCATGGGGACAGGAGGTCCTATACTCAGGACGCTTCCAGACCTTGCCCTATGTAACTCTTCAGCTAGCTGTTCATTTGTATCCTTTAAAATAAACCAGTAAATGTAAGTTAGCGTTTCCTTGCATTCTGTGGGCCCTTAAAGCAAATTATCAAACCTGGAGAGAGGGTTGTGGGAACCACAGATTTATAGCTAGTTGGTCAGATGTACAGGTGACAACCTGGGACTTGTAAATGGTGTCTGAAGTGGGGGGCAGTCTTGCAGGACTGAGTCCTTAACCTGTGGGATCTGCACTAACTCTAGGTACTTAATGTCAGAATTGAATTGTAGGACACCTAGTTGGTATCCAGAGAGTTGTAAAATTAACTGACATCAGGAAGAACCCCACATACTTGGTGTCAGAAGTGTTATGAGTATAGTATAGAAAAATAGTTCCCTATTTAATTAACTAGCTGACTCTAGGCTGGTCTACGATGGTCACAGCTGGGACAACTGAACTCTTCTTCTTATGCTCTCCCATCTTCCAGTAGGCTAGCTAGCCTGGGTTTGTTCACATGGTGGTACAAGGTACCCAGAGAGAACAGAACCATCAAGACCTGTTGAGTTCCAGGCTTGACACCAGCACTCTGTCATTTCCACCACTATCAGCTGGCCAAAGCAAATTACAAGATCAGTTGAGATTACAAAGGAATAGATTCCACCTTCTGATAGTATCAATATGAACTACAAAGTCACTTCACACAGGGTGTGGATACATCGAAAAGTGAAGAAAAATGGGTATGTTAGCAATCAATCCGCTTCAATGTCCCCATAGATGCTACATTTCACAGTGACATGAAAGTTCTTCTGTAGAATTTTAAAGGGATTCTCTGAAATTGGGATGTAGTTTTTTAAATTTTTGGCCACTCTTCTCGGCTTGCAGGATCTTAGTTCCCTGACCAGGGATTGAATCCGCGCCCTCGGCAGTGAAAGCGTGGAGTCCTAACACCTGGACTGCCAGGAAATTCCCAGGCTTGTAGTTCTTAACCCTCACTCTCATCCAGATTTAGAGCTCAGATGAGGTGCTGTGCTTTGAATATAACTAACACTCCCTCCAACACACACACCAAGATTAAGTGTGAGAAGTACCTGCCCTTAAACTGAGGTCTACAAAAGAGGTAATTCAGTTGGAAGTTTTAACAACCTTGAAATGTGTCTCCTAAAATCTGGAAGATGCTGTGAACTGGTGTCTGACTCAACATGGATAAGTATTAAATAAGGGTAGTTGGATAAAGCACTGTGGTTTGTGAAATTACTGCATTCCCACCAGTGAGGGGTCACACATGCAAGGCTTCCTGTAGGAAATATGTGAACCAGAGATTTTCAGAGAGGTGATACAGTGTTGTCTTGGATCCCCATCTAGAGGGCCATGAAAACCTAAAAACTGTGAAGGACTCAAGCAAAAGAAAGCAGAATGTGCACCAGGGAATGCCTGGAAGTGAAGTGACCAGCTGGGAAAAAATGTAATTACCCATTTTGAGGAACCTGACAATCAGAGATGCTCAGATTGGAAGGAGGGGGGAAAAGGTGGAGTTCTCAAGAACCACAGAGGCACTCCCACGAGAGAAAGAATCAGTGTTTGATAGAGAAAACTCAGATCACAGTGATACTTCCAGTCAAGTAAGAATTTTCCTGCTGCCACTGACTCTCCTTCTTCTCCTCCCCAACCCCCAACCCAGCATTATAATTCATATTAAAGAAGATAAACAAGAGGAATAGCACTAGGTGAAGAACCACAGCAACTTCACTCTTTGCAAGACCTAGTCTTGGGAGAGGGAGGCAGAGGAGCTGTAATTTCAAGAGAAGTTTTATTTTTTCATTATTGTACTAGACATACTAATTACTGAGCTGGAATCACTTTTATAGCCTCAGATCTAGAAAGTCATGGACCATGCCTTAGTTTCCACTCAAAGGTAAAGAAAAATATTAATCCTGCAACATGTGTTTGAATGGGCATTGGAGGAATAAATCAAATTGTTTTCTAATTACACCTCTCGAGTGCTGCAAGTTCACTGTAATGATTTCCTTAAATTTCCTCCTTAGTGTAGCTGTCCCAGGTGTCTCTTCAGCCACTGTCCTCTCTGCCTTCTCTGGTTTGGTCTGAGCTTTTCTTAAAAGAAAGCATAAAGTCTATCTAGAGTTAGAGAATCTAAAGTGGAATTATAACTTATTATATGACTGTGAGCACAACCCATAACTTCTCTGATCCTGTATTTTCTTCCTTTTATTAAAAGTAAAATATGATAATAATACTCATATTCATGGTTATTGCAAGTATTAGATGAGGTGGTACAAATGAAAAAGACTTTAAAATATCTACTGTTTTAGCCATTAAAATACATTTTGAGAATATTTATTAAGTCATTTACAGGAACAATAATAAACCCATTACATATTTATGCAGTATAAGTAATATATTTGTATGAAAAGTAACTATACTTTCCAAAGCAAAATAATTTAGGGAGATGAGTGTCATTGTTTTCATTTTTACAAATCTTTTTAATGTCTGCCCTAGTAGAAGACAGCTAGATTCTTATATCTGCTTCTGCATTAAATACTGCAAAGTGTGATTTTTATAGTACATGAAGAAAATAGTACATTTTATAGCACATGAAGAAAATTTGGCCTCAGACAGGTAGATGAAATAGGGAAGAGTATATTAATAGCAACTTCAGATAATTCTAGATATTCTTCTTTGATACTACACCAAAACTCAACAAGTGGTTATTTCTTTAAAGTTAGTTACAATGTGGAATCCAAACCCTATCAATGATTTTTGTACTCTACATAAAAATTCATTGGTTTATTGTGTACTTTGAGCAGATTTTTTAACCATGAGGATTTTATAACATAATGTATTGGCCATTTGGAAAATATTGGCTCATTGAGTTATACAGATCATCCAAATGTTGACACATTTCATTATACAATATTTTTTGAAATCACATTTGTTAATAATATCACCACTGACCTCATCAGAAAATTCTTTAAGTATTGGGACGCTATCATGGTCATGTGGCAGATATAAAGGGTTCATACTGCCAATTTTTGTTTAAAATCTCAAATGTTTTCACTGGCAATAAATATTGTTCATGTTTTCTTGAAGTGACAGATTTACATTGTTCATTTTCAGAAAATATCTGCCAAATTCTCGAGTCTGAATAACCATAATTTGTCTGTCATGTTTGATTTCAAGCAAAATGGTGTCTCATGAAAAAAGCTGCTAGTTAGATGATTTCAAAAGTACTTTTCCAGTGGGAAAGGGAGCATCTACAATGTTGGACACACTGTTCATGCTTCTTGGCCAAGTTAACAGTGGTGGCCTTCAGTCATATGGTTCAACAGGAATTTTATTTTGGCTTGAATCATCCAGAACAACCATAATAATAATGCCAAATTTAGTGAACCATAGAATTAGAAAATTTTTTAAACATCATCTAGCCCCCTCTGAAAGAAAATCTTCTCTACAGCAGACTTGAAGGTCATTCAGCTCCTGATCAAGTACTTCCAGTGATTTGAATCTCAATAGTCCTCTAAGCAGCCTATTCCAACATTCTTGGAGAGCTTCAATTATCATTCAGATCTTTGTCATACTGAGCCAAAATGTTCCTTTTTTGGTTACATGATGCAGAAGAGAATGAATCTACTTTCTCTTCCATATGGTTAAACTTCAAGCACTTAAACTTTAAATTTCTTTGAGTTTTAAAGACCGCATTAGTACATACCCTTCCCTACTTCCTATCCCCCCTCCCCTCCACACACACACAAAACCTTCCCTCATCATGCTATTTCTTCTCAAGGACAGAACCTGGATTCTTTAGTACTCATCCTCAAATAACAGTTTCTAGATCCTTGTCATCTTGTCATCCTGGACTCTTTCTGTTCACTCATGGGCCTCTTCAAAATAATGCCAGAACACTATTAAAAGACTCTGAATTAAGTATTTCTGGATTACTGTTGACAAAAAATTGGGGGGTATGACAAAGCCATAGGCAGAAGCAGCCTAGTTCCCTGAATCTCTGTGCAGAGAAGAGCTGCCTCCTGACATGGGATACCTGTCCTGGAATTACAAACAAGAAATAAACTCTTCCTTAAGCCACTACGTTTGGGATCTATATATTATAACAGTTTAGCTTACATTAACTAGTATAATATGCAACATATTAGTGGTAAGTATGATTATTAGGATATTTGTCTTCAACCAAATTATGTTTTTCCATGGTAGGAATAATGGAGAGAAATATAAAGCTCATTAATAAAATTAGGCCTTCTATATGTCTGTGCTTCATTTCAGCTCATGAAACCTGTTTTATTTCCTAGAAGATACCCTAAGCCCCTGATTCTGGTCGTAGTGCTTTTATTACAAGTAACCTCCTCTTTGAAGTTTCTTCTGTCTTCCCCAGGCAGAGTCAGTACCTCTCTCTACCAATGCTCCCACTGAAACTTTGCCCAAGCCTCACCACTTGTTAATTCCATTAAAATTGTTTGCCTGCTCTCTTTTCATTAGACTATGTGCTCCCAAGGATAGGGACCACATTTTATTTATCTGTGTATTCTCAGTGCTGTGTCACAATGTCTGACACATAATGAATACTCAATAAATGCTTGAGAATGAATAAGTAAACAACTGGATACTTTTAGATTTGTACCTATAAGAAAAAGAAATCATCAGGAGCTATTGGTTCTAACATCACTATGTTTCTATTAATGTCAAATAAAGACTGAGTCCCTGAGTACAAATTTACAGAAAGAGAGCAGTTAGTTCTCTGGAGAGTCTCTCTGGTATTCTGAGTTCTGTAAATTCTTTTCTAATCCTATTTTTGCTTTGGCTCTCTAGAACTAGTTATGGTGTCATCATCACCTATGACTAGTCAATGTTACAAGTTGCAATGAACAAGCCTCTGAAAACCACAGCATACTTTTCAAAACTTGTACATTCTCTTAAGATGGAACATACTATCTCCTTAGATATTTTTTACTTTTGGTTCGATTTATTTAAGACTATTCATGATGGCCATTTGGTCCACACTAATTTCAGACACAGTCTGAAATCACAGTGCTCAGCTGTTGCATTAAATCTATTTCTTAAAGGAGAAAAATAATTTATTATTTTAACAAGAAGAGAATAGGGCACCAGACCTACGAAGTAGTCTAGATGTAAGTTCATGGCTCCCTGATCTTTAGAATCTTTATCTAGAACTTATCCGAATGGCTCAAACTCCATTCAGTATCCTGTGAAAATCCAAAGCCCTTACCAGATTTTCTCCAAATTCTTGGAAATATGGGAGGGGGGGCAGAATATGTCCTAATGGTGATCTCTTGCTTGGAGGTTTTGCTTTGCACCACCTCAGGTACACTCTACCTTCTACATAATGTCAACCCAGGTATGGAATTAAACTCCTTTCTCAGTTCCCTCTAAAAATCCCATCAAATGTTATCGATGATTTGGGGGAAAGGGAAGGAAAGCCAACATTATAGAATTGCAAACAACTTCAAAATGGATGTTAGCCTTTCAAGTAGCCTTGCTCTCTCAATTTTTTTAACCCATCCAGGGATTTTTTGCAACTGGCCACTTCACCTCCTGTGCATTAGCCCTGTGTCTTCTCACTGGCTCTCCTCTCCTTCCCGCTTCTTATACCTCTTCTCTCTCCCATCTCAATTTCTATTTCTTTCTAACTCAGAGCAATGTAGTTGTTTCATTTTTGGTTTGGGTTCCTACAGACCCAGTTAGGATCTCACCTTTCTCTCTTAATCTTACCAAGGTACTTTCCCAAATAATAACATAATTTTTCGAAGTGAATTCCAGACAATAAAACTTAAAGTCCGTTACAAACATATCCTGGGTGGTGGGGAAAGATTACTGATATCTGGACCTCAGTCATTTTGTATAGAGACTTGTCCAGGAGCCTAGAGTATATCAGCTGCAGAACACAGCCCTGCCTCTGGGCCCCCTGACTCCCAGCTGACTCCTCACCACAGACCATATCACCATCCTCTGCAGTGTGGAATGAGTGGCCACTACCCTAAGCCCAATCAACATGCCGCTATCCTCCTCCCTTTATGCCCCAAGTTCAGTAACAGTACACCTTTCTCATTCTCTGATCCCATGTTCCTGTCTTCACAACCTGCTCACTACCTCTATCCATCTAAGACTGGGACTCTGATACCCCAATGCATCCAAGATTAGAACCACAGTACCAGCTTTCGTTATTTCACTGTTCCCAGATATTATGATATTTCCATATCCTAAATTACTATAGTTTGTTCATGTTTTTCAAAATCAGATCTGTATGATTTACATCTTTAGTTAAACTTAAAAAGCATTCTGACCATATCTTCTCCCTCTTTAAAATCCCTACATTGTATCTTGTTATTTTAATTCACATATCCTGAGTAACTAGGGAGGTAAGGCATGTTTTCTTATCTGTATTTATTGGTCATTTGAATTCATTTAGGACTAGATGACTAGATTATAAATTGTTAGAAGTTGGGATGGAGATGCGGGAAGCCAAGAAAAAGTAGAGGTGGTTATATTGTTTAATTAACCATTACCAGGATGAAATATTCAATATTAGATATCCAAATAAGGTTGGGCATTAGATAATCAGCCTTCATACATATGCTGAGATAGAATTACCCACATTTTGTCAATAAAACCAACATATAATATGGACTGTGCATAAACATTCCTCTAAACTATATCATATATGCTTTATCTCAGAGATGGGTACAGGAGGGGTTAATAATTGTTTCAACATGACATCAATATGTCTCCTCAAAAAGTTCATACAAACACACACACACACACACACACACACACACACACACATCTTCCAGATGTGTTGCCTTCATGTTCTGGGCACCTGGCTGTTTCTAAATAGCTGAGTGCATGGGCTCCTGCAGGTGGAACATCTGGGTGATTGACTGTATTCTTCCCTATTCATCCAAAAGTTTTGGCAGCTACCTGCAGTCAGATTGAAAATCTTCCCCTGAAACAAGCAGGAGTAGCCTCTGTCAGCTGAATATTGACAGGATCCATCAGAGAGTTTATTTCCCTAGTCTCGGCTACCATCAAAATGTTATTTTCCAGCTGCTAAGTGCTGACCTTATATATTATAATTCAAGAACAATTATATTCAGAATGAAACATGAAAAATAATTTTTTTAAAAATAAAAGAAAAATACATTTAGTGAGATTTCAGTCCTCGCAGAGGTGTTTAAGTAACAGATAAAGTCATAGAATGGTACATAGGGCATTGGTTTTTGTGAATATCAGACTATTTGACATCTGAAATATTCCTTCATGACTAATTTAGGCTTTATGTATTTAGGAAGAATTGGAATTGGTCATCTATTGGCAATTAAATTTATGTTGGTCCAGATCTGTGTGTGTCCATTTATTCTCATAAATTGTGAAATACTAAATTAAGGAATTTTCTGAGTTCCAATGGAATAAACAGGTGTTTTAAATTGATTACAGATTGTCTGGCATTAGCAATCAAAAATAAATTATGTGAAATATACCTATATAGTAAAATGTGCACATATTTTTTCCTGCATATGCATACATTATTTAGCTGTATGGTTTGGTGGGTAAGAACATCTGTTTAGCAATCAGGCTGGGGATGAATTATGGCTCTAACATCTACTATCTACATGAACTTGGGCAAAGTACTTAACGTCTGTGTGACTTTACAAAATGTGCATAACAGTACAGCCTGCATCATAAGGTGATTTTATGAGGGTTAAATGAGATAATATGTGTAAGCCATATGGGAGGTGCCTGGAACACAACAAGCTTTCAATAAACATAATAGGATTGTATCTGTGAGTGTGAATAAGACAGAGAGGGAGTGTGTGTGTGTATGTGTGTATGCTTAAGGTCTAGATATATACTAATTTCTTCTGAATAATGAAAAGCTTTTGGCATTGATTTTCTAAATTTTACCCTCAAAGAACTGTCATATGATTCACAGGTTGTAAAAATACAGGAAGAGGGCTTCCCTGGTGGCGCAGTGGTTGAGAATCTGCCTGCCAATGCAAGGGACACGGGCTCGAACCCTGGTCTGGGAAGATCCCACATGCCGGCGGAGCAACTGGGCCCGTGAGTCACAACTACTGAGCCTGCGCATCTGGAGCCTGTGCTCCGCAACAAGAGAGGCCGCGATAGTGAGAGGCCCGCGCACCGCGATGAAGAGTGGCCCCCGCTTGCCGCAACTGGAGAAAGCCCTTGCACAGAAACGAAGACCCTACACAGCCAAAAATAAATAAATTAATTAATTAATTAAAAAAAATACAGGAAGAAAAAAGCAAACTTAAAGAATGGAAAGAAATTTTGTTCAAAAGCAAAACGCTATTAGAGCTTATCTCTAAATTGCTAATCTTTCTTAAATATCACTCTGATCATTTCACTTCCTGGCTCTAAAACCTTCAGTGGACTTTGATCAAGTTCTTGCTTGGCCACTTAAAATATATTTGACTTTGGGCCAGCTACTGCATCCTCATCAACGGATGAGAATGGGAATCCCAATCCTACCTGCCTCTTGGAACTGTTGTGAGAATCACGTGGGAAGCTTTAACAGATATTTGCTGCTCTCGTCTGCCTAGCTCCTTCTTTCCTTGGAGGAACTGCCCCCTTTCTCCATTTGCATGTCTCCTGTGGGATTGTTCGTCACGGGGCATGCTTTCTTCTCATCTCAGACCTGGGCATGTGGTAGAGGCCCGATCAATTGTGGTACTCCATTCCCATGTCCTCATCACATAGTCCAAGGAATAGACATCCAAGGAGAACCAAGAATAGTTTACCCATGAATTTAGATACAAACAGACCATTGGTGAGAAAACATCCTCTTCTTGGATCACCATTTGTATAGAGGCTGGAGGCTGGATCTTTTGGTATCACTTCCCCAACCACATAAGGGAAGTTCTCAATAATAGCAGAGAAAGAGGGCAACCAGTAAAAAGAAGTAGATATGAACAAAAGGACACAGAACAAGTCCATAGCAGAACCACTTTTCCAATCTTGCTATAGAGCTACAAGGCATCATTTACATTATTTCTTGCTACCCTATATCATGCAGCCTACAGGTTTCTGCCTTTACTCAGCATTGCTCTATTGCCACTCCTCTCCCTGCACCCCACTTCCAACACCTAAATCTCTTTTCCTGTTGCATTTTTAAATCTTGGACCCTTTAATTTCTAGATTTCTTTTACTTCTCCACTCCTTACTGATTTCCTTCTCCTCTGAAATTTTACCAAATATTACCATGTACTTCATATTTGGACACAATGATATTTATGCTATAATGATACTTTTGGATGTTTCATGTATCAGTCTGGGTTTCTGATGTGCACCTGCTTCTGTATTCCAGTCCCAATACTTCTCTTCCTCTGTAATAGAAGTCAAGGCTGCTTGCTTGCCAGCTGCTTCCTAACTTTTAAATATCCAATCCTGTTCACAGCAAAATTAATAGATCTTTAATAGATAGTGCTTAGTTAAAAAGTTTTTAAAAACCTAGAATGTTAAACCTAACCATTTATAGACATTAAACATACTCACAGACAAACAAAACATGCATCTTATAAAAACAGATATAAACAAAAAGGTATATATTAAACAGAATAAAGTGGATGTGGAAGAAGGGCACAATTGTAGGAGTAGGGTACGGTGATGAAAGACTTCTTACATGAGTTAATGGTGATGGTGTGCTGTAAACTGAGGAGGATTAAAAAAACATCAACCCTCCACATCTAAGATCCTGAATACACTCATAAGTGTATACCTATATTCTGGGTCACAAGTATTACAGAATCCCTCAACAGTTTGGAGAATTGAAATCAGAACCTCCTCAAGTAAATGTTTTGTTACATATACCCTGTTTATACAATGAAGCAAGAAGATTGCACATTAAATGGATGTCAAACTTGAAGAAAATCCAATGTAAGAAAATATGGATTAAAAATTCTAAAACATATATTAAAAAGGATGGGAAGAAATTATTTCTACTGCCAAAAAAATGTGTCCTGTTTAATAGATAACTTGCTGCAAGCTTAATTTAAAATTGAGCAGTCCAGTTCATGTAAAAGCATGTTTCAGTTAAATAGTTCTATTTAAAAAAAATTAACTCACACCAATATTTCATAAAAAAGAGCAGCTCTTTGTTGTTGTCGAAACTCTGCTTTTCCAACTTTAGTATACATGTTTCACATCTTAATAATGAATAGAGTATGTTGTATAAACTGTATACTAGAGAAGTCTGAGAACTTTCATTTTAAAAGCAATTTAACCAACTTAAAAATACATTTTCCAAGTATTTGTTGAAATTTATTTTCCTGTTTTTTGTTTGTTTTTTGGTTTGGGTTTTGTGTGTGTGTGTGCTGTATAACAAAGGCTCTCAAGAACAAAGGCACATGGTGTCTTTTTTGTGTGAATCCAGATTTGCAGGGTCTGATGATGGCAATGATCACACTAATGATGTTAATGACAATAATAATGCTGGTGGCAGAGCAGTCAAGACTGGCAAAATGAAAAATCTTACATTTGAAGTGGGCCTTTTTAAATTGTCATTTCTTCCTTCTTTTTTTTTTTTTTTTCTTGTCCTTTTCTCCATTGGCAATAATAGATAGAGAATCACAGATAATTTCAAACTATATTATGTTCCTTGACACAGGAGACCATATCTTAAAGCACCAGTTGTCAACCAAGGTGTCATAACATACTCATTTGTTCATAACAACTGTGAAGTACTTTAAGATAAATCATAGTGTGTGATATAAGTAATTAGACATTAATAGGGAAAATACTTCAAAATGTGATTTTTAATAAAACAGTATCTTTAAGGCTCTACCATGAACAATGTCACTTTCATTCATTTTCTTTCAAATATGCTCTTTTGAGAGAGGACAAAATGAAAATATAACTAGTATGTTAAAAATTGCACATAAAGCCTTTCTATTTTGTCCATACCACAACCCCATGCTGAAAACCTTCATGGATCCTCATTTTAAATGTACTGTCATCCCCCAAACAAGGAAAGATTCCAGCATTCATGTCACTATCTCACAATCTAAATCTAACGATGTGCTTCTCAATGGCAGAATTAGCACTAAAATCTTTTGTCAAATTCTAGATCCTGAATTTTTTTTTGAAAAATATGGTCACCATGAAAATCTGCTAAAAATAATACAGTTTGTTAACTGCCATATAAAAGAGAAACAGAACCAGAGAACCACTATGCAGACATTTAATCAGATATAAATCAGGCATAAACCAGTAACATATGAAAACCCAGGTTAAAATAAAATTCTCTTCCATCAGAGCAATGCATTTAACTGATAATTTCAAGACTCTCCATCTCCAAACTCTTTTTACTGTGTCTGTTAACAAAAAAAAAAAGAAAAGAAAAGAAAAAGGAGAAACTGCAAAGGTCATTCAAGCTTCTAAGAATTTGTAAGACCAAAAAGGGAGACATTTGGCTATATTCATACCTGCAATAGAGTGCCAGTCATTTGCAGTGCATTGAATAAAGAACTGCCATTTTCAATTCACACTGGGGAGAGAGAATGGGAAAATTCTAGAGGCAAAAAGGAAAATGTCACATTCACACAAAATACTAAAGATATAAAGTTGAGTGAGAAAAAATGTGGGAAGAAAAAGGGAAAAGAAGACTGTGGGTGTTGGGGCAAGACAGAAGGAGCAGAGAGACGAAATTGAGTTTTTAATTTTAAGAGGAGGAGGAATTAAATTCTCCACCAGAAAAATAAATCAAGGGAACTTTTATAGGATGCCTAATACATTAATAACCTACAGGAAGAGCTGAGCTCTCAGGCGAAGCCAGTTCAAGGACAAAAGGGCGAGCTCTCACTCTTCCAATACTGTCAAGGGATCTTCAATGAATTCACGGAGCAGAGACACAGAATCCAGAATTCTTAGACATGCTCATCTGTGTCCAGAGCGTCTCTTGTGTACATCTCTGAAAGGCCTTATTATTGACTAATGAGCTTGTCTGAATCACCTATTTGCTTTATTATTTGCAGGCAAACATACAATTATGCCTGAGCTAATTTGAGATTCCAACTTTTCATTTTTTATGCAGCTTAGTTAATGCATAAAACCTTTCACAGTGTTCATGACAAAAAGGTTACTCTTTATTCTTTTGTGCCAGTGATTTTTTCAAAGCGAGCTTCACTGGATGTCATTTTCTCTACAAACTTTTTTCCCTCCTTCCATTAGTGGAACAGTCGAATTACTGCATAATAAAGAAGAGAGGCGCACAGGGCTGCCTGGCTTCACCACATCCACACAATGGTGCCAAATGCATCTTAACAGTCCAGGGAACTGTCAGCCGCAAAAATAATTGGAAATTGGGGGCTATTTCTTCGTGTACTGGTAGTGGGAGTTGTGCTTGTTAATAGGCAAATCACTCTCCGGAAGTAGGGAGTCTATAGTTAGTTTGTAAAGACTCTTTATAATGTTAAAAAAAAAAAAAAAAGGAAAGAAAGAAAAGAAGAAGAAGACACTGCCTTACTCCCTCCTAAAAATTTTTTTTTCAATTACACATTAAATGACTTGGCATTGAGGTAATGTTATCTAACTTTAATTCACCTGTTAGGAAATTGCCTCTCTCTAGAACCTGGGGTTAATAGAGTGCAAAAGACCATTCTTATCAAGGGGTGGGAGAAAGGTGATTAATTTACACTATAAGTTAAAACATAGAAAATGGAAAGAAAACAGACTCCAAGTTCTGGCCTCACTCCTGAAAAGCTATTAGGTTTTGCTGTTTTTTCTGTTTTTATTTTGTTGTTTTTGTTCACTTTAGCAGGCCTCTAATCATTCCAGGCAGAACACACAGCGTGGATGAAACTCTACATGAAAGAATATGCTTCAGGAAGTAAAATTAATTGACATTTCAGGGAACATATTCACAGAGTCCATGGAGTTACAGTTGTGTGACTTCTATTCACATCACAGTAGAATCATTTGTCTGTTTAATATTTGCAAAAGTGCATTGGAAAAGGAAAACCATGAAGTGCTAAGTAGTCTTACTGACAAGCATGAATCTTCTTTATCATATTCCACCTTTAATAGAAATAGTGATGCTTGTAGATTTTACAGTCTGTCATACAGAGTGAAGTCAGAAAGAGAAAAACAAATACCATATGCTAACACATATATATGGAATCTAAAAAAAAAAAAAATGGTTCTGAAGAACCTAGGGGCAGGACAGGAATAAAGACACAGACGTAGAGAATGGACTTGAGGACACGTGGAGGGGGAAGGGTAAGCTGGGATGACGTGAGAGAGGGGTATTAACATATATACACTACCAAATGTAAAATAGATAGCTAGTGGGAATCAGCCGCATAGCACAGGGAGATCAGCTTGGTGCTTCGTGACCACCTAGAGGGGTGGGATAGGGAGGGTGGGAGGCAGACACAAGAGGGAGGTGATATGGGGATATATGTATACATATAGCTGATTCACTTTGTTATACAGCAGAAACTAACACAACATTGTAAAGCGATTATACTCCAATAAAGACATTTAAAAAAGTGATGCTAATAATGATTTTATCCATTTGTATCACATTCAGAACCCATTGCAAAGCAATGTAGGTCAGAAGATGGTTTCCCACAAGTGAGCCTGGAAATAATTGTTTATGGACCACTATGCTGCTCTTGGTGAAGACCAGTTGTTATAAATAAAATCTCTGGTGAATTAATAGTAAAAAATAAATAAATAAAGAAGGACACATAAGCTATTCATTTTCATTTCAGGAGACAGGCCTTTGCTCTCTACTTCACCTGCCTCCAACAACTAAAGGTAACAGCAAATCTGATCACGTGCATGTATAAAATATGCAAACATCACATGGTTTCCAGAATAACATAATATTTTAGACTGGTTTAGTTTTCTTCCATGATAAAGCATAGATTACATAGACAAAGGATAAATGTTACATGTTATCAGTAAGGCATTCGAGGCTAATACAATTATTATTAGCACTTGAGAAAACATGGAATGGTCCCCATCATTGTTGCCTGGGACTATGTGAATTGTAGTTGGTTAATAATGAGTCACTCTTCAACTAACTATTTCAAACGGTAGTCCAAATAGATCCCTTTGGCATCCATTCTACTAAGTCTATTGTTGAAAACAATGACTTTTTTAAAAATTAAGACTGTAATTAAGAAATTTCAATGTATCACAAAGTAAGTATTAGAAGATAGAAACTTTAAAATGTCCCTGATAAATTGGGAAAATTGTCTTTAAAAATAGTACAAAAATCAATGGGAACAAGGAGATACATTTAGAGAAAATAAAGAAAAAGAACTGGATAAAGGAAAAATCTTAGGGGAGAAGAGGGGCTTTTAAAGAAAATGAATTTTGATTTGAATAAAACTCCATCACTTCTTAGTTCTATAGCTTTACATACATCACTTAGACTCTTTCAACCTCAGTTTTCTTATCTTTAAAATGGAAATTATGTCCCTGCAAGTTTCTACTGAGAATTAGAATAATAAATATTCCAGGCACAGAGTAGCCACCCAGTAAAGAGCAATAGTGAAAGAACTGGTGGTGGCGGCAGCGGCAGTGGCAGAGAAGCAGCTGTAGGAGTAGACTAGTCTTTGGGGAGTCATATTTAACTATAGGCTAAATACAAAACAGCAATTTCATGCTGTAGGGAAAAAATATAGTATTCTGAAACGTATTTTTTAGGCATGTAATGGAAGGGGGAAAATCAAATGGCTAATAAACATATAAAAAAAGTTCAATTTTACTAGTCATAAGGGAAATGCAAATTAAATAATGAGGTACCATTATGCACACATCAGATTGGCAAAAATTAAAAAGTGTGACAATATCAAATACAGCTGAGGATATGAAAAACAGGAGCTATGAGAAGCACTTTGGAGAGTAATTTGCAAATCTAGTTTAAAAGCTGTAGGTCCTCTGCTGCTCTCCAGCAGCATTGCTCCACTGGAGACATGCTCTCATCTGAGCAAGAGGACAAATGTACAAACATTGCTTATAACAGAATGAAAGAAAAAAAAAGGAGAAAACCTAAATGTCTCTCAACAGGAGAATGGATATATAAAAATGGTGTAATCATTAAATGGAATATGTTAGAACATTTAAAATGAATGCATCAAAGCTATGTGTATCAACATGAATAAACCTTAAAAACAATGTTAAAATGAGAAAAGCATGTTACTAAATTATAAAAAAATTAAACTGCTTTATATTGGTTCTGGAAAAGTACAAAAACATGAAATGGTACACACTAGATTCAGAATGCTTGTTTTTCCTAGGAAGGGAATGAGAAGAACAGGAGTATAGACTCCATGATATTTGATTTCTTTCAAAACAATCTGAAGCAAATATGACAAACAGATAAGATTTCTTGAACTTGGTACTATGTGTGCAGAAAGGCCCATATAATCACATCATGTAGACAAATCTCTGGGGCTTAGAATCACCATCTGTAAAATGAAATAACTGGACCAGCTAATCACTAAGTTCCCTTCCAGCTGAGATATTCCATAACTCAAAAAGTGATAAGAAGGACTTAAATGATGGGATGGGCCAGTCAACTTGTTCTCCCTGGCATAGAAAAGGAAAATCAGTTTAAATTTGAGGAGAAATACTAGAAAGCTACAGTAATCAAGATAGTTTTGTACTGGCATAAAGATAAACATATAGATCAATAGAACAGATTTGAGAGTTCAGAAATAAGGCCTTATAGTTATGGTAACTTGATTTTCAACAAGGGTACCAAGACCATTCAATGGGGAAAGAGTAGTATTTTCAACAAATGGTACTAGGACAACTGGATATCCACAGGCAAAAGATGAAGTTGGACCGGTACCTCACACTATGCACATAAATTAACTCAAAATATACCATAGACCTAAACATCAGAGCTAAAACTATAAAACTGTAAGGAAAAAATTATGAATCTTTGTAACCTTGGATCAGGCAGTATTCTCTTAGATATGACACCAAAAGCACAAAAGGCAAGAGAAAAATAGATACATTAGATTTCATCAAATTAAAACCTGTTTCATTTCAAAGGACACCATCAAGAGGATGAAAAGACAACCTATGGAATGGGAGAAAATATTTGCGAATCATATGTCTAATAAAAGCCTTGTAACAAGAATAAATAAAAAATTCTTATTACTCAACAATAAAAAGACAAATAACCCATTTTTTTAAATGGGCATGGGATTTGAATAGACATTTCTCCACATACAAACATACACATGGTATACAAAGGAGCAATAAACACATGAAAAGATGTTCAACATCATTAGTCATTAGAGAAACGCAAACTGAAACCACAGAGGGATACCACTCCATACTCACCAGGATGTCTATAATAAAAAGATGGCCAATATCAAGTGGCAAGGATGTAGAGAAATAGGAAACCTCATGCATTGCCAGTGGGAATGTAAATTGGTACAGACACTTTGGAAAACAGTTTGGCAGTTCTACAAAAAGTTAAACATAAGAGCTATCATATTACCCAGCAATTCCACTCCTAGGTATACACAAAAGAATTAAAAACACATGTCCACACAAAATTTGTACATAAATGTTCATAGAAGTATTATTCACAACAGTCAAAGAGCAGAAACAATCCAAATATCTATGAACTGACGAATGGATAAACAAATTTGGTATAGCCATACAATGGAATATTAGTTGGCCTTAAAAAGTAATGAAGTACTGGGGCTTCCCTGGTGGCGCAGTGGTTGAGAATCTGCCTGCCAATGCAGGGGACATGGGTTCGAGCCCTGGTCTGGGGAGATCCCACATGCCGCGGAGCAACTGGGCCCGTGAGCCACAACTACTGAGCCTGCGCATCTGGAGCCTGTGCTCTGTAACAAGAGAGGCCGCGATAGTGAGAGGCCCGCGCACCACGATGAAGAGTGGCCCCCACTTGCCGCAACTAGAGACAGCCCTCACACAGAAACAAAGACCCAACACAGCCAAAAATAAATAAATAAATAAATATTAAAAAAAAAAAAAAGTAATGAAGTACTGATACATGGTACAACATGGATAAACCTTGAAAACATGATGTTGAGTGAAAGAAGACAGACACAAAAGGTCACATATTATATGATTCAATTTATATGAAATGTACAGTATAGGCAAACCCATTGAAACAAGAAGTAGATTACTGATTGCCAGGGGATAAGGGAAGGGGGGAATGGGTAGTGACTGCTAATGGGTACGGAATTTCTCTATGAAGTGATTAAAATGTATTCAAAATTAGATAGTGGTAATGAATGCACAACTTTGAATATGCTAAGAAACACTGAATAGTATTCTTTAAAGGATGAATATTACAGTATGTGATTTATATCTAAATAAAGCTGTTATTTAAAAATTTAAGGGGGAATTTGGGTTTTTTAAAGAATATCTTAATTATCAAAATTATTAGAATTATTAGAATTTCCATGAAAAGCTCTGAGCAAATATGTGGGAGCACTGCAGAGGAGTTTCAGAAGAGAATGTATTACTGTCTTAATGCCTTTAGACATTTTTTTATCTGAAGACATAAAGTTGGTTCATAGAATTTTATAAGATTTCTTCCAGTTTCATTCAGTAATGAACCTAAGACTTCTGTTACCAAATACTGATTTTTTTTCTGTTTCCCTCTTGGGTTTTACCTCTAAATACAAAATGTATTCTCTTTCTCATCAGATTTGAGGAAAATTCTTTGTGGAAATCAAAATTCAGTGATACTATATTCACCTGTCATCATTGAGGAAGGAATTGTTCCATATAGGTAAATATTACAAAATAACTGAAACTTAACTGCAGCCAAGCTCCACACTGTGTTTTCCTTAATCACACCTGATAGAAATATCTCAAAAATGCTTTATTTCCCTGACTTCTGAAGCAGAGAATAATGAACATACCCCTTTTTCTTCACGAAATGGGGTCAGCATTATGGATACCCATCCCCTGTAATGCACTATTGTGCACTGCCAGGCTCTGCATTGGTTTTGAGTGTCCTATCCTCCCAGGCTGTCAACCGTCACTTCTACTGTCATTACAGAATGCCTTCCGTGAAGGCTTTTCATAGACTAACAGAGGGATTATTTCACTTCTCCCTAGCCTTCTCCCATGTACCATCCCAATAAACTCTTTCATATCAGTCACTTTTTGGGGTGGCGGGCGAAGGGCTTTTTATAGAGATAAAATGAAAATAGAGGACAATTGCCCTGCACTCCCATGACTCGAATTCATCTCAGCTTAACTGATAAGTGTAAGGCTCTTGGTTCATCTATTATACCTCTTAGGATGGATGGCTTATGGTGAGCTCAATGTTAACGAATGGATGAATTCCCATTTTTTCAGTCCCAGGGAGAGCCAGGGGAGTTGAGATGGATACCAGGACTTTATCCTAATAAAGTGGATATAATGCGACTCCCAGCAGCCTCATTCTGTGACCAAGACCACTTCTCCCACCTTCTTTCTCTTCTCACAAGTGTTGGTATCATCTCCCTAAAGATGGTAAGGGGCGGAGGAGGTTTAGAGAACAAGGGGGCACAAAGGAGGCAGAAACAGTGTTCTTAATATATTTATTTTTTTTATAAACCACTTTATTGAGATAATATATCACACAATTCTCCCATTTAAAGTACACAATTCAATGGTTTTTAGTATATTCACAGACTTGTGCAACCAACACCAGAACCAATTTTAGAACATTTTCATCAACACAAGAGATAATCCCACCCCCCCATAAGCAGTCATTCCTCATTCCTGTCACCCCAGTTCCTGGTCACCATTGCTCTGCTTTCTGTCTCCATGGATTTACCTCTTTGGGTCATTTCATAGAAATGGAATCATTCAATATGTGGCCTGTTGTGTCTGGCTTCTTTCAGTGAGACCATGCTTTCAAGGTTCAACCATGCTGTAGTGTGTGTCAGTATTTCATTCCTTTTTTTTTTTTTTTAGTATTAGTTGTTTTTCCTTTTTGTTTGTTTGTTTGTCTATACTGCAGGTTCTTATGAGTCATGACTTTTATACACATCAGTGTATACATGTCAATCCCAATCGCTCAATTCAGCACACCACCATCCCCACCCCACCACGGTTTTCCCACCTTGGTGTCCATACGTTTGTTCTCTACAGCTGTGTCTCAACTTCTGCCCTGCAAACCAATTCATCTGTACCATTTTTCTAGGTTCCACATACATGTGTTAATATATGATATTTGTTTCTCTCTTTGACTTACTTCACTCTGTATGACAGTCTCTAGATCCATCCACGTCTCAACAAATGACTCAATTTCTTTCCTTTTTATGGCTGAGTAATATTCCATTGTATATATGTACAACAGCTTATTTATACATTCATCTGTCGATGGGCATTTAGGTTGCTTCCATGACCTGGCTATTGTAAATAGTGTTGCAATGAACATTGGGGTGCATGTGTCTTTTTGAATTGAGGTTTTCTCTGGGTATATGCCCAGTAGTGGGATTGCTGGGTCATATGGTAATTCTATTTTTAGTTTTTTAAGGAACCTCCATATTGTTCTCCATAGTGGCGGTATCAATTTACATTCCCACCAACAGTGCAAGAGGGTTCCCTTTTCTCCACACCCTCTCCAGCATTTGTTGTTTGCAGATTTTCTGATGATGTGCATTCTAACTGGTGTGAGGTGATACCTCATTGTAGTTTTGATTTGCATTTCTCTAATAGTGATGTTGAGCAGCTTTTCATATGCTTCTTGGCCATCTGTATGTCTTCTTTGGAGAAATGTCTGTTTAGGTCTTCTGCCCGTTTTTGGATTGGGTTTTTTGTTTCTTTAATATTGAGCTGAATGAGCTGTTTATATATTTTGGAGATTAATCCTTTGTCCGTTGATTTGTTTGCAAATATTTTCTCCCATTCTGAGGGTTGTCTTTTCATCTTGTTTTGCTGTGCAAAAGCTTTGAAGTTTCATTAGGTCCCATTTGTTTATTTTTGTTTTTATTTCCATTACTCTAGGAGGTGGATCAAAAAAGATCTTGCTGTGATTTATGTCAAAGAGTATTCTTCCTATGTTTTCCTCTAAGAGTTTTATAGTGTTCGGTCTTACATTTAGGTCTCGAATCCATTTTGAGTTTATTTTTGTGTATGGTGTTAGGGAGTATTCTAATTTCATTCTTTTACATGTAGCTGTCCAGTTTTCCCAGCACCACTTATTGAAGAGACTGTCTTTTCTCCATTGTATATCTTTGCCTCCTTTGTCATAGATAAGTTGACCATAGGTGTGTGGGTTTATCTCTGGGCTTTCTATCTTGTTCCATTGATCTATGTTTCTGCTTTTGTGCCAGTACCATATTGTCTAGATTACTGTAGCTTTGTAGTATAGTCTGAAGTCAGGGAGTCTGATTCCTCCAGCTCCGTTTTTTTCCCTCAAGACTGCTTTGGCTATTCGGAGTCTTTTGTGTCTCCATACAAATTTTAAGATGATTTGTTCTAGTTCTGTAAAAAAATGCCATTGGTACTTTGATAGGGATTGCATTGAATCTGTAGATTGCTTTGGGTAGTAGAGTCATTTACACTATATTGATTCTTCCAATCCAAGAACATGGTATATCTCTCCAACTGTTGGTATCATCTTTAATTTCTTTCATCAGTGTCTTATAATTTTCTGCATACAGGTCTTTTGTCTCTTTAGGTAGCTTTATTCCTAGGTATTTTATTCTTTTTGTTGCAATGGTAAATGGGAGTGTTTCCATAATTTCTCTTTCAGATTTTTCATCATTAGTGTATAGGAATGCAAGAGATTTCTGTGCATTAATTTTGTATCCTGCTACTTTACCAAATTCATTGATTAGCTCTAGTAGTTTTCTGGTGGCATTTTTAGGATTCTCTATGTATACTATCATGTCATCTGCAAACACTGACAGTTTTACTTCTTCTTTTCCAATTTGGATTCCTTTTATTTCTTTTTCTTCTCTGATTGCCATGGCTAGGACTTCCAAAACTATGTTGAATAATAGTGGTGAGAATGGACATCTTTGTCTCGTTCCTGATCTTATTGGAAATGCTTTCAGTTTTTCACCATTGAGAATGATGTTTGCTGTGGGTTTGTCGTATATGGCCTTTTTTATGTTGAGGTAGGTTCCCTCTATGCCCACTTTCTGGAGAGTTTTTATTATAAATGGGTGTTGAATTTTGTCAAAAGCTTTTTCTGCATCTATTGAGATGATCATATGGTTTTTATTCTTCAATTTGTTAATATGGTGTATCACATTGATTGATTTGCCTATATTGAAGAATCCTTGCATCCCTGGGATAAATCCCACTTGATCATGGTGTATGATCCTTTTAATGTGTTGTTGGAATCTGTTTGCTAGTATTTTGTTGAGAACTTTTGCATCTATATTCATCAGTGATATTGCTTTGTAATTTTCTGTTTTTGTAGTATCTTTGTCTGGTTTTGGTATCAGGGTGATGGTGGCCTCATAGAATGAGTTTGGGAGGGTTCCTTCTTCTGCAATTCTTTGGAAGAGTTTGAGAAGGATGGGTGTTAGCTCTTCTCTAAATGTCTGATAGAATTCACCTGTGAAGCCATCTGGTCCTGGACTTCTGTTTGTTGGAAGATTTTTAATCACAGTTTCAATTTCATTACTTGTGATTGGTCTGTTCATATTTTCTGTTTCTTCCTGGTTCAGTCTTGGAAGGTTATACCTCTCTAAGAATTTGTCCATTTCTTCCAGGTTGTCCTTTTTATTGGCATAGAGTTGCTTGTAGTAGTCTCTAAGGATGCTTTGTATTTCTGCGGCATCTGTTGTAACTTCTCCTTTTTCATTTCTAATTTTATTGATTTGAGTCCTCTCCCTCTTTTTCTTGATGAGTCTGGCTAATGGCTTATCAATTTTGTTTATCTTCTCAAAGAACCAGCTTTTAGTTTTATTGATCTTTGCTATTGTTTTCTTTGTTTCTATTTCATTTATTTCCACTCTGATGTTTATGATTTCTTTCCTTCTTCTAGCTTTGGGTTTTGTTTGTTCTTCTTTCTCTAGTTCCTTTCGGTGTAAGGTTAGATTGTTTACTTGAGATTTTTCTTGTTTCTTTAGGTAGGCTTCTATAGCTATAAACTTCCCTCTTAGAATTGCTTTTGCTGCATCCCATAGGTTTTGGATCATCGTGTTTTCATTGTCATTTGTCTCTAGGTATTTTTTGATTTCCTCTTTGATTTCTGCAGTGATCTCTTGGTTATTTAGTAATGTATTGTTTAGCCTCCATGTGTTTGTGTTTTTTACATTTTTTTCTCTGTAATTCATTTCTAATCTCATAGCGTTGTGGTCAGAAAAGATGCTTAATATGATTTCAATTTTCTTAAATTTACTGAGACTTGATTTCTGACCTAAGATATGATCTATCCTGGAGAATGTTCCGTGCACACTTGAGAAGAAAGTGTAATCTGCTGTTTTTGGGTGGAATGTCCTGTAAATATCAATTAAATCTATCTGGTCTATTGTGTCAGTTAAAGCTTCTGTTTCCTTATTTATTTTCATTTTGGATGATCTGTCCATTAGTGTAAGTGAGGTGTTAAAGTCCCTCACTATTATTGTGTTACTGTGGATTTCCTCTTTTATAGCTGTTAGCAGTTGCCTTACGTACTGTGGTGCTCCTATTTTGGGTGCATATATATTTATAATTGTTATATCTTCTTCTTGGATTGATCCCTTGATCATTATGTAGTGTCCTTCCTTGTCTCTTGTAACATTCTTTATTTTAAAGTCTATTTTATCTGATATGAGTATAGCTACTCCAGCTTTCTTTTGCTTTCCATTTGCATGGAATATCTTTTTCCATCCCCTCACTTTCAGTCTGTATGTGTCCCTAGGTCTGAAGTGGGTCTCTTGTAGACAGCATATATATGGGTCTTGTTTTTGTATCCATTCAGCAAGCCTGTGTCTTTTGGTTGGAGCATTTCATCCATTCACGTTTAAGGTAATTATCAATATGTATGTTCCTATGACCATTTTATTAATTGTTTTGGCTTTGTTTTTGTAGGTCCTTTTCTTCTCTTGTGTTTCCCACTTAGAGAAGTTCCTTTAGCATTTGTTGTAGAGTTGGTTTGGTGGTGCTGAATTCTCTTAGCTTTTGCTTGTCTGTAAAGCTTTTGATTTCTCCATCGAATCTGAATGAGATCCTTGCCAGGTAGAGTAATCTTGGTTGTAGGTTCTTCCCTTTCATCACTTTAAGTATATCATGCCACTCCCTTCTGGCTTGTAGAGTTTCTACTGAGAAATCAGCTGTTAACCTTATGGGAGTTCCCTTGTATATTATTTGTTGTTTTTCCCTTGCTGCTTTCAATAATTTTTGTTTGTCTTTAATTTTTGCCAGTTTGATTACTATGTGTCTCGGCGTGTTTCTCCTTGGGTTTATCCTGTATGGGACTCTCTGCACTTCCCGGACTTGGGTGGCTATTTCCTTTCTCATGTTAGGGAAGTTTTCAACTATAATCTCTTCAAATATTTTCTCTGGTCCTCTCTCTCTCTCTTCTCCTTCTAGGACCCCTATAATGCGAATGTTGTTGCGTTTAATGTTGTCCCAGAGGTCTCTTAGGGTGTCTTCATTTCTTTTCATTCTTTTTTCTTTAGTCTGTTCCACAGCAGTGAATTCCACCATTCTGTCTTCCAGGTCACTTATCCGTTCTTCTGCCTCAGTTATTCTGCTACTGATTCCTTCTAGTGTAGTTTTCATTTCAGTTATTGTATTGTTCATCTCTGTTTGTTTGTTCTTTAATTCTCCTAGGTCTTTGTTAAACATTTCTTGCATCTTCTTGATCTTTGCCTCCATTCTTATTCTGAGGTCCTGGATCATGTTCATTATCCTTTTTCTGAATTCTTTTTCTGGAAGGTTGCCTATCTCCAATTCATTTATTTCTTTTTCTGGGGTTTTATCTTGTTCCTTCATCTGGTATATAGCCCTCTGTCCTTTCATCTTGTCTATCTTTCTGTGAATGTGGTTTTTGTTCCACAGGCTGCAGGACTCTAGTTTTTCTTGCTTCTGCTGTCTGCTCTCCGGTGGTTGAGGCTATCTAAGAGTCTTGATGGGAGGCTCTGGTGGTGGGTAGAGCTGACTTGCTGTGGTGGTCTAAAGCTCAGTAAAACTTTAATCCACTTGACTGTTGATGGGTGGGGCTGGATTCCCTCCCTGTTGGTTGTTTTCCCTTAGGCAACCCAACACTGAAGCCTACCTGGGCTCTTTGGTGGGGCTAATGACAGACTCTGGGAGGGCTCACGCCAAGGAGTACTTCCCAGAACTTCTGCTGCCAGTGTTCTTTTCCCCACGGTGAAACAGAGCCACCCCCCGCCTCTGCAGTAGACCTTCCAACACTAGCAGGTAAGTCTGGTTCAGTCTCCCTTGGGGTCACTGCTCCTTCCCCCGGGTCCCAATGCACACACTATTTTGTGTGTGCCCTCCAAGAGTGGGGTCTCTGTTTCCCCCAGTCCTGTCAAAGTCCTGCAATCAATTCCCACTAGGCTTCAAAGTCTGATTCTCTATGAATTCCTCCTCCCATTGCCAGACCCCCATGTTGGGAAGCCTGATGTGGGGCTCAGAACCTTCACTCCAGTGGATGGACTTCTGTGGTATAAGTGTTTGCCAGTCTGTGAGTCACCCACCCAACAGTTATGGGATTTGATTTTACTTTGATTGCACCCCTCCTACCATCTCATTGTGGCTTCTCCTTTGTCTTTGGATGTGGGGGTATCTTTTCTGGTGAGTTCCAGTGTCTTCCTTTCAATGATTGTCCAGCAGCTAGTTGTGATTCTGGTGTTCTCACAAGAGGGAGTGAGAGCTCATCCTTCTACTCTGCCATCTTGGTTCCTCTCCCAGTGTTCTTAATATTGACATTTCCATCTAAGACGTAAGAAGAAGCATAGGGATTAATTATCATAGTATTAGCTTCTTAATCTTACTTAAAGACACAAATAAATTAAGTAATTAATTAAATAAATTCCTCTGCTACGTCATGTTGACCAGACAGGACTATTTTTTATTCATGTACTATTTTTCATCTTTGAACCCTGAATACTGACATTGTCTTGGCTTCTAATTTTTCTAAAGGAAGAAAAAAAAAATCTGCAGTGAAAATTTTCTCCCAAACTGACCGCCACCTATTTTCCTTCTCTTGTCTTCCCAACACTTCAGTGTTAGATAATTACAAATAAAACTTTAATAGCCCTTGCATCTTAATAGGTAGGAAATAATCAGATTAAGTGCTCGAGTATTATAACAAGCATTTTCGAATATCAGTATTCCTGTTCACTTTTTTTTCTTGGTCCACAGAAAGGTGAGTATATCTGGAGTCTTTTTTCTAAATACATCAGATATTATATTCCAGAAATTATTTGGAGGCAACAAACCTAATTTCAGTAATTAAGGTTACTGAGTGTTCCAGATGGTAAAGCTATTATTTTTTCAAGTATTGGTTCCTGATTGTGCGGAAGAGAAATATCTGATGACCTTTATTAGAAATGCAGCATGGGGCTTCCCTGGTGGCACAGTGGTTAAGAATCTGCCTGCCAATGCAGGGGACATGGGTTCGAGCCCTGGCCTGGAAATAGCCCACATGCCGTGGAGCAACTAAGCCCGTGCACCAAAACTACTGAGCCTGCACTCTATAGCCTGTGAGCCACAACTACTGAGCCCGCAGCACCTAGACCCCATGCTCCACAGCAAGAGAAGCCACCGAAATGAGAAGCCCTCTGCAACAAGGGAAGCCACTGCAATGAGAAGCCCACGCACCACAACGAAGAGTAGCTCCTGCTTGCCGCAACCAGAGAAAGCCCGCGCACAGCAACGAAGACCCAACGCAGCCAAAAATAAATAAAATAAATAAATTTTAAAAAAAAAACGCAGCATGAACAAGCAATGAAGATTTGCTAAATGACTGATATTTCAAGGTAATTTGTTGCCACAACATAACCTACCAATCTTGACTAATGTAAGCTAGAAGTCTAAAGATGGAGAAAATCTGTATGAAAAGGGCATTCAGCTTCATCTTTGTCAAGACTGGTTGTTGTCTGGAAAGAAAGAAAGCATTTGAGGCTAAAATATACAACTTGAATTCTTGCCGGGGACATCCCAAGAGAGATGACATTTGGGTGCTGCTAAGGTCAGATCCCCCACCAACCCAATCATCTGTAGGCCAAAATGGACGATCACATCATACTTACAGGGATGCTGGGAGCTCACTCTGTGAATCAAGGATTTCCCACAAGGGCGATGACCTTGTGGACAGACTGGCCCCCAGCAGTTGCTCACTACAAAAAGTAGATAAATTCATATATGCTAGCTTATACAGCAATGCAATGTAAATAATATGGTAAAAGCTATTTTAGAAAATTTTACTTTGAAATTAATGAGCAGACTAGATCAAGATCAACATAGATCAGAGAGAGAACAGATCAAGAAACATACATGTGGGGCTTCTCTGGTGGCGCAGTGGTTAAGAATCCACCTGCCAAGGCAGGGGACACAGGTTTGAGCCCTGGTCCGGGAAGATCCCACATGCCGTGGAGCAACTAAGCCCGTGCACCACAACTACTGAGCCTGCGCTGTAGAGCCCAAGAGCCACAGTTGCTGAAGCCCATGCTCTGCAACGAGAAGCCACCTCAACTAGAAGCCCCAGCACGGCATCGCCCACTTATCACAACTAGAGCAAGCCCACGTGCAGCAATGAAGACCCAACGCAGCCAAAAATAAATAAATAAAATAAATAAATTTATTAAAAAAAAAAAAAGAAACATACATGTGAACATGTATCTTAGTAAAATTAACTGTTTATATCAAAACAAAAGTAAATATTAAGGAAAATTCAGTTAATTCATATCAATAATCATGATTATTTCTTGTTTGATATTCCAGGAGTTGAATACTGAGTGGACAATATATTATTCAGGTAAAGTCATATTTTTTAATGGAGCCAATCAAGTCAGTTCCTCAAATTTTAAAGATAAATACACACAGACCTCATAACATTAGTAAATGAAACATTAATGCTTTCTACCTGGTTGATAATGAGAATTTCCCCTATCCTTAAACATTTACGTCAGAAGCGTTTTATGTTTAACTTTTCAAGCTATGAATAATACATTTTCTCATATATATTTTTTCATTTGGAATTTATATCCTCTTTTGATTCAATCTTGCAAGAAATGATAGTTTGATAAGGTAGAGAGGGCCCTAGCCTGATAGTTATAAGACTTGCTCTGAAATCATAATTCTAACTCTCTTGGTTTGGAGTCCTTGAGCAAAGGAATTAGGCAGTCTGAATCTTTGTATCCTCATAAAGATATTGATTTTTAAAAATATTTAACAAACAGGGTTTTGAGCAACACCAGAAAGCATCATTTAGTTCAGGCTGGACACCAAATGCAGAGAGTTGCACATGTATGGTCTCCCCATTTCCCATGTCATCCTGTGGACCAGTGTGATTGGCTGAGTTGCACTGGTCCCACCATAAGGCTGGACTCCAAGAGATGGATCCTGCCCTCTGTAGCTGTATTCCCTTCCTGTGGTTCTCTGCTTTGTGGAGGATAGGGATATAGTCTAAATGAGGACAACAGAATCTGAACTTAGGTGCAACTGTTCTGGAGTTGCTGAATGCCAGCAGCCCTATGCAAAGCTACCCATAGGAAGTTGATCTTTTCATAAAACCAAGCCTTAATTATTTACCGATGTGAATAATTTTCCTATTCCAAGGTAGTAGTGTCTGTCACTATTTATCAGCAAATATAAAGACACACATGATCTAAGTATTTTTTGCTGCCATCACTTGATGATAGATTGGAACTTATGTTTTCAAATAAACATATGTTCTCCCAAATCTACAGTACTGTAAGCCATGACTCCATCTGGCACAACTTCTACTGACATCTCTTATCACATGGTCATATCAATGTTAGTGTCCCCCACTGAACCCTGAAACCCCAAGGGAAGATAATTTGCCTTTTTCCCCTTTGTGTTACCTGAACATTTTACAGTGTTTAGAACAGAATATATTAGATGTTCAATAAATATTTATTAGACTAACAAAACACAAAATGTTTCCTTATAAAACAAACATCTAAAAGAAAGAAATGAAGGGAAACAAAGATTTAAAAAGCAGGCAAGGGCTTCCCTGGTGGCGCAGTGGTTGAGAATCTGCCTGCCAATGCAGGACACACGGGTTCGAGCCCTTGTCTGGGAGGATCCCACATGCCGCGGAGCAACTAGGCCCGTGAGCCACAACTACTGAGCCTGCGCGACTGGAGCCTGTGCCCTGCAATAAGGGAGGCCGCGACAGTGAAAGGCCCACGCACCACGATGAAGAGTGGCCCCCACTTGCCACAACTAGAGAAAGCCCTCGCAGAGAAATGAAGACCCAACACAGCCAAAAAAAAAAAAAAAAAAGCAGGCGAACAAGTAGCTTGAGACCTTAATAAAGTTCCAAGTGGATTTCCACCTGCCCTAGGAAGTGATTTTTTGTAAAAAGGCCAAAGGGATCCTTCAGCAATATGATGTGCCCTTCCTTTCTAGTCCAGCTGCTTTTACCCTTTTCAGCTAATTCCTATAATTAGTGGGTGTGTGATTCTTTGGATTTACTGTATTTGATATTCACTCAGCTCTTTAATCTGTAGGTTTATGTCTTTCACCATATTTGGGGAAATTTCAACTATTTCTTTGATTAAGTTTTTAGTTGCATTCTCTCCTCTCTTTTGAGGACTCTAATTATATAAATGTTATCTCGGGTTCCTGAGATTCTATTCATTTTTTTTAGCCTGTTTTCTCTCTGTTGTTCAGATAAGGTAAATTCTACTGATCTATCTTCAAGTTCACTGATTTTCTTTTCTGTCATCTCCACTCTACTACTGAGCTCATCAATACGTTTTTCATTTCAGTTACTGCATTTTCCAGTTCTATTAATCTCCATTAGATTCTTTTTTATATCTTCTATTTCTTCACTGAGGTTTTTTATTTTTTCATTTGTCTCAAGAGAATTCATAATCATTTATTGAAGCATTTGACAATGCTGCTTCAAAATCTTTTTTAGATAATTTCAATATATCATTCATCTTGGTATTGACAAGTGTTGTCTTTTCTCATTCAGGTTATGATTTCCTGCTTCTTGGTATAACAAGTTATTTTCAAATGCATCATGGATATTGGGATATTACAGACTATGGATACCACTTAATCTTTTTTTTTTTTAAACAGGTAATCCACCTGCTAAGGTGTAGTGAGAGGTGCCTGTTTCTCTAGGCACCACTTCCCATCTCCCCACCCTCCAGACCACTCCTGCAAAAGTGAACCCTGATTCCTATTGCCTCTTTGCAGATGTATGGAGTGGAATCTCATCTCCCACTTTTGCCAGGCTGATACTGACCCAGGAAAGAGAGATAACACTAGCACCACAGCATTGCCTCCAGTGGGACTATAAACCCTGGGCCTCCTGCTGACACTGGGAGAGGAGAGGAGAGAAAGTAGAGTGCCAATTAGCCCTGCCTCCTATCAAGTCACTCTGCCTTGTCAGATGCCAGGTGATGGTGGAGATTGACTCCTCACCAGGCCTTGCAGATCAGAAGATGGAAGGGAGAGGGATGTGGGAGCAGGAGAGGAGGAAGGGAGAAGGGAGGCTAGTACAGACTAGCCCTGTTTTGCACTGCTGCATTCAGTCTCATTGCAGCCAGGTGGGTGTGGATATTCAGCTCCCCACTCAGCCCCACTGACATGGGTTGGGCTGGGGAAGAGTAAAGCGTGGTGATGCTGAACCACCACTTCCACCTCCCCAAATCCCCCACACCCACCTACCTCACACCATCTCTTTAAGTCTTGTTGCTGCCTGCTTGGAGTGGAGGCTCAGGTCCATAAGGATCCTGCTGCCAATGCCCTGTTGGAAAGCTTACTTCCCTGGGAGGGAGGCAAGGAAGATCAGTTCCCCATTCAGCCCTGCTGAAACCACAGTGGAGGCCACTCTTTTCGTGATTCTTTGGCTAGGAGAAACAAGCTTTTCTTGCAGCTTTTTTTGTCTCCACCTGTTTGTGGTTTCAAGGTTGGAAGTTCCTGCTAGCCAAATCCAATCCAGGGATATATGGAAGGCAATAAGGAAACCCAGGGAACTAATTGTCCTGTGGTTGCTCAAGTCCTGAGGTCCCTAGGCCATTTCTTTCCACCTTTCAGAGTCTCCTTATGCTTGTTTGTTTTGCTATGTCCAGGGTTTTTCAGTTGACCTTTATTTCGGTCAGAAACAAAAGTGTGAGGTATGATACTTTAATTCAGACAACTGAGACACTCTCCAGATTCACAGGTGGGAGCCAGCCCAACCAACAACCTTCTTAAGCAAAAATATTTTAGAGGAATGAATGAATGCATGCATGCATGAATATCATACGCTCTAAAATTTTAGTTATTACCACATATCTGAAGAGAAGTTTCATCCCACTATCATCCACTTTCATGTATTTTAATATAACCATTCTTATTTTCACTCTAACACAAAAAAAGACATTTTACTAAAACAACCAGACAGATTAACATAAAAACATGCTCCAGTTAATTGTGAAGTATATATTTTAATATTTTAAACAACAAATGCTGGAGATGGTGTGGAGAAAAGGGAACCCTCTTGCACTGTTGGTGGGAATGTAAATTGATACAGCCACTATAGAGAACAGTATGGAGGTTCCTTAAAAAACTAAAAATAGAATTACAATATGACCCAACAATTCCACTACTGGGCATATACCCAGAGAAAACCATAATTCAAAAAGACATATGCACCCCAATGTTCATTATAGCACTATTTACAATAGCCAGGTCATGGAAGCAACCTAAATGCCCATTGACAGATGAATGGATAAAGAAGATGTGGTACATATATACACTGGAATAGCCATAAAAAGGAACGAAATTGGGTCATTTGCAGAGACGTGGATGAATCTAGAGACTGTCATATAGAGTGAAGTAAGTCAGAAAGAGAAAAACAAATATTGTATATTAATGCATATATGTGGAACCTAGAAAAATGGTACAGATGAACTGGTTTGCAGGGATGAAATTGAGACACAGATGTAGAGAACAAACGTATGGACACCAAGGGGGGAAAGCAGTGGTGGGTGGTGGTGGTGGTGTGATGAATTGGGAGACGGATTGACATGTATACACTGATGTGTATAAAATGGATGACTGATAAGAACCTGCTGTATAAAAAAAATAAAATAAAATTCAAAAAAGGAAAAGAATAAATACTTAGTTATTGATCAAATGCTGAGCTTGTCTCCAAATCTGATTTTAAAATCTTTTTTCTTTAACTTTTAAAAAGTTCATTTTAATTTTTATTAGAAAGGTAATACATGCTTACTATGGAAATCATAAAAGTATAGAAAAGTTTAAAGAAGAAATTAAAGATATCTTTAATCTTACTGCTTTTAATATTTCAGAATATTCCTTTCTAATCTTTTTTTTAATATGTGTCTACTTAGATGCATTAATTGGATTAACACAGTACATATAGATTTAAATCCTCCTTTTTTTCATCTAACGCTGTATCCTGACCATTTCTTATGAGACCAAAATTATTGGGAAAATTCATTTTAAAGGCAACAGAATTTTCCATCTCAGAGATAAATCTGAATTTATTTGGACAATCCCCTTTTGTTGAACACTTAGATTGTTTCCTGATTTTTTGCTACTACAAATTGTGCTGCAAAGAATAATTTTTAAATAAATGTTTATTTTTATATAATTGTGATTATTTCCTTAGGATAGATTTCTTGCCTTCAATCTTTATTTTGAAGGGGAATTTCATCCCATAAGTTAATGCCAGTGTTTTGGTCTGTTCAGTAAAGGTAGAAAAATAGTCAAGATCCTAGTTCTGAACTTTGCATTATGCTGTAAAAGCATATAAAAGTGTACACATTTACATGGAAAGTGAGAACTTTGCGTTTCTAGTACATATTTACATCTTTATGATTAGATGCTTTAACAGAGCTCATGATACTTTGATACTTTCAATAGTCTCTGTAATAATGTAGAATTAGTGATGAGTGGCTCTTACCTGACATATCTGATTTTCCCACTGCAGTGTGAGGATTGCATTTGAAATAGTAAACAACATCTTAAAGATATACTTGAACACATTTGTTTTTTTCAGTTTTAGGTCTTCATGATATCATGAGAAAAATGTAATAATTTTTCTTGAATTACGTGTAGGAAAAACATTGTTGAACACAAGTTATTTGAGAATAGTCATAGGTAGCATGTAAGTTAGTGGAATTTCTAAAGGCCTTTGGCTTATAAGAATCATATGATTTTTAAAAGAAGTGAATTTGTTTGTCACTGTAAAGCATAATAATTAAGCTTCAGTAGAAAGTGGTACAAGGAATATCACAAAAAATGAAAAACACATTATTTGAGTTCAGATGACTTGAGGATGAAAACAAACTTGTTATAAGGTAAAGTTCTTCATTTCCTAAAATGCTCAGTGGTAGAGGAAATATTCACATAAAAGAGTTTAAAAATTAATTCACTTTGTTATAAAGCAGAAACTAACACACCATTGTAAAGCAATTATACTCCAATAAAGATGTTAACAAATTTAAAAATAAATAAATAAATTGTCTTAAAATGCCTTTCCTTCCTTTAGAAAATAGACACAATATGGCTTTTTATAGCAACACATCTCTTCTGTAATTGAAATGATAAATAAATGGAGCTGGGCAAAACCCAAGGTGGTTAGGAGTTTGAGCTGAGCATATTGCATTTACACTTTCCAAGCTTCCTTTCTTAACTTGTGACTCTGGGGCTGAAATAATGATCTCTTTTTTTCCCTTTAAAATAAATCTTTCCCTGCTTCTAACTACCAAGGGAATATTATGAAAACATTCAGAACTAACATTACAGAACTAACATAGCTAAAAACCGTGCATCAGCATTGTGAAAAGGCCTATAATCCCAGAGAGAGAAAAACTCCAAACACTATCAGCAGTGCAAGGCTCTGTTGATTCTGAGAAACAGTAAGTTTGGGGTTCATTTAGCAAAAATAAACTTTAAAAAGGAGAAGGAGGAGGAGGAAGAAAAAAGAAAAAACAAAAGGAACCACATAAAAAACACTTCCTTGTGCTACCCTTCACCTTGGTACTTCATGACCAAACTCTCACAGAATGAGAGTGGATTTAAAAGATAGTACGGAGGAGAGCATGAACAGAGGGAGGGACAGTAGAAGCATCAAGCTTCTGGGGTGTTGCTTCCTCCTCCATGCTGCTTTGTTCATCCAGAAAAGAATGTAAATGTCAGACACCAGTTTAATTCCGCTATGCCTTCCCAGTTGGTGTGGAACTGAGCAGGGGATCTTAAGCAGCTCCAGTTAAAAAAGATGTTCTCAGAACAATTATGACTCCTGCCTACCACACACACGCACACACACACACACACACACTAAACCAAATGCTTCCATCTCACCATGAGTTCTCTGGTTCCTTTTGGTATTTAGTTACTGTCACTATAGTTTCAAAGTCCACTGTGCATATCTCTATCACAGCATGCACGACTTGTGTGTGTGTGTGTGTGTTGAGGGTAAGGGTAATTCTTTGTTTCACTGTCTCACCACTTGATTATGAATTCCTTAAGAGTATCCTTGAATCCCTAAGAACTTGCAAAGTACTTGGCATGTAGTAAGCATTCAACAGTAATAATAATTCTTATCTATTGAACAACTACTCACTCCCAGGAATTGTGCTAAGTAATTTTGACATAGGTCATGAACAGAGGTTTAAAGAAATGAAATAACTTGTCCAGGGTCAGCAACTAGTGGGGGCAAGTCTAGCCCCAGGAGCTAAGCTCCTGACAAGCAATAAACCCTCACACATTTGTTGAATGAATATAGGAAGCTCTCTACCTCTATCCCCATTGTGATAACTAACTGTGACTATGGATAGCTGATAGTTTTAATTTAGGAATCTGAAAAATCTATCTTTTCACTATCATCAAAACACTATTCGGCACTTATATATACTGAGATTGCCTTAGACATATTTCCTGCCTTCTAGGAAGCTAGAATCCAGGGTAATTACATTATGGGAAGCATAGACGCATAAAGGGCATACAGCCTGAGAATAAAAGCACTATCCTATACATTAATGAACCATAATCTACTACTCAGGGGGGGCTTCACTTTTCAAATTACACTTGAAACTACAGCAGGAACATCTGATATATATTTATATACGTATGTATATATATATATGTATATATAATATCAATCTAAACACACTTCTGTGTATGTATATCTATACTTCTGTAATTATATACACTTATGTATATATGTATATACACGTTTCCCCTGCTATCCAAAAGTAGAGCATGTCTATGAAACCTTTTGTAAACTGAAATGGTATAAAGAAAAGAAGCAATTACCTTAGGACACATCTTGCTAACAGATGCACAAAATAAATCGAGATAAAGCACAGATGCTCACAAACACAGCTCAAAGATATGGTGTCTTGTTGCTGAGATGCTGAGTATTGTTCCCGGAAAGGAGCTTGGCAGTGCCCCTCTTGCTGCTCTGGGTGGGAGCTGCCTCTATAACAGCTCGCTGCAAAACAAACATTAAACACTAGCTATTTTCATTTTTCCCCTTTTTTCATAAAAGCAAAAATCCTCTTCAGATTTCTTTTGGTTATTGAAAGGAAGTACTAATGTAAGTCCTTTGTAAAACAAAGTGGCCTAAAGCAAACTTTGGAAAAGCAGGGGATACCTGTATGTATACATACACGTATACATGTGTATATATACATATACACACACGACAGAGTCATTATTGAAGAGTGGCCCCTGGACAAGTAACTACCTCTTTATTTCTCTGATCTCTCCCCTGTAAAATGGGTTGTTGTGAGAATTAAATGAGATTAAAGCATAAAAAAGTGCTTTGAATGCAGTCTGTACCCTCTCAGTCATTTTACAGATTATCACAGCAGGAGGCAACAGTCCCTGTCCGGTTAAAGTTAGCAGTCCGGTGAGCTGAACTCCCAGAGTAAGTTTTCCGAGGACCATCTACCTACTTCTAAACAGCTCAGGACTTCTCCAAGCACATAGTGCTTCACATTCAAGTTGCCCCTCCCACCAGAAATCCAAGTCATCCATTATCACCCTAATTCTCTTTTCCATTTGGCCACACTACCCCTAATCTGACTCAATTCCATCTCTTCTCCTCTGAATCCTTTCCCTGGGCCTTCTGGAATCATCTTCTGTGATCAGACGGTTGTAGCCTCATTTCTGAAAAATTCCTTCACCTCTATACCTACGGGTAACATATTTGTCCTTGAGGATCCCATTCTCCCTTTCAAATGAAAGCCGCTGTTTCTTTCTTCCTCTTACACACCACCTACTTCAGGGCCAGGAGGTAGATCAGATATACTCTTGATTCCACTGCTGCCTCCAACCATTTCTCCATCATCCCCCTTCAAACAGATACTGATTTATCCATTGCGCACAGAAGCACAGGACCTAGAGTCTGTGCTGCTTTTAGAGAACTAGGAAAATATTTTGATTTCTTTTAAAATCAGAAGGAAAACCTGAATATAATCCAAGTTGGATTATATTCATCTTTTATTAACATAGTTATAAAATATACATTTTAGTATTTTTTATGAAGGAAGGGGCTAATATGCTTAGGGCCCAGGAAAGTAAATAATGTGGCCCTGTTATAAACCCCTAGCTCTTTCCAAGGTCCTGCCATGAGGGTCTATCACATCTACTCCCCTACTTGTCCATCTAAGGGCCAAATTTCTGCTCTTATTTATTGAGCACATGAGCTCCCATCCACTGCACTCCTCTCCATTCAGACTCTAACATCCAAGATTGGCCCAACTGAATACTGAGTCATTAATGCAAGAAGCCACGCTTCTAGGTCAGCCTCCCCACTAGACTGGAGAAGGTATGTGTTTTTGGGTGGGTGCAGGGGTGAAGAGGAAGGAAAGAGTCAGGGCTAAGGACTGGAAAATTGTCTTTCCTATTCGGTCCAGATGATCTCAGACTTTGGGGAAGGATTGAATCTGCTAGTAGGGGGCCTTGGCAGTCCTGATGAGAAGAGCTAGGAATGGCAGAGGGAGGATTAGAAACTGAGGCTGAGGATAGTACAACCATTTGGGGTTCTTCACCAATATTCTCTCCCTTTCTGTAGCCTCAGCTACTCTCATTTACTGGGCTGGGCTGGGTAAGCCAAGCAAGGGATGCCAGGAGGGTGTGCTCATGACCAGTGCTTCTAAGGGCCTCTTTGTGCTCCAGCCCTGGATCAGCAGACCACATGCCTATGCCTCTGAGTGTCCCCATGTCCCAAAAGCCGTGATGTGAGTTTTCAAGGTGCTTCATCGCATCCTGTAGGGAAAGCAAATGCTCATCACAGTAGAGAGGGAAAAAACTGAATCCTTATTTCCCCTGAAGCTTCCTAAGTTCTTGAAGTGCAAAGTATAGAGAAAAGCTCAGTGTGTGTGCAGAGGGCTCTTCGGGCTGTAAAAGCCAGCCTGAGAGTGGCAGGCAGCCCTCATTAGGCAGGCGTGGGAGAAAGCCTCTTCTTCAAAAGGCAGGAGGCTAGATAGCAGCTGATGGGGCAGACGTGTTTGTTTTAGCATGGGCTTGGTCCTGGGACTGCTCTGCGGGGAAGGACAATTGCCTGGGGTCAGAGAATAACCTTGCCCCAGGCAGCTCTCTCTCCTTCCCTTTTTCTCTCTTTGTTAAAATACAGATTTACATCAGGAGGAAGCCCAGCTTCATAATGATGGAGACTACCTCCTTGCAGATATAATCTATGATTGAGGGGTTGTAGGGAGGGAAGGAAGAAGACAAAAGAGAGTTGATGAATTCACTCTAAGATTCAAATCACATCAGGGGTCCTGTCAGTCTCCTTAGGCGTAAAACTGGGCAAGGCAGAGAGCAGCAGTGTGTGTGTTGATGTTTTGCTTGCTCCCCCTTTTCTATAAATCTCTATTTACTCACTTAACAACCTACTGAACTTTCAGAATGGAGCTTTACTACTCCTTCTTACCTAAGGCAAAACAGAAATAAAGATTCTTGCTTTTTTTTCTTTTAATCACCACTATTCCCTGGGGACGTGAGCAAAACTGAACTTATTGGTTCACTTTTTTTTTTTTTAATTTTATTTATTTATTTATTTTTGGGCTGTGTTGGGTCTTCGTTTCTGTGCGAGGGCTTTCTCTAGTTGTGGCAAGCGGGGGCCACTCTTCATTGCGGTGCGCAGGCCTCTTACTATTGCGGCCTCTCTTGTTGTGGAGCACAGGCTCCAGTCGCGCAGGCTCAGTAGTTGTGGCTCACGGGCCTAGTTGCTCCAAGGCATGTGGGATCTTCCCAGACCAGGGCTCGAACCCGTGTCCCCAGCATTGGCAGGCAGATTCTCAACCACTGCACCACCAGGGAAGCCCTATTGGTTCACTTTTAAAGAAACTTTTATCTAAGTTGCTTCTAGTGGGATGTTCTGACGTTACTTAGTTTACTATTTGTCTCAGTATTTAAAATATTAGTGTATTAATTACAAATGGAAATTCGCAAATGCTTACTGTCACTCACCTAGAAACAAATACTCAAAAGATAATCAATTTAATATCAATACTTCTTTTTTTTTTTTTTTTTTTAAATATTTATTTATTTATTTATGGCTGTGTTGGGTCCCCGTTTCTGTGCGAGGGCTTTCTCTAGTTGCGGCAAGCGGGGGCCACTCTTCATCGCGGTGCGCGGGCCTCTCACTATCGCAGCCTCTCTTGTTGTGGAGCACAGGCTCCAGACGCGCAGGCTCAGTAGTTGTGGCTCACGGACCCAGTTGCTCCGCGGCATGTGGGATCCTCCCAGACCAGGGCTCGAACCCGTGTTCCCTGCATTGGCAGGCAGATTCTCAACCACTGCACCACCAGGGAAGCCCTATTGGTTCACTTTTAAAGAAACTTTTATCTAAGTTGCTTCTAGTGGGATGTTCTGACGTTACTTAGTTTACTATTTGTCTCAGTATTTAAAATATTAGTGTATTAATTACAAATGGAAATTCGCAAATGCTTACTGTCACTCACCTAGAAACAAATACTCAAAAGATAATCAATTTAATATCAATACTTCTTTTTTTTGTTTGTTTTTTTTGAGTGCCAAGATTTGTCTGGCACTGTTCTGTGACCTTTGGTGAATATAAGAAAATAAAGGTTATAGTCCATCTGATCAATGTGGGATGAAAAAGCAAACTGTGAAACAATAGCAAAGAAAGCAGCACCCTAAATTTAAAAAGTACCAACAGGCATAACAATGCACATTACACATTCTAGGTGTTCCACACATGTATTGAATAAATAAGGCTTATATTTTCTGTACAGTAATACTGACCTGTAAATACATTATGCCATTTCATAATGCTGGTTACCTCACCCATATAACATGAAAATCATCTGGTTCAAATGAAATAAAAAAGGGTAAGGTCTTTTTCCTTTTGCTCTGAGATTTGTGATGCTAAGAGAAAAAAAAACAACAAATCATAGAAAGATTCTAAGTAATGCAGAACTATTTAAATCAATGTAAGAAAAACTTGCATTTTAAATGGGTGCCTTCTGTAGAAAGGGGAATCCATAGCTTCTGTGCATTGCACTGGAAAACACTTTCAGTAATCCTAAAGTCAGCTGGGAACACAAATATTAAAATGCATATCATCAAATGTTCATCTCATACTAAATAACTTCTTTTTTTGTGCTCTTTTTTTTTATTAGTTGCTTATTTTATACATATTAGTGTATATATGTTAATCCCAATCCCCCAATTCATCCCACAACCCTCCCCCCGCACTGCCCACCACTTTCTTCCCTTGGTGTCCATAGGTTTGTTCTCTACATCTGTGTCTCTACTAAATAACTTCTTGCAACAAGTACCTTTAAAGACAAAATAACATGTTGTATAATTTTGCCTTCAGAATTTTTCTTTCTCTTTCTTCACATAATTTTGAATTCATTTCATTGTACATATATAAAATTTAATTTAATTATAAATACTTAAATCCAATAAGAATTTTAAAATTTTTATCAGAGGATTGTAGTGCAGAGAGAAATCAGCACTTTTACAGTGTCCCAAATGTGATAGATGCAAAAACTATGGATGAGACTCCAGGTATGGAATGGGAAGAGAGAAGCCAAATAGAGTTGACATGGGAACTAAGGTTGAAGAGGAAACAATAATTTCACTGAACTTCCAAGTTGTCTATTAAATTCTAGATTTCATTCCAATTTCAGGGCTATTAGGAAGAACTTGGAATCTGGGAAGGAAATTACTTTTATTCAGACTATTACTATGGGGAGAACATCGCAGATCTGAAGATCAGAGTTTCTCATCAGGATGGTTTCATCTTAGACTTTTGTTGGGAGAAGTAGAAAAATTATAGGTATGGTGATCTTACAGTTCAGATTGCTTTTGTAATCAGGGGGATTTTCTGTCAGTCACCTGAATAGGAAATAATTTTTCTCTGTGTCTAGCTAATTCGGGGAAGATAAACAGTTCAGTTAATCATTTATGAGACAAAGAATAGAAGTATAGAGGGACTGTGTCTGGTCTTGTCATAAAGAAAAAGTTGTTTATTAGTAAGTTTTATCTAAGTCACAGAGAGAAGTGTAGGTCTTTGTATTGTAGTAAGCCATTTCCCTGGGTCACAGAGAGTAGAGGTTTTCTTAACCATGCCTGTTTTCCAGGAATACAGGGCTCAAGATAAAGTTCAACACTGTCATTCTCAATCTGGTTATTAACTAGAACTAAACTGTCTTGCCTCTTGAGAGTTTACCTACTAGGCAACCTGACTTATTCATGCAGTTGTTCATTTATTGAATGCATCATCCACTGAGGGATTCATGTTCCTGTAAAAGGTAATTTTCAGAAAGAGGTAAAATGTTGACTCTCATACAGATATAAAAATAGACACGTTAACAATTTTATTCTACTCATTAACAAAGGAGGGAACCAGGAAGACATCCTTACCAGTTCAAAAGAGAATTCAAAGATTACTCCTGATATTTTTAGATCAAGAATATTGAAATGAATATGCAAATTAAGGCAAAACTGGTTTTTCCAAAGGTGGTGGAGGGAAATTAATTTGGATTTGTCTGTAGGAATTATTTTGCATTGCTATTAGTTGCCTATAATCTACAAAGTGGTAAACTATCTCAAATACTATGAAATACTGGAATCGTCTAACCTGGAGGAATGTCAGAGAAAATGCATAATTCTTTGTTGAAGCACAGTTTTTGCTACATTACCTTTACAGTGAAGCCTTAACTTTTTAGTGTTCTTTACCAGGTCCTGGCTCTTCCTACCTCTCACCCTCTTTCATTGCCTTTGCTTGTTGTTATTGGTTGAATTGTGTCCCCTCAAATTCTTACGTTTAAGTGTTAACCCCCAGTAAATTCAAATTTGGAAATAGGGTCATTGCAGATATAATTAGTTACAAAGAGACCACACTAAAGTAGGATGGGTCCTAATTCAATAAAACTGGTGTCCTTATTTTAAAAAAAAAGGAAATTTTGGGCACAGGCATACACACAGGGAGAATATCATGTGAAGATGAAGGCAGAGTTCAGGGTGATGCTTCCCTAAACTGAGGGACATAGAAGATTGCCAGCAAACCACCAGAAGTAGGGGAGAGATGAGAAACAGATTCTCCCCCACAGACCCCAGAAGGAGCCAACCCTGCCAACAAGTTGACCTTGAACTTCTAGCTTCCAGAACTACAAGACAAAAAAAATGTCTGTTTTTTATAGCACCCAGTTTATGATACTTTGTTACAGCAAACCTTGCAAACTAATATATTCCCTTCCTCCTCTGTTCTGTGCTTTTTGCAAGTCATCCTTTTTTGAGAAAACCCAGGCTGTTTCCTCTGCACAGAACACTTCTCTTCCTTCCTTCCTATCTATGTTTCTCCCCAGTCACCTGGTCAACATTTACTCATCCTTCAGATCTCTGCTTCATCCTTTCTTCCTCTACAAAGTCTTCTTTGTCCCATCGGCCCCCCACAAATGTAAAGAAGCACTATATCACCTTTCATACTTACCATAAACAATGAGTCAATTCTGGTTATTTGTGGTACTTATATTCTATAAAGTAGTCACAACCAATGAATTAGTGAATATGAACCATTGTTCCTAGGGGAAATACAGGGTTAGGCTCCTATGACCCTCTGGTCACATTTTCATCAATCAATACATAATCTTGTTTTATATGTGTTTCTGTTTAAAGACACCTTATTTAATATATATTATTGATTCACTAATATTGAAGTCATGACCAATAGCACTGTAACTCATACCTGAATGGAACTTTAAATATTTTCTCCATGAGACACATCACAACCTATCTACACTTAGGAACATATGACAGCACTTCAGCACTACATTTGGGGGCCATTTTAAACAGTGAAGTCACCAGTACAAAACACAAACATGAAAAACAATGTGACAGTAAATAG
Source organism: Balaenoptera musculus (assembly GCF_009873245.2). Lineage (NCBI taxonomy): Eukaryota > Metazoa > Chordata > Mammalia > Artiodactyla > Balaenopteridae > Balaenoptera > Balaenoptera musculus. Next base: position 57,858,591 of record NC_045798.1, read on the forward strand.
ACTGCAAAAAGAACACTTTGCAGTATGCGAGCTGAGGGCAGAGCATTGCTTTGTTTGACCTCACATGGGAACATGAGCTCTGCATGACTTAAGATTTTTCCCACTCCTCATATGTTTGTGAACAACCACGAAAGTGCTGTGAGTATTAATTTGGGGGTTACAGATAAATTTTAGTGGGTAGGTAAATTCATAAGTATAGACTCTGTGAATAATGAGGATTAACTATACTTGTTCAGTTTTCTGCCTTCCCTATGAGACTGTACCTTAGAGAGAGCAGAGGTAATACCTACCTATGTCTACTTTATCTCCAGTGTTATCCCTGGTCCATGGCAGATGCTCAGTAAATATTTGCTGAAGGAATGGGTGAATGATAGATGCAATAATAAATCTGCATGCTATTGTGCTATGGAATATACAAAGATAAGTTAATTTAGGCTCTGGCTTACTTCTACAAGATAACAAATGTGCATGCATATGCATGTCAATGAGTGTAGAGGTTTCAAAGGTACCTAAGAGTTTGGAAAATTTGTGCCTGAAGATTAAGGAGGGCTAAATAGAATGAAGCTGTTTCTTGAAGTAAGTGGGACAATGATGTGTCAACAAAAAAATCAGTCGATCTAAGAAATAAGTGGAAAATTTTATTTGAGGCAAATTGAAGTTTACAACCTGGGAGCAGCCTCTCAGAAAGCTCCAAGACCTGTTCCACCCATTAGAAGTCACAGTTCCACCCATTAGAAAGCACAGTTATATAAGTGTTTTGAAACAGAGTTCATTAAATGACATATCACTGACAGTTTACACAATCCAGATCTGCAAGTACAAAGTGGTGAGTCATCGTGACTCCTTACAAGATCAAGAAGGAAGGTTATCTTTTAAGGAGCTGTCTTCTTTGTGCTAGGAGAATGTCAGTCTTTATGGTTAAGGAGGTATTTCTGCTGATAGGAGAGGTTTAGGCAATGCAGATACACAGCACGTGGTAGAGGGAGAAGGGGGGCTAAAGGACAGAGAAATTTTTGTATGTTTAATTTTTCCTTGTCTTGCCATAAAATATGAATATTATTTCACAGAGGGAAGAGGTGACTTTTTAGGGAGAAGACAGCATAAGCAACAAATATGTGGGGAAATACAGGTTGCAAGAAGACTGCAGTTGGCTGGAGCCTAAGCGGAGAGTCCGTCTTGAGAAGCAGTAGAAAACAACATGCCAGAAGGAGGCTGAAGGAAGAATCTGGTAGATAAAACAGTCCCTGGCAAGAGACCTGATTTTTATTCCATCAGATGTGATGAGGCTTTAAGAGTTTTGAGCAGGGCCGTGACAAACTTGTAATATATATTAAATGTATGCATGATAGAAAAAAATAGAATGGACACTTATCCTGACTTATTAGAAACTCTATTAGAAAATTTTGCTCTTTTTAAGAAGATCCTCATAGCACAGAGGTGGCCTTTAAGAAATGCAAAGAGATATGGGAAAGGAATGGAGCAGGGGAGAAGCAGAGAGAAGCCAAAGCAGATCATAGCTTCCTAGGAAGCGCAACCATAGATTTAATTTGGTGCCTGTTAGCATCAGAGGTCCATCTCCTTTATAAAGTCTTATGGAACACTGTACTCAGGTTCCAACTTTATAATTATCAGTATGACCTTGGCAATTTTCTTTATCTCTGCAGGGCTCAATTTCTGTGTTTCTAAATGAACAGGAATGGATGGTGCAGATTAGTACTGCTCAAGACAGACTTAGCCTCGATCATTAGAAATGAAACCTCTCAGGCCCCACCACCTTAACCTACTGAAACAGAATCTTCATTTGGTGAATCATATGCACACTGGTCTAGAGAAGCTCTTCATTCTCTTCTGAGAACAGATACAGTCAAATCTCATTATTCACAAATTCTGTATTTGCAAATTCACTGGCTCACTAACATTTATTTGTATTTCCAAAATCAATACTTGCAGCCATTCATGGACATGCATGGAGCAGTGAAAAATTTGAGTCACCCAACATACATGCCTCCGGTTGAGATCAAACAAAGAAGCACTCTGCCTTCTTGTTTCAGCTCTCGAACTGTAAAGTGTCCTTTTGCTATTTAGTGCCATGTCGTGGCTTTTTTGTTTGTTATTTTTGGTTTCTGTGCTTTTTATTAGTGATTTCACTGTTTAAAATGGCCCTCAAGTGTAGTGCTGAAATGCTGTCTAGTGTTCCTACATGCAAGAAGAATGTGATGTGCTTCATGGAGAAAATACACGTATTAGGTAAGTTTCACTGGGGCATGAGTTATAGTGCTCTTGGCCATGAGTTCAATGTTAATAAATGAACAATGTATATTAAATAAGGTGTCTTTAAAAGAAACATAGATAAAACAACATTACATATTTCTATGTTTGATAAAAATATTGTGATCAGAGGCTTGCAGGAACATAACCCTTTAATTTCACTATGAGCAATGTTTCAATATTCACTAATTCTGTGCACTGTGATTTTATAGATCATAACTACCATTAGCAACAAGAATCAATTCTACTACTGGGTGAAGATAAAGGCAAAATCTGAATATAGAATAAGAGAAAGGATATTATTCAGAATTGATATGTTCAAACAAACGTTGAGAGACAAATAGAAAATAATTCCAAAAAACAACTAAAACTTAGCTCCAATTTTAAATAGTCCATGAAGTCCTGGAAAGCCTCCCTTTCCTCTTAATGCCTGTAAAAAGCCCTGGTATAGAATAGCATTTCTGTGTTGTTTTGTCTCTGTTGGTTTGCTTCTGAGTATAATCTGAAACTGGCTCCATACACGGAGGGCAAGGAGAGACCAAAGAAAGAGGCAGCTCTTGGTAGGTGGTGCTCCCAGGAGTGGATCTGGTCTACCCACCAGCATCTTAAGAATTTATAGAGAGGCCTTGATGGGGTTCAGTCACATACACCATCCAATGTGGTCTCAACAACACATTGCTCTCTCAGTGCTGTATCCTTGAACCTGGCTCTCACTGTGGGAACAGTGGGCAGAGCACACATTCCAAGGGTGGGGGAGGAGCGAAGAGCCTCCGATCGCCCAGGTCCAGCTACAGGATTGACCAGCGGTCAAGTCCTCTCCTGACCTCTTCCAACAGTCTTTTTTAAAATTTATTTATTTATTTTTGGCTGCATTGGGTCTTCGTTGCTGCACGCAGGCTTTCTCTAGTTGTGGCGATCGGGGGCTACTCTTCGTTGCAGTGAGCGGGCTTCTCATTGAGGTGGCTTCTCTCATTGTGGAGCACGGGCTCTAGGCGCATGGGCTTCAGTAGTTGCGGAACGTGGGCTCAGTAGTTGTGGCTCACGGACTCTAGAGCGCAGTCTTAGTAGTTGTGGCGCACGGGCTTAGTTGCTCCGTGGCATGTGGGATCTTCCCGGACCAGGGATCAAACCCATGTCCCCTGCATTGGCAGGTGGATTCTCAACCACTGCACCACCAGGGAAGCCCCCTCCAACAGTCTTTAAGACAGAAAGAGAGACAAAGTTTCACCTTTGCCCTATAGGCAGACTAATTTTCTCTGAGAAGATGAAAGTCCAAGTGTTTTAGTTCTTACATTTTCTCATTTAGTCTTTCTCTGCCTATTCCCTCATCAAATCCAAACTCCAGCCTAAGCATTCCTCTCTGAAAAGAGTATTAACTTTCATAACTCTCACACTAATGCACAGCTCAAATCCAAGCTGACTTTCAAGCAAGCAATTCTCCTTCTTTACCTTCCTCTTTTTCATTCCAAGGTTTCTTTTAGTGTTTACATAAGATTTTTGTTTTGTTTTTCACTAAAAGATAAATTCTTACAACACAGTGAAGTCTTTCCTCCTTTTTAGGGTCTCTGCCACTCTTTCCCTGTGCATTTATAGAATCTGGGTAGGTGGCAAAGTGACTTAGAATGACTCCAGGGATCTTGAGGAATTACATGTGTCACTAATTACTGTCTATGGACTCCGGCTCTGATTGCTCCTCTTCCTTTTGTCTCAGAGAAGCAAGTCTGAATGTTGGGTCAACAACTTTTCTGTGATTAAATATTCATGCACAAACACAAATGCAAACAAGCAAGGCAATAAGAAGTGCCAAAAATAACAGCAGCATCTCTGTCCTTTGGAGCATGTAGAAGCACAAGGAAAGAATGAACACAGAACAGAATTGCAGATCAAACATAATGTGGGCTGAGGTTGCACTCATTGGAATGGGTTTTCTAACAACAGTGGGTTCTCAGAAATGTCTGAAGTCATTATCATCCCACAATATTTATAGAACAAATGAAATAAAGCTCTTTGTCACCTATGATATTAGAGGACAGGTTGCATGTGACATAGGAAACATACACAGAGGGATGCCAGGGGTGGCACCACATGCAGATGAGGTACACTATCCTCTAGTGAGATTGGAGAGACCAATGTCTAATACAATGCTTGCTGTAGTTCTTGGCACATTTTAAGCAGTCAGTAAAAAATTTGTTAAATAAATGGATGACCTGCAAAGATGCTGAGTGGACCGAAATCTCCTCCCTCCATGGAGTTAATCTGTAACGAGTCAAGATGTTTACCTGAGAGTATAATCTATAGAGAGGCGGAAAGATCAATGGCAGTGCTAAATAACACCAAGGATGCTATAGAGACTGCCATTAATATTTTTTCTGTTGCAGAAAGTAAGTTTAGGAATTATTCTGGAATATTCCTTCATAGTTTGGTAAAAATATCATGTGTTTTGAAGTCAGACACATCTGGCTCTGCCATCTATTAGCTATAAATCATACATAAATCACCTAACCTATATTAGAGTTACTTTTCTGTAAAATAGGGTAACAGCACCTACTTCACTATTTTGTTGAAATAATTAAATAAAGTAATATATGAACTGGCCTAACGTGGTGACAGATAGTAGTTTTTCAAATGCTAGATTCTTTCCTACTTTTCTTATTCAATATCTGCTCTGTGCCAGGAACTAAAGTAGAATACAGTGGTAAATAAAATTCACACAAATCCTTCCCTTGCAGAGCTTGTCGTAGAGTGGGACAGCATCGACTAAATAATTATGATAGAAACTCTTGAAAATACTATGGAAGAATAATACAGGAGGAATAGATTTTCAAGGGAGGTGACTTAAACTAGTGTTGGGGAGGAAGGTGAGGTCAGAAGAGGCTTCTCTGAAGCAGCGATCTCAGGCTTGCAATACACAAATCTAATAGTTTTTTAGCAAGGGTAGGGGAGGAAGATGGAGACTCTCTCAGAGTCTACTACATTTTGTAAAAGCCCAGAGTTTATGGGGCTTAGAGTTTTAAAAATCTTTAAAAATCTTGAATCAAGAGAATATAAATAACACCAGATATTTCTCACAGCTTTATAGTTCTCCTTTCCAAGGTCCAAGTACTAGAGATCACTCCTCTTATTGAGTGACGGGGGTGAGGAGGCACAAAGAGCTCAACCCACAACCATGTTCCTTGGGTAGGACCTGATCATGCTTTCTGGGAGAGATATGATCCGATTCCTCTTTTATAGCTGAGATTCTTGACAGTGATTTCATTCAACTATCAGGATTTTTTTCTCACTTGTGACACTGAGAGAAGAGCTTCTTTTATTACAGAGTAGAAGGAGCTCACACACAGAATATACTTTTATTATTTTTCAGAAAATGCATTCTTTTGATCCTTTCCCTTTTGCAGCTGACAGAAATTACCTTTTTGAATGGAGCCACTCAGGCTTTGTGGGTTCCTACTCCAGGATCACTAAGAGACATTCTCAAGCCCATTTTTTCAACACTGTCACTTGACAAATGGCCATAAGTCTTGGCTTATGATGTAGGATTTTTCAAGTTTCCTGACAATGTTGTCTGTTCTATCATGTGATTAGGTTCTAAAACCCCTGGAGTTGCTAGAAAACTTGTAAAGGCAATTTTTTTAATTGGAGAAAAAGCAGTTACAAAATTATTTTAATCTCACAATATCATAGTCATTTTATCTTGATGGAAGGCCAATAATAGATGGTTGCTTTTCTAAGCTGTGAGTCAATTTTTTATTACAAGCTAAAGAGAATAAATTGGGTGCAGAACTGACAAAAACAAACCTAGTTATCACGACATGAATCCTGGGCAACTAGAAGGAACAGACCATTATCAACAAGTTTCTCAACCAACATCAAAATTTGTATTTTGAATAATTAAACATGAAATTGAAAAAAGATGACAAAGGAAACACAGAATAAAAACTGCAACTACAAAGGTGAATTACATATGAGACAAAATAGTCAACGAAGTAGCCTGCCACACAAAGAAAACACCTATGCAAAAAGTTATTTTCCTACAGACAGTCAGTGGTCTGTGGAGCTGTGGGTTCTTGCAATGCAAATTGTGTTCTATAATTATAAGTGTCTGTTATATTTATGAGTTCACATGGGAAAGATTACATGGGAAAGAAAATATCATTTCTTTCCTTTCAGAATAAGATGCCTAAGGCTTCCATTTCCCATGGTCTTGCTAATTGGAGTCTGATACTCAGGTCTGCTAACCACATCTTCCTGATCCATGGTTGGTCCAGGAAAGGCACTGCCAGTTTTGGTTTCTGTGACTTTTAAAATGCTTCTGTGACCTGCCACAATCCTCCTCACTGGCACATTAGTTTTCCTTGTTGCATTAATGTCTTTGACAGTTACAGTCCAGTCTTCTAAGATTCCCCCATAATAACTTTTTGTTTTCTTAATTTATTAATTAATTTATTTTTTTGGCTGTGTTGGGTCTTCGTTTCTGTGCAAGGGCTTTCTCTAGTTGTGGTGAGCGGGGGTCACTCTTCATCGCGGTGCATGGGCCTCTCACTGTCGCGGCCTCTTTTGCTGCGGAGCACAGGCTCCAGTCGCGCAGGCTCAGTAGTTGTGGCTCACGGGCTCAGTTGCTCCGTGGCATGTGGGATCTTCCCAGACCAGGGCTCGAACCCGTGTCCCCTGCATTGGCAGGCAAATTCTCAACCACTGCGCCACCAGGGAAGCCCCAATACATTTTTTTTTTTTTTTTTTAATTTTTATTTATTTATTTATTTTTTTATTTATTTATGGCTGTGTTGGGTCTTCGTTTCTGCGCGAGGGCCTTCTCCAGTTGTGGCAAGTGGGGACCATTCTTCATCGCGGTGCGCAGGCCTCTCACCATCGCGGCCTCTCCTGTTGCGGAGCACAGGCTCCAGACGCGCAGGCTCAGTAGTTGTGGCTCACGGGCCCAGTTGCTCTGCGGCATGTGGGATCCCCCCAGACCAGGGCTCGAACCCGTGTCCCCTGCATTGGCAGGCAGACTCCCAACCACTGCGCCACCAGGGAAGCCCCCCAATACATTCTTAATGTTGTTTTTTTCTTGATGATTACCTTTAAAAAGTTAATATAAGTCTATCCTGGATCCTATGTATGAATATCTTAGAACTAAGTATTGATATTTCATTTTTATACCTTTATCTGTGTTCTGTCTGTGACTGTGTTGGGACTTTAACTGTTATGAGCTAATGAGAAAAGAACAGAGATAGACCTAAGACAAAAAATGTTTTGGGGGCCAAGTAAAGGCCAAATACCATCATGGTACTTATACTAATGAAGAGTTCATAGTAATTTGAATAGAAAATGAGGCAAGAAAATTGAAGTGCCATGTGGTATACAGCAGTATAGATGTCTTGAATTTCAAAGAACCAGTCCTGTAAGAGTAGTCAATGCCATATTCATGTTGTAGGCAATAGAGTTTCAGCAAAAAGGCTATGTATTGTATTAAGCTTATTAATTTGAAGTTTTTATATTTAATTTGTAAATTTGATTTTTAAATAATTTATAAGAAATATATACGTGTGTACTTATATGAAGTTTACTCAGGTTTATACATTAAATAACATTACAATAAAAGTAATTTAACTCAGCACTGGGATCAGAAAATTTAGTTCTTTACAAATTGTCAATATTTTATTCAAGTTTGAGAAACCTGTTTCACATCAGACCTGACATCCACCGCTGGAATTATTCCATAGACATGGCACTTGTAACTATTTGTTTTACTGTTGGGAGCTCTGATGATTAGAAAGTTCAAGTTTCTTTGTTGCTGAAATTACATTTCCTATAAGTTCCAACCATTGGTAATAGTTATACTTAGGAACAAATCAAGTTGGCTCTCTTTTTGTTGGAACTGTAAGTAATAGGAGAATAACTATCATGCTTTTCCCTAGTGTTGCTTCCACAAATATTTTTGAAAATTTACTTGGGACAAAACATTGTGCATTAGCCATTGTTTTTGGATTTCTAGGTTAAACAGCTACACTCCTTTCAATCTTTCCTTGAAAGCTTTTTCTTCTCCCCTAATTATAGTAATTTATATATACTCTAGCAATGTCCCTTTTACAACGTGGCACCTAAAAATAAACACATAGAAAACAGAGACTTTTATTCAATATCACCAATAATAATGAATAGGAATTATTAAACTCAACAATGTATTAGGCACCAAGGGGGCACACTATTCTTGCCAAGAGTTTTGGATCTAGTTGGAAATGCAGATTACAATTTTACACACTATTAAATATAAAAATAAACATTGTAGGAGTTTAGAGGGCAGAAATCTGAGTTCTAGAGTTGTTACTGGATGTTTCTAGGTTCTAACAAGGGTTAGGTCTTCAAAGGTACATTGGGTCTGAATACACCCTGTGTAAACAAGCACCCATGTACTTTGATTAAAGTAGCCTATATATTTGTAGCACGAAACTGGAACCCAGGTTTCCTTGTTCTCTGTGTAGTCCTTCCTCCACTCTTTATAACGGAAAGAGGAAATCTTTGCTTGAGATAGAAAATACATGATTAAATCTACACGTTTTGGAAGGGACCTTGAAATTTAAACTTGGTAAAACTCTTAATTCCTGTGATTGTTCCCTGGTTAACCAACCCCCAGCCAGTGAAAGTTGTGACAATTCTTTTTGAACTTCACTTCCTTTTGGACTGATTTTAGAAATAGCTCAGGCTCAAAAGACAGTTTCTTATTTTCTTTAAAAAAACAACAAACAACAAAAAACAAACAAGAAACAAACCACCGCTAACACAGGAAGAACACAGGAAGTCTGGAATGTAACCAAATAGGCTGCGTTTCCGGAATTCTATTTACACTCAAGCAAGATGGTGGGCTCCCTTTGCACATGCGCAGAAGAACGCTCGGAGGGGAGGGGAGTTCCGCCGCGTGGGGTCGCACTCCTGGCAGGGATTGGCGGAGCAAGGGCTGAGAGGCGGAACCGGAAGAGCCTGTGTTGTGCGGCTCTGTAAGTTCAGTGCCGGAGTCTTCCCAGCTCCCCGTTTTCAGCGTTAGGTGTTGCTCTTGCCCGGGGGTGCCATGGGGGAAGCGGAGAAGTTTCACTACATCTACAGTTGTGACCTGGACATCAACGTGCAGCTTAAAATGTGAGAGAATCTGGGGACCGGGACTGGGATTGCAGAGCTTCAGGGGCGGGGAGGCAGGGGCCTATGGGTTGGGGAGAGAAGATGCTTATTAGCTTGATGGTCGGCCTGCGGACGGCCCGGAAGGCTGAAGCCAGGGAAACGGAGGTGAACGGGAGTTTGGAGAGGGGCCGTGTGCGAGGACTGAGGACGTGGTCTCAGTGAGAAGGACAGCGGTAGGAATAAGTTCGTAAGTCCCACAGGGTTTATTTTGAAGAAAGCGTTCACTGCAACCTTTTGTGGGATTATTACCGTCTCATCTTACAGATAAAGAAATCAAGTCTTGGTTAAATCGTCGTCCTGCCGTTAATAATTGGAAGATCTTACTTTAAAACGGGGCTGGAAGGTGGAATGGAGACTGAAGAAATTATGAAGAGGTAGATACAGGCAGATAAGGTAGCTGAGAATAAGATGAGCACATGGATGTAGTACTAAAAACACGAGAGGTGATAGAGGATTAGGTTGAATCTTACGACAGTCTGGAATTGCTTAGCCAGGGAAGTTGGGAGTCAGTCAAAGGTGAGGAGGGCTCCAGGTGTAAAGGGACCAGAATATATAAGAAGAGAGCCTTGCAGGAAAATCTTGGGGTATCACAGTTGAAGTAAAGGTCCAGGGCATGACATCTTGAGATGAGAATAATGGAACTGAGATGGGGAACAGGTAGCACCAAGTTGGAAATTATGTCCATTGGCAGTCTCACAGATGTATTTTCATATGTGAAAACTATCATAAATTATCACAGATTATTAATCCCAACATCATTCATCGTATGTTTTAGTCAGTATTCAACAAATGTGACTCAGGCATAGGGCTACATACCTGTAGTAAATACATTTTCTGAGTCATTAGATGCTCCTTTGAATGATTGTTTCCAGAAGTTACTTACTTCAGACTCTGACAGGTCCTTTACTGTTCATTTTGTGGTGGTGGTAAGAATAATATGCCAAACTGTACCTTTGTATAATACTTTACACACCCATTTAAAGTAATTTTTACAGCATACACCAGTAGATGTTTATACAGGACCTGTATTGCCATCATCTGGTAAAGGACTTTCCTTCAGTCTTATTCCTCTCAGTATTTCTTGGACATATGAATGTGTTTTTTGTTGGTTTTTTTTTTGAAACTTTTGAACATGAAAAGGAAAGAAAAATTTTTAAAAAACTGGTCCATTATTAACAGACACACATTGAGTATTTTGAGGAAAAGATAAAGCATAAATCAGAAGTTTGGCAAAATTCAGTACAAACCACCTTTTAGCATCTGAGACTAGTTTTGGGGAGGGCAGGAAGTATCAATTTAGAATCATATAGTCAGAGAATAGTAAATTTTAAAATTCTGTTTATTTTCCCCAGGCCTTTTCATCTGTTTCTGTGGTTTTAATAAAACTTGCACTTTGATGTCTCTTTTCTTAGTGCCATAGTTGAATATCAAACTGCCCACAAGACGTGGTCACTTTGGATGTCCCAAAGCACTTTAAAAGCAACTTGTCCAAAATGGAGCACATCATTAGCGTGCCCTCTAACTCTTATCTTCTCTTACCCTATTTTGGTGATTGTTCGCATCATTCATTGATTTTGGTTAAGACAGAAAAGGAGTCATACGGATTCATGCAGACACCGCCTCTCACCTTCTCTGTTTAATCCTTTACAAGTTGTATTGAATCTACCTGCTCAGTATCTTTGATCCATGCCCCCTTTAAACCCCATTGCCCTAGGCTTAGTCTACCCTTTTCCTTTTAATTTTGATTGAAAGTCTTCCAACTGATCTTGCTTTCAGTCCCACCTCTCCATTACTTTCTTATACTCCTGCCAAGGTATCATAAACACAAATCTGATTATATTTCTCTCAATTCAAATTGTTCAGTTAACAGGTTTTTGGATTTTCATTTTGCGTGAGGCACTGTACTGAATTTGGTGGCTACTTGGCTTCATTGCCCCCCTACACTTCATTCTCATCTCTAGCTTCTTCTCCACATGAGCTTTATGCTTTAGCTATACCAACCTGTAGTTCGTCAGACACACCATCTTGCCTTTTTGCAGTTGTATATGCTGTTCTTTTATTCTGGGATGACTCTCTGCCTCTGGCTCTCATCTTTCATATATTGTTCAGGCTCATTTCAGGCATCTATCTGGGTTACGAGTCCCTACCTCCAAGCCACGTTAGGTGCTCCTAAGACTTTCTGATATATCTTTCTGTAATGGGAAGAACATTGGCTTTGGCTTCCTCTGTCCTGGTTTTTATTCTCACCTCTGTTACTTACTTTGTGATCCTGTATAATAAGCTTGATCTCTGAGTCTCTGCTTCATGATTTATAACATGGTAATATGGTGAAAAGTAAGTAAGAAAGTCTCTATAAAATGCCTGGCACAATATATGATGTAATCTTGATTTCCAAGCAATGTTCCTACCTCTTTTATAATTTATGCATATCTTTTACTACTTAAACACTGTATTTCTTAATTTAAATAACTGATTAGATAATACATCTACATAGTAAAAAAAAAAAAAAATAAAAGCATACAAAAAATATGCAGTTAAAAGTAAGTTTTCTCCCTAGAGCAAGGACTTAATATTTTCCTGTAACACTGTATTGTTTATCTTGTCTTCCATTTCTGGACCTCTATGCTTAGTACAGTAAATGTTGTTGAAAGACTACAGGAATAAGTGGTCAACTTGAAATTAATAAAATGAAACTAATGCTTGGAAAGCTGGTGACATCTAGAAGGTAGACACAAGAGTTGATGACAGGGTTTAAAATTAAGAAACCTAAAATAGAGAAATATGTTGATGAAGTTAGGAATTATCTTAGGCATGTTAGTATTTTAAGAGACCTTTAGTAAATGAGAAAGTGACTTTAATTTCATCTATAGGAAAATGTTCAGGTAGCATAAGGTTACTGTGACATAACCATAAACTCTTAGTATTTGTTGTGTTTGTCTTTTAAAAATGTGTGTCTAAACATTATTGCTTTTATGCTTTCAGAGGAAGTTTGGAAGGGAAGAGAGAACAAAAGAGTTATAAAGCTGTTCTAGAAGACCCAATGTTGAAGTTTTCAGGACTGTACCAAGAAACATGTTCTGACCTCTATGTTACTTGCCAAGTTTTCGCAGAAGGGAAGCCTCTTGCCTTGCCAGTGAGAACCTCCTACAAGGCATTTAGTACGAGATGGAAGTAAGTTGTTTTCTTGAATATGGTGGGTTCCAGACTATTCTCCCATTTCTTTATAGATGTTGAAAGTATTATTTGGGATTACAGAGGAATTAAAATTCTTTATTTAATACCTATAAGCAGTGATCAAATAGTTTAAAGTAGGAACCTACTCAGATAAAGTAGGTGGAAGTGAGGTGAAAGTGAATTTATTTACCTAATTGAGGTGGAAGTGAATTTATGTTTGTATTGAGTATATTGACATATTTTTATGAGAACTTGACTGATTCACAAAATGACCCAAACCAAAAACACGTCTCTAAATTTGCTCCCATTCTATGCCCTTGAACACAGAAACACTTTTGGATAGTCTGAGATATTGTCTAAGCTGATGTTTGGAACTCAGATCTTTAGAGAGAGATATGTTGTCATCTGTTTGGATCAGATGTTTATGTTAAATATGAAACTAACTTTTTTTTTTTAAGTTCTTTATTTATTAAGCATGCTGCATTAGCAAGCCATTGTTGGAATTCGAGGTAAATGTAATGAACATGAAGTTCCCGTTTTTCCAGGATAGTATTGTAGGTCCTTAATATAATCTCTTGACACTTCTTATTTGATAGATTGTGTGGTGCAGTTTTAATGTTTGATTCGTGAGTATTATTCAGTACCCTGGTAGGCTTGGTACAGGATACACAGGTTGTGTGCCTCTCAGTGAAGGAGTTTATGCCCACAGTATTCATGGAGGACAGGATGTGGCCACATGGACTCCCAGGCTGTGCTGTTGAGGATACAACCCTTTGTTTACCAAGTGTGGCCCAGCAGACTGGGAAAGGTTTTGTGGAGAGATCAGAAGCCTAAGCTCTGATGATCTGGCTACACTGAAACCAACTGTTTTAATGGTGTAATTTCTTTAGTAGTCTTTTTGTGGCTAGATATATACACACACAAGTATATGTATGTATTTGTACTTATTATTCTGGAAAATTTCAAACCTGTAAAAGTAGAGAGAATAATATAATGAATTTCCAGGGCTCCCTCACTTAGCTTCAGTAATTACTAACTCAGGCCAATCTTGTTTCAGCTATACCCAATGTTATTTTGAAACAAATTCCAAATATTATATCATCTTAACTTAAATATTTCTTTGTCTGTAACATAGCTACAGTATCAGCATTACACCTAAAACAACCCACCAAAACTCCTATAATTGTATCAGAGGTTCTTAAACTGGAATCAGGAAATCTACAAAACCCTGAAATTGTATGCAGAATTTTTTACAGGGGCAGAACTCAAAGCTTTTATTAGACTTTTTGAGGTGGCTTGTGATCCCCCAAAAGACTTAGAACCTCAAATTTAGGTCTAGGAAGTCAACATTTATGGAGAATTCCACTTTTCTTGGGGGAAATTGTATGGTCGTTTTGTTCCATGCCTTGGCAATAAAAGAGATCAGAGCAAAAGCAAATTCCCAGTTATAGGGAGATTAACATCTTTCTCCTCTTCCTCCCATTTACCAGCTCCTCTCTGCATTGTTTATGTATTATGTATTTTCAAGGATATAAAAACTTTCATATTTGCTCTCTCAAGGTTTGAGGTGTTTAGTTTATATTTTTTTAAATTGTGAAACTAACAAAGTAAGTACTCTAAAATAATTAGAATGGCTTTTTTTTTTAATTAAAAGGTTTAAAACAGCTGTGTAGAAGATAGATTGAGAAAATACCTTACGTTGGGTAAATATATGAGGATAGGTTTTTATCTTTTATTTTTTTAATTAACTTATTTTTGGCTGCGTTGGGTCTTCATTGCTGTGTGCGGGCTTTCTCTAGTTGTGGTGAGCAGGGCTACTCTTCGTTGTGGTGCACGGGCTTCTCATTGTGGTGGCTTCTCTTACTGCGGAGCACGGGCTCTAGGCACGCGGGCTTCCGTAGTTGTGGCTCGCGGGCTGTAGAGCTCAGGCTCAGTAGTTGTGGTGCACAGGCTTAGTTGCTCCACGGCATGTGGGATCTCCCCGGACCAGTGCTCGAACCCATGTCCCCTGCATTAGCAGGTGGATTCTTAATCACTGCGCCACCAGGGAAGTCCCTATCTTCTTTTAAATATACTCTTTGGGCTTAAGGGAAACATTTGCAGATTTTGTACATCCTGCCCTTTAGTATTTAAGAGTTGAATTTTTTACCAATTCATCAAAACAAAAATAGCACTTCTAAAATAAATAAGGGCAAACTTTATACAGCCCTTATTTTCTATAAGCACTGACTTAAAAGAAGATTCTGTAGACTGGGGGGAAAATAAATTATACCACAAAAGGATCTCTTGCTATCTTAATTTTTTCATTTCAGAAAGTATTTTGGGGTAGTATGAGATTCCAAGTTGTCTAAATCTGATTTCTGAGTTTCTGATAGTGAGTTGTGAGAGTTCAAATAATGAGAAGCTCATCCAAAATTCATCCGAATCTCTTCTACCATATTCTATTCTATCCTGTCCTATAATAAGAGAGCCCATGGAGAGGAAACCTGTACTTTCTTTAGTTACACTTAGGGTAAAATTATCATCTTTAGGTGTGAAATACTGAAACATTTTAAGTTATATATATGAATATTATTCTGCAGGCAAGTGGTTTAAATTTTATTTTAATTTATATTTTGTCTTGTCATGTGGAGGATTTGAAATGGCTTTAGACATAGACTATCTAATATAATTTTAAAATTAGAAAGTTAGGATTTAGGAGTGCATTAATCAGACTAGAGAATTAGTACACTGGTGTATGGGTGTGGGGTACATGGTGGGAAGTCATACCATCCAGAATCAGGCTTTAGAATACTGGAATATTTTGAAAGTTGCCAGGTGAGTTTAAGCCTAATTAGAGTTGGGGCATGAAGAAGGGATGATTCATGGGAAGGGAGAGAACAAAATGGTGTTCAAAATACACAGTTCTTTGATGTCTGACCAGATCTTTCCATAATTTCTAGAATATCTTGAGTAGTTTTCAAACTATTTTTTAGCAGCAGATTCATTTTCTTCAAAAGAAATCTTCTGCAGAAGCCCAGTATGTAAAATGGTAAAGTGTTTTTGCTTTAATTTAAAGAGGTGTGGGGGTCAGGTGTTGGATGGCAAAAGGTTTGAGGCAAATGATTGCTTGCTGTTATGTATTGTCTCCTAGTCAAAGGACAGAATATAAGGGTGAGTATTTTCACAGCTCATTTTGGATATTGTTACTGACTTTTCTCTTTAACTTTAGCCTGCGTTAACTAATCTCTGTGGTTTGTTCATTGGCATAAGGTTACACTGCTTAGTATTTACCTTTTCATTCTGGCCCACCATGTGAAGGGAATTAAGTAAATTCATTTAGTTTCTTAAGCTTATCTGTAGGGGAGAAAGGTTTTTTAAAGCATGTATTTTATTTCTTTAAGAACTTCATAGAAGAAAAGGATTTAATGACATTTAGAGTCTCCTTTAAATTGATAGCCATCTCTAATTTTCCTGTAGGTCCTTGAATTTATATGGTGGATGTAAGTGTTTTGTTCTTTAATAAGTTCGTGAAAATTCTGTTCAGTTTCTTACTGATGCAGGTGTATTTGACCTAGACTGGGATATGCCCTTTGAGAATAATTTTGAGTAAACAGAGAGAAGCAATTCTGTGTGTCTGCTGGGTATTACTTTGTGTGTTGTTTGCATAGTTTTCTTTTGGGATCTTAAAAGCCATCTGTTGTTTAAGGAAGTTGAAATGATCAGATAAATCCAGTGTTAAGTTTGAATGCAGAAGAAAATTTGCAGAGGTGAATAGACAGTAAAAAAAATGGGAGAGCTGTGATGTCATTACTGTTAGTAAGAACAAACATTCATTCCTTAGTGAAATCATATGTAAAAATATGCTTTGAAAGCATTAAAAAAAACAATAGCTAAGCATTATTGGTATTAATGAAATAACTTGAGTGGAAGAAAAATCTCATGTAAAAAGTTGTCGCATACCTGTCCAGAGCAGTCTAGTAACTTCTTCATGTTACAAAGTTAGTGGATGGTCTCCTTTGAGCTCTTTAAAATTTTGGTTTTTTTCTGCTTTATTGAGATACTGATGTATATTATAGGACCATATTATACCTAGCAGCATTTTGAGTATAATATGACTAATTCTGATTTCTTTCTTTTTTTAATAAAAAACTGTTCTGGAGAATGCTTACAGAAAAAAAATCACAGTTTAGTTCTAAAACAACTTTGGTTCTAATAGGTTTATGTGTCTTCCCAGATTTTTATTAGCCATTGTTATATTCCTTGTGTCTTAGTGATATTGTCTGTTTCTCTTTTCTTTTCTTCATTGAAGTGTAGTTGATTTACAATATTATGTTGGTTTCAGGTATATAGCAAAGAGATTCTGTTATACATATATATGTATATATCTTTTTTCTTATTCTTTTCCATTATATTTTATTACAAGATATTGACTATAGTTCCCTGTGCTATACAGTAAATCCTTGATGTCTGAGTTTCTTGATTAAAGAATTTACCAGTGTTATTTTTCATGAGCTTTGTTGTTCAAAGTATTTTTTTTCATGTGTTCTATAGGCATACCTTGGAGATATTGCAGGTTCAGGTATAGATCACCACAATAAAGCGAGTATTGCAATAAAGCGATGTTTTTGGTTTTCCAATGCATATGAAAGTTATCTTTATACTGTAGTCTGTTAGGTGTGCAATAGCATTGTGTCTAAAAACAGTGTTCATACCTTAATTAAAAATTACTTTATTGCTAAAAAATCCTAACTATCATCTGAGCCTTCAGCGAGTCATAGTAGTAACATCAAAGATCACTTACAACAGATCACCATAAAAAAATATATTAATAATGAAAAAGTTTGAAATATTGAAAGAATTACCAAAATGTGATAGAGAGACATGAAATGAGCAAAAGCTGTTGGAAAAATGGTACCCATAGACTTGTTAGATGCAGAGTTGCCATAAACCTCAATTTGTAAAAAATGCAATATCTGCAAAGCCCAATAAAGTGAAGTGAAATAAAATACATATATGCCTGTATTTAAAATAGAAGTTACCTAGAGCAAAATTGAGGTAAGTGCCACGTTATTTTTTGTACTACTAACTTAATCTTTTGACATTTTCTCTGGACAAACCTTCTTGTATGGTTTGTTAATTTAAAAGAAAGTTATACACATATGTTTATGTTGACTTTCTTTCCTTAGCTTTATGTTTTTGTTGACTTTATTTCCATAGCTGGAATGAATGGCTAAAACTGCCTGTGAAATACCCCGACCTGCCCAGGAATGCGCAAGTGGCCCTGACTATATGGGATGTGTATGGACCAGGAAAGGCAGTGCCTGTGGGAGGAACAACAGTTTCGCTGTTTGGAAAATACGGGTAAGCGTTTTCTTTTCCTATGGAAATGTTGTTGCTTTCTGGCCCTTTTCTTTCTTGACCTTAATAGTTTATGCCCAGTCTGGTTCTCTGTGCTAGGAAGTGAAACCTATTGGATACATATGATTCCATAGTACTTGAGACTGAAGTTGACATGTATTTCCTTCAGGAGATGCAGATAGATTAATTAAAAAACACAGTTTGTATTTCTCTACTGTTAATGATTGGTAATTAGATTTCTATTAGGAAATAGTCATTGGAAACTGGAACCTTATTTTTAGGAAAAAAAGGCTATTTGTCATATACTGTAACTGCTTTGTTATAGGGTTTTTCTGCTTTGTCATAATAGTGACAAAAAGGACAAACAGGGTTTAAAAAGTACTAAAGCACTAATTTGCTGTAATGGTAATGATTATAATAGGAAAGTTAATTTGTTTTTAAAAATTTACAGATAATAGAAGTTTATTGTAAAAAAAAACAAAAACAAAAACATGATAGTCCTTTAGGGTGTTTTTTCTCTATCCCTTTTCTCCTGAACAGAGAGATCACTCTTCATCTTAAGAAAATTGTTGACATTCTATTCTTTCTATGTTTATTAATAGGAATTTTTCTCTAAAAAACATGGTGTTTCATCATATATTGAGTTACCTTGGTATACAGTTCATATAGGAAAGGCAGATGAATGTTTAATTTTATTTCTCTTTTAACAATTTTAAGAATGAATTGGTTGGTGCCTTGGTAACCTTGAAAGTGATGATTGATGGTTTTTTGGTTTTTTTGTTCTTTAGTTTTATCATGAACTTTTAAACAGTTTTGAAATGTTTCAATCCATTGTTCTTTTTATTCTTTATAATTCTCAAAAATTCCAATTTTTGGTCAGTAGGAGCCCCTTCAAGTTGATCCCATGTTCTTTTGACAGTATAGTACAGCGGTAGTCATTGGTAGCTTCTTTATTTTCTGGAGACAAGCTATTCCAGGCTCATTGGGCAATTTCCTGCCCCAGACCTGGACTCTCTGAAAGAAGTCCTAGTTCCTTTAGGTATCAAATGGTAGAGACCGTAATCTAGGTATTATCAAACTTCTTAATTTTTGCCCATTTTAGAATTGAAAAATGTTATCTCCTAAATTAATTTTCACATCATTAAATATGAGTGAAGATGATCGTATTGTGATATTTCCCTTTACATTTGTGTTTATGTTTCTGTGAATTGCTTTTTCATATCCTTTGCCCATTTTTAAAAATTGAGGTATAATTCACATACCATAAAATTCTTTGCCTTTTTTTTTGAGTTGTCATTTTTCTTATTAATGTGTAAGGGGTCTTTGTAGATTAGTGAAATTAACCCTTTGTGTGTTACATGTTACACATATTGTTTCTCCTGTTTGACATTTTCTTTTGAATTATCATATATTTGTTTGTTGCTTATTTACTTGCAGCTCATGAATCTTAAATTATGATGTTGAATTTATCAGTTTTTTATAAACCAGTGGTGGTTAGGAAGGCAGGTAGAACTAGATTGTCTGGGTTTAAAACCTGACTCTTTTGCTTATTATCTGTGTACCCTTGGGCAAGTTATTTAATCTCTTTATGCCTCAGTTTCCTTATCTGTAAAATGAGATATTAGTATTTACCTCACAGAGTAGTTATGATGATAAATTACTAAAGACATGTAATGAGCTTAATAAGTGCTCAGTAAATATTAGCTGTCATTATTTCTGAACTATTCTTGTTAGTTTTGAATACTATTAATTATAAAATGTTTTAATATTAGAGACGGATAATCTTCCTCATTCGTAGTCCTTTCAGAATTTCTCTGGATAGTCTCTATATTTTATCAGATAAATATTAATATTATTTCCTCAGTTAAAAATAAAAAGCTCACTGTTATTTTGTTGGGAAACTGTATTGAATTATATATGTGAATTAAAGAGAGAATTGATATCCTTACAATATTGAATTTTTCTGTTCAGGGTAGGATGTCTCAGAAAAGCTTCAACTCATGAATAAAATGTAGATATAATTTCATTTAGAATAGCTTGATTGCTTAGTAATGTGTAGGTATTTTACTTTAATGTACCAATTAAAGAAATATTTATTATTGAAATCCATGCAGGAACAATAATTTAGACATAGTCTGAGACATCATGGCCTCCAGTTTTAAATATGGTTTCTGATAAAATGGCATGTTATAGTAGAATGGACATATTACAAAATCAGTATGTTTCTTTTCTGGAGTGTTTGTACCTTTTTACTTTCTCTACCAGGGTGGAATTTGCTTGCCATATAGAAAAAAATGCAGAACAGTTTATTACTCTTACTGTAGTCTTAGTGGTTAAATCTTCTTGAGAAACAGCCAGATAGACCTCTTGGTTTTTACTCCTGGCCTCTTCATTAGTGGTTTACCTTCTGAAATAACAGTGGGAGTTTCCCTCATGGAAACACCTCTTTTAACACTCATATATCGATACATTTTCATTGACCCTAGGATGTAGTTTCAGGAGACAATCTGACTAGACTATAGGTGTGAGACAATAGAAATTTCCACAGAAGTACAGTGAAATGACCTGCCTACAGCCAAATCAATTCTCAGATTGACATTTGTGACACTGTTTTACTTGGCCTTTGGCAAGTTTTTATAAAGTACGTGAAATCAGTAGTAATCATTGTGTGTATGTGTGTGTATAATGACTCATGTTAGATCACCTACTATTCCCTCTAGGCTGATGCTTATAGTGACCTGCACCTCAGAAAAAGGAAATCTGAGAAGCCCTATGAAATTAAAATAACTCCTTTTTCTCTCTGTGTCCTGGGGCCTTCCCTTGAAGGCTAACTGGGGTGCAGTGGAGACAAGCCGAGGCATTCCCTCGCAGGATACTGGACTTCCTGTGCACCTTTGGATTGTGGAAGAATATGATATTCAGGATGTTCCAGGTGCTATAGCAGAGTGCAGACATCCACTTGTACTGCTGGGTCACAGCTGCTTCTCTGCATGGTGTTGCTGACATTCATGGTGAGAAAGTAGCATGAGTCTTCTGTGTGATCTCAGCAGGAAGCCTGTGCAAATTTTTTTCCACCTACCATTAAAAATCATGTCATGTGCCACCACAGTTCTCATGACTTAGGGAAATGCTGCTTTAGACCTTCATTTCCTCAAATGTTTCTTAGGCAATGAAATAACACCAGTTGTACCCCACCTTGTTCCTTAAATAGTCCTGGTATGGACTTACTAGCTTTTTAAAAGTGGTCCTCAAAGTGTCTAATAGCTGTGTTATAGTATCGGGAGTCCTGTGACTACCAACTCTTGCTGTTTGCTAATACCTGTTTTGTATACTTGAGTCAGTGTGAAGCAGTGCTTCTTGGAGAATAGTGTAGTTAATCGAAAGACAGATCTGTTAGGATATGTATGGCTGGAGTAACTAACTGTCCTCATTTTGAAAGTCTAGCTTGTGAGATTCCTAAGTAGCTAAAGAATTGATTGATCATTAGGTTGAATTGGCAAAGGATCATACGCAAGCTGTATATTTCTCTTGCAGATGTTTTTTCCAAATGTGAATTCTGAAGTCAGGCCAGTTGTTGCTGTAGTGGCTTGGCACTGGGAGCTGGAGCATCTACAGCTGCTGTTGCTGGGGCCTCTGCTTGTGTCTGAGGGAGATCCTGCTGTACTGTTTTCTTCTTTCTTGCCTGTTTGGCTTAATTTCCCAAATGGACTTGATGCTCTGAGCATCTTCTTGCTTGCCACCTGGAGGCTGTGTAACTCTCTGTAAAGGTTCCATTAGTGTCAAGAGAAAGTAATATGTTCACTTGATCATTTGAATCACTTGGCATCACCCCTACCTTCCATGTCCCCTATCCTTAAATCTCTTCTCCAGATCCATCCCAAGGCACCTAAATCATTTAGTAAACTGACTTCCTGCCAACTGTACTTATTTTTGATTTAGTTAAGTTCAGCCAAACTATTCACTTGGGGGTAAGGAAGTGGAGAGAAGGAAAGGAAGCTTTCTGCTGTTTCTGAAGGTACATTTAGGGATATTCATTGAAAGTGGTATTATGACCTCACTGTACCCAGTTTCTTAGAGACTAAGGTCTGCTTGATGTTGAATGTCTCTCAGTTGAAAGGGAAAGAAAATGAACTTTATAAAGGCTTTTTAAATAATAACACTTTTTTTTTGATCTTTAACATGATAGATAAATATTGGGTGTATTGATTCTTCACAACCAGTCAGTACATTTTGTGTTGGGCCTATAAAGTAAGCTTTTGCAGATATAGTTGCTGGATATTACCTGTTTATTGCCAATCTTAGAGACCTTAACATATTTGGTTCTTAATCTTATACTGCTCATCAGCTTGTAGCTGTCCTTTATAGTTTCCAATCTAAATGTTTACGGCATCATTACTTACATACATTACATAATATTCAGTGAAAATTCTCTTTATTACCTCAGGAAAATCTGCTAAGAAATTTTCCATTGGTCAGATCATGATAATAATGGTTTAAAAATTAATGTGAACCTTTTACAGTTAAGTACAGTGGTTTTAAAGATGGGAAAAATGCATCACTATATCCATCGTGTACCTAATTAAAAAATTATTTAATATGGGAGTCTTTGGACTTGTCTACTCACCTGCACACACTTCTAGTCTTATTCTCATTGCAATTGACAGCTTGGCCTTTCAGCTTTGGGAGGATGCTGTTTGAATAGACTTTATATTGTTTGAAAGGCCTTGTTAAACAACACTTAAAAAAAGAGAACACACTAACAGAAGACTATCTCTAACCCTCTTCAAAAAAACAAAACTCAGAAACTTGACAGCATATTTAAAAAACATATTTGTCTAGAGCTCCTTTTATGAGTTTGTTCAACCTTTACTGTGGGTCTTCATGGTAGCTTTTTTTTTAAAATTTATTTTTATTTATTTATTTATTTATTTATATTTTTGGCTGTGCTGGGTCTTCGTTTCTGTACGCGGGCTTTCTCCAGTTGCGGCAAGCGGGGGCCACTCTTCATCGCGGTGCGCGGGCCTCTCACTATCGCGGCCTCTCTTGTTGCAGAGCACAGGCTCCAGACGCGCAGGCTCAGTAGTTGTGGCTCACGGGCCTAGTTGCTCCGCGGCATGTGGGATCTTCCCAGACCAGGGCTCGAACACGTGTCCCCTGCATTGGCAGGCAGATTCTCAACCACTGCGCCACCATGGAAGCCCCATGGTAGCTTTTTGAAAGAAGCAGAAGCATGACAATCAGAGGTCATGTAGTCTTTTACTTTAAAGCAGGATCATCCAGCTCAGGCTGAATTCCAACGATATGTTAAATTTCTGATTTGTAGACATGGGTATTTTTTCTTACTGAATCCACTGTTGTATTCCCTTTTAGACATCTTTCTTATGGAAAAGAAGATGGGTGAAAAATAAGCCTGTACCCAGTGAAAAGGAAAATAATAGCTAACATTTATCAAATACTTATTATGTGGCAGACGCTATTCTAAGTACTTTTTACTTGTACTGGTTTATTTAATTTTTCTAACAACCCTGTGAGATACAGTTACTCTTTATAATCTCATTTTATAGATGAGGAAACTGAGGCACAGAGAAGTTAAGTAACTTACCCAAAGTCTTGTAGGTGATAGATGGCACAGCTGGGATCCAAACGCTGGCAGTTCAACTCCGCTGTCTACTATGCTGAATTGTCACTTAAAGTAGAAAGTTATATAATTATTTTAATTTTGGTTTCAGTCATTGTAAATGTGACATTCTTTCACTGGGTAGAAATTTGGTTTCTGTTTCTAAGATCTCCACTGAAGTGATGAAGTGCATGTGGTCCATTACTGATGCTTCTCTGTTTCCAGTTTAACTTTAGAATCTCTGTAATAGTTCTAACTGCTTGGAGGAGAAAAGAATGGCACGTGAAAAACAGTGTTACATGGATTTTAGTTGCTTGGTTAATTGCTTTACAGCCCACTGGAGGCTTAAAGCTTGGCAAGAGAGACATGTATTTCCTTGGTAGAATTCTCTCTGTTTACGAATCTAAAATTTCCCATAATGAACTACATTAATTTAATTCTGTCCTGAACATTCTCTTTTTGCCTAGCATGTTTCGCCAAGGGATGCACGACTTGAAAGTCTGGCCTAACGTGGAAGCAGATGGATCAGAGCCCACAAAAACTCCTGGCAGAACAAGCAGTACTCTCTCAGAAGATCAGATGAGCCGCCTTGCCAAGGTAAAAAAGAAGCTATTGGAACAGGTGGAAGGCTCTGAATGATATCTGTTGTAGTATAAATTGACATTATGAATTCTGTCAGATTACTTTTTAATTTAAACTTAATCTTTTAATAATAGTTTTATTGAAGTATAATTCACACACCATAAAGTTCACCCTTGGAAAGTGTACAGTTTAATGGTTTTTTAGTGAATTCACAAAGTTGTGCGATCATCACCACTGTTTACTTTTAGACCATTTTTATCAAAAATATAACCATGTACCCATTAGCAGTCATTCCCCATTCCCTCCTTCCTCCAGCCCCTGGCAACCACTCATCTACTTTCTATCTCTGTAGATATTCCAATTCTGGACATTTCATACAAAGAGAATCATATAATACGTGGCCTTTTGTGTCTGTAATTCCAACAGATTTGAAAATATAGAGCTTTTGGTGATACCTTCAAGATGACCACCTACTTTTTTGGTAACATTGTCTTAAAGATGCAAGTGTTATTACATGCTAGAGATTCTTATATTGTTTGAAAGTGAAAATTTCTTATATTAGCTCGTCTAAATTACCCTCACTCCACCCCACCTCTCTTTTTGTAAATTGACTGAGTTATTACCTCTTTCTTTCAAAATTGTGTTAATGAAGTGTTTTCATTTAATGTTTGTATTTCTAAGTTCAATTCTATTCTTAAATCACAACAGTGTAACTTATGTTGTGAATATCTGTTCAAAAAGTACTATGTTAGATACTGTTTAAAGATCCTTTTACAATACTTTTGTTAAGAGACTTTCTTTTAATTTCTACATGTAATTTTCCTTTGTGATCTTATTAGTTATGGATGACTCTATTATGTCTGGAGAAAGTTTTAATGCCAAGCACTTTACAACTTTTTTGTTTTAGATTCCATGTATATGTGTTAGCATACGGTATTTGTTTTTCTCTTTCTGACTTACTTCACTCTGTAGGACAGACTCTAGGTCCATCCACTTCACTACAAATAACTCAATTTCATTTCCTTTTATGACTGAGTAATATTCCATTGTATATATGTGTCACATCTTCTTTATCCATTCATCTGTCAATGGACACTTAGGTTCCATATCCTGGCTATTGTAAATAGTGCTGCAATGACCATTGTGGAACATGACTCTTTTTGAATTATGGTTTTCTCAGGGTATATGCCCAGTAGTGGGATTGCTGGGTCATATGGTAGTTCTGTTTTTAGTTTTCTAAGGAACCTCCATACTGTTCTCCATAGTGGCTGTATCAGTTTACATTCCCACCGACAGTGCAAGAGGGTTCCCTTTTCTCCACACCCTCTCCAGCATTTATTGTTTGTAGATTTCTTGATGATGGCCATTCTGACTGGTGTGAGGTGATACCTCATTATAGTTTTGATTGCATTTCTCTGATGATTAGTGATGTTGAACATCCTTTCATGTGTTTGTTGTCAGTCTGTATATCTTCTTTGGAGAAATGTCTATTTAGGTCTTCTGCCCATTTTTGGATTGGGTTGTTTGTTTTTTGGATATTGAGCTGCATGAGCTGTTTATATATTTTGGAGATTAATCCTTTGTCCATTGATTCGTTTGCAAATATTTTCTCCCATTCTGAGGGTTGTCTTTTCGTCTTGTTTATGTTTTCCTTTGCTGTGCAAAAGCTTTGAAGTTTCATTAGGTCCCATTTGTTTATTTTTGTTTTTATCTCTATTTCTTTAGGAGGTGGGTCAGAAAGGATCTTGCTTTGATTTATGTCATAGAGTGTTCTGCCTATGTTTTCCTCTAAGAGTTTTATAGTGTCTGGTCTTACATTTAGGTCTTTAATCCATTTTGAGTTTATTTTTGTGTATGGTGTTAGGGAGTGTTCTAATTTCATTCTTTTACATGTAAGTGTCCAGTTTTCCCGGCACCACTTATTGAAGAGACTGTCTTTTCTCCATTGTATATCTTTGTCTCCTTTATCAAAAATAAGGTGACCATATGTGCGTGGGTTTATCTCTGGGCTTTCTATCCTGCTCCATTGATCTATATTTCTGTTTTTGTGCCACTACAATACTGTCTTGATTACTGTAGCTTCGTAGTATAGTCTGAAGTCACGGAGCCTGAATCCTCCAGCTCTGTTTTTCTTTCTCAAGATTGCTTTGGCTATTCAGGGTCTTTTGTTTTTCAACACAAATTGTGAAATTTTTTGTTCTAGTTCTGTGAAAAATGCCATTGGCAGTTTGATAGGTATTGCATTGAATCTGTAGATTGCTTTGGGTAGTATAGTCATTTTCACAATGTTGATTCTTCCAATCCAAGAACATGGTATACCTCTCCATCTGTTTGTATCATCTTTAATTTCTTTCATCAGTGTCTTATAGTTTTCTGCATACTGGTCTTTTGTCTCCTTAGGTAAGTTTATTCCTAGGTATTTTATTCTTTTTGTTGAAATAGTAAATGGGAGTGTTTCCTTATTTTCGCTTTCTGATTTTTCATCATTAGTGTGTAGGAATACAAGAGATTTCTGTGCATTAATTTTGTAGTCTGCTACTTTACCAAATTCAGTGATTAGCTCTAGTAGTTTTCTGGTAGCATCTTTAGGATTCTCTATGTATAGTATCATGTCATCTGCAAACAGTGGCAGCTTTACTTCTTCTTTTCCGATTTGCATTCCTTTTATTTCTTTTTCTTCTCTGATTGCTGTGGCTAAAGTTTCCAAAACTATGTTGAATATTAGTGGTGAGAGTGGGCATCCTTGTCTTGTTCAGGATTTTAGAGGAAATGGTTTCAGTTTTTCACCATTGAGAACGATGTTGGCTGTGGGTTTGTCATATATGGCCTTTATTATGTTGAGGTAAGTTCCCTCTATGCCTACTTTCTGGAGAGTTTTTGTCATAAATGCGTGTTGAATTTAGTTGAAAGCTTTTTCTGCATCTATTGAGATTATCATATGGTTTTTATCCTTCAGGTTGTTAATGTGGTGTATCACATTGATTTGCATGTATTGAAGAATCCTTGCATCCCTGGGATAAACCCCACTTGGTCATGGTGTATGATCCCTTTAATGTGCCTTTGGATTCTGTTTGCTCGTATTTTATTGAAGATTTTTGCATCGATGGTCATCAGTGATATGGTCTATACTTTTCTTTTTTTGTGATATCTTTGTCTGGTGTTGGTATCAGGGTGATGGTGGCCTCACAGAATGAGTTTGAGAGTGTTCCTCCCTCTGCTATATTTTGGATGAGTTTGAGAAGTATAGGTGTTAGTTCTTCTCTAAATGTTTGATAGAATTCACCTGTAAAGCCATCTGGTCCTGGGCCTTTGTTTGTTGGAAGATTTTTAATCACAGTTTCAATTTCAGTGCTTGTGATTGGTCTGTTCATATTTTCTTTTTCTTCCTGGTTCAGTCTCGGAAGGTTGTGCATTTCTAAGAATTTGTCCATTTCTTCCAGGTTGTCCATTTTATTGGCATATAGTGGCTTGTAGTAATCTCCCTTGATCCTTTGTGTTTCTGCAGTGTCAGTTGTTACTTCTCTTTTTCATTTCTAATTCTGTTGATTTGAGTCTTCTCCTTTTATTCTTGATAAGTCTGTCTAATGGTTAATCAATCTTGTTTATCTTCTCCAAGAACCAGCTTTTAGTCTTATTCATCTTTTTTATTGTTTTCTTCATTTCTTTTTCATTTATTTCTTATCTGATCTTTATGATTTCTTTCCTTCTGCTAACTTTGGGGTTTTTTTGTTCTTCTTTGTCTAATTGCTTTAGTTGTAAGATTAGGTTGTTTGAGGTTTTTCTTGCTTCTTGAGGTAAGATTGTATTGCTATAAACTTCCTTCTTAAAACTGCTTTTGCTGCATCCCGTAGGTTTTGGGCCATCGTGTTTTCAGTCATTTGTCTCTAAGTATTTTTTGATTTCCTCAGTTATCTCTTGGTTATTTAGTAGCATATTGTTTAGCCTCCATGTGTTTGTATTTTTACTTTTTTTTTCGTGTAATTGATATCTAGTCTCATAGCGTTGTGTTCGGAAAAGATACTTGATACGATTTCAATTTTCTTAAATTTACCAAGGCTTGATTTGTGACCTAAGATATGATCTATCCTGGAGAATGTTCCATGAGCACTTGAGAAGAGAGTGTATTCTGTTGTTTTTGGATGGAATGTCCTATAAATGTCAATTAAGTCCATCTTGTTTAATGTATCATTTAAAGCTTGTGTTTCCTTATTTATTTTCATTTTGGATGATCTGTCCATTGGTGAAAGTTGGGTGTTAAAGTCCCCTACTATGTTTGTGTTACTGTCAATTTCTCCTTTTATGGCTGTTAGCATTTACCTTATGTATTGAGGTGCTCCTATGTTGGGTGCATAAATATTTACAATTGTTATATCTTCGTCTTGGATGGATCCCTTGATCATCATGTAGTGTCCTTCTTTGTCTCTTGTGCTAGCCTTTATTATAAAGTCTATTTTGTCTGATATGAGAATTGCTACTCCAGCTTTCTTTTGATTTCCATTTGCTTGGAATATCTTTTTCCATCCCCTCACTTTCAGTCTGTATGTGTCCCTGGATCTGAAGTGGGTCTCTTGTAGACAACATATGTACGGGTCTTGTTTTTGTATCCATTCAGCCAGTCTGTGTCTTTTGGTTGGAGCATTTAATCCATTTACATTTAAGGTAATTTTTGATATGTATGTTCCTATTCCCATTTTCTTAATTGTTTTGGGTTTGTTATTGTAGGTCTTTTCCTTCTCTTGTGTTTCCTGCCTAGAGAAGTTCCTTTAGCATTTGTTGTAAAGCTGGTTTGGTGGTGCTGAATTCACTTAGCTTTTGCTTGTCTGTGAATGTTTTAATGTCTCCATCGAAGCTGAATGAGATCTTTGCTTGGTTGTAGGTTTTTTCATTTCATCACTTTAAATATGTCCTGCCACTCCCTCTCGCTTGCAGAGTTTCTGCTCAAAGATCAGCTTTTAACCTTATGGGGATTACCTTGTATGTTATTTGTTGTTTTTTCCTTGCTGCTTTTCATTTTTTCTTTGTATTTAATTTTTGATAGTTTGATTAATATGTGTCTTGGCATGTTTCTCCTTGGATTTATCCTTTATGGGACTCTCTGTGCTTGCTGGACTTGATTGACTATTTCATTTCCCATATTAGGGAAGTTTTCCACTATAATCTCTTCAAATATTTTCTCAGTCCCTTTTTTTCCCTCTTTTTCTTCTGGGACCCCTATATTTCGAATATTGCTGCGTTTAATGTTGTCCCAGAGGTCTCTGAGACTGTCCTCAACTCTTTTCAATCTTTCGTCTTTATTCTGCTCTGCAGTAGTTATTTCTACTATTTTATCTTCCAGGTCACTTATCCATTCTTCTGCCTCAGTTATTCTGCTGTTGATTCCTTCTAGAGAATTTTTAATTTCATTTATTGTGTTGTTCATCATTGTTTGTTTGCTCTTTAGTTCTTCTGGTTCCTTGTTAAAACTTTCTTGTTGGTTCTGCATTGTATTTCCAAGATTTTGGATCGTCTTTACTATCATTATTCTGAATTCTTTTGCAGATAGACTGCCTATTTCCTCTTCATTTATTTGGTCTGATGGGTTTTTACCTTGCTCCTTCATCTGCTGTGTGTTTCTCTGTCTTCTCAGTTTGCTTAATTTACTGTGTTTGGAGTCTTCTTTCGCAGGCTGCAGGTTCTTAGTTCCCGTTGTTTTTAGTGTCTGCCCCCAGTGGCTAAGGTTGTTTCAGTGGATTATGTATGCTTCCTGATGGAGGGGACTGGTGCCTATGTTCTGTTGGGTGAGGCTGAATCTTGTCTTTCTGGTTGGCAGGACCGTGTCCGGTGGTGTGTTTTGGGGTGCCTGTGACCTTACTGTGATTTTAGGCAGCCTCTCTCCTGATGGGTGCGGTTGTGTTCCTGTCTTGCTAGTTGTTTGGCATAGGGTGTCCAGCACTGTAGCTTGCTGGTCATTGAGTGGAGCTGGGTCTTAGCGTTGAGATGGAGATCTCTGGGAGAGCTTTCGCTGTTTGACATTACCTGGAGCCGGGAAGTCTCTGGTGGACCAATGTCCTGAACTTGGCTCTCCCACCTCAGAGGCACAGGTATGACACCCGGCCGGAGCACCAAGACCCTGTCAGCCACATGGTTTAGAAGAAAAGGGAGAAAAAAAGAAAGAAAGAAAAAAATAAAATAAAGTTATTAAAATAAAAAAAATTTAAAAATTATTAAAATTAAAAAAAATTTAAAGTAATTAAAAAAAAAGAAAAAAAACCAGTCAGAAACAACCTTAGGACAAATGGTAAAAGCAAAGTTATTCAGACAAAAATCACACAAAGAAACGTACACATTCACACTCACAAAAGGAGAAAAAGGAAAAAGATATATACATCTATATATTAAAGTAAAAAAAGGAAGAGAGCAAACAAGTCAATAAACAAATCTACCAATGATAATAAACTCTAAATACTAAAACCAGAAACAAATTAGATGCAGAAAGCAAACCCCAAGTCTACAGTTGCTCCCAAAGTCCACCGCCTCAATTTTGGGATGATTCATTGTCTCTTCAGGTATTCCAGAGATGCAGGGTACATCAAGGTGATTGTGTAGATTTAATCCACTGTTCCTGAGGCTGCTGGGAGAAATTTCCCTTTCTTTTCTTTGTTCTCACAGCTCCTTGGGTTCAGCTTTGGATTTGGCCCTGCCTCTGCATGTAGGTCGCCTGAGGGCATCTGTTCTTCACTCAGACAGGACGGGGTAAAAGGAGCAGCTGATTAGGGGGCTCTGTCTCACTCAGGCCTGGGGGGAGGGAGGGGTACAGAATGCGGGGCTAGCCTGCAGCGGCAGAGGCAGGGGTCACGTTGCAACAGCCTGGGACGTGCCATGTATTCTTCCATGGAAGTTGTCCCTGGATCACGGGACCCTGGCAGTGGCGGCCTGCACAGGCTCCTGGGAGTGCAGGTGTGGATAGTGACCTGTGCTTGCACACAGTATTCTTGGTGGCTGCAGCAGCAGCCTTAGCGTCTCATTCCCGTCTCTGTTGTCCACGCTGATAGCTGCGGCTGGCGTCTATCTCTGGAGCTCATTTAGGCAGTGCTCTGAATCCCCTATCCTTGTGCACCGCAAGACAGTAGTCTCTTGCCTCTTAGGCAGTTCCAGACTTTTTCCCGGACTCCCTCTCGTCTAGCTGTGGTGCACTAGCTCCCTTCAGGCTCTGTTCATGCAGCCAACCCCAGTCCTCTCCCTGGGATCTGACCTCCGAAGCTCGAGCCTCAGCTCCCAGCCCCCAACCGTCCAGGCAGGTGAGCAGACAAGCCTCTCAGGCTGGTGAGTGCTGGTCGGCACTGATCCTCTGTGCAGGAATCTCTCTGCTTTGCCCTCTGCACCCCTGTTGCTGCGCTCTCCTCCGTGGCTCCGAAGCTTCCCCCCCGCCACACCCCATCTCCGCCAGTGAAGGGGCTTCCTAGTGTGTAGAAACTTTTCCTCCTTCACAGCTCCCTCCCAGAGGTGCAGGTCCTGTCCCTATTCTTTTCTCTCTGTTTTTTCTTTCGCCCTACCCAAGTACGTGGGGAGTTTCTTGCCTTTTGGGAAGTCTGAGGTCTTCTGCCAGCGTTCAGTAGGTGTTCTGTAGGAGATGTTCCACATGTAGATGTATTTCTGATGTATTTGTGGGGAGGAAGGTGATCTCCACGTCTTACTCCTGTGCCATCTTGAAGGTCTCCGAGAATGAATGTTACAATTCGTATAATAATGAAATTCTGAATTTGAGGGGGAATGGTCAGAGTCAAGAAATATAAAGCTATATAGTTGCACAATTCATCCACTTAGGTTCTCTTATATTAAACAAATTATATAGGCTTCTGTTCACATGTTCCTAATTTTTTCCCATTTATTTTTGATGCAGAGTTCAGAAATAATTTTTGTAACAACTGATTGACATTTTTCAAAGAGCAGTAAATGCAGCATTGGAATTTGAAATGGACTTTTTAATGTAGCACAATGTTATAGTATACATTTCTCATTTTTATCTTTTGAATTTTATAGTAGGAGAAAAAAGTGTGACTTGATAATCATCAGCTTTTTTATGGTTGCAACTATAACTCCTTAAAGAGTTATTTGGGTTCGTATTTATCCTTTTGATTATCATTGTACATTTGCAGCTCTCAAAATGATGAGTAAGCATATGCAGAGCTAAATGTGGTATTGGGAAGAAGCCTTCTTAACAGTTTTGTTAATCGGTAGCAATCATCAACAGTCTAAATTCTTTATATTGGAGAGGATGGCAAGTAGGATCCTACTTTTTCAAGAGATAGGTATTAAAATTTATATGCTGACTATTACCGAGGGTGGCTAATAGTTTTTAAGTGAGTATTTATGCATTTGTTTCTAAATCTTTAAAATGGGGATAAAAATTAATGAGAATAAGTCTTTCTTATGCAAATTGGAGATGAGCTCCTTTCAAAGTTCTTTTTCCCTAATAGAATTCTATTTCTTACTTCTGAGTGGAGTGGAGCCTTCGGAGGTTGCTGTGCTGTGACAGCTTGCATTAGTGCTTAACTCATGTTCCCCAGAGACTAAATGGAAACCATTAAAACCAATAATTACTCTTCTTAAGGGGAAAAAGGCATCATGTTTGTAGCATTTTTGAAGGAACTGCTCTCCTTTTGAAGGAAGCATTTTTTAAATTTTTTGGCACTTGGGCTAATATGTTTCATTCTTTTCTGTACAGCAGTTGGTCATGCTGTTTGAAGTTTCAGAACTGTTACATCCCTGCTGCTATTGAAGATGAATGTGTTTTATAAATGATACTTTGGTTTGATGAAATTGGAAGCTTGGGCATTTGGAAGCACTTTTCAGTGTGAAGAACATTGTAGTATGAGGCAGAGATTTGGCCATCCTGCCAGCTCTGGGAAAATAATTTCTAAGCCTGTAAAATCAGAAGTTTAGAATGGATGATATTTGGGGTCCCATGTAGCTATTTATATTCTATGATTCTAAAAGTACTGAAATAGTAAATAATTGGGATTTTTTATTTACCTGGATTTTATAGTTACCACCTTAATAGAGAAACAACATGCAGTCATCAGTTGGCAATTGTGGAATCGTTGTTCATGCCATTCCTTTTCATCTGTAATACATATGCCTAGAGTAAAGCATCGTTCAGGACCTGCCTAATGTGAATGATATGGCTGTGCTCTTAGATTTTGTTTTTGTTGTTTTTCTTTTTTGGTTAGTGCCTGTTTCTTTACTTAAATTTTTCAGACTGGCTTCCTTAGTATTTCCCTTGCCTTATACCAGAAAAAGTATACTTTGATATTTGTTGCGGTCTTAACTTCTAAACTTACCAGAGAGAGTATACTTTGATACTTGGTATACTCTGAATTTAAAATTATACTTTGGTATTTGTTTGTTCCTTAAAATTATGCCACAGTAGCTCTCTTTCTCCCTCCTTCTCTCCTCCTCTCATTTTTCTGGTTCCACATTAAAAAGTTTGTCGAGTTAGATTGTCATTCTCTTCCTCAAAACTTTTCGAAATTGTCTTTGGTACAGTATTACAATATTTTGAAATTGTCTTTGGTACAGTATTACAATATTTTGAAATTGTTTTTGGTTCTTTAAAAACCTGGCAAAAAATGTCTATGCTATTGTTTCCATTTTCATATGAAAGGAACAGGTACTTCATTTTCTCACACTATCATTTTAAGAAAAGAAATGAGTATTCAAATAGATTAGGTTTAAGTGGTTAGAACTGAATGGTTTCTTTCTTGTTGTACTTTGATTTTTCCAGTGAATTTACTCTGTTTCTAATTGTTGAGAAAGGTGGCTTAAGAGTAAAAAAGTGTATATTAATCTTAATAATAGCAAAGCATAGTTACCATGAATTGTAACCATGAGCCAAAATAAATAGCATAGTGATGATTTTCAAACTGCAATTTAAGAGAGTTTATTCAGTTAAAGAACTGCTTTAGTCCTGGCTGCTTGGGGATAATAGGACAAGAGGGCTGTGAAATGAAGATGAGCTATTTAAATGGCCTATAAAGAGACAGTGTTTGATAATTATTAAGCAAAGAACCTCAAACTCAAGCTGTACTAAATATTCTTATTCTGACTTATTGATAGAACTGAAAGTTAAATTATAAGTGCAATATGAATAACTGAATTTTAAAAGACTGATTTCTAGGTTTAACATTTTTTAAAAAGTCAAATCCTTTCAGAATAGTTTTAGTGGAATTAACCTCTAATGATTTTACATCATTTTGTGGACATGCCTAGTTTTCCTTTGAGGAAAAATTGAGTGTGAGAAAAGGAAACAAAACTGAATAGTCTTGGGACTTCCCTGGTGGTGCAGTGGTTAAGAATCCACCTGCCAATGCAGGGAACATGGGTTCGAGCCCTGGTCCTGGAAGATCCTACATGCTGCGGAGCAACTAAGCCCATGCACCACAACTACTGAGCCTGCGCTCTAGAGCCCACGAGCCACGACTACTGAAGCCTGCGCGCCTAGAGCCTGTGCTCCGCAGCAAGAGAAGCCACTGCAATGAGAAGCCCGCTCACTGCAACGAAGGGTAGCCCCCACTCACCGCAACTAGAGAAAGCCCACGGAAGCGACGAAGACCCAACATAGCCAAAAATAAAATAAAGTAAGTAAATAAATTTTAAAAAAAACTGAATAGTCTTCAGTGTAGTTCTTATTTTTTATGACTTGCATTTCTTAGACTTAGTAGGGAACAGGAAGAAAATTATTATATTGAAATATACTCTTTCCCCCATCTTCCTCATTATCTTCTCTTTCCCATCTCTAAATTTCCCTAATTAATTTTTTACTAACATAGTAACTTCCTGTTTGAGTTGATTTGTGAAAATAATCAAAGCCCATACCTCTTGGGCATTTATTACTCTTTGATTGTCCATGACCGGCCTTTTAATGATTGTGGGCCTTAATTGAGCAAATTTGCCCATTGTTCCCATCTGCTCCATTTTTCAGCTTGTCGTATTGTAAGAGTTTTATGACTAGGATACATATCCACCTGGGGTTTTGGATGTGACTACCAAGCTTTAGTGTTTGATTTATATTTGAATCCATGTCTTTAGACATGAAAGGTTAGTGCAAAAGCATGCTTCCCCACTCTCTCCTTTTCATTTTAGCAGCTCTGCTTGATGCCTTTGGAATGTGCTTTAGTCTCTGTCAATTTGATTAAGAGGAGGCAAAGAGAAAGCAATGACTATTTGAAAAATGTGTTGTGATCTGTGAGACGCAGGTGGGGTGGGGAATGTTAGGCAGAGTGTATAGGTGAGCATTGCTACAGGGAAATTGTGGTAAGATGTGGTGATGTTTCAGGCTGACCCTCAGAGTGCCTACATGGGGTCATTCTGGGTCCAGGGTCCAGACTCAGGTTTATAACAATAGGAACTGGATTTTTTTTAGTTCATCCAGGAAAAATTAGTATCTTGAGAATAGGTTCATGCCAATCAATTCAAGGGGTTATTTTTAATCTAGAACTGTACTGTCTAAGATAATAGCCACAATTCACATGTGACAATTTAAGTTAATCAAAATTAAATTAAATTTAAAATTCAGTTGCTGTGTTACCATAATCACATTTCAAGTGCTGAATAGTCACATGTGGCTAGCGGCTACCTAGTAGACAAGGCAGGTGTGGAGTATTCCCATTATTGCTGTTCTATTGAGTAGCCCTGGTCTAGAGTACGAATTTACTAATTTGTAATGGGTGAGTAACCATATTACCTTTCTGGTAACCATAATACTTGTGTCTGCTATCCAGGACACCATTTTTTAAGGCAGTTTGGAAATTAAATTAGTCTTCAGGAGTTATTAATTTCTTAGTGAGCCATGAAGGAGCCTGAAGGAGCTACAGACTTTTATGAGGTATTTCTCTCAGTATGGGGAAATCTTAAAAGGACTCTTCCTCTTTCTCTCATGACATTGTCTTTCTAGTTGCAGGATTACTTGATTATGCTGGCTACACTCTATGTTTTGAATAAACATAGACAAATTATCATGATCACAAAATAATCCTTTACAATTGAGATTAAGATAACAAGAAGTCTTCTGGTTACATAATTTTGTGAAATGGGATTGAGGCTATTTATTTTAAATTATTTTATTGTACTGTTTGACCTGCCGAAATATTTGCCCTTGAAAGACAATATTTTACATTGAATACACTGCACTGAATGGGTACTTGTTTTGAGGTATTAATTTAGAGGAGCTCACTGAGATTTTTATTTTAAGTATGTGGAAAAGTCCTCTATCTCCACCATCATCACTTGCTATGTTGAAGACACACTTCTAAATGCTGGAGATTTAAGAATTATGTTACTAGGTTGAAGCTGTCATTATTACTAGTGCCATTATGAGGAATAATGATAATAACTATAATAATCTCCTCACATGTATAAAGTGCTTTAATAGCTCTAAAACCCTTTACATGGATCAAGAACTAAAAATGGAGATGTGATTAAAATCATGGCTTTGGAGACCATTTTTCATTCAGATTCCAGTTGTGTCTCTTGTTTACTTGTGATCTCAGATTAGCTACTTAACCTTTACTAAGCTGTGAATTCCTCATCTTTAAATAGGAATAAGGGTTATATCTACTTTTTTGAGTTACTGTGAAGACTAAATATAAATGAGATAAAATATTTAGTTTTTAACATACTGTGGGACAGTACTGAGCACTAATAAATGTTAGCTGTTGTTACTTGATCTTATTTGCTTTCATTTAATTCTAACAAGTGTAATGATTGGACTTGTAATACACAGTATTTTTTTTTTTATTCTCCCTTTTATTTATTTATTTATTTATTTAACATCTTTATTGGAGTATAATTGTTTTACAATGGTGTGTTAGTTTCTGCTTTATAACAAAGTGAATCAGCTATATGTATACATATACATATATCCCCATATCTCTTCCCTCTTGTGTCTCCCTCTCTCCCTCCCTCCATATCCCAGCCCTCTAGGTGGTCACAAAGCACCGAGCTGATCTCCCTGTACTACGCGGCTGCTTCCCACTAGCTATCTGTTTTACATTTGGTAGTGTATATATGTACATGCCACTCTCTCACTTTGTCCCAGCTTACCCTTCCGCCTCCCTGTGTCCTCAAGTCCATTCTCTAGTAGGTCTGCATCTTTATTCCTGTCCTGCCCCTAGGTTCTTCATGACCATTTTTTTTTTTTTTAGATTCCATATATATGTGTTAGCATATGGTATTTGTTTTTCTCTTTCTGAATTACTTCATTCTGTATGACAGACTCTAGGTCCATCCACCTCACTACAAATAACTCAATTTTGTTTCATTTTATGGCTGAGTAATATTCCATTGTATATATGTGCCACATCTTCTTTATCCATTTATCTGTCGATGGACACTTAGGTTGCTTCCATGTCCTGGCTATTGTAAAAAGAGCTGCAATGAACACTGTGGTACATGACTTTTTTTGAATTATGGTTTTCTCAGGGTATATGCCCAGTAGTGGAATTGCTGGGTCATATGGCAGCTCTATTTTTAGTTTTTTAAGGAACCTCCATACTGTTCTCCATAGTGGCTGTATCAATCTACACTCCCACCAACAGAGTGCAAGAGGGTTCCCTTTTCTCCACACCCTCTCCAGCATTTACAGTTTGTAGATTTTTTGATGATGGCCATTCTGACCTGTGTGAGGTGATATCTCATTGTAGTTTCGATTTGCATTTCTCTAATGATTAATGATGTTGAGCATTCTTTCATGTGTTTGTTGGCAATCTATATATCTTCTTTGGAGAAATGTCTGTTTAGGTCTTCTGCCCATTTTTGGATTGGATTGTTTGTTTTTTTGATATTGAGCTGCATGAGCTGCTTGTAAATTTTGGAGGTTAATCCTTTGTCAGTTGCTTCATTTGCAAATATTTTCTCCCATTCAGAGGGTTGTCTTTTTGTCTTGTTTATGGTTTCCTTTGCTGTGAAAAAGCGTTTAAGTTTCATTAGGTTCCATTTGTTTATTTTTGTTTTTATTTCCATTTCTTTAGGAAGTGGGTCAAAAGGATCTTGCTTTGATTTCTGTCACAGAGTGTTCTGCCTATGTTTTCCTCTAAGAGTTTGATAGTGTCTGGCCTTACATTTAGGTCTTTAATCCATTTTGAGTTTATTTTTGTGTATGGTGTTAGCGACTGTTCTAATTTCATTCTTTTACATGTAAGTGTCCAGTTTTCCTGACACCACTTATTGAAGAGGCTGTCTTTTCTCCATTGTATATTTTTGCCTCCTTTATCAAAAATAAGATGACCATATGTGCATGGGTTTATCTCTGGGCTTTCTATCCTGTTCTGCTGATCTATATTTCTGTTTTTGTGCCAGTACCGTACTGTCTTGATTACTGTAGCTTTGTAGTACAGTCTGAAGTCAGGGAGCCTGATTCCTCCAGCTCCGTTTTTCTTTCTCAAGATTGCTTTGGCTATTCGGGGTCTTTTGTGTTTCCATATAAATTGTGAAATTTTTTGTTCTAGTTCTGTGAATAATGCCGTTGGTAGTTTGATAGGGATTGCATTGAATCTGTAGATTGCTTTGGATGGTATAGTCATTTTCACAATGTTGATTCTTCCAATCCGAGAACATGGTATATGGTATATCTCTCCATCTGTTTGTATCATCTTTAATTTCTATCATCAGTGTCTTATAGTTTTCTGCACACAGGTCTTTTGTCTCCTTAGGTAGGTTTATTCCTAGGTATTTTATTCTTTTTGTTGCAGTGGTAAATGGGAGTGTTTCCTTAATTTCACTTTCAGATTTTTCATCATTAGTGTATAGGAATGCAAGAGAATTCTGTGCATTAATTTTGTATCCTGCTACTTTACCAAATTCTTTGATTAGCTCTAGTAGTTTTCTGGTAGCATCTTTAGGATTCTCTATGTATAGTATCATGTCATCTGCAAGCAGTGACAGCTTTACTTCTTCTTTTCCGATTTGGATTCCTTTTATTTCTTTTTCTTCTCTGATTGCCCTGGCTAGGACTTCCAAAACTATGTTGAATAATAGCAGTGAGAGTGGGCAACCGTGTCTTCTTTCTGATCCTAGTGCAAATGGTTTCAATTTTTCACCATTGAGGACAATGTTGGCTATGGTTTTGTCATATATGGTCTTTATTATGATGAGGTAAGTTCCCTCTATGCCTACTTTCTGGAGGGTTGTTATCATAAATGAGTATTGAATATTGTCAAACCTTTTTCTTCATCTATTAAGATGATCATATGGTTTTTATTCTTCAATTTGTTAATATGGTGTATCACATCGATTGATTTGTGTATATTGAACAATCCTTGCATTTCTGGAATAAACCCCATTTGATCATGGTGTATGATCCTTTTAATGTGCTGTTGGATTCTGTTTGCTAGTATTTTGTTGAGGATTTTTGCATCTATGTTCATCAGTGATATTGGCCAGTCGTTTTCTTGCTTTTGTGACATCTTTGTCTGGTTTTGGTATCAGGGTGATGGTGACCTCATAGAATGAGTTTGGGAGTGTTCCTCCCTCTGCTATATTTTGGAAGGGTTTGAGAAGGATAAGTGTTAACTCTTCTCTAAATGTTTGATAGAATTCGCCTGTGAAGCTGTCTGGTCCTGGGCCTTTGTTTGTTGGAAGATTTTTAATCACAGTTTCAATTTCAGTGCCT
The DNA here is from genome assembly GCF_009873245.2 of Balaenoptera musculus. Classification (NCBI taxonomy): domain Eukaryota; kingdom Metazoa; phylum Chordata; class Mammalia; order Artiodactyla; family Balaenopteridae; genus Balaenoptera; species Balaenoptera musculus. Next base: position 57,898,388 of record NC_045798.1, read on the forward strand.
GTGATTGGTCTGTTTATATTTTCTCTTTCTTCCTGGTTCAGTCTCGGAAGGTTGTACTTTTCTAAGAATTTTTCCATTTCTTCCAGGTTGTCCATTTTATTGACATATAGTTCCTTGTAGTAATCTCTCTTGATCCTTTATATTTCTGCAGTGTCAGTTGTTACTTTTCCTTTTTCATTTCTAATTCTATTGTTTTGGTCATCTCCCTTTTTTTCTTGATGTGTCTGGCTATTGGTTTATCCATTTTGTTTATCTTCTCAAAGAACCAGCTTTTAGCTTTATTGATCTTTGCCATTGTTTCCTTCATTTCTTTTTCACTTTTTTCTTATCTGATCTTTATGATTTCTTTCCTTCTGCTAACTTTGGGGGTTTTTTGTTCTTCTTTCTCTAATTGCTTTAGGTGTAAGGTTAGGTTGTTTATTTGATATGTTTATTGTTTCTTAAGTTAGGATTGTATGGCTATAAACTTCCCTCTTAGAACTGCTTTTGCTGCATCCCATAGGTTTTGGGTTGTCGTGTTTTCATTATCATTTGTTTCTAGGTATTTTTTGATTTTCTCTTTGATTTCTTCAGTGATATCTTGGTTATTAAGTAGTGTATTGTTTAACCTCCATGTGCTTGTATTTTTTACAGATTTTTTTCCTGTAATTGATATCTAGTCTCATAGTGTTGTGGTTGGAAAAGATGCCTGATACGATTTCAATTTTCTTAAATTTACTAAGGCTTGATTTGTGATCAAAGATATGATCTATCCTGGAGAATGTTCCATGAACACTTCAGAAGAGAGTGTATTCTGTTGTTTTTAGATGGAATGCCCTATAAATATCATTTAAGACCATCTTGTTTAATGTCTCATTTAAAGCTTGTGTTTCCTTATTTATTTTCATTTTGGATGATCTGTCCATTGGTGAAAGTGGGGTGTTAAAATCCCTTACTATGATTGTGTTACTGTCAATTTCCCCTTTTATGGCTGTTAGCATTTACCTTATGTATTGAGGTGCTCCTATGTTGGGCGCATAGATATTTATAATTGTTATATCTTCTTCTTGGATGGATCCCTTGATTATTATGTAGTGTCCTTCTTTGTCTCTTTTAAAAGTCTTTGCTTTAAAGTCTATTTTGTCTGATATGAGAATTGCTGCTCCAGCTTTCTTTTGATTTCCATTTGCATGGAATATCTTTTTCCATCCCCTCACTTTCAGTCTGTATGTGTCCCTAGGTTTGAAGTGCATCTCTTGTAGACAGCATATATGCAGGTCTTGTTTTTGTGTCCATTCAGCCAGTCTATATCTTTTGGTTGGAGCATTTAATCCATTTACATTTAAGCTAATTATCGATATGTATGTTCCTATTATCATTTTCTCAGTTGTTTTGGTTTTGTTGTTGTAGGTCTTTTCCTTTGTGTTTCCTGCCTAGAGAAGTTCCTTTAGCATTTGTTGTAAAGTTGGTTAGGTGGTGCTGAATTCACTTAGCTTTTGCTTGTCTGTAAAGGTTTTAATTTCTCCGTCAAATCTGAATGAAATCCTTGCTGGGTAGAGTAATCTTGGTTGTAGGTTTTTCTCCTTCATCACTTTAAGTATATCCTGCCACTCTCTTCTGGCTTGCAGAGTTTCTGCTGAAAGATCAACTGTTAACCTTATGGGGATTCCCTTGTATGTTATTTGTTGTTTTTTCCTTGCTGCTTTTAATATTTTTTCTTTGTATTTAATTTTTGATAGTTTGATTAATATGTATCTTGCCATGTTTCCCCTTGGATTTATCCTGTGTGGGACTCTGTGTGCTTCCTGGACTTGATTAACTATTTCCTTTCCCATATTAGGGAAGTTTTCCACTTTAATCTCTTCAAATATTTTCTCAGTCCCTTTCTTTGTCTCTTCTTCTTCTGGGCCCCTTATAAGTCTTTTTATTTGTTTATTTATTTATTTCTTTTATGGCTGTGTTGGTTCTTTGTTTCTGTGCGAGGGCTTTCACTAGTTCTGGCAAGTGGGGGCCACTTTTCATCGTGGTGCATGGGCCTCTCACTATTGCGGCCTCTCTTGTTGCGGAGGACAGGCTTCAGACGCACAGGCTCAGTAATTGTGGCTCACGGGCCTAGTTGCTCCGCGGCATGTGGGATCTTCCCAGACAAGGGCTCGAACCCGTGTCCCCTGCATTGGCAGGCAGACTCCCAACCACTGCGCCACCAGGGAAGCCCTGGGCCCCTTATACTTCTAACGTTGGTGCATTTAATATTGTCACAGAGGTCTCTGAGACAGTCCTCAATTCTTTTCATTCTTTTTTCTTTATTCTGCTCTGCAGTGGTTATTTCCACTATTTTATCTTCCAGGTCACTTATCCGTTCTTCTGCCTCAGTTATTCTGCTATTGACTCCTTCTAGAGAATTTTAAATTTCATTTATTATGTTGATCATCATTGTTTGTTTGCTCTTTAGTTCTTCTAGGTCCTTGTTAAATGTTTCTTGTATTTTCTCCATTCTATTTTCAAGATTTTGGATCATCTTTACTATCATCATTCTGAATTCTTTTTCAAGTAGACTGGCTATTTTCTCTTCATTTGTTTGGTCTGGTGGGTTTTTACCTTGCTCCTTCATCTGCTGTGTGTTTCTCTGTTTTCTCATTTTGCTTAACTTACTGTGTTTGTGGTCTCCTTTTTGCAGGCTGCAGGTTGTTAGTTCGCCTTGTTTTTGGTGTCTGCCCCCAGTGGCTAAGGTTGTTTCAGTGGGTTGTGTAGGCTTCCTGGTGGAGGGGACTATTGCCTGTGTTCTGGTGAATGAGGCTGGATCTTGTCTTTCTGGTGGGCAGGTCCGTGTCTGGTGGTGTGTTTTGGGGTGCCTGTGAACTTATTATGATTTTAGGCAGCCTCTCTGCTAATGGGTGGGGTTGTGTTCCTGTCTTGCTAGTTGTTTGGCATAGGGTGTCCAGCACTGTAGCTTGCTGGTCGTTGAGTGGAGCTGGGTCTTGGCATTGAGATGGAGATCTCTGCGAGATTTTCGCTGTTTGATGTTACGTGGGCTGGGAGGTCTCTGTTGGACCAATGTCCTGAACTCGGTCTCCCACCTCAGAGGCACAGGCCTGATGCCTGGACGGAGCACCAAGACCCTGTCATCCACACAGCTTAGAATAAAAGGGAGAAAAAAAGAAAAAGAAAGAAAAAAAATAAATTAAATTTAGTTATTAAAATAAAAAATAATTATTAAAAAAATTTAAAAAGTAGCAAAAAAAAGAATGAAAGAACGAAGAGAGCAACCACACCAGAAGATGAATCCACCAATGATAACAAGTGCTAAAAACTATACTAAAAGAAAAAATGGACAGACAGAACCCTAGGACAAATGGTAAAAGCAAAGTTATACAGACAACATCACACACAGAAGCATACACATACACACTCATAAAAAGAGAAAGAGGAAAAAAATATATATATTGTTGCTCCCAAAGTCCACTGCTTCAATTTTGGGATGATTCATTGTCTATTCAAGTATTCCAGAGATGCAGGCTACATCAAGCTGATTGTGGAGATTTAATCCTCTGCTCCTGAGGCTGCTGGGAGAAATTTCCCTTTCTCTTCTTTGTTCGTGCAGCTCCCGGGGTTCAGCTTTGGATTTGGCCCCGCCTCTGCGTGTAGATAGCTTGAGGGCGTCTGTTCTTTGCTCAGACAGGACAGGGTTAAAGGAGCAGCTGTTTCGGGGGCTCTGGCTCACTCAGGGCGGGGTGAGGGAGGGGTATGGATGCGGGGCGAGTCTGCGGCGGCAGAGGCCAGCATGACATTGCACCAGCCTGAGGCGCGCCGTGTGTTCTCCCAGGGAAGTTGTCCCTGGATGACGGGACCCTGGCAGTGGCGGGCTGCACAGGCTCCCAGGAGGGGAGGTGTGGATAGTGACCTGTTCTTGCACACAGGCTTCTTGGTGGCGGCAGCAGCAGCCTTAGCGTCTCATGCCTGTCTCTCGGGTCCGCGCTGATAGCCGCGGCTCACACCCATCTCTGGAGTTCCTTTAAGCGGCGCTCTTAATCCCCTCTCCTCATGCACCGCAAAACAAAGAGGCAAGAAAAAGTCTCTTGCCTCTTAGGCAGTTCCAGACCTTTTCCCGGATTCCCTCCCATCTAGCTGTGGTGCACTTGCCCCCTTCAGGCTGTGTTCATGCAGCCAACCTTAGTCGTCTCCCTGGGATCTGACCTCCGAAGCTGGAGCCTCATCTCCCAGTCCCCACCCGTCCCGGTGGGTGAGCAGACAAGCCTCTCAGACTGGTGAGTGCTGGTCGGCATCGATCGTCCGTACGGGAATCTTTCTGCTTTGCCCTCTGCACCCCTGTTGCTGCTCTCTCCTCCATGGCTCCAAAGCTTCCCTTCTTCTGCCACCTGCAGTCTCTGCCCACGAAGGGGCTTCCTAGTGTGTGGAAACCTTTCCTCCTTCACAGCTCCCTCCCACTGGTGCAGGTCCCATCTCTATTCTTTTGTTTCTGTTTTTTCTTTTTTCTTTTGCCCCACCCAGGTACGTGGGGAGTTTCTTGCCTTTTGGGAGGTCTGAGTTCTTCTGCTAGCGTTCAGTAGGAGTTCTGTAGGAGTTGTTCCACATGTAGATGTATTTCTGATGTATTTGTGGGGAGGAAGGTGATCTCCACTTCTTACTCTTCTGCCATCTTGAAACTCCTCTATACAGTATTTTGTAACTCATGAAATGTACATTGTTTTTAAACTCCTGAGAAGATGGAAGCTTAGAGAAGTTAAGTGATTTATGTTAACTTTTCAAATAAACAATAAGTTATAGAACCAGGACCTAAAATCAGGTCTTTAAATCCTTTATGTAAACATCTTTCCAAAGATAAGAATCAGTGATGTGTTTTAGGTTTAAGAATTGTGAAGAATTAGTTTGCATAGAGAATGTGTCCTACTTATCAAGAAGATTAAAGTGGAAAAATAGGAGAAAAGGCAGAGGGAGTATGAAATGAAACAATGTATATTTCTGCAGGTCCTCAGGTATAGCATAAAAGATGGTGCCTAGTGACTCAGTAAACAGTGACTTGCCTGTGGTGAATGAGCACCCATTAAATATTTGTGCTATAAATGAACTGGTGTTACAAACAGTACTTGGGCTTCAGTTGTTGTTACTGTTACCAAGTGCAAGCACCTAGTGCTTGCCACATAACAGGCCAGTTAATTGAGAGAATAGGTGTTGGGGCAAGGAAAAGTGATTTTACTTTGAAAGCCAGCAGACTGAGAAGATGGTGGACTAGTGTCCCAAAGAACCATTTTACCCGAGGTAGAATTCAGGCTTCTTTTATACTAAAAGGGTGTGTCTGGTTGTTACAAACTTTTTTTTTCAATTGAAGAATAGTTCATTTACAATGTTGTGTTAGTTTCAGGTATACAGCAAAGTGATTCAGTGATATATGTGTGTACATATACATATGCACACACATAAACTTTTCGGATTCTTTTCCATTATAGGTTATTACAAGATATTATAGAGTTCCCTGTGCTATACAGTAGGTCCTTGTTGTTTATCTCTTTTATATATAGTTGTGTGTATCTGTTAATCCTAAACTCCTAATTTATTCCCTCCCTAATTTCTCCTTTGGTAACCATAAGTTTGTTTTGTATGTCTGTGAGTCTGTCTCTGTTTTGTAAATATCTTCATTTATATCCATTTTTTAGAGTCCACATGTAAGTGATACCATGATATTTGTCTTTTTTTTTTTTTCTCTGTCTGACTTACTTCCCTAGTATGACAAATCTCTAGGTCTTTCCATGTTGCTGCAAATGGCAATATTGTATTCTTTTTTATGGCTGAGTAGTGGAATATAATATATATTATATAATATATATAATAGAAAATATATATGCATGCCGCATCTTCTTTATCAGTTCATCTGTCTGTAGACACTTAGGTTGCTTCTATATTTCGGCTGTTGTAAATAGTGCTGCTATGAATCTTGGGGTGCATGTATCTTTTTGAGCTAGTTTTCATCTTTTCCAGATACATGCCCAGGAGTGGGATTTCTGGATTACATGGTAACTCTGTTTTTAGTTTTTTGAGGAACCTATGTACTGTTCTCCATAGTGGCCTCACCAATTTACATGTCCACCAACAGTGTGGGAGGATTCCCTTTTCTCCACACCCTCTCCAGCATCTATCTATTATTTGCAGACTTTCTGATGATGGCCATTCTGACTGGTGTGAGGTGAGGTATCATTGTAGTTTTGATTTGCATTTCTCTAATAATTAGCAGTGGTGAGCATCTTTTCATGTGCCTGTTGGCCATCTGTATGTCTTCTTTAGAGAAATGTCTGTTTAGGTCTTCTGCCCGCTTTTTGATTGGGTGTGGGGGTTTTTTTGTTTTGTTTTGTTTTTGATATTGAGCTGTATGAACTGTTTGTATATTTTGGAAATTAAGCCCTTGTCAGTCACACTGCTTGCAGATATTTTCTCCCACTCCATAGGTTGTCTTTTCATTTTGCTTACGGTTTTATTTGCTGTGCAAAAGCTTACAAGTTTGATTAGTCCCATTTGTTTACTTTTACTTTTATTTCTTTTGCTTTGGGAGACTGATCTAAAAGTATTGCTACGACTTATGTCAGAGAATGTTTTGCCTATGTCCTCTTCTAGGAGTTTTATAGTGTCATGTCTTATATTTAAGTCTTTAAGCCATTTCGAGTTTATTTTTGTGTTTGGTGTGAAGGAGTATACTAACTTCATTTACATGTGGCTGAAAGGACACTTTTTTTAATGTAAAGAGACATTACAGAGAATACCAACTTTCCCTGAAAAGCCCTAACATAAAATTAATTGAAGGTATCTCTAGGAACTTCATGTTATATTCTGAAAACCGTAAATTACATAATTATAATAAGGGAGACAGATCATTAATAGGTCCTACTAAATAACTTATTTTCTTAATCTGATTTTACCCAGAATGTCAGTTTATTCATGAAAATTATTTCACAAAGCTACTTCAGGGTAGAAATGTATTCAGAAGCCAAGAAAAGTATACTTGATCAACTTGCTATACTATAAAGAAAATGGTCTCTGAGGTTGTTTCCTTTTCAGAATAGCTGAAAAAAAATCATCATGATGATGACACTGTTATGATTCCTGTAATTAACAGAGAGAGTAGAGTCCAGCTGACCACATTCTATCAATGAGAAATGTCCACAAATACAGAAATAGCTGGTTATTCAATGAGCCACTGTGAGAGCTATAAATCAGGGTTTTTGACTGCCAGTCTTTCTACGCAGTTATAATGTACCTCATTACTGTTTAAATCTTCCATACATTTTATTCCATTAATTTTAAAAGCATAAAATAAAAGGTAATGCTTTTAATTACCAAAAACACCTCCCTGAAAATTCCATGTTCCTCATTTCTCTAAAATCTAACTACAAATATCATTATGTGGGTACTGGTTTAAAAGTCCACGTAAGTCATCACTTTGATAATCTATTCTTGGATTTATAAACAAAAATGATATCTAGCTTATAAATCACATTTGTAAAAATCAAAACATTTGCCAACCTTAGTTTTCTAATACATCTCTTTCTTTCTCTAGGTTCCTCTCACATCAATAGCAGATAAGCAAATAACGTTTGGTTTGGTTGCTGGTTTCAGTAATGTGGAAGACTAAGATAAACTGAAAATCCTCCCCCAACAAACAGCTAATAATATGAAGTAGCAGTAAAATAGGTATAACCACTTAGGAAGGTAAGCCCTACAAAAGATGAGTTTGCAATCTAAAATTTTAAACCAATGGAAGCTAAAATCAGTAATCATAACAAACAACTGGAATATATCCACCAGAAATTCAGATAATGGAATATTGAAAATTAAAAAAACTATTTAAAAATAAAACAGTAATATAAAACCATAAAACATAAATCAAGGACTCAAAACAAAAAGGAACAAGATATAATTTACTACTATAGCTATATAGTGAACCTTAATATTGGTTAGAGTAATTCTTCCCCCTTTATTCTCCTTTCTTCAAACTCAAGTGCTTTTATAAGCTGGACCTACAAAGCCTGCTGAGATCAATATAACCATGATACCAAAACTAGAGAAGAAAAGTGAAAGAAAGGAAAATTATAGACAGTTCTCACTTATAAATACAGATGCAAAATTTCAGCATAAAATTAGCAAACTGAATTAAGGGATAAAAAAATATATCATGCCCAAACAAGACGTATTCCAAGAATGTAAGAACAGTTTAACACAGAATATCTATTAGTGTACATTATTATCACAGTATTGAGTGTTTCAGGGGTCCCCCAAGATGAGATGATGAAAGCACAGGACTTAGAGGCAGTTGTAATCACAGCTAAGATTTATTATAAGCAACACAGTAAGAATATACAACTAGATGGTTCAGTAAAAGAAAAAGGTATAGGTGGGGACTGGAGAAATCCATACGCAGGCTTCCTATGCTTCCCCTTCCCAGCCCAGGAAGAGACACTGAGTGTGCTGCTTTCTCCAGGAAGAAAAATGAAGCCTTTTAGAAAAACCCATTTGAGACTCAGAAATTAGGTTTTTTACTGGGGGTCTGGTCACACAGGCATTCTCTGCCCTCAACTACCAAAATTCTGGCCTCCCAGAAAGAAAACAGGTGCTCACCATAAATCACAATGTACAAACAGCCTAGCCACAGTGAAACATCTATACCCGTTAGAGAATGTTTCAGAAGTCAAGTTCTCACACATTTGCCGAGGGCCATCCTTGCAAGCAGGTCCTTCTAAAGATAGCAGCTTTAAGCCTGTTGTGTTAACTATCTCCTGCATATTAAATTAAGGAGAAAAAACATATGGTCAAAAGGATTCCCAATCTTACCAACTTTTTGGTGAGTTTCAACAAACATTCATCATATAAAGTTTTGGTAAAATAAAATAGGACTTTCTTAACCTGATATAAGAAATATACCAAGAACTGATAACCAGCATCTTACCAAATGGTTAAATGTAAGGAACATTCTCATTAAAGTCAGGAACAAAACAAGGATGCTTCTATTACTGTTCCGATTAGACATTGTACCAGAGTTTCTTGTACTAGTCAGTACAAGAAAACCGTATATATAGAGGTAAGAAATAAAAATTATTTACAGATGATGATTACATAGAAAAGTCAGAAGAACTATTAGACAAACTGTTATAAATAATAATGTTGTTAGATACAAGATTAATAAACAGAAATCAGTTATTATTCCAAAATTCCTATTATTCCCCTTTTACCAATCTAAAAATAAAATCTTTAAAAGGTATTTACACTAGCAACAAAAACTACATGAAATTTAGAAATAAACCAAACAGAAAATGTATAGATTTTCATCTTGGAAATCCAACAATTTCACACCTAGATTTCTACACTAAAGAACCTCACTTATGGGCATAAGGAGATACATACACGTATATTCACTTCAGCCCTGATAATAACACGAAAAGTTGAGTTTGTTGGGAGAATAAATAATAAACTGATTTACTCATACACTGGAATACTATACAACAGTTTAAATGAAAGCATTTGAGCTGTGTAAATTAACATGGATAAGTATCAAAAACAGCATTAAGTTTAAAAAAGCAAATCGAAATGAAAGAATGAGGGAAGTCTTTACAAATATCTGATTTTTTTCATCTTTTTTAAGAAGTGTGAAACAAATAAGGCAAACAATACAAGTTCAGTTTTGACAGTGAATACATGGATATCTCATATTATTCTGGATACTTTTGCTTTATAATAAAAATAAAAAATTTAATTACATATATACATAACTTTAAAACTCAGACATTTAACTTTCTAGTACTGGGAAAACAATAAATAATAAGTCAACAAGTGCTGTGTTACTACCTCTTTTCACTAATCTTGGAATTCAGTTACTACTTAGCCAAGTTATTTGGTTAATTCCCTTAACGCTGAAGAGCACTTTGATGAAGAAGATGAAAGTCAACTAACTCAATTAGGTTGTCTAACACAGAACTACTTCTTCAATGTGCCTTTAGTGGGAAGGAAGGGAGGGAGGAAGGGAGGGAGGAAAAATATGAATATTCGTTATCTTTAGGGATTTTTTCTTCTAAATGTCAGACAATTCTTAGTGAACTTATTCAAGGCTATAAAACTTATTTAGTGGCACCATCTATGTCATCAAAAATGCGTCTTAGCTACAGGTTTTTGTATAAATAATAAGTGTAACTTTTATAAACATAATGTATTGGATTTGATTCTGTGTTGCTTTTCTTTTGTGTCATAAAAGAAGAGTTTGGGAATCTCTTATAAATTTATTCCTGATGATACATGGTAGAATCTTTTTTATCAGTCACTTTGATTTGCTTACTGTTGTCTAAGACTGTCGAAATTTTTAGATTTGTCTTGAAATCGATGGTAGCAAGTAGACTAAATTAGTTTTTGCCAGTGAAAGATTGAGCCCTAAAAGAATATCGCTTCATGTTCTGTAAATCTGTTGTCTGTCTTTGCAGCTGTAGTTTCTGCCAGAAAACTAGAAAGTAACGTGGTTTTAAGACTACATTAATCTCTGAGGAGTTAAACTGAATGAAACTTTTAAGAGGCAAATACCACTCTTCCTGAATAAGATACACATGTAAAATTTCAAAGTAAAATTGAAGATTTGTGGCTAAGACTTCATTAATCAGGAAGGTAGAAGAAACTCCTGTGCTTTGTAAGAATTAAATATAATAGGTGTGGGTGCAAACTCTAACATACAGATACAACTCCTTTTTAAATCTCAGTTTAAGTGAATTTTTTTTAACATCTTTATTGGAGTATAATTGCTTTACAATGGTGTGTTAGTTTCTGCTGTATAAGAAAGTGAATCAGCTATACGTATACATATATCCCCATATCCCCTCCTTCTTGCACCTCCCTCCCACCATCCCTATCCCACCCCTCTAGGTGGTCACAAAGCACTGAGCTGATCTCCCTGTGCTATGCGGCTGCTTCCCACTAGCTATCTGTTTTACATTTGGTGGTGTATATATGTCCATGCCACTCTCTCACTTCATCCCAGCTTACCCTTCACCCTCCCCGTGTCCTCAAGTCCATTCTCTACGTCTGCGTCTTTATTCCTGTCCTACCACTAGGTTCTTCAGAACCATCTTTTTTTTTTTTTTAGATTCCATGTATATGTGTTAGCATATGGTATTTGTTTTTCTCTTTCTGACTTACTTCACTCTGTATGACAGACTCTAGGTTCATCTACCTCACTACAAATAGCTCAATTTCGTTTCATTTTACGGCTGAGTAATATTCCATTGTATATATGTGCCGCACCTTCTGTATCCATTCATCTGTCGATGGACATTTAGGTTGCTTCCATGTCCTGGCTATGGTTTTCTCTAGGTATATGCCCAGTAGTGGGATTGCTGGGTATATTATTTTTAATTTATTTTTATTTTATTTATTTATTTTTGGCTGCATTGTACACGTGCTTTCTCTAGTTGCGGCAAGCAGGGGCTACTCTTCGTTGCGGTGCAGAGGCTTCTCATTGCGGTGGCTTCTCTTATGGAGCACAAGCTCTAGGTGCACGAGCTTCTCATTGCGGTGGCTTCTCTTGTTGTGGAGCACAAGCTCTAGGCGTGTGGGCTTCAGTAGTTGTGGCACACAGGCTCTAGAGCACAGGCTCTGTAGTTGTGGTGCACGGGCTTAGTTGCTCTGCAGCATGTGGGATCTTCCCGGACCAGGGCTCGAACCTGTGTTCCCTGCATTGGCAGGTGGATTCTTAACCACTGTGCCACCATGGAAGCCCTATACAACTATATTTTGTCTTGAATTATAAATTACTGCATAGCTTGTATTTGATTTGACACGGATAGGACTCATTGTTTATTGAAGAATTATACTGTTTAATGATACAAATCTCTCAGTGAGCCATAGTGCATCCTGCAAATAGATTACTGACCAATAATGGTATTCTGTTTAATGAGTACTTATGCTCAGTTCTAGTCTAGGCTTAGGGAAGTGTTAGTGTTGAAAGAGTTACATTATAACCTTTAACTTGAGGGAATTTAGAGGAAGGAGATATGGGGTAGTTGAATAAACACAACCCTCTATGATCATGCTGGAAAAAAATTAGTCTTGTATATGGTAGTACCAAGCATTTTTATTGGCCAATATTCCTATAAATGTGTCAAGAGAGATTTTGAACATTCACATAGGCCCTCTGAATCTGAAAGTTTTCCATCTGGTGACAAGAGTAGACTGGGGTTTTTTTGTTTATCTTTTCAAGTGGCAGAGGGAAAAAAGGAAAATACAGCTTTGCCATTTTTTTCTCCTAAGATTTCCTAAGAAAGCATAAGTGTATCTGGCCCAAGCATCACCTATTGCATAGCTACTTATTTTGGAAAATCCATTTATCTTGTAACTCCCCTCTTACAGTTTCTTGATGTGAGTAAAATTTGAAACCTTAAGCCTGTACATTTTTTTATATAGGAGTTTTTATTAACTGCATATTGAAAAGTGGCAGCTTTTAATTTATATGGGTTTTTTTTTTCATTTAATTTATATGGGTTTTTAGTTGGACCCAGTTGAAAGGCCCTTGGAAGAAATAATTTGAGAGAGAACAATTATGTTGATACCTGGTTTTCATTTCATACGATTGAGTTAAATTAATCAGATGGGTCTTTATTCTTTGAGTTTATTATGAAGTAATATAACTTTATTTAGCATTGTCTTGATAAATGCTAATCTTTTATGGTTTTCTCAACAGAGTTTTCTCCACAGTTAATTGTTCTTAAAATAACTTTAGTTTTTAAATAACTTATCTTTTGTTATTACAAGCTAACATACATCTACAATGGAAGAAGATTGTTAAAGTGCAAAGACTGAAAAAATCACCTCTAATCCTCTACTCACAGTAGTCATCATTAGTATTTTAGTTGATATGCTTTTGGTAAATAAACAAATAAATGTATGTATGTATGTATGTATGGAATGTATATGTATTTATTTTTAATTTGGGATCATATTGTGTGTGTGTTTAAATGAATCCTGCTTTTACACTTAATGATGTTTCAGAATTGTTCCAGGTCATTTAAGATGCTTTCATAACATGATTTGTAATGACTGTCAGGTTTTGCATAGCGTGGATATGCCATAATTCATTTCAGCAATCCTCTATGGTTGGCTGTTCAAAGTATTTGCAATTCTGTGCTGTTGTAAAGCCTTTATCCACTTTAAACTTTCTACTAGCTTGAAAATAGAAAGTGAGAATTGTTCTTTAAGTTATTTTTATATGGCTTGCTTGATATGTGCTTGTATGCTGTATTTTCAAATTATCAGACATAGTCATAAGGCGTATGTGGGTGCTTAAAACCAGGATCAAAGTTTGGTGTACATCTCTGAATTCTTTTATCAGTTACATTCTGTCTTATGTTCATCTTGTTGTTCATCTTGTTTTCACAGGTAGATAATAAACTCCGTGAATTATCATACCATGTCTTGATAAACCAACAAAACTAGCCCACCTTTCATAGCATATGTGAACTTGGGCCATGTGTCTCGTATTTTGATTAATACGTGTTAATTGATGCCATTTGTAAAGATAAAGTGGGTATATGAATATGGAAGAAACTGGCCAGGGAAAATTTGTAAAGTAGAAACCATTTTCTGTCCAGTTTCCTTTTGAGTCTGTCTCTCCCCATTTACCTCCCTACAGATTCCTAGGCAGATTTGAAATAGATACACATTTTTCAGTTCTTTTTATTCTTCCCTTTCTTCCTTTAGGCTGTAAGTGTGGTATCTACTATAAAGAAAAATCTAGATCATGATGAACCTCAAGAAGGATGATTCCCAGTAAGCATCTTATGTATGTGTAAATCTTCCTACTGTCCACCTTGCAGAGAACTTGATTTACTTAAATATTTACCAAGGACTACCATCCTAGTCTCTCTTTAATACCTGGGTACATCAAACTCCCTGATGTGCTGACAAATAAGCTCTTTCCTCTGCATGGAAGATTTCATCCTGTTTGTTTGACTTACTCCTTATCCTTCAAGTCTCTGCTTTAATGTTACCTGCCTGAGAGGCCTTCTCAAGAACCCCCATTATTTTCTGTCACATCACCCTGTTCATGACTTTCATATTACTGTTTCAATTTATAGACATATAAGCATTTACCATATGGGCATATAGGCATTACCATACAAATGGCTCACCCCTACCTTAAGTTCTTGAAGTCAGGGAACTTGCTTCTTTTGTTCAACATTCTGTGCTTATCTCCAGAGCAGACGACCTGATGGAAGTTTGTAACTTACAACAGCAAATTAAATAATATATATTTATGTTGAAAGTATATAAGTACTAAGGAAAAGTGACTAAGGGCATGAATCATTCTTTTCTCCAGCTTCCTTTTGAGTGTCACTCCCTTCCCCTTGCTCCCCATTTACTCCCCAAAGCTCTTGAACAAAATTGCAGAGTATACAAGCATTTGTTTTCTGTTCTATCACCCTTCCACATTAGAAGTTCTGTCAATAAATATAAATATTCATTGAATGGATAAATGCTAGGTTCTGTCAACCATTCATAGCTCTAGCACTCAAGAAGCTTATGGTCTAGTACGGCAGGTACAAATAAGGAGCAAAGAATTGTGACTTGTGGTGATCATGGAAGTCTATCTGTTCCCAGGGATAGCTATCCAGTTTGATGTTCCTTTTCTCTGCTGTTCCTAGTCTATAGCAAGTTGGCCTTCTTTTAGTTCTGTCCTTGGTACTTGTATTGAACACCTACTAATCTGAGACATCTTCCTCAAACACGTATCTGTCCTCCCATTAAGTCTGATATGCATGATTAGTACTCCAAGCAGTTTCCTGGGCATGTTCTTATTGGTTCTTACAGATTCTTTTATTTAAGTAGCTTTTAAAACCCCTTGCTATTTAATTCTTGGAGAAGTTAGAGCTCAATAATTATGCTGTTATTTCTGTGACAGTGGGCTTCTCTTCCAAGCTCTATACGATTTCTTGTGTATTCTGTAGAAACTTATGTTCCTTAAAAAGAGAAAATGACTCTTTTACTGATATCTTGACCTAGCTGCTTTCTAGGATGGACACCCTAGTGAGGATTATCTCTTCACAAGCAATTTGAAACAGATTGTACTAGTTTTACCCTGCTGTTTAACAGAATGTAGATTTTCTCGTTTGGGAGATCTAGGTCAGACCCCAAATGAAATATAAACTGTTCAAGTTCATTTGTTGGTCTTCATTATCTATAGACATTCTCAAACTGGAGACAACTGGAAACTGCTTTGGACTGATGAAAACCACCCAAGTCTGTCTACATAGTCATCAGCACCTATAGAGAGAGATGAAGTGACATAGATTATGGGCTAATAACAGCTGCTTACAGTTTGCATAGTGCTTTATAGTTTTCTAAAATTTTTAGTAAAAAATTTCATCTAATATTTAATTATTTAATCTGCATTGAGTCTTAAAAGTAAAAGGCCTCATTGTCTGAAGAACTGAAACAGGTGGCTGGAGTGTAGCATATCAGTTGGAGAGTTGTAAGAGCTTATTTTGGAGAGGAAGGCAAGGCCTAATCATTTAGGAATTGTGACAGCTAATTCTAGACTTTACCTGATACCTAAAGTCCAGTCAAGAGCTAGCTTTGCCATCTTCAAATTCTCTCCCCTTGCTCTTCTGCAATTGAGCAATCAACTGTATGCTTAGATTGTCCAGTAAGTGCTGTGCTAGCTAGTCTCCAAAGGTGACCGTCAATGAAATATGCCTCCTGATACTCACGCTTCCATGTTGGATCTGCACTAGCTCTGTGACTCATTTTAACTAACATGATGCAGCTGAACTGATGCTATGCCTGTTCCAGGGCTAAACTTTAAGACAACTTGAAAGCTTCTGTTTTTTGCACTTTTGGGGAATAATGAGCCACCATGTAAGAAGTCCAGCTACCTAGTTGAAGTGACTATGTTGAAAGACTACCTGGAGAGGGAGCAGCACTGAGAGTACCTTCAGAAAGAGAGAGGCCCCACCACTCTGGTTTCCCACCTGAGCCCATCCTTTCCCACAGAAGCGTTGGAAATGTGAGTGAAGCTATCTTGGACATTCCAGCTCCAGCTACCACATGACAACAGTCTCATGAGAGACTGTTAGACTAAGAGAAAAAAAAAATATCCAGATGTCCTCAAGAAAATGACTTCTTGATGTCTCCAAGAATCATGAAAAATATTAAAATGAGTGGTGTTTTAAGGCACTAAGTTTTGTGGTGCTTTGTTACATAGTATCAGATAAATAGCATAAGTAGCTAGGGGACATTTTGAGTGGTAACTTTCTAGTGCAACAGAAATTATAAAACTGATTCAAGCAGAGAAATATCTAGAAATTCTGCTGTCAATCTCAAGAGTCTGGTGTGAGACAAACTTGTAAACAAACAGTCATAGCATAAGTGGTACCTCTCATTCTGCAGTTGGCTTTTGCATTCAACAGTGTCATAGTGATGTTTCCTATTGGGGTATATGGATTTTTCTTTCTTTTTGATTATAGTATTTCTTAGTGTGTGTGCCATAGTTTACTTAACAGTTCCCACTATTGATAGACATTTACATTCTTTTATGTCTCAGTTTTCCATATTGCAAACAGTGATGCACAAATATGAATATGTCTCAGGTAATTTAAACTTGTACTCCAGAATGGCTTTACCAGTTTATGGTACTACCATCCTTGACCATGCATTCTTTGGTTGCTATTTGTAAGGTTGAGAATGGTCATCTTTTAGTATTCAAATACAGAAGGTAAGAATATGCTATATAGGAAATAATATTTATTAGCAGCAAACATGAATTCTGGAATTAGTGAAATGACTTTAGAAAATTTTTGATTTGTCTGATTATTTAGTAAGGGAGAGAAAAATGCCCAACACATTCTGCAACATCTAAACTTAATATGCTATTGTCAATTTTTTCCTCAAAGGAAACTAGTGGAGAATCAACTACTGTATCATAAGTATGAAACTTGTGTTTAAAAAATTACAAAAGTTAATTAGACTTAAATCTTTTACTATGACTGCATCAATAGAGGAGATAGCAAAGACTGATAGAAGGAGTATGGACTTTATAGACCTGGGGTTTAAATCCTAGCTCTGCCACTTCAGTGTGGTAGTTGATGTGATACGACCCTTTATATTTTTATTCATTTAAAAAACTAGTTTGGAACATGTGGCAAAATGCGTGAGAATATAATTCTCTAATGACCGTATGGAATAATACTACCTATCATATTTTGCATCCATTATCCTATTTGAATTTTGCTAGCAGAAATAGAAGTTAATACTTCTTTTTGTACATGAGGGTTCGAAAATGACAGAATTCGAAAATGGAGTGCTAGGGTTAGAACCCAGGTCAAATGGCTCCTAGTCTAGCACTCTTCCCTTTAGGTCACATTGCCTGGTGTTCTTTTGGTTCCCTTGTAACTAATTCTTAGTCTGTTTCCATGTTAGTGTATTTGTCTAATGTTCCACCAGAGCCAGCAAAATGTTTAGTCCCTGCTTTGTGTGAGTAATAGTGCTAAGCTCTTTTTGTTGCCTCATCCATTTTCATTTAGAGATTACCTCAAGTGAAAAGGAATTTGTTATTCAGAAGAAAGCTAAGCTGATAATATTTTTATATTACAATGATCCTCAGACTTTTTGTATGAAGCTACTATTTTCATTTCTGAAATAGTATGACCATGTAGTTGTGATAAGAGTCCCTTAGTTGAGAGATATAAAGAATATTGATGAAGATTTTTAGTTCTGTGAGAGAGATAATAATTGGTAGAAGTGTTTGGCATCCTTGTAGGAACACCATCATAACATGTATAATGGAAACGAAGACAAATCATAAAGACAAGCTACCATTGCAGTCCTTAATGCTCAATTTTGCTTTATGCTATGAATTTGTTTAGAAAGAAAGAGGGGATTTGATACATGAATAATGCTGATGTTTAAAATTACACTTTCTAAGACAAAATCTAGTTTCAGTTTGAGGACCTTGGAAATTATCTTGAATTCTCTGTATATTTGAAGTGTCAATGTATTATTTAATTTGTGAAACCAAAGGTAGGTTGGTATGTAAGACCTTCAGAGGACTCTACCAACTGCAACTCTAGAAATTCTTTTACCGCTGGTTCTTTTATTACCGTTAATTCTTTTTTTTTAAAAAGATTGATTGATTGATTGATTGATTGATTGCTATGTTGGGTCTTCGTTTCTGTGCTAGGGCTTTCTCTAGTTGCGGCAAGTGGGGACCACTCTTCATCGCGGTGCGCGGGCCTCTCACTATCGTGACCTCTCTTGTTGCGGAGCACAGGCTCCAAACACGCAGGCTCAGTAGTTGTGGCTCACGGGCCTAATTGCTCCGCGGCATGTGGGATCTTCCCAGACCAGGGCGCGAACCCATGTCCCCTGCATTAGCAGGCAGATTCTCAACCACTGCGCCACCAGGGAAGCCGCCCGTTAATTCTTTTATTACTCCTTCTTAAAAGTAAAGCGCACATGCACACCTATGTGCTTAAGTCTTACAGTAGTAAATTATAGGCTCCAGAGAAATGCCTTATTTATGTAACTGTCTGTTATTTTTCATATTGAGATGTGAAAAAAATAGAAGTTTATTTCCAATTTGAAGAACTATCATTATAATTCTCTCCCTTTGTAATAATCAAAATGCAAGAAATATGGAACATGGAGATAATTTCAGGAAAGGCTTCATTATTTTTTAGCATGTTTAGATGGCAGATTATAGACCATTTAAAATTTTTTGTTTCTCTGTAAAAAACTATGATGATTAGTCTCTAGCCAAGTCCATTTCTTATCTTGATAGTTGTGTATGGCTTCTGTTGTGTATGAGAATATATCAAATGTGAAGGTGACATAACACTTCTTTTTTTGATTTTTTAGATTTTTTAAAGATTTTATTTTTGTTGAACAGTTTTACATTCACAGCAATACTAAGAGGAAGGTACAGATATTTCTCATATACACTCTGCCGCAGCACATGCATAGCCTCCCCTATTGTCAACACTTCTCACCACAGTGGTACATTTGTTACAATTTGTTACAATTGATGAACCTATACTGACAACTCATAATCACCCAAAGACCATATACCTCAGTGTTCTCTCTTGGTATTGTACATTCTATGGGCTTTGACAAATGTTTAATGTCATTTGTCCATCATTATAGTATGATACAGAGTAGTTTTACTGCCCTAAAAATCTTCTGTGCTCCACTTATACATCCCTTCTTCCCCCGCAACCCTGGGCAACTAGTTATCTTTTTATTATCTCCATAGTTTTATCAATACCTTTTCTTTACTTGGAATCATACTGTACCTACCCTTTTCAGATTGGCCTCTTTCACTTAGCAATGTGCAAGTAATGTGTACTTAAGGTTCCTCCATGTCTTTTCATTGATTGATACCTCCTTTCCTTTTCGCACTATATAACATTGTTTGAATGTATCCATTTATCCATTCACTTGGTGAAGGCCATCTGAATTGCTTCCAAGTTTTGATTATTATAAATAAAGCTGCTATAAATATCCATGTGCAGGCTTTTGTGTGGGCATTAAGTATTCAACTCCTTTGGGTAAATACCATGGAGGGCAATTCCTGGACTGTATGGTAAGAGTATGTTTAGTTTTGTAAGAAACTGCCACACTGACTTCCAGAATGGCTGTACATTTTGCATTCCCACCAGCAATTAATGAGATTTCCTGTAGCTCTACATCCTCACCTGCATTTGGTGTTGTCAGTGTTCCAAATCTTGGTCATTCTGATAAGTGTTTAGTGATTTCTCATTGTTTTAATTTGCATTTCCCTGATGGCATATGATGTGGAGCATCTTTTCATATGCTTATTTGCCATCCATATCTCTTCTTTGGTGGGTTGTTTATTAAGATCTTTGGCCCATTTTTTAAATCAGGTTGGTTATTTTCTTATTGTTGAGTTTTAAGAGTTCTTTGTATATTTTGGCCAACATTCCTTTATCATATGTGTCTTTTGCAAATATTTTCTCCCAGTCCGTGGCTTGTTTTCTCATTCTCTTCACAATGTCTTTCACAGAGCAGAATTTTTTAATTTTAATGAAGTCCAGCTTATCAGTGATTTCTTTCATGGATTATGCCTTTGGTGTTGCATCTAAAAAGTTGTCACCATACCCAAGGTCATCTAGGTTTTCTCCTATGTTATCTTCTAGGAGTTTTGTATTTTGCGATTTACATTTAGGTCTGTGATTCATTTTGAGTTAATTATTGTGAAGAGTGTAAGGTCTTTGTCTACACGTATTCGTTTGCATGTGCATGTCCAGTTATCGCAGCGATATTTGAAAAGACTCTTTGCTCCATTTTATTGCCTCTGCTTCTTGGTCAAAGATCGTTGGCTCTATTTATGTGGTCTCTTTCTGGACTCCATTCTGTTCCGTTGATCCATTTATCTATTCTTTTGCCAATATCACACTGTCTTGATTACAGTAGCTATATATTAAGTCTTATAGTTGGGTAATATATAACTTCCAATTTTGTTCTTCAGTACTGTGTTGGCTATTATGGATCTTTTGCCTTTCCATATAAACTTTAGAATCAGTTTGTTGATATCTACAAAATAACTTGCTGGGATTTTTTTTTTTTTTTGGACTAGGATTGCTTTGAATCTATAAATCAAGTTGGGAAGTACTGACATCTTGACAATATTGAGTCATCTTACCGTGAATGGAGTATCTGTCCATTAATTTAGTTCTTCTTTGATTTTGTTCATCAGAGTTTTGTAGTTTTCCCCACGTAGATCTTGTACATATTTTGTTAGATTTATACCAATTTCATTTTTGGGAGGCGCTAATGTAAATGATACTGTGTTTTGATATTGTGTTTTTAATTTCAAATTTTACTTATTGATTGCTGGTAACAATATATAAGAAAGAGATTGACTTTTATATATGAACCTTGTATCTTCCTTGCTGTAATTGCTTATTAGTTCCAGGAGCTTTTTGTCCATTTTAAAATATTTTCTACATAAATGATCATGTCACCTTTGAATAAAGAAAGTATTATTTCTTTCTTCCCAATCTGTATATCATTTATTTCCTTTTTCTTTGCATTAGCTAGTACTTCCAGTGTCATGTTGATGATCATTACCATTCTTTATCCTCCTTTCTGTGAGATCTATCTCTTAAAATTTTCTCCATTATATATTTTTTGCAGCTCACCAAAGCTCATCGACAAGGTCACATGGTGAAAGTAGATTGGCTGGACAGATTGACATTTAGAGAAATAGAAATGATAAATGAGGTGGGTTGTATCCCTCTTTTTTATTTCAAAATATTTTCTCCAGAATTTTAACTGAAAAATTTTTTAGAAGAACTATTTATTGCCAGGTATCTCTCAAATGTGGGAGCATTGAGGATTACCTCTAGTTGTGAGGTTTATGCTAATAAAAGGAAAACTTAGGATATCTGCCTTTCTTATATTTTAGTGTTCTCTTGAACCCCGAAAAAGGTAGTGGATATCGTAAGTGTACTAAATATCATATAAGTGAAGCCCATGTTAAGCTTGATGCCTCACTTGTATGTTCTCTCTTTCTCCATATGGCAGTTTATGTCCAAGTTGATTGGATAAATCTGTCAACATAGTGTCAAAACAACCTCTTCACTTCAGTTACCTTAAATCATCAATAGCAATTCCTCTCTCCAATTAAGATATTCCTTGTCTTATTTAGTACATATAGGGCTGTGCACACTTAATGAGGTTACATGGTTCAAGTAATTTGTGTGCTTTCTTGATTTTGTGTATTGGTCCAGAATATGTTTAATGAAAAGATGGCTTCAGTGAAACTGTTAACAAAAGTTAGAACGACAAAAAATTTTTTTCTGTGCACTAGCACTGAAATACTAGATGTTTGGCCTAACATTCTATGTCTAGAAAGCAGAAATAATGGTTATATATTAGTCACATTAGGAGAGAGGAATAGCAATTTTGTGAAATGCATAGCTTATAGTGATCACCACATGGCACAACTGACTTGTTTTGTGTTCTTTCAACAGTTTTCAGCAGGTGGAAAGAGAGAAATTTGTCATTTTACAGTGAACACTTAGAAAAGTTAAATTCTGACATTGTTCATTTTTTAAAAACTAATTAGTAGTGTCTAACAACATTTATATTCAGTATGAATACTGGACATCTTTTCTAAATGTATTCATAATACATTCTTATATACTGAAACTGGAAGAAAATTTTACTTTTTTGAATTTTGATAATAGTCACATTCCAAAAATAGTTTAATCAAAATGCTTACTTTTTTCTTTTTCCTATTTTTAGTTAAAAAATATTTTAATTTTTCTATTCTTCAACTTAGATAACCCTGGGTGTAGACAATGTAACATTAGAGCATGCTTTGCCCAGCCTTTTTCACTCACTCTATCTGCACTCTTTGAAAGATAGGAGGGAGGCCATTACCATTATCATAATAGATTATAATATGCTTCATAAAGCTGAACAGTTTAAGTGACCTCCTTAGATCTTTATGATTATATACATATAGATTTAAAGCCATTTTTCAAACTGTTTTGGGTCAGGACTAATCGCCCTTTTAAATTTCATTTTATTTTCACTTCATTATTAATATATTTACTTTTTTAAGGGGGCACATTTATACACACAATCAGCATTTTACATGTTGGGGAAGAAGTAACTCTTCCCAGTGTATTTAAAGTCTATTGATAAAACTTTACAAATGATTACAAGTTATTTTAAGACCATTTATTTATAAATTGTGAAAAACTTGTTAATGTTGTATCTGTTAAGCTCAAATGACCTCTGTCCTTAGTTACATACTTTGTTTTACTTTTGTTTTTTGTTATACTTATATTAATTTCTATAGTTAGATTAGTCCATATGGTTTAAAGGTGAACTGTTCTTTGCTTAAAATTATTAGAAATACAAAATTTTTTTTTAAATAAAATAATTCTCCTGCAAATGTGTATGAAATACCTTTAAATGTTAAATAATAGAATTCATACTACTGAATAAACCAAAAATGTCATTAAGTTTGAGGAGAGAGTTATAAGTGAGTAGTAGGCACTTCTGGATAAAACAGTAGTGCTGTATATAATGAAATAGTAGTGCTGTGTAAAACAGTGCATTTATAATAATGAAATAAAAAATTGTTACATTTTAAATTGTATTTGATAGAATCCATGTATTACTGAATTGGGAATAATGATACAAACTGATGTTGAAGAAAATCATTTTTCATAAAAAATCTTGTTTTTTCTTTTTTAGAGTGAAAAACGAAGTTCTAATTTCATGTACTTGATGGTTGAGTTTCGATGTGTCAAGTGTGATGATAAGGAATATGGTATTGTTTATTATGAAAAGGTATTTTCCTTGGAACTGTTTATGGTCTCTAAAGTAGAAGGGAGGGGAAACATTAAAAAAAAATTTATTGTTTTTCCTGCTGGGATGAATTCTTTGGCTGCAGAATGGCAGCAGACAGCTGTCAGCAGCAGCTGTTTGTATATACACAAATCAAATCATATAGCTACAACAAGATTACAAAAGCTGATCACTCATGTAATGCAGTTCTGGGTTATAGAATTCAATAAATATGCAAGAGATTAAAAACTTTTTGATTAATTGTTCTGTAAATTGGCAAGTAAGACATTAGAGCAGTAGCTTCATTAACAAGCAGTGTCCATTTGAAAAGTAAAAAGAGGGAATCATATTTTTTATGTGGTAGGCTATTGAATGTTAAGGGTATGTTTGTTATTTGAGTGTGTATGTAATGTGTTGGAATTGTATATGTAACAATTCCAACATAAGTATGCTTATGAAATACCTTATAAATGTTCATTTATATAATATATGCAGAATTAAGAAAACCATGTTATCAGGAGGCTGAGTGGTAATGAATATGAAGTTATGAATTTGCTCTGGTCTGTTCATTACCAAAAGAAAGTAGTTGTATATTTGATATCTAGCTACTTGAAAAATATCTGTGCCTTAAATGCTTATTGATGGGTCTTCATTTTAGTACTACAGAAATAATAGTATGCGTAGTTCAAAACCACATAAATTAGGTACCTTCTGTTATTTTGGAAGTACTGAGACAAGTGCTTATGAGGACAGTGCGAATCAGAATCAGCGTGAATGAGGACAGACTTTCGATACATGGCATAATAGAAAAATATTTCTTCTAGCATAGAGCTAAGCTATATGCAGTTTATTTGTTCATTAGAAGCAGCACTTTTAAATTACCTTTACACATTAGTGTTATTTGTTAAAGTTGTCACAAGTGATTTTTTAAAAATATATGTTTTATAACTATTAAATTACTATTTGAAAGATGTTTTCATAATGAAGGTTTAGGGTTTGTATAGTTAACTTGTGATCATTTTTCTGGTACTTTTCAAGTTAATGTATTTTTCTCTTTAGCTTGTACCCCTTCCTAAAGTAAAAGGTTGGGAAAAGTTAACTTGTTTCAGCTTTTTATTTTATAAATAGTACTCTCTGGGGGAAAAAAAAGATAAGAAGGTAGACTATTTAATATTTTTTGTTAATTAATTAGAAAGACTACATTAAAAAGAAAGGGAAATGTAGGTGAGTGAAATTGTTTTGTTACCAATACATCTTAATAAAATCACTTTTTACATTTTTACTATATGTAATTTCATTAAAAGCAGTATTTCCTGCCCATATGGAGTTTATATTGCAGAAACATGCTAATGGTGATGGTACTTTCAATCATTGGAGACTTGAAGGATCTTTTGAAAGACAGCTTTGATGATAGATGAAATAATAACAGAATAGAAATTAGAAGAATTTCTAGTATTTTTGAAAAGGTTCTTGACCCCTTTCTACTGCTTCTTGAAAATTGCCCATAAATTAATGCCTGTCTACCTACCCTGTCATATTTCCACTTAGTGTAAAGATTGCTGGGCCAGTGTATTGAATCTAATGGAAATATACTTTCCTGTCACCTGTCTTTTGTGACAGATAGCCTTAGTGAAGATTACTTGTCACAGTTGGGCTGATAAATGTGTTTTCTGATGTTGTGACTGAGAACCAGCCTGTTAAACAATGGCTGTGGGAATTTGTGGTTTTCTCTAGGACTCAGTTACTGAACCTAAAGTAAAGTCACAATACTTCCCCTCTTTCAGTCTCTCCTGATTTTGTTGCTCATATCTAAAATTGAAAATATGCTAGCATTTGGAAATTGACAGAAAAACTTGATGCTAAGTGTACAGTTGTGAGGAAATGAATTTCAACCTTAATTAGTTTATCCTTTTCCAGGATGTATGCAGTGACATTTATTATGCAGAATTACCTTTCTTGCCTGAATTGGATAAAAGTAAAAGGCAAAATTCTTCAAAAATGATAATACCAACAAAATAAGACAGATTTATTTCTTAAGAATTGATGGATTGATTCTTGCTATTCAAATTTGCATTGCGTTGAGTAAGTATCCTCTGAGAAGCAATGCTGCTGAGTTTCTAGTCGTATATAAGTTTGAGTAATGTTAACCCACATTTAAAATTCTACTTATCTGAGTGGAACTTAATTGTGATAATTTGAAAAATTACCAAAATCCACTTAGTAGTTTTTGCAAATGATGCGACAGATCCATTGTGCCATATTTTAATTATACTCTTTGGTTTCTTGTTCTAAGTTTGAAAATTAGGACATACTCTTTTGACTCAGTCATTATAAGCAAAGTTTAAAACAAAATCCGGACAAAGACAATCTACTAATTTCCAGACCTCATATCTCTAAAAACTATAATACAGACTTTTTTTATTGTTAGAGTTTATTTTTCTCAAAATATTTTATCAGCAACAAAAGGTAAAAAATGGATATGTATTTTAAAATATAGTTGAATGAAGATAATTTTTTAAAGGGAGGAACGATGTTCATTAAAAATTAAAATACATTAGAGTGCACATGATCATGTATGACATTTTAACCATTTGGTTAAAAAAATTTTTTTAAAACTTGTTATGCTGTAATCCAGGATGGTGATGAGTCATCTCCAATCTTAACAAGCTTTGAGATAGTGAAAGTTCCTGACCCTCAGATGTCTATGGTGAGTCATTGTCAAATTTCTTATGAAAATTCTTTTTTCCAGAGTGATTATGACTTAGATCCACATCATACACTTTCTTTTTAAAAACTATATCTGTAACTACATTGGTTATTTAAAAGATTCATAAATTCACTTCAGCTATTGATATATGTAATCAGGTTCAGATGGAATCTTTACAAGAAATCTTAACACCTTAAAATAAGGTCAAGATAGTATAGTGTTGGGGAACCATTTTGTTTGAATTATTGAAAAAGCTATGGAATGCAGTCTTGAAGGACTCGGGGAAACAAGTATTTGAAAGATTGTCATCATAACAGAAGGGAAATTATTTCTACCAGAAGATAACACTAAGATCAATGGATGGAAATTTTAGGGAGACTGATTTTGTTGAAAAATAGGGAAGATTATTGTAACTACTAGAACTATTCAATTTGGATTATGGTGTTTTGGATGATTTTGATATACCTGCATTGAATTGTTGAGATGATAGCTCTCTTAGGAATAAGAAAGAGGAAGAATTCCTACTTTGCAGCAGAGATTTAATTTGATGACTTCAAATTTAGAAAGTTCCAGGCAAAAAATCCTTATAGCAACATAAGAGATACTGTGATATTTACACTTAGAATTCATTTATATCACTCTGAACTATTTTCTCCTTATTTTATACATTTCTAATTAGATTAATTACCTTCCTAATCAGAACAAAGTAGATAAAAAGTAGTACATGGGAAGATGAAAACATGATGACTGGAGTAAATACAGTTCATTAGAGCAGGAAGTAATGGCTGATGGCCTAACATCAAAGGAAGAAATAGGGGGGAAAAGGGAATAAAAAGTTAGAAAACAAAGGTCACTCGGGAATCTTAGAAACAAACACCTAAGTACTTTCACAGATCTTATGCCTAGCATAATAAAATAAAGTTAATAGATCTAAAATTGACACTGTGGATTAGAAGAATCAACATTGTGAAAATGACTATACTACCCAAAGCAATCTCCAGATTCAATGCAATCCCTATCAAACTACCAATGGCATTTTTCACAGAACTAGAACAAAAAATTTCACAATTTGTATGGAAACACAAAAGACCCCGAATAGCCAAAGCAATCTTGAGAAAGAAAAACGGAGCTGGAGGAATCAGGCTCCCGGACTTCAGGCTATACTACAAAGTTACAGTAATCAAGACAGTATGGTACTGGCACAAAAACAGAAATATAGATCAATGGAACAGGATAGAAAGCCCAGAGATAAACCCACGCACATATGGTCACCTTACCTTTGATAAAGGAGGCAAGAATATTACAATGGAGAAAAGACAGCCTCTTCGATAAGTGGTGCTGGGAAAGCTGGACAGCTACATGTAAAAGAATGAAATTAGAACACTCCCTAACACCATACACACAAAAAACTCAAAATGGATTAAAGACCTAAATGTAAGGCCAGACACTATCAAACTCGTAGAGGAAAACATAGGCAGAACACTCTGTGACATAAATCACAGCAAGATCCTTTTTGACCTACCACCTAGAGAAATGGAAATAAAAACAAAAATAAACAAATAGGACCTAATGAAACTTCAAAGCTTTTGCACAGCAAAGGAAACCATAAGCAAGACGAAAAGACAACCCTCAGAATGGGAGAAAATATTTGCAAATGAAGCAGCCGACAAAGGATTAATCTCCAAAATTTACAAGCAGCTCATGCAGCTCAATATCCAAAAAACAACCCAATCCAAAATTGGGCAGACGACCTAAATAGACATTTCTCCAAAGATATACAGATTGCCAACAAACACATGAAAGAATGCTTAACATCATTAATCATTAGAGAAATGCAAATCAAAACTACAATGCGATATCATCTCACACAGGTCAGAATGGCCATCATCAAGAAATCTACAAACAGTAAATGCTGGAGAGGGTGTGGAGAAAAGGGAACCCTCATACACTGTTGGTGGGAATGTAAATTGTTACAGCCACTATGGAGAACAATATGAAGTTTCCTTAAAACAACTAAAAATAGAACTACCATATGACCCAGCAATCCCACTACTGGGCATGTACCCTGAGAAAACCATCATTCAAAAATAGTCATGTACCACAGTGTTCATTGCAGCTCTATTTACAGTAGCCAGGACATGGAAGCAACCTAAGTGTCCATCGACAGATGAATGGATAAAGAAGATGTGCCACATATATACAATGGAATATTACTCAGCCATAAAAAGAAACGACATTGAGTTATTTGTAGTGAGGTGAATGGACCTAGAGTCCGTCATACAGAGTGAAGTAAGCCAGAAAGAGAAAAACAAATACAGTATGCTAACACATATATATGGAATCTAAAAAAGAAAAAATCCTCATGAAGAACCTAGGGGCTAGACGGGAATAAAGACGCAGACCTACTAGAGAATGGACTTGAGGACACGGGGAGGGGGGAGGGTAAGCTGGGACAAAGTGAGAGAGTGGTAGTGTATATATGGACATATATACACTCCCAAATGTAAAATAGATAGCTAGTGGGAAGCAGTCGCATAGCACAAGGAGATCAACTCGGTGCTTTGTGACCAGCTAGAAGGGTGGGATAGGGAGGGTGGGAGGGAGGGAGACGCAAGAGGGAAGAGATATGGGGATATATGTATATGTATATTCACTTTGTTATAAAGCAGAAACTAACACACCATTGTAAAGCAATTATACTCCAATAGAAATGTTAAAAAATAAAAATAAAATTGACACTGAATTTTCATTATAAAATCAAATTGTATTTTGCATTCTGGATATTTGAAACACACTAATGGTTACGTTCAAAATGGTTGAGAGTATTCAAGTTTTGTCGTACTGGGACCATATTAACTCCTATCAAAATGTCAGGTAAATGAGATGTCTGTATATTTAGTGTATTTTTTTTCTAAAGAAAATGCTCATCAACAATTATAGGTTTAATATTATGGATGCTGTAATTAAAAAACAAAGATCCAGGACCTCTGTGAACAATTTTTAGTTTTAAATACAATCAAGATAAAACAAAACAAAAGATTAAGAAAAAAAGCTACCCTCTTTACCCCCTATGTTAAAAAATTTTAATTTGTAGCCATTAGTATTAACTAAAGAGAGGAATATATTTTAACAAACATTGAGTGCTGCTAAGCTGGTATATCACTGTATCAGACAATAAATTAGAGTCTATAGTTACAAGTGTGGTACTAGCACATGTACATATGCAAATGGACTGGTAGAACTGACTAAAAATCCCAGAAATAGATCCAAGTACATATGTAAATTGACGAAGGTGGCATTTCATCACTGGAGCATAGTGCTGGGGAATGAGCCATTTGGAAGAAGATGAAATTAAATCAAATCCACACATCACACCATACATAAGGAAAAACTCCAAATGAATCAGGGATTTAAATATTATAAAATGAAACCTTACTAGTACTTTACTGTCAGTGTAGGGAAAGACTTTCTAACGAGTCAAAATCCAGAAGCAACAAAAGAAATGATTGATAAATTTGACTATGTTAAAAAATTTGCATGGCGAAAACACTGTAACAAAGTCAAAAGACAACTGACAAACTGGGAGAAACTATTTGTGACATACATCACAGACAAAGGACTGAATATCTAATATGTAAAGAACTCTTAAGAACTGAAGAATAAAGGACCAGAAAGCCAAATTAGGAAAAAAACATGAACAGACAATTCACACATACAAAAATGAATAAAATAAAGTCTCTGAAGCAAAGGAAGTATGTTCAAAACTAATGATTTTGGCCATAGGTAAAATAGTTAAGCATTTTGGTCATTCATTGTCCCTGCCCTCAGTTACTACTGGCAGTTAAACTCTAAGATGATAATACAATTATATCACGAAGTCACTAGTAGCTCATAGGAAGAGGGAGTGCTTTAATCTGAGTTGCCAGGGGAGATTTTGGAGTGAAGGTGACATTTCAGTGGGTAGAGGGTATAAAACCTTGAATACAATGGAGAGTTAAAACAAGAAGCTGGAATGGCATGCTCATGTGTGCCTGGTTAAGCATGAGGTATGGTTACTTTCCCTATCACCACAAGATACATAGGAGACTAAAGTTGTAACATGAATAAAATGTTAAATATTATAAACTGGTCTTAAGTATTTACTTTTCTATTTCTAAGTGGCTGTTGAAACTGCTTACTGGTGAAATTTACATTGTTGGTTAATATTCTTAAATAATTTATAGGAAAATTTAGTTGAGAGCAAACACCACAAACTTGCCCGGAGTTTAAGAAGTGGACCTTCTGACCACGATCTCAAACCTAATGCTGCCACAAGAGATCAACTGAATGTAAGAGAATTTATAAAATATTAATTTAAAAATAATTAAGTGGGTATTTTGGTTGTAACTGATGCGATAGCACATCACTTAAAAGTGATTCAGACACAGATTAATGAACCCTATGTAATTTCAACAACTTCACATTTCTGTAGTTTTATATCATTTTGGGGCTTTCAGGAAATATATTAGCCCTAGAGACAGAACTGCAAATAGTGTATGCTTTCTTGATATAGTGTTCTTAGAAACTGGCCCTAAGATACATTGCCTGAGCTTCCGCTGACGTAACAAGAGAAATGTTTATCATTTGGGTGTGTTTTTTTTTTTTTTTTTCTTTTCCTTGTGTGTGTGTTGGGGGGAGGGGACTTTTTCCCTCATTTTTATTTTTTTAAAAATGTTTTATACAATTTTTAAGGGTTACTTTCCATTTGCAGTTATTACAAATTATTGTATCTATTCCCTGTGTTGTACAATCCTTGAGCCTGTCTTGCATGCAGTAGTTTGGTTGGGGGGAGCTTTTGTTATTTGGATTTGTTGTGTCTTTGGTTGAAGTAAATTAGCTCTGTAATTACATACTTTTTTTTAATATGGAGCTTGACTTTTTTTTTATCTTTTTCTCCTCTTATACTCTTAATATCCTTTTTGAACTGATAAGTACAGCAAATTTAAGTCTTACTTGGCTGCATGTATATTCTCCTTGCTTCTGTAATAGTTCAATTATATATATATTTAAATGAATGAAAATTTTTAAATGAAATGGAAATATATAGGACTATTTTTTTTATTTGACAAAAGTAGTTTTTTTGTTTTCTTTGTTGTAGATTATTGTGAGTTATCCACCAACCAAGCAACTTACATATGAAGAACAAGATCTTGTATGGAAGTTTAGATATTATCTTACCAATCAAGAAAAAGTGAGTTTCTTGAATATTTTCATATATCAAATTATCTATAAACTTCGTTGCTAATGAGCAAAATGAAGTAAAACTGCCAGAGAAATACAGACTTATTCTCAAACTTGAAAAAAGAAAGGTTTATAGAGTAATATATATCGTTACTCCATTTTTTAAAAATTTAAAACACAAAGACACATGTACCTATTTGTTGATGTGTAGACAATGTCTGAATGGGTTAAGTCAGAGAGACTTGGGTTCAGTTTCCAGCACTACAACTTACTCTTACTGGGTAAGGTAAGGCAAGTTGCTTTGGAAGCTTTGTTTCCTCATTTTTCTAATTATGACAACTCTCCTTCACAGGTGAGATAATACAGATGAATAACCTGGTTGGGTACTTAAAGCATAGTAGGTGCAGAGTAAATGTTGACTCACTTTATCTTCATTATTCTCACCTCTTTGAGCCTGGGTGGCTGGCAAAAGGTTTATGTTATTTAAAGAACTATAGAATTCTGGAGGAGATGTGGCTAGAGAGAGAGTATGAGAAATGTAATTTGAAATGGTAAATTGAGTTGGTGGAATGGCATCCAGCTTGGCATGAGGATAGAGGCTAGGTCAGAACTAGACATTTGCTTTCCATAATGGAACTATGGAGTAGATAAAGTTTCTGGAGAGAGAGAATTGGAATGAAGCAGTCAGTACTAGACTTTAGTGTAGAGACTTAGTTTTGAGGCTTACTATTTATTACTATTTATTGTCACAAAGAAGCTTTTTGACTGCTTTAGTTTCCTCATATTTAATATGAGTCCATTAAATTATAGTGAACTTTAAGTCTCTTCTAGTTCATAAAATAGTCGGTAAATTCTTAGAACATAGGTTCAAAGACTAACTGTTAAGGTATAATAATAAACATTTATTAAACAACATTTATTAAACAACCAATGTGTGTCAGGGATATTTGAAATCCCACAACAACCCCACAATATAGGTATTATTGTTAACTATTCTACAGATGAGGAAACCTGAGTCTTAGAGAGATTAAGGAACCTGTGCAGAATCAAAGCTTATAAATGCTGCTTCCTGATAGGCTCACATTTATGAGTTAGTAGAGAAGGTAGTCAGTGAAGTCATAGAAAAGAGGATTATACAGAATATACAGCATCATGTATGCCTTAACAGGAATTCTGAAATGCATTGTGGGCAAAACAGAGAAGCATCAGGAAAATTAATATCTGTCAGATATATAATTATGTGAGAATGAATGAATGAATGAATGTTTACAGTCTTATGAGATTGTCTTTAGCTACTTTGTTAACTTGTTTTTCTGAAACAATTGTATTTCCTTTAGTCTCTAAAGTAAAGATAAAAACCCAGTTACAGCTCATTTTAACTCTTCACCTTTTCTTCTTTATCTTTTATTGATGCCTTTGGAAATTCTTTGTAGATGAATCATATTCATTCTCTTTTATATCTATAACAAGAATGAGAGAGGAATTTTAAATTTGCTATAGCTTTTGAGTGTTATTCTCTTTTTTTTTTTTTAAACATCTTTATTGAAGTATAATTGCCTTACAATGGTGTGTTAGCTTCTGCTTTATAACAAAGTGAATCAGTTATACATATACAATATGTTCCCATTTCTCTTCCCTCTTGCATCTCCCTCCCTCCCACCCTCCCCATCCCACCCCTCTAGGTGGTCACAAAGCACCGAGCTGATCTTCCTGTGCTATGCGGCTGCTTCCCACTAGCTATCTATTTTACATTTGGTAGTGTATATATGTCCATGACACTCTCTTACCCTGTCACATCTCACTCCACCCCCTCCCCATATCCTCAAGTCCATTCTCTAGTAGGTCTGTGTCTTTATTCCCGTCTTGCCACTAGGTTCTTCATGGCCTTTTTTTTTTTCCTTAGTTTCCGTATATATGTGTTAGCATACTGTATTTGTTTTTCTCTTTCTGACTTACTTCACTCTGTATGACAGACTCTAACTCCATCCACCTCATTACAAATACCTCCATTTCATTTCTTTTTATGGCTGAGTAATATTCCATTGTATATATGTGCCACATCTTCTTTATCCATTCATCTGTCGATGGACATTTAGGTTGCTTCCATGTCCTGGCTATTGTAAATAGAGCTGCAATGAACATTGTGGTACATGACACTTTTTGACCTATGGTTTTCTCAGGGTATATGCCCAGTAGTGGGATTGCTGGGTCGTATGGTAGTTCTATTTGTAGTTTTTTAAGGAACCTCCATACTGTTCTCCATAGTGGCTGTATCAATTTACATTCCCACCAACAGTGCAAGAGTGTTCCCTTTTCTCCACACCCTCTCCAGCATTTATTGTTTCTAGATTTTTTGATGATGGCCATTCTGACCGGTGTGAGATGATATCTCATTGTAGTTTTGATTTGCATTTCTCTAATGATTAATGATGTTGAGCATTCTTTCATGTGTCTGTAGGCCATCTGTATATCTTCTTTGGAGAAATGTCTATTTAGGTCTTCTGCCCATTTTTGGATTGGGTTGTTCGTTTTTTTGTTATTGAGCTGCATGAGCTGCTTGTCAATCTTGGAGATTAATCCTTTGTCAGTTGCTTCATTTGCAAATATTTTCTCCCATTCTGATGGTTGTCTTTTGGTCTTGTTTATGGTTTCCTTTGCTGTGCAAAAGCTTTTAAGTTTCATTAGGTCCCATTTGTTTATTTGTGTTCTTATTTCCATTTCTCTGGGAGCTGGGTCAAAAAGAATCTTGCTGTGATGTATGTCATAGAGTGTTCTGCCTATTTTTTCCTCTAAGAGTTTGATGGTGTCTGCCCTTACACTTAGGTCTTTAATCCATTTTGAGTTTATTTTTGTGCATGGTGTCAGGGAGTGTTCTAATTTCATACTTTTACATGTACCTGTCCAATTTTCCCAGCACCACTTATTGAAGAGGCTGTCTTTTCTCCACTGTATATGCTTGCCTCCTTTATCAAAGATAAGGTGACCATATGTGTGTGGGTTTATCTCTGGGCTTTCTATCCTGTTCCATTGATCTATATTTCTGTTTTTGTGCCAGTACCAAACTGTCTTGATTACTGAAGCTTTGTAATATAGTCTGAAGTCAGGTAGCCTGATTCCCCCAGCTCCATTTTTCGTTCTCAAGATTGCTTTGGCTATTCGGGGTCTTTTGTGTTTCCATACAAATTGTGAAATTTTTTGTTCTAGTTCTGTGAAAAATGCCAGTGGTAGTTTGATAGGTATTGCATTGAATCTGTAGATTGCTTTGGGTAGTAGAGTCATTTTCACAATGTTGATTCTTCCAATCCAGGAACATCGTATATCTCTCCATCTATTTGTATCATCTTAAATTTCTTTCATCAGTGTCTTATAATTTCCTGCATACAGGTCTTTTGTCTCCTTAGGTAGGTTTATTCCTAGATATTTTATTCTTTTTGTTGCAATGGTAAACGGGAGTGTTTTCTTAATTTCACTTTCAGATTTTTCGTCATTAGTGTATAGAAATGCAAGAGATTTCTGTGCATTAATTTTGTATCCTGCTACTTTACCAAATTCATTGATTACCTCTAGGAGTTTTCTGGTAGCATCTTTAGGATTCTCTATGTATAGTATCATGTCATCTGCAAATAGTGACAGCTTTACTTCTTCTTTTCCAATTTGGATTCCTTTTATTTCTTTGTCTTCTCTGATTGCTGTGGCTAACACTTCCAAAAGTATGTTGAATAATAGTGGTGAGAGTGAGCAACCTTGTTTTGTTCCTGATCTTAGTGGAAATGGTTTCAGTTTTTCACCAATGAGGACAATGTTGGCTGTTGGTTTGTCATATATGGCCTTTATTATGTTAAGGAAAGTTCCCTCTATGCCTACTTTCTGCAGGGCTTTTATCATAAATGGGTGTTGAATTTTGTCGAAAGCTTTCTCTGCATCTATTGAGATGATCATATGGTTTTTCTCCTTTCATTTGTTAATATGGTGTATCACATTGATTGATTTGCGTATATTGAAGAATCCTTGCATTCCTGGGATAAACCCCACTTGATCATGGTGTACGATCCTTTTAATGTGCTGTTGGATTCTGTTTGCTAGTATTTTGTTGAGGATTTTTGCATCTATGTTCATCAGTGATATTGGCCTGTAGTTTTCTTTTTTTGTGACATCTTTGTCTGGTTTTGGTATCAGGGTGATGGTGGCCTCGCAGAATGAGTTTGGGAGTGTTCCTGCCTCTGCAATATTTTGGAAGAGTTTGAGAAGGATAGGTGTTAGCTCTTCTCTAAATGTTTGATAGAATTCACCTGTGAAGCCATCTGGTCCTGGGCTTTTGTTTGTTGGAAGGTTTTTAATCACAGTTTCAATTTCAGTGCTTGTGATTGGTCTGTTCATATTTTCTATTTCTTCCTGGTTCAGTCTCGGCAGTTTGTGCATTTCTAAGAATCTGTCCATTTCTTCCAGGTTGTCCATTTTATTGGCATAGAGTTGCTTGTAGTAATCTCTCATTATCTTTTGTATTTCTGCAGTGTCAGTGGTTACTTCTCCTTTTTCATTTCTAATTCTATTGATTTGAGTCTTCTCCCTTTTTCTTTTGATGAGTCTGGCTAGTGGTTTATCAATTTTGTTTATCTTCTCAAAGAACCAGCTTTTAGTTTCATTGATTTTTGCTATTGTTTCCTTCATTTCTTTTTCATTTATTTCTGACCTGATCTTTGTAATTTCTTTCCTTCTGCTAGCTTTGGGGTTTTTTTGTTCTTCTTTCTCTAATTGCTTTAGGTGCAAGATTAGGTTGTTTATTCGAGATGTTTCCTGTTTCTTGAGGTAGGCTTGTATGGCTATAAACTTCCCTCTTAGCACTGCTTTTGCTGCGTCCCATAGGTTTTGGGTC
Source organism: Balaenoptera musculus (assembly GCF_009873245.2). Lineage (NCBI taxonomy): Eukaryota > Metazoa > Chordata > Mammalia > Artiodactyla > Balaenopteridae > Balaenoptera > Balaenoptera musculus. Next base: position 57,934,522 of record NC_045798.1, read on the forward strand.
GTCGTATCTCCATTGTCATTTGTTTCTAGGTATTTTTTGATTTCCCCTTTGATTTCTTCAGTGATCACTTCGTTATTAAGTAGTGTATTGTGTAGCCTCCATGTGTTTGTATTTTTTACAGATCTTTTCTTGTAATTGATATCTAGTCTCATAGCGTTGTGGTCGGAAAAGATACTTGATACTATTTCAATTTTCTTAAATTTACCAAGGCTTGATTTGTGACCCAAGATATGATCTATCCTGGAGAATGTTCCATGAGCACTTGAGAAAAATGTGTATTCTGTTGTTTTTGGGTGGAATGTCCTATAAATATCAATTAAATCCATCTTGTTTAATGTGTCATTCAAAGCTTGTGTTTCCTTATTTATTTTCATTTTGGATGATCTGTCCATTGGTGAAAGTGGGGTGTTAAAGTCCCCTACTATGATTGTGTTGCTGTCAATTTCCCCTTTTATGGCTGTTAGTATTTGCCTTATGTATTGAGGTGCTCCTATGTTGGGTGCATAAATATTTACAATTGTTATACCTTCCTCTTGGATCGATCCCTTGATCATTATATAGTGTCTTTCTTTGTCTCTTGTAATAGTCTTTATTTTAAAGTCTATTTTGTCTGATATGAGAATTGCTACTCCAGCTTTCTTTTGATTTCCATTTGCATGGAATATCTTTTTCCATCCCCTCACTTTCAGTCTGTATGTATCTCTAGGTCTGAAGTGGGTCTCTTGTAGACAGCATATATATGGGTCTTGTTTTTGTATCCATTCAGCCAGCCTGTGTCTTTTGGTGGGAGCATTTAATCCATTTACATTCAAGGTAATTATCGATATGTATGTTCCTATTCCCATTTTCTTAAATGTTTTGGGTTTGTTATTGTAGGTGTTTTCCTTCTCTTGTGTTTCTTGCCTAGAGAAGTTCCTTTAGCATTTGTTGTAAAGCTGGTTTGGTGGTGCTGAACTCTCTCAGCTTTTGCTTGTCTGTAAAGGTTTTAATTTCTCCATCACATATGAATGAGATCCTTGCTGGGTAGAGTAATCTTGGTTGTAGGTTCTTCTCCTTCATCACTTTAAGTATATCCTGCCACTCCCTTCTGGCTTGCAGAGTTTCTGCTGAAAGATCAGATGTTAACCTTAAGGGGATTCCCTTGTGTGTTATTTGTTGTTTTTCCCTTGCTGCCTTTAATATGTTTTCCTTATATTTAATTTTTGACAGTTTGATTAATATGTGTCTTGGCGTGTTTCTCCTTGGGTTTATCCTGTATGGGACTCTCTGTGCTTCCAGGACTTGATTAACTATTTCCTTTCCCATATAAGGGAAGTTTTCAACTATAATCTCTTCAATTATTTTCTCAGTCCCTTTCTTTTTCTCTTCTTCTTCTGGGACCCCTGTAAATCGAATGTTGGTGCGTTTAATGTTGTCCCAGAGGTCTCTGAGACTGTCCTCAGTTCTTTGCATTCTTTTTTCTTTATCCTGCTCTGCAGTAGTTATTTCCACCATTTTATCTTCCAGATCACTTATCCTTTCTTCTGCCTCAGTTATTCTGCTATTGATCCCATCTAGAGTATTTTTAATTTCATTTATTGTGTTTTTCATCATTGCTTGGTTCCTCTTTAGTTCTTCTACGTCTTTGTTAAATGTTTCTTGCATTTTGTCTATTCTATTTCCAAGATTTTGGATCATCCTTACTATCATTATCCTGAATTCTTTTTCAGGTAGACTACCTATTTCCTCTTCACTTGTTAAGTCTAGTGTATTTTGACCTTGCTCCTTCATCTGCTGTGTGTTTTTCTGTCGTCTCATTTTGCTTATCTTACTGTGTTTGGGGTCTCCTTATCACAGGTTGCAGGTTCATAGTTCCCGTTGTTTTTGGTATCTGTCCCCAGTTGCTAAGGTTGGTTCAGTGGGTTGTGTAGGCTTCCTGGTGGAGGGAACTAGTGCCTGAGCTCTGGTGGATGAGGCTGGATCTTGTCTTTCTGGTGGGCACGTCCACGTCTGGTGGTGTATTTTGGGGTGTCTGTGGCTTTATTATGATTTTAGGCAGCCTCTCTGCTAATGGATGGGGCTGTGTTCCTGTCTTGCTAGTTGTTTGGCATAGGGTGTTCAACACTGTAGCTTGCTGGTCATTGAGTGATGCTGGGTCTTGATGTTGAGATGGAGATCTCTGAGAGATTTTTGCCGTTTGGTATTACGTGGAGCTGGGAGGTCTCTTGTGGACCAGTGTCCTGAAGTTGGCTCTCCCACCTCCGAGGTACGGCCCTGATGCCTGGCTGAAGCACCAAGAGCCTTTCGTCCACACGGCTCAGAGTAAAAGGGAGAAAAAATAGAAAGAAAGAAAGAAAGAAAGAAAGAAAGAAAGAAAGAAAGAAAGAGTCTATAATATAGTGAAGTAAAATAAAGCTATTATAAAGCAAAGCTATACAGACAAAATCTCCCCCAGAAGCATATACATATACACTCACAAAAAAAAAGGAAAAGGGGAAAAATTAATATATTCTGCTCCCAAAGTCCACCTCCTGAATTTGGGATGATTCGTTGTCTATTCAGGTATTCAACAGATGCAGGCACATCAAGTTGTTTGTGGAGTTTTAATCCGCTGCTTCTGAGGCTGCTGGGAGAGATTTCCCCTCCTCGTCTCTATTCGCACAGCTCCTGGGGATCAGCTTTGGATTTGGACCCGCCTCTGCGTGTGGGTCGCCTGAGGGCGTCTGTTCCCCGCCCAGACAGGACGGGGTTAAAGGAGCAGCTGCTTCGGGGGCTCTGGCTCACCCAGGCCGCGGGGAGGGAGGGGTACAGAGGAGGCGGGGCGAGCCTGCGGCGTCAGAGGCCGGCGTTACGTTGCACCAGCCTGAGGTGCACAGTGCGTTCTCCCGGGGAAGTTGTCCCTGGATCACGGGACGCTGGCAGTGGCGGGCTGCACGGGCTCCCGGGAGGGGCGGTGTGGAGAGTGACCTGTGCTTGCACACAGGCTTTTTGGAGGCGGCAGCAGCAGCCCCAGCGTCTCACGCCCGTCTCTGGGGTCCGCGCTGATAGCCGGGGCTCGCGCCAGTCTCTGGAGTTCGTTTAGGCGGCGCTCTGAATCCCCTCTCCTTGCACGCAGCGAAACAAAGAGGCAAGAAAAAGTCTCTTGCCTATTCGGCAGCTGCAGACTTTTTCCCGGTCTCCCTCCCAGCCAGCTGTGGTGCGCTAACCCCTTCAGGCTGTGTTCACGCCGCCAGCCCCAGTCCTCTCCCTGTGATCCGACCGAAGCTGAGCCTCAGCTCCCAGCCCCGCCCGCCCCGGCGGGTGAGCAGACAAGCCTCTCGGGCTGGTGAGCACTGCTCGGCGCCGAGCCTCTGTGCGGGAGTCTCTCCGTTTTTCCCTCTGCGGCCCTGTTGCTGTGGGATCCGCGCTGTTAGCCGCGGCTCGCGCCCGTCTCTGAAGTTCGTTTAGGCGGCGCTCTGAATCCCCTCTCCTCGCGCTCCAGGAAACAGGGAAGAAAAAGTCTCTTGCCTCTTCGGCAGCTGCAGACTTTTTCCCGGACTCCCTCCCGGCTAGCTGTGGTGCACTAACTCCTTCAGGCTGTGTTCACGCCGCCAACCCCAGTCCTCTCCCTGCGATCCGACCGAAGCCCGAGCCTCAGTTCCCAGCCCCGCCCGCCCCGGCGGGTGAGCAGACAAGCCTCTCAGGCTGGTGAGTGCTGGTCAGCGCCGAGCCTCCGTGCGGGAAGTGCGGGAATCTCTCCGCTTTGCCCTCCACACCCCTGTGGCTGCGCTCTCCTCCGTGGCTCCAAAGCTTCCCCCCTCTGCCACCCGCAGTCTCTGCCCGCGAAGGGGCTTCCTAGTGCGTGGAAATCTTTCCTCCTTCACAGCTCCCTCCCACTGGTGCAGGTGCCGTCCCTATTCTTTTGTCTCTGTTATTTCTTTTTTCTTTTGCCCTACCCAAGTACGGGGGGAGTTTCTTGCCTTTTGGGAGGTCTGACGTTTTCTGCCAGCGTTCAGTGGGTGTTCTGTAGGAGCAGTTCCACGTGTAGATGTATTTCTACTGTATCTGTGGGAAGGAAGGTGATCTGCGCGTCTTACTCTTCCGCCATCTTCTTTCCTCTCCGAGTGTTATTCTCTTTATCCCTGCAAAAAAGGAAAGATTCATCAGCAGAAGCACAGATTTATGATTTCTGTGTTTTATAGAAAGATTGAGTTAGTATCATGATACTCTGTTAAATGAAGAATAACCTTGGTCACAGAAATTGCATCTTGGATGCAGCACAGTGCTGTCTAAAAATACGCAGTAAGATACTGAATTAAACTTGTTAGAATGTATAGGTTCACGAAGCATAGAATAGATTTTCAAATAGATTTACAAAGCAATTCTATTTACATAGAATAGATTTAAAACTGTTTGTTTTAACAAGTCATCACTTCCCACTGAAATTCAATTACTTCTAGATATGTGCAAAAGAAATAAAATGCTCAGGTGATATAAAGTGTGTGACAAGTTTCATTTAACTAGTTGATTTCAACTTTTTGAAAGGTAGGTGATGAAACTTCAATGCTCAGGACATATTATAGGATTCTTAAGATCACTAGAGTAGTAGAGTGAACGCTATTTTTTAATGTTTAGGAAGCACCTTTCAGAAAACCAAATATATATTGGTCTTGAAGTGACCAAAGGAATTATTAAAATAGCTGCATTTGTATCTTTGTAATAATTTAAAATGGGTTTTGCAGAAAATAAATACTCCTGTACCACTGTCTTTTAATTTATTTATAAAAGAAATTCGTTCAGTGCCAGCCTTCTCAGGAACTGTGTTTTAGGTTCTTTACAGTTGAGCCCTAAGGCTGAAAAGATTTCCTAGAGAGAAAGCAGTGCTCAGGAAACAAGTTGGTGGAAATTGGTTCTTACAAAGTTGTACTTCTTATTTATTTTTTAATTAAATTTGGTCTTTCCACCTATTTTTTTCTAAATGACCTGTCTTAAGTATTTCGGATAAAAAGCCCTCTAGTCTAGACTTGATGTTGTACCTGAAAAGTTCACAGTAATAAGTTTGTCCAACAAAATCAGTTGAATTTATGAAGTATTTTTAATTTTGTGGTCCTTAGCATATAGGAAGTGACTCATTTTTGCAGAACTCAAAATGTGACTATTGTAACTTTTTAAATTCAGCTTTAAAAAAAAAATTCAGCTTTTAACATGGTAAATGGCCTTTCTTATTAAAATGTTAATGAAATATAACCGTTATATTAATTCCTTTCCATTATGCTTAGGGAACAAAAATAGTAGGAAGAGTCATAATGGTGAAGGTAATAGTGATGCACACTGAATGCTCTTATGAGGCTGCTTCTGAGACAGTGACATCAGGACAATAATCATATTTGTGCCTTCTGGCAAGAAGTTGATGGCAAACCATAGCAGAAATGAATTCAGTTCAGCAAGCATTTGGTATCAGCTCTTGGCCTAGTGTTATTTAAGGCTCTGGGCTTTGAGGTATTATGTCCCTGTAAATTTCATATAAATTAAAACTGTTTTGGGGAAAAGATAATTACACACAACCAAAATGGAGAAGTAGAGGATAGTAACTGATAAAGGGTCACTGTCTTATTAGTAAACAGTTAGGTAATTACTATAATAGAGATGTGAAGGAGAACACAAGATCAGTGTGCTATGATATGAGGGAGGTTTTACAGAGCCAAGATTGGTCTTGAAGTTTGAACAAACTTTGATGGTCATTATTATTTGATGATCATTTTTCATGGGAAAGAAAAGCATGAGTAAGGCAGAGTGTTAGGTTCAGGAGACAGAAAAGTTTGTATGAAACGTTCTTTAAATAGAAAAGGTGGAATCAGATTGTAATGAGCCTTGAATTCTGTGGTTCAGAGTTGGATATCACTGGCAATAAGAAACCCCTAAAGCAAACAGAATGTGTCTAAACAAGTGGTGTTTTAAGGAAGATGAACCAGGTGGATTGGAGCAGAGCTGAGAATGAAAAAAGAGACATAATTAGGAGGCTTATGTATGGATTTTGAGAGCTGTATTGGAGAGCAAAGGAAGGAGAGGATAATGTGTAAAATGACTTGGAGGTAATTCCCAAGAATTAGGCCTGAGTGACTGAAATAAGGAAATATGGCAAGTGGAAGGAGCAGGGTAAGAAGATATTTCGTTTTTGAATGTTTTGAATTTAAAATATTAGGAGAATAGCTGTGATACGGTGATGTAATAAGAAATCATATATTTGGTCTTCATCTCTGGTTCCTGGCACAGAGTTTCTAAAACCTTAGGAATTTCATGAGTGGTAAGGATGAGAGGAGTGTCTTTTGTTTTTCATAAGAAGCCCCTTTCAACTATACCTGTATTTATGCTAATGAGGTGACTCTTGAAGAGTGGGGCTCATTGCCAAAAGAATGAAACCTCTGATTAGAGGGTTGGAATTTTCAGCCCCACCCTTGACCTCTGGGGAGGGAGGAGGGGAGATCGTAAAGGGGCTGGTGATGGAATTAATAACTCACGAATGGCTAATGATTTAATCAATTGTGTCTACGTTATGGAATCTCTGTGAAAACCTATAGACCTTCTGGGTGGGTGAATGCATCCATGTGCCAGGAAGGTGGCACATTCCTAACTATGGGGACAGAAGCTCCTGTGCTTGGGACCCTTCCGGACCTCGCCTAATGTACCTCTTCACCTGGTTATTCATTTATATCTTTTATAATAAACCAGCAGTAATAAGTAAACTATTTCTCTGAATTCTTTGTGCCATAATAGCAAATTATTGAGCCTGAGGAAGGGTCATGGGAACCCCCAATATGTAGCCAAGCTGGGCTGAAGTATGGGTACCTGAGAATCCAGTGTTTGCTCTTGGCATCTGAAATGGGAAGCAGTCTTGTGAGACTAACCCCTTAACCTCTGCAATCTGCACTGAGTGTCAGAATTCAGTTAAATTGTAGGACACTCAGTGTCTGCAGAGAATTAGGAAATTGGTTCATGTGGACAACCCACACATTTGATGTCAGAAGTGTCTTGAGTAGAAGAACAGGTTTTCCTTTAGCAACAAGGTAGTAATTTCCAGTAATTTAGTTGGTAGAAGTTAATATTAGAAATATATATGATAAATACAGTGTTTTCAACTCTGAAATGTGATCATGATTCTAAAAGTAGGAGATAACAATGAAGTGATTCTAAGATCAGAAAGGAGGTTAACAAAATATTTATTGCTATTAATATAAAACGTGGTAATACGTACAATAATGTTAACATTTGATGCTGGACTCAACAGCAAAAATAGAATAACAATAATATCAGATGTTGAAATAATTAACATTTATCAACTATTTATTATATATATATCCTGTTTTAAGCATTTATATTCATTAACTTATTTAATTTTTACCACGACCTTATGAGATAGATCACTTAAAAGTTAAATAATGTGTTCCATGTGACACAGTAATAATTGATGGAGCTGGAAATTAAGATTTGAACCCAAAGACCTTGCCTTAGTCTAAAGCCTATACTATCTGTGGAAGCTCTAGGGATAAAATTGCGTTTGAATCCTGTACCTTTGTTTTACATAGATCAATAAAGCATCTTTAAAGGACCTGAGATTAAGTATCATCATTATTATAGCTGTCTTCAAATTGTTGCACTTCCTTTCTTTCTCATTACTCTTCTTGTTTCCTCCTTCATTCTATTATCTCCTTGTTTACATTTGTAACATTTAGCATTATCAAGTTGTGAAATCTTTGTACAGTGTCTTAAGTTCCCTGGCAGCAGTGTATTCCGTAAATCTTACTAATAAATCTATAAATCTGAGAATCTGGGAGTTAGATTGTTTCAGTTGCTGAACTGAGTACATCAGCCTGCTGCAAGATTTGCTTATAATAAGTACATACCTGCACATTTCTATTAAGACTACTGATGTACTGTGAAATGGCAAAGCTTTCACTGTAGTTGTTTAAGAAGTATTGCTTTGTTTCCACATTCAGTCTAGAAATACATTTTGGAAGTGAAAAATAAATGCATAGAATCAGTTAGGAGGGCAGTCCATGTTTTTATATGGAGAGGGAGCACTGCCCTGAATGGTGTGCAGGAGGTGCAGAAGAAATGGACAGCTATCCTTGGGGGATGCAGACTCCAGTTGTAGACATAAGAATGCCCAGAAAAGCATTTGGTAGTTAGAAGAGCATCATTCAAATGAAGATAGTAAAACTGAGGCAGCTACTAAAAGAAGAGCTGAAAGTTGCTGAAAACTGCCTGGAAAAGTTGAGATTTTGACAAGCTGGCCTTAAAGAAGATGACACTACAGTTTTGGCGAAGAGCATAAGGAAGGAATGAACTCCTTGTAGACGGGAGTTAGACAGTCATTATAAAATAGGTTAGCTTGGTTGAACCCATAGAGGGGCAATGAGAGCTTAATGAGAGTCACAGGTTTGGATTGTGGTGAGAGGTATCAAGGAATGTTCTGAGAAAGAAGCCAAGGTTTAAAAAACAACAAAAATGGTTTCACTGTCTATAAATACAATGAGTACTTTGGAAAATTAGTCCCTGGAATTACTTAGGTAAATATTGGGTCTCTTTTGGGCAGAGATATTATAAGGTAAATTTCTGCTGACAGTGGGAGTTTGTGCTAATAAAATCACTTCCAGCTTGAGTGTCTGACAGTCTGTGAAATGATTAGAAAAGAAACAGGTGTTGAGGCTCTTAGCTAGAAGGCTGTGCCAAACTCTAGATGTTTGGTATAGTGAGAATCAATCTGAGGGGAACAACAGGAAATATTGCCAGGAAATAATTGACAGGAATTGGGAATGGATTTGAGACAGGAGGGAAGGGGGCAGGGCACAACCATTAAAAGAATGATACAACCATTAAGAACAGGATACCACAAAAACTGGTTAGAACCTAATAGGCCCAAGATGGCGGAAGATTTGACTTCCAGGAGACCTTGAGCCTCATTATACACTCATTGTAATACATTAGCTAAATGACACACCCACAGGCGCCATGACAGTTCTGAGGCCAGCCATAAAAGGCCAAAAAGTGGGCGGTGGCCCAGTTCCCGGAAATCTCTACCCCTTTCCCTAAAATAGTTGGAATAATCCTCCCTCGCGTTAGCCTATGAAATTACCCAGCCCATAAAAACTAACCACCCCCACATTTCTGGGCCACTCTCGCCTTTTGAGACAGACTGCATTCTGTATATGGAATGTGTATCTCCCATGACCACTCTCCTCAGACGGCCCACTCTGTGGAGCGTGTATCTCTCTAAATAAACCTGCTTTCACTTTACTGTGTTTGGCTCTTGAATTCTTTCCTGTGCGAAGCCAAGGACCCTCACTAGGTGGCCAGTCCCAGGGACTCACTCAAGACCTGGGACGTGACCCTCCTCTTGTGCCCCATTTTTTTCGTACAACAGATTTAGGAAATAAGTGTTGGTGGAGTAATGGCTCCAAGGGGCATGGGCCTAGCTAAGTAGGAGATGCAGTGCCTCAATGATAAGGAGGAGCCATGTGGTGTAACATGCATGGGCTGAGAGTCAATGGATTTAGATTCTGGGTCTAGCCTCTCACCATTTTGAGATGATGGGCAAGCCACTTCACTGAGATTATATACAAATTTGAGCACTGGACTAGATCATCTCCATAGTGCCTTTTTCCTTAATTTAGTTAAATTAAGAGTAAGTTAGGGAATGGGAATGAAGATTCATTTTATGTCATACTAATGAGTAATTGTGTTTTATTGTCCAAGTGAACATTTTTTGAGAACTTGATTAGTTTACTAATGAAAATATTTTTAATTGGGCAGAGCAGGAATTTAAAGTTTTAAAGTTATCTTTGTTCAAGAGATGAATTCATAGAGGAAGAGAAAGAAGAAAATGTCTTGGGATCAGCCAGGAAAGTGTTGCCAGTAGGGAGATCTGGCAATAGGGACTGCTTTTTATGGAAAACAGGTATAAACCCTTCTTTAAAGAGCATTTATTGTTATGCAGCCATTAATGATATGCTCAAAGGTAGTTTACTTACCCAACAGTCTTATGAAGACTTCACTACCTTTCTAAAGAAGTGAGGCTCCAGAATGATTCTGCAAACAGCCAGGTGAATCAGAATATATATATACAGAAGCTGGTGCTTCTATGTATTTATCTATTTTTATTATTGTGTCTGTGGAATTTTTGTCTTTTTCTTTTTTTAAATGTTTTTTTTTATTGTGGTAAAAGTCACGTAATATAAAACATACTTTAACCATATATAATATGGTTAAATATAAAACATATTTTAACCATATTTAACTGTACAGTTCAGTGGCACTAAGTACATTCACATTGTTGTGCAACTCTCACCATCATCCATCTCCCGAATTTTTCACCTTCCTAATCTGAAACTCAGTCCCCATTAAACACTAATTCCCCAATAGTTACTTCTCTGTGTAAAAGAGACATACATATTTAACTTCATTTGAGTCCTTGTATGTGAGTATCTAGGAAAACCATTGACTCTGGGAGGTGTTCAAGAGTGGGGTTCTGCCCTTCTTGACTTTGGACTCTCATTCATTGGCTGTAATATTTTATGTCTTACATGTCGATGTTGTAAAATGAAGGTTTTCTCTAAGGTATCTCAGAGTTCGTGAGACATGCATCAACTATTTCCCTGTCTTGAGGTCTGCAGTGTTTTAAAATAACAAAAGCAAAACGAAGAAAAGCTGAAGAAAATTTAAAAATTCATAGTGGTTTGACCTGAAAAAAACATAAAGTTACAAGGAACATGATTTTTTTTTTTTCCTCGTTCTGCAGTGTTTTTCTAGGATTGTGTGTATACTAAACACTAAACAAAGTGTTTATGTGAGGAGTCTGTCGTTGACTTTGTGACTCTGCCATCAAGTCCAAGTTGAGCTCTGCCTAGTCACCCTTGACCCCTCCTATCCCAGAATAAGCTATTGTTTCTAATTCTTAAACCTTTTCTGATTTTAGGCTTTGACGAAGTTCTTGAAATGTGTTAATTGGGATCTACCCCAGGAGGCCAAACAGGCATTGGAACTTCTGGGAAAATGGAAGCCAATGGATGTAGAGGATTCCTTGGAGCTGTTGTCCTCTCATTACACCAATCCAACAGTGAGGCGTTATGCTGTTGCCCGGTTACGGCAGGCAGATGATGAGGTGCGTTGTTATTCATTACTCCTCTTCAACTGGGTACATTTTAAACTAGAGCCTGATTATGGACTGTGTGTGTTTGTGTATGTGTTTGTGTGTGTGAGAGAGAGAGAGAGGGAAATTTTTAGAGGGAACAGGATATACTATATGTGTTTGCAGAAGCAAAATTAAAATATTCCTCCAAGGACTCCTCTGAAATGAAAATTTACTTCCTGATCTGTTACGTGATAGGACAGTCTCTCCCAGGACATTTACCTGGCAGTAGAGCTTGTATTGCTCTGTCTGGAAAAAGGAATTCTAGTGAAAAATGGTTTAATGCAGTACCAGCTAGGGAATAATTCGGATCCCCTCTGTCAGTCAGTCTACTACAACAAACCACATTTAATTGTAGCCCTGAAAAGCCCTTGGGGCCTTTAAAGCATAGAGGTGCATGGTCATTGTATTCTCTTTCAAACCCCTCCTTTAAACTTTGAGCTACTGACAATTATGTGTATATGTAGATTTTCTGAAGGTGGTTTTGAATCCTCTGGAAAGGAAAGACTACAAACATTATGGTGGCTATTTATATACATTTAAGGCCACCAGGGAAGGTAGAAAACTCTGTGTTGACCCAAAGCATTGCTGGATTTTGAATTTTAGTAATTCCTAATAAGGTAGATGAATTCACTAATTTTTTTACTTATTAATTTTTATAGAGGAAATGTGTTCTCAAACATAACCTAATAGTTTATGCTAACCTGCAAGGCTTATGGAATATGGGATGACTCTTCTCAAGCCTCAATATATATAGGAGCGCCGATTATTATTTTGAATTCGTAGTGGTATCTGAATTTCAAGAAGCGAAATGCAGCATTTATTAAGGTTGATAGTTGTATATGTATTTAATTACAATAAAATTTAAACACTGAAGTCAGTAGTATAGTGAATGCTCATACATAATTTACCCATCTTCAGCAGCTGCCAACTCATAGACAATTTGTTTCATCTCTAACACCAATTATTCTCCCCTCCCCATTCCCTACCCTCCTCTAGATTATTTTGAGGTAAGTCTCAGATATTGTATAATTTTATTGGAATAGGATGTTTTTCACTCTCCTATCAAAGAGCAATTCCTAGCATTGTGATTCAGCATATTATCTTCTCCGTTATTGTTTTTACTATATCACAAGTAACAAATTTATTACAATATTTATTTAAAATAGTGAAATGTTTGTTTTGAAATTCGTTGAAATTTCACTTTAGTCATTAAGTCTTTATCTATGTTTGACATGAGTCAAACAGAAAGGCCTCTGGGCTATAGTTAAGATAGTCCCCCTCAACATGGGTTCAGAATTTAAATAGAAATATTGTAAATCATTGCTTTTGATTGCCTGACTTTGTTGCCTTACAAGCTTAGAGGCTAAACATTTGATTGTCTCTGGAGTTAACAGTATTCATGCAAGTACTGAACTATTTCTAGACCATTTTACAATTTTTGTTATGACGTAAAGAATAATGATAGAAATATTGCATGCATCCTAAACTGCAAAATATGGTTGTTAGTTTTGGTGTGTTTTTTGAGGTTTGTATATACTCAGCTTATTAAAAAAAAGGTCTTTTAATTCAGTTTCTACTGAATCTTCAGATGTATATTAAGATTTGAATTTTGTCTTTTCTCTATGTACCTATATGTCTTTGGGAACATGTATTATTCTCACCTCGGTTTCCCATCCAAAAAATAGTGATAACAGCTGCTTATGCCACTTGATAGTTATGAAAAAAAATTATCTGGGGCAGAATTTTGAAAATTGTACTCATACAGTTATGCTGAAGGATTGCAAATTTATATTATGTCAATTTCATACTAAAGTCATTCATGTTGTACCTTTCATTTCTAATCGGTTTAAAATTTCTCCTTTTGCTTTGTCTGTGGAATAGTATAATATTTATGGTCTTATAAACTTCAAATGTTTTTTGGTATTTCAGAGGATAATATAACCATATATTGGGTTGGTCAAGAAGTTCCTTTGGTTTTTAAGTAAAAGACACATCTTTCATTTTCACCAAGAACTTTATTGAACAGCATATTCACCATTTTGTTCCACTACCATCTGCCATTTTTCAGGCAGCTTCATAATGCCATCTTCCCAAAACTTTGTATCTTTTTGAGCAAAAAACTGTTCCAGGTGCCTTTTATAGTCTTCCAGGGAATTGAAATTTTTTCCATTAAGAGAATTTTGTAAAGACCAAAATAAATGGAAATCCAAAGCTGCAATGTCTGGTGAATACAGCAGATGAATCACAACTTCCCAGCTGTAACAGTTTTTGACTGGTCATCAAAGAAACATGCTGTCTTGCATTATCCTGATGGAAGATTATGCGTTTTCTGTTGACTAATTCCAGACGCTTTTCGTTGAGTGCTGCTTTCAGTTGGTCTAATTAGGAGCAGTACTTGTTGGAATTGATCGTTTGGTTTTCCGGAAGGAGCTCATCATAGAGGATTCCCTTCCAATCCCACCATATGCACAACATCACCTTCTTTGGATGAAGATCAATCAGGCTTTGGTGTGGTTGGTGGTGGTTCATTTCACTTGCCCCACGATCTCTTCCATTCCACATTATTGTACAGTATCCACTTTTCATCGCCCGTCACAATTTGTTTTAAAAACGGAACGTTTTCATTACGTTTAAGTAGAGAATTGCATGTGGAAATATGGTCAAGAAGGTTTTTTTTTTGCTTAACTTATGTGGAACCCAAGCAACAAAGTGATTAAGATAACCAAGCTGGTGCAAATGATTTTCAATGCTTGATTTGGGTATTTTGAGTATGTCAGCTATCTCCTTCATGGTATTATGTTGATTCTTCTCAGTTAATGTCTCGATTTGATTGCTATCAACTTCAACTGGTCTATCTGACCATGGAGCATCGTCCAGTGAGAAATCTCCAGCATGAAACTTCACAAACCACTTTTCACATGTTTGATCCGTCACAGCACCTTCTCCATTCACTGCACAAATCCTTTTTTGCGTTTCAGTTGCGTTTTTACCTTTCTTGAAATAATAAAGCATAATATGACAAAAATGTTGCTTTTTTTTCTTCCATCCTCAATATTAAAATGGCTACACAAAAATGCACCAATTTTGATAAGTTTTTTAAAAAATGCACACTTGATATGACAGCTGTCACAATACGATCTAACAAAATTGTTTTGAATGAAGTTAAAGACAACTAAGTGCTACTAGAGCCATCTTACGGAAAAAAAAACGAGCGAACCTTTTGGCCAACCCATAATAATATATAATATAATCATATAATCATAGCATCAAAGATACGTCAAAGGTCACTTTGTCTAAATATCCACATCTTGGATGACAAAAAAACTTGAATGAAAAATACTGTGTTTTATATTTGGACAGTCTGATTTTTTCAATATGCTGTAGTCCCTCCAGTAGCCAGGCCTGCCAGGCCTTTATATGTGCTACTTCATCGTCCTAGTGGAGTCTTCCTGCTGTTCATCCTTCAAGCTGTAGCACAGACCTCAACATCTCTGAGAAACCTCTCTTAACCATTCCAGGAAGCAGATGACATTTTTCTTTGTTTCTTTCCTGATCCCACAGCATTTGATTTGTTCCTTTACTATATGATATTATCATCTTTTTTTTTTCTGATTTGCTTTGCTTTTAAATTGTAAATGAAATAGTAACATAGAAAGTAATATTCCTTTAATAATTCCACTTCTCCAACCATTTTTTATCCATAGAAAGGTAGCCACTCTTATATCTTTTCATATATTATCTATGCAAATTGCAAGCATATATATGCATGTATGGTATATATATGCACCTCTTTAAAAATTAAGAAAAATAGGAATATCCTATACATATTGTTAAAAACTTGCCTTATTAATTGAACAGTATAATCTTGGACATTTTCTCATCTTCAACACATATATTTGGTGTCCGTAAGGTCTGGAAACATAGGCAAATGACTGTCAAGGCAAATGGTGTCAAAGGCACATTTAATCTGTAGGAAAGCACTGTGTTTTTAGACTTTATGGATACCTGTAGATGTACCTTATTCCTTTCAAACAGCAGCATAATATTTTACTGCAAATTTATTTTATAATTTATTTAACCAGTCAGCTTCTTCTGGTAGGCAGTTGTTTTATTTCTAATCTTTTGCTGTAACTATTTTAGTGAATAGACTTTTGAATATATGTTTTTCCATATTCTTGAATAAGTAGCTTGCATTGGAATTATTGTCACAATATATATGCCTTTTACATATGCTTTTTTCTGATAATCCTTTATGAATCTTCTGTTTTTGTGCTTGTATCATACTTTAAAAAATTACAGTTGCTTCATAATAACTTTAAACATATGATTGGATAAAACCCCTCCCTTTCTTTTTTTCTTAAACAATTTTCTTTATAATTTTTGTATATTTATTCTAAATTTAGAACAATTTTGTCATTTTCTTAAAACTCCACCAGAATCTTAAGTGGAATTACATTAAATTTGTGTATTATATTAGGGAAGATTAACATCTTTATGATATTAAATCTTCCCTCCTGGAGATACATGATTATTCAAGTCACAATTTTATAAAATTTTTTTCACATTTTAAAAAATTATATTTATTCTGTGACAATTGTTACTATTATGAACTACCTCACCCCTTTTATCTCTTATTTCTGTTTGTTGGTTAAATGGAAAACTATGTTTTTGTTTTAATATTTATGTTTTATCTAGTTTCTTTAGTGATGTTTCTTGATAGTTCTATTAAGTGTTAGGTGGGTCCCTGTAATTTGTAGGTATAGCATCATGCTATCTGAAAAACATTGATATTTAATATATACTGTGCATGAAATAGATGCTGAATTCCTAATGTTAAACTCACCATACGTTTGTAAAATAAATATTAATCAGTCTTTTAATATCTTTCTGAATTTGATTTGTTTAATGTGCTATTTCAGAATTTTTAAAAGCCGTATTTCTTACTACTGTGTGGCTCAAAAGGAGAGAGATTCCCCATTAGAATTTGAGGAAGAAGTGGCATTTGAGATAGACAATGAAGGAAGAGAATTTTCAGAGTTGGACATGAGTTTACATTCCAAGTGGAGAGAGCAATATGAGCAAAGGCAAAGAGATTGAAAAGTACAGGAAAAATAGAAAATATTTCGCTTTAACAGAAGTGTGGGATATATGTAGCTGCCTGGGAAGCAAGGTCGGAACCCATGTATCTAACTGTAACTGTCTAACTGTAAATGTCTATATGAAGAGTTATGCTTAATTCAATAAGAAATGGGAGTGATTTTGACAGGGAACGTTGCATTTATATTCTGAAGCATTAGAATTAACTTGTTCTTGAGAAGAATGGTGATTGCTATCTAGATAGTATTTCATAGCTCTTAGGAGATTTTTACTGAATTGCCTGAGATAGAAATATGATTTTTTGTTTGTTTGTTTTGTTTTACTTCTATGCTTATGTCCTTCATGCTTGGAGGAATTTTATATTTTCCAAGATGTGCCTGTTTAATGAGCAAACAGACTTTGCACTTACTACTGAAATTAATTCATTTTCATACAAATGAAGGAAAGTGTAGTTTGAATACAGAATACCAGATGACTAACACAATCAGATTGTGATGAATGACTTAAAAAGAGGAGTTTTCTTCCAAATTTCTCCTTCCTGGGAAATTTAATAACAGTGCAGCGTTTTTGATTTCATGTAGTAACTCTTTTCTATACTTGGGAAAACACACTAGGTGATACATTCAGCAGCATTTCCGAAGCATGCGAGGCTAGCAGTGAAACTGAATTATGTATACCTCCTAAGAAGGATACTTGATTAATCTATTTTCTGTTATGTAATTTTGTTTCTTAAAATAAGCATACCTAGCTGTTAGATGCCATAAATCTCAAATTAAAAAATAGAAAATCAAACATTTATTGATCCAATTAAAAATTGTTTTTAGAAAGGGAACACTATAGAGGTGCTTTGATACAGTCATTTGATTTCCCTGGCCACTGATACTGATATACTTGAGTAAGAATAAATAAGCCAGTTAACCTTTCATTTAATTTTTTGAGAAAAAATGGTATTTAATGGTAAAATCATGTATATTGCTTTTTGTAATTATAAGAAACGTTGACTGTCAATATAAGAAAAAATTATGAAAAGAATATATTTTGGTTTAAGTAAGGGAAAATACGTTGTTGGGAAGTAGTTTGTCCTCATGGAATTTATAAAATAGTGGAAATGACAAAGAGTAAATGAACAAGTAATTACAAATGCTATAGTTGTTACAGACATGAAAGGAAAGAGTGGTCCATGAAATATTTACAAGGGATTTAACCTGGTTTCTGGGCTTAAGGAAAGGTGACTGAAATTGAACTGATAGTCACAAAGTCTCAAATTATCTAATTATGAGTTTTGAGTGCCTGAGTGGCAAGTGGAACTGGAAGACAATAGACGCTTTAATTTTTTTTTTGAGTTCTCTAAGTTTCTTCAGTTTGTAATTATTTTTTGTTTTGTTTTGTTTTTTTAATTAATTAATTTATTTATTTTTGGCTGTGTTGGGTCTTCATTGCTGCCCGCGGGCTTTCTTTAGTTGCGGTGAGCAGGGGCTACTCTTCGTTGCGGTGTGCGGGCTTCTCATTGCGGTGGCTTCTCTTGTTGTGGAGCACGGGCTCTAGGCACGCAGGCTTCAGTAGTTGTGGCACGTGAGCTCAGTAGTTGTGGATCACGGGCTCTAGAGCTCAGGCTCAGTAGTTGTGGCGCACGGGCTTAGTTGCTCCGTGACATGTGGGATCTTCCCAGGCCAGGGCTCGAACCTGTTTCCCCTGCATTGGCAGGCGGATTCTTAACCACTGCACCACCAGGGAAGCCCTGTAATTATTTTCTTATTTTTTATTTATTTTTTTTAAACATCTTTATTGGAGTATAATTACTTTACAATCGTGTGTTAGTTTCTGCTTTATAAAAAAGTGAATCAGTTATACATATACATATGCTCCCATATCTCTTCCCTCTTGCGTCTCCCTCCCTCCCACCCTCCCTATCCCGCCCCTCTAGGTGGTCACAAAGCACCGAGCTGATCTCCCTGTGCTATGCGGCTGCTTCCTACTAGCTATCTGTCTTACATTTGGTAGTGTATATATGTCCATGCCACTCTCTCACCCTGTCACATCTTACCCCTCCCCGTCCCCATATCCTCAAGTCCATTCTCTAGTAGGTCTGTGTCTTTATTCCCGTCTTGCCACTAGGTTCTTCATGACCTTTTTTTTTTTTTCTCCTTAGATTCCATATATATGTGTTAGCATACTGTATTTGTTTTTCTCTTTCTGGCTTACTTCACTCTGTATGACGGACTCTAGGTCCATTCACCTCACTACAAATAACTCAATGTCGTTTCTTTTTATGGCTGAGTAATATTCCATTGTATATATGTGCCACATCTTCTTTATCCATTCATCTGTCGAGGGACACTTAGGTTGCTTCCATGTCCTGGCTACTGTAACTAGAGCTGCAATGAACATTTTGGTACATGACTCTTTTTGAATTATGGTTTTCTCAGGGTATATGCCCAATAGTGGGATTGCTGGGTCGTATGGTAGTTCTATTTGTAGTTTTTTAAGGAACCTCCATACTGTTCTCCATAGTGGCTGTATCAATTTACATTCCCACCGACAGTGCAAGAGGGTTCCCTTTTCTCCACACCCTCTCCAGCATTTATTGTTTCTAGATTTTTTGATGATGGCCATTCTGACCGGTGTGAGATGATATCTCATTGTAGTTTTGATTTGCATTTCTCTAATGATTAATGATGTTGAGCATTCTTTCATGTGTCTGTTGGCAATCTGTATATCTTCTTTGGAGAAATGTCTGTTTAGGTCTTCTGCCCATTTTTGGATTGGGTTGTTTGTTTTTTTGTTATTGAGCTGCATGAGCTGCTTGTCAATCTTGGAGATTAATCTTTTGTCAGTTGCTTCATTTGCAAATATTTTCTCCCATTCTGAGGGTTCTCTTTTGGTCTTGTTTATGGTTTCCTTTGCTATGCAAAAGCTTTTAAGTTTCATTAGGTCACATTTGTTTATTTTTGTTTTTATTTCCATTTCTCTAGAAGCTGGGTCAAAAAGGATCTTGCTGTGATGTATGTCATAGAGTGTTCTGCCTATGTTTTCCTCTAAGAGTTTGATAGTGTCTGCCCTTACACTTAGGTCTTTAATCCATTTTGAGTTTATTTTTGTGTATGGTGTCAGGAACTGTTCTAATTTCATACTTTTACATGTACCTGTCCAGTTTTCCCAGCACCACTTGTTGAAGAGGCTGTCTTTTCTCCACTGTATATGCTTGCCTCCTTTATCAAAGATAAGGTGACCATATGTGCGTGGGTTTATCTCTGGGCTTTCTATCCTGTTCCATTGATCTATGTTTCTGTTTTTGTGCCAGTACCAAACTGTCTTGATTACTGTAGCTTTGTAATATAGTCTGAAGTCAGGGTGCCTGATTCCTCCAGCTCCATTTTTAGTTCTCAAGATTGCTTTGGCTATTCGGGGTCTTTTGTGTTTCCATACAAATTGTGAAATTTTTTGTTCTAGTTCTGTGAAAAATGCCAGTGGTAGTTTGATAGGGATTGCATTGAACCTGTAGATTGCTTTGGGTAGTAGAGTCATTTTCATAATGTTGATTCTTCCAATCCAAAAACATGGTATATCTCTCCATCTATTTGTATCATCTTTAATTTCTTTCATCAGTGTCTTGTAATTTTCTGCATACAGGTCTTTTGTCTCCTTAGGTAGGTTTATTCCTAGATATTTTATTCCTTTTGTTGCAGTGGTAAACGGGAGTGTTTTATTAATTTCACTTTCAGATTTTTCATCATTAGTGTATAGGAATGCAAGAGATTTCTGTGCATTAATTTTGTATCCTGCTACCTTACCAAATTCATTGATTAGCTCTAGTAGTTTTCTGGTAACATCTTTAGGATTCTCTATGTATAGTATCATGTCATCTGCAAACAGTGACAGCTTTACTTCTTTTCTGATTTGGATTACTTTTATTTCTTTTTTTCTCTGATTGCTGTGGCTAACACTTCCAAAACTATGTTGAATAATAGTGGTGAGAGTGGGCAACCTTGTCTTGTTCCTGATCTTAGTGGAAATGGTTTCAGTTTTTCACCATTGAGGACAATGTTGGCTGTGGGTTTGTCATATATGGCCTTTATTATGTTGAGGAAAGTTCCCTCTATGCCTACTTTCTGCAGGGCTTTTATCATAAATGGGTGTTGAATTTTGTCAAAAGCTTTCTCTGCATCTATTGAGATGATCATACGGTTTTTCTCCTTCAATTTGTTAATATGATGTATCACGTTGATTGATTTGCGTATATTGAAGAATCCTTGCATTCCTGGGATAAACCCCACTTGATCATGGTGTATGATCCTTTTAATGTGCTGTTGGATTCTGTTTGCTAGTATTTTGTTGAGGATTTTTGCATCTATGTTCATCAGTGAATTTGGCCTGTAGTTTTCTTTCTTTGTGACATCTTTGTCTGGTTTTGGTGTCAGGATGATAGTGGCCTCGTAGAATGAGTTTGGGAGTGTTCCTCCCTCTGCAATATTTTGGAAGAGTTTGAGAAGGATAGGTGTTAGCTCTTCTGTAAATGTTTGATACAGTTCGCCTGTGAAGCCATCTGGTCCTGGGCTTTTGTTTGTTGGAAGATTTTTAATCACAGTTTCAATTTCAGTGCTTGTGATTGGTCTGTTCATATTTTCTATTTCTTCCTGGTTCAGTCTTGGCAGGTTGTGCATTTCTAAGAATCTGTCCATTTCTTCCAGGTTGTCCATTTTATTGGCATAGAGTTGCTTGTAGTAATCTCTCATGATCGTTTGTATTTCTGCAGTGTCAGTGGTTACGTCTCCTTTTTCATTTCTAATTCTATTGATTCGAGTCTTCTCCCTTTTTCTCTTGATGAGTCTGGCTAATGGTTTATCAATTTTGTTTATCTTCTCAAAGAACCAGCTTTTAGTTTCATTGATCTTTGGTGTTGTTTCCTTCATTTCTTTATCATTTATTTCTGATCTGATCTTTATGATTTCTTTCCTTCTGCTAGCTTTGGGGTTTTTTTTTGCTCTTCTTTCTCTGATTGCTTTAGGTACAAGGTTAGGTTGTTTATTCGAGATGTTTCCTGTTTCTTGATGTAGGCTTGTATTGCTATAAACTTCCCTCTTAGAACTGCTTTTGCTGCATCCCATAGGTTTTGGGTCATTGTGTCTCCATTGTCATTTGTTTCTAGGTATTTTTTGATTTCCCCTTTGATTTCTTCAGTGATCACTTCGTTATTAAGTAGTGTATTGTGTAGCCTCCATGTGTTTGTATTTTTTACAGGTCTTTTCCTGTAATTGATATCTAGTCTCATAGTGCTGTGGTTGGGAAAGATATTTGATACGATTTCAATTTTCTTAAATTTACCAAGGCTTGATTTGTGACCCAAGATATGATCTATCTTGGAGAATGTTCCATGAGCACTTGAGAAAAATGTGTATTCTGTTGTTTTGGGGTGGAATGTCCTATAAATATCAATTAAGTCCATCTTGTTTAATGTATCATTTAAAGCTTGTGTTTCCTTATTTATTTTCATTTTGGATGATCTGTCCATTGGTGAAAGTGTTGTGTTAAAGTCCCCTACTATGATTGTGTTACTGTCAATTTCCCCTTTTACGGCTGTTAGTATTTGCCTTATGTATTGAGGTGCTCCTATGTTGGGTGCATAAATATTTACAATTGTTATACCTTCCTCTTGGGTCGATCCCTTGATCATTATATAGTGTCCTTCTTTGTCTCTTGTAATTGTCTTTATTTTAAAATCTACTTTGTCTGATATGAGAATTGCTTCTCCAGCTTTCTTTTGATTTCCATTTGCATGGAATATCTTTTTCCATCCCCTCACTTTCAGTCTGTATGTGTCCCTAGGTCTGAAGTGGGTCTCTTGTAGACAGCATATATATGGGTCTTGTTTTTGTATCCATTCAGCCAGTCTGTGTCTTTTGGTGGGAGCATTTAATCCATTTACATTTAAGGTAATTATCGATATGTATGTTCCTATTCCCATTTTCTTAAATGTTTTGGGTTTGTTATTGTAGGTGTTTTCCTTCTCTTGTGTTTCTTGCCTAGAGAAGTTCCTTTAGCATTTGTTGTAAAGCTGGTTTGGTGGTGCTGAACTCTCTCAGCTTTTGCTTGTCTGTAAAGGTTTTAATTTCTCCATCAAATCTGAATGAGATCCTTGCTGGGTAGAGTAATCTTGGTTGTAGGTTTTTCTCCTTCATCATTTTAAGTATATCCTGCCACTCCCTTCTGGCTTGCAGAGTTTCTGCTGAAAGATCAGCTGTTAACCTTATGGGGATTCCCTTGTGTGTTATTTGTTGTTTTTCCCTTGCTGCTTTTAATATGTTTTCTTTATATTTAATTTTTGACAGTTTGATTAATATGTGTCTTGGCGTGTTTCTCCTTGGATTTATCCTTTATGGGACTCTCCAGGGCTTGCTTCCAGGACTTGATTAACTATTTCCTTTCCCATATTAGGGAAGTTTTCAACTATTTTCTCAGTCCCTTTCTTTTTCTCTTCTTCTTCTGGGACCCCTATAATCGAATGTTGGTGCGTTTAATGTTGTCCCAGAGGTCTCTGAGACTGTCCTCAGTTCTTTGCATTCTTTTTTCTTTATTCTGCTCTGCAGTAGTTATTTCCACTATTTTGTCTTGCAGGTCACTTATCCGTTCTTCTGCCTCAGTTATTCTGCTATTGATCCCGTCTAGAGTATTTTTAATTTCATTTATTGTGTTTTTCATCATTGCTTGGTTCCTCTTTCGTTCTTCTACGTCCTGTTTAAATGTTTCTTGCATTTTGTCTATTCTATTTCCAATATTTTGGATCATCTTTACTATCATTATTCTGAATTCTTTTTCAGGTAGACTGCCTATTTCCTCTTCATTTGTTAGGTCTGGTGTGTTTTGACCCTGCTCCTTCATCTGCAGTGTGTTTTTCTGTCTTCTCATTTTGCTTATCTTACTGTGTTTGGGGTCTCCTTTTCACAGGCTGCAGGTTCGTAGTTGCCATTGTTTTTGGTATCTGTCCCCAGTGGCTAAGGTTGGTTCAGTGGGTTGTGTAGGCTTCCTGGTGGAGGGGACTAGTGCCTGTGTTCTGGTGGATGAGGCTGGATCTTGTCTTTCTGGTGGGCACGTCCACGTCTGGTGGTGTGATTTGGGGTGTCTGTGGCCTTATTATGATTTTAGGCAGCCTCTCTGCTAATGGATGGGGCTGTGTTCCTGTCTTGCTAGTTGTTTGGCATAGGGTGTCCAGCACTGTAGCTTGCTGGTCGTTGAGTGAAGCTGGGTCTTGATGTTGAGATAGAGATCTCTGAGAGATTTTCACCGTTTAGTATTACGTGGAGTTGGGAGGTCTCTTGTGGACCAGTGTCCTGAAGTTGGCTCTCCCACCTCAGAGGCACAGCCCTGATGCCTGGCTGGAGCACCAAGAGCCTTTCATCCACACGGCTCAGAATAAAAGGGAGAAAAAATAGAAAGAAAGAAAGAGGATAAAATAAAATAAAATAAAGATATTATAATAAAAAATAAGAAAAAAATTATTAAGAAAAAAAATTTTTTAATAAAAAATATGAAAAACTTATTAAGGAAAATTTTTTTTAATTTTTAAAAACAGAAAATAAGGAAAAAATTATTAAGAAAACATTTATTAAGAAAAAAAATTTTTTTTTAAGAAAAAAAAAAAAAAAAAAAGAAAAAACGAACAGACCGAACCCTAGGACAATTGGTGAAAGCAAAGCTATACAGACAAAATCTCACCCAGAAGCATACACATATACACTCACAAAAAAAGAAAGGGGGAAAAATTAATATATCCTGCTCCCAAAGTCCACCTCCTGAATTTGGGATGATTCGTTGTCTATTCAGGTATTCCACAGATGCAGGTACATCAAGTTGTTTGTGGAGCTTTAATCCGCTGCGTCTGAGGCTACTGGGAGAAATTTCCCTTTCTCCTCTTTGTTCGTACAGCTCCCGGTGTTCAGCTTTGGATTTGGACCTGCCTCTGCGTGTAGGTCGCCTGAGGGCGTCTGTTCTTCATTCACACAGGAGGGGGTTAAAGGAGCAGCTGCTTCGGGGGCTCTGGCTCACTCAGGCGTGGGGGAGGGAAGGGTACGGATGCAGGGCGTGCCTGCGGCGGCCTCGGCATAACATTGCAGCAACCTGCGACACGCTGTGCATTCTCCCGGGGAAGTTGTCCCCGGATCACGGGAGCCTGGCCGTGGCGGGCTGCACAGGCTCCCGTGAGGGGCGGTGTGGATAGTGACCTGTGCTCACACACAGGCTTCTTGGTGGCGGCAGCAGCAGTCTTAGCGTCTCATGCCCGTCTCTGGGGTCCACGCTGATAGTCGCGGCTCGCGCCCGTCTCTGGAGCTCGTTTAGGCGGCGCTCTGAATCCCCTCTCCTCGCGCACCGTGAAACGAAGAGGCAAGAAAAAGTCTCTTGCCTCTTCGGCAGCTGCAGACTTTTCCCGGACTCCCTCCCAGCTAGCTGTGGTGCGCTAACCCCTTCAGGCTGTGTTCACGCAGCCAACCCCAGTCCTCTCTGCAATTTGACCGAAGCACGAGCCTCAGCTCCCAGCCCCCGCCCGCCCCGGCGGGTGAGCAGACAAGCCTCTCGGGCTGGTGAGTGCTGCTTGGTGCCGAGCCTCTGTACGGGAATCTCTGTGCTTTGCCCTCCACACCCCTGTGGCTGCGCTCTCCTCCGTGGCTCCGAAGCTTCCCCCCTCTGCCACCCGCAGTCTCTACCTGCGAAGGGGCTTCCTAATGTGTGGAAACCTTTCCTCCTTCACAGCTCCCTCCCAGTGGTGCAGGTCCCGTCCCTATTCTTTTGTCTCTGTTATTTCTTTTTTCTTTTGCCCTACCCAAGTACGTGGCGAGTTTCTTGCCTTTTGGGAGGTCTGACGTCTTCTGCCAGCGTTCAGTGGGTGTTCTGTAGGAGCAGTTCTACGTGTAGATATATTTCTAATGTATCTGTGGGAAGGAAGGTGATCTCCGCATCTTACTCTTCCACCATCTTGCCCCCTTCCCTTTGTAATTATTTTTAAAAGCAAAATTTTTGGAGTTTTCTTAGTAGTCATTGGGAAGGGCTAAGAACTACATTTATAGAGTAAGATAGGAAATATTTCCATTCTGAAGGTTAAACCTAGAGTCTTTTTACGTTAAGGGAAAACTCAGAAAGGTAAAAACTACTTTGTTGACGCTTTTTTAGTCCAAATTATCTCGATTGTCAGGAGAAGAATGAGAAATTTAGGTTTAGAAATTTGTTTTCTTCAAGCCATTATTGGTAGTTGGCAGGAAAGTAAACATTTCCCTTAAACAAGAATGTTAAAATGTCTGTTTCTTTGTATCTTCCATTTAAGAAGCAACCCAAATTCTCTAAACTCTAAATTCTCTAAACTCTGAACTCTTTAAACTCCAAATTCTCTTTAAAAAAAAAAAAAAAAAAGTCATATTTTTAAAAATCCCAACCAGAAAAGATTATGAAATAGAAACTCTTCAAAAACTTAAAATTTGGAATTTCTTATGTAATCTTAGACCTAGAATGCTGTTATCTGATCTATTGCTGAAAAAAAGGAACCTTTGTTAATTTCTCAGTTTTATATGAACCATCTCAACCTTTTTTCTTTGTTTTCATTTTTCACCTTGATTTTGAGATACTATTTTTTTTTAATTTTTTATTTTACATTGGAGCATATTTGATTAACAATGTTGTGTTAGTTTCAGGTGTACAGCAAAGTGATTCAGTTATACATATACATGTATCTTTTCTTTTTCAAGTTCTTTTTCCGTTTAGGTTATTACAGAATATTGAGCAGAGTTCCCTGTGCTATACAGTGGGTCCTTGTTGGTTATCTATTTTAAATATTACAGTGTGTACATGTCAGTGAGATACCATTTTAAACAAGACATTTACTGGTCACTTACTCTGTGCCAGGCACTATTCTGTGACTTTTTTCTATTAATTGATTTAATCCTCACAACTCAATCTCTAAGGTTTATATGAATATGGCCATTTTAAAGGTGAGGACCCAGTGAGGCACCAAGAGGTTAAGAAACCTAGTGATCTGCCCAAGGTAACACGGCTGATAAGTGGTAGATAAAAGTAAATTGTTAGCTTGATATTTAGGAATAATTAGACGTAACTTGTCTATAATCATATTGCATTTTTTCTAATATTAGCTTATTTTTTGTTTGTTTGTTTTCCAGGATTTGTTGATGTACCTGTTACAGCTGGTCCAAGCTCTCAAATATGAAAATTTTGTTGACATAAAGAATGGATTAGAACCCACCAAGAAGGATAGTCAGGGTTCAGTGTCAGAGAGTGTGTCGAATTCTGGAATAAATTCTGCAGAAATAGATAGGTACGGATGTCCAGGGAGGAATTATTTTCAAATCTGATAGTTTTCCACCTTTTCAAATTGTCTTCTTTTCTTTTTCCCCAGATGTACCAAACCCTAAGTTGGAAGTTTTACCAATGAATATGGCATGTGCACTCACAGAACACAAACCACTATATTACAGGACAGTGTTTTGCAAGCTATGGAGTCAGAATTCCGTAGTTAAAATCTTGACTCTGCCACTTACTAGCTGTGTAAACTTGTGTAAATTAAATATTCTCTGTGTGGCCCCAGTTTCTCATCTTAAAAACGGGGATATAGCAATAGTAACCTTTAAGGATGAAAGATTAAATGAGTCAACACATAAAGCATTTAAAAAGTGTCTGACACATGGTGCTTGGTGTCAGATATTATTGCTATTCATGCAAAAAAAAAAAAAAAGAAAGACGAGGCAAGTTAGTGGACTCAAATATTTTTTTGTAAAGTTGTATTTTTTATTGACTGTTTTTCACCTCTTCAGTAGTTAAAACAACCTGTTAGTTGAATTGAAAGTAAGCTATTAACAGTAATAACAATTAAGAACTCCCACCTCTGTAGCAGACACCAAGAGATGGTCCACATATATTAAACCTGTTATTAGTAATCCTCTGAGGTAGGTATTCATATGCCTAATTTAGATATGAAGGACTTAAGGAGAAGTTAAGTAAATTGCCCAGTTTTTTATTTTGCAAATTAGGTAGAGTTGACTCCATAGCCCTTGTTCTTTCTACTTTGCCATTTTGCTTTTCATAAAATCTTAAAATTTGAGATAAATAGGAACATTTGGGTAAGAAATCTGAGGCTAAGTGATACAAAGTTGTTTTGTGAAGGTCATGAGATTTGTCAATGACAGAAGGAGGTCTAGAATTCAGATTATCTGAATTAGTACAATTATTTCGATTATCAGGTGAGTTCAAGGTTATATTTCTGAATTTTTCTTAATGATAATGCTGTTTTTATCTTCTGTTTTTCATTTGCAGGAGAACTGAGAAACAGGAAAAAAACATTTTTTCTTATGTAGGCTGCTTTGTGTTTTTCTGTTTTTATGAGAAGAGACCCCTTACATTTTCTTCCA
The DNA here is from genome assembly GCF_009873245.2 of Balaenoptera musculus. Lineage (NCBI taxonomy): Eukaryota > Metazoa > Chordata > Mammalia > Artiodactyla > Balaenopteridae > Balaenoptera > Balaenoptera musculus. The sequence continues at coordinate 57,962,167 of NC_045798.1, forward strand.
CTGTACATTGAAGGCCTTTAGTCTCTAGTGATGCTTATTTAACTTCATCTTACTTATGCCCCCTAGAACGTTTTATTGGAAGTCTATTTAAAATTTCATGATAGGTTGTAAACTATAACCCAGTATTTCCCAAATTATGGTCTGCTGGTCACTAATATGTATGTTTTCTAAAAAGGTTAAAAAAGGTAGGGGTTGTCTTGTGGCCAAATATGTTTGGAAGATACTGGCTTAGAGTAAAATGTACTTTAAAAAAAAAAAAACTATAGTATTTATCAGAAACTTTAATACATGCAAACTTGCACATATATCTCAAAGAGGCTATTACCCATATTCTTTGACTATGCAGCCTCTTTTTCCAGAACATAATGTGACTCTAGTGCTGCACAGAACACACTTTAGGAAGTGTAGTGCTTTAACCAGACACAATTGAGGTGAACTATGCTAAAAATGTGTATCTTCTCTTACAGAAAGAATATTTTACACATCAGTGGTATCTCCTATTATTTTTTCAGCTCCCAAATTATAACCAGCCCTCTTCCTCCAGTGTCTTCCCCTCCTCCTGCATCTAAAACAAAAGAAAGTTCAGATGGTGAAAATCTGGAAGTGAGTACAAAGCTTTTCGAGTTTCCTATAGGAGAGATCCTACAAGATAAACATAATGTTTAATGTTCGTTTAAAGAACATTATCATCATTTATTATCTATCATAAAGATAATGTTCGTCTTGAAAACATTGATTTTGATTAATAAACTAAATATTACAACTTTATTAAATAACCTGGTTTATGATGCATGTTTATAACTTTTCCTCCCATCAAAAAGTGCCATCTTCAGTTCAAGGCATTTTATTGGTGCTTTGGACATATAAGTGGATTCAAATGCAATGTGAAAATAAACTGGGCTTAAATATTTTTTTAAGGAAACTCAGAATATTTATTGTTAACACATTTATGAACATTACTGTAATTGTTGGTGTTTGTGATTACATTGTAGAAATGTATGACTTTGATACTAGGGGAAATACACTAAGCTGCTGTTTTTAGCTTATACAGAAAAATTAAGTTCTTTTAGCTAAGCAGAGTAATTTTTGAGGTACAACAGGTCTTTTTGGCTAGTGCTACTCTGAAAATTATATTTGGGAGTTCATTTGCAGAAGTTGATCTAGTATGTATTGTTGATTTTTCTCCCTAAGACTTCTAATTTGAGAAGAATATTTCACGCCCCTGATGTTGAAAATAAATAATACATGCTTGATATTAGAAAGAAGTTTGATTGTTTTTTTAAATGTATATATTATTGCTTTTAGTAAAATTTTAGGAGTTAATGTTGATAACTGAGTGACGTTTGTTTTCAGTATTAACTGTTAACCAGAGTTTGCTTGTCTGCCTACCTCTTGATGTATTAGAAAATACTGAAAAAGGAATTTTAAATTACAGGATCATAGAATCCTTAGGGGAGCCCTTTGAGGAACCATTCACCTCCAGTTTAATTATTTTGCCCTTTCAAAACTAAGGGACTGATTTATTGGTTCAGTAATCAGTTCATTCACACGTATTTTTTGAGTTCTTACTATGTACCAGAAACTATTCTATATGCTAGGGATGATGCAGCAGAGAAGAAAACAGTCAAAATCTTTATCTTCATGGAATACATTCTAGTGTTTGGGCTGATGATAGTCAATAATATTTATATACAGTAGAAGAGATAATGATATCTGTTTTCCATGGAGAAAAATAAATCAGAAAAGGCTGACAGAGAATGTTGGGGTGGGGTTAGGCAGTTGTGATTTTGAAAAGATTGGTCAGGGAAGGCCTCCTTGGAAAAGTAACATCTTTTCTAAAGATGAAGCAGGTGAGGGAACAACCATGTGGTGATCTGGAGGAAGAACACTTTAAGCAGAAGGAACAAGGGGTACTTTTTAAGTACCCCAACCTCACTGAAACATCTAATCCATTGATCTCTACCCTTTTCTTTATCAGCACCCTTCAATGTTTGCTTTCCTCTGAGTATAGCCTTTATCCCATGGCTCATCATTTTAGTCATTCCTTTATTAGTACTTTTAGTTTCCTTGGCACAATCTCAACCCTTGATAAGCCTAATTAATTAACATAATTTCTCTATACCTGAATATTGCTAAAGAAATCACATAACCTAGCATGTTGGTATCACTATAAATTCATGACTCCAGACATCAGGTGGGCACTCAACACTGCCTTCTTACATTTCTCTAGGTGGTTGCTCTCCCTGCTCTACAGTGACTCTTTCATACCTTTTCTCCTCTGTTCTTCATGCCCTGCTTCCCAGTCTCTAGATCACAGTTCTGCCTCATACTTAATGGAAACAAATAGAAGCCACTAGGTACTATCATTATATTAAAACTTACTTTGCTAAAGTAGTAAATGACTTCAGTGTTTGTGGTTGTGCATACTTTAAGTTCCTCCCAGCATTATTCAGCAAAATAAATGACTCCCTTCTTGAAAAACTAACTCTTTTCATGGTTTGGATGATACCATACATCCCTTGTTTTCCTCTTCACCTCTCTGGCTGTTCCTTCTTGGTTTCCTTTGTCAGCACTTTCTCTGCTGCATGACACTTTATTGTTCCTCAGGGTCCTCTTCTTTTCTCAATTTATACTCTTGCCCTAGGCTGTAATGATAAACTCAAATTTATATTTCTAGCACATTTCTCTCATCTAAGTTTTAGATTCATATATCCAAATATGATCTCTATTGTATATCTGACAGGCATTTCAGACTTGATGTTTCAAAATACATCTCTCTCCCCCACACACTCTTGCCTGTTTCTCACTTGGAATTTCCATCTGTGATGTAACAAATCAACCCATTTGCTAAATCCATAAATTTGGGAGTTACTGTCAATTCTTTTTTTCCTTCCTACTTCCTCTCCATCAGCAAGTTCTATTAATTATACTTCCAGAATATTTTAATAATCTGTTACTTCACTCTATCTCCACTCTCACCGTTTACTCTTCTAGACTACTGTAATAGCATCCTGACTGATCTCAGGTCTGTACTATTCAGAGGAAATAGAGTCATTTTCAGAAAATGTAAATCAGATCATCTCACTCTCCTGCTTTAGATCTTTTGTTGAGTAGGGATTGCTTTGAAAATAAAATCCAGAATGGGGGTCGCTGCCGCGGCTCTGGCTGCCCTGGCAATGGGTGTCTGACCCTGATCGCAGACGGCGGTGAGGTACCTTGTTTTTCTGACAAGAATTGACCATGTCGGAATGAAAGGAAGCTCTCTGTGCAGACTGCTGTCTGTGGAACCTTTGAAGACGATAAAATAGTGTTCGATTCTGTAGGGGGCGCCTCTGGATCAAGCTATGGTGGAAGATGTTCCGGAAAGACAGAAAGCGACAGAGCAGTAGCAGCTCCCAGAATAGTGAAATCAGTACTAAGAGCAAGTCTGTAGATTCCAACCTTGGAGGGCTTTCTCGATCCAGCACTGTGACAAGCCTTGATATTGATTCCACCCAGAGCTCAGTACAAAGCAACAGTCATTCAGATACCTGTGCAGAATTTCGAATAAAGTATGTTGGTGCCATTGAGAAACTGAAGCTCTCTGAGGGGAAAAGTCTTGAGGGGCAACTAGACCTGATAAATTATATAGATGTCACCCAGCAAGATGGAAAGTTGTCTTTTGTTCCTCTGGAGGAAGAATTTATTATGGTTGTTTCTAAGTATGGTATAAAAGTATCCACATCAGATCAGTAAGATGTTTTGTATCGGCACACTCTATATTTTATCATCTGGAGGGTCTGTTATGATGATGGTCTGGGGACAGGAAAAAGCTTATTGGCTCTGAAGACCACAGATGCCAGCAACGAAGAATACAGCCTGTGGGTTTACCAGTGCAGCAGCCTGGAACAAGCACAGGAAATCTGCAAAGTTTTATCCACTGTGTTTGACTCTGTATTGTCATCTGAGAAACCTTGAATTCTGCAATAAGGGGAAGTAGACTTCATGTGCAAGTTCAGCTGTTTTCTCAATAGTTCTGTTTTCAGTCTGCGGTGTTGAACTATTATAGAAATATGAGAAATCCTTTGCTCTAGATTTTCTGAAGAAAATGCAGTGTATAAAATATCAATCATTTGTTTTTCTGTTAAAATGTGTCTTTTTTTTTTTTTTTTTTTTTTTTTTAAGAAAAAGGGACTTCCCTGGTGGTCCAGTGGTAAAGAATCCGCCTTCCAGTGCAGGGGATGTGGGTTCCATCCCTGGTCAGGGAACTAAGATCCCACATGCCGTGGGGCAACTAAGCCTGGGTGCCACAACTACTGAGCTAACGCACCTCAACTAGATAGCCTGTGTGCTGCAAACTACAGAGCCCATGCGCTCTGGAACCCACGCACCACAGCTACAGAGCCCATGCACCGTGGAGCCTGCGTGCCACAACTAGAGAAGAGAAAACCCACATGCCTCAACTAGAGAGAAGCCCGCACGCTGCAGTGAAGAGCCTGTGCACCACAATGAAAGATCCCACGTGCCTCAACGAAGATCACATGTGCCGCAACTAAGACCCAATGCAGCCAAAAAAATAAAATAAATAAAATAAAATCCTTAGTAGTGTGACCTTAAAGGTCTTCACAATTTGGCTTTTTTTTTTTTAATTTTATTTATTTATTTATTTATTTTTGGCTGTGTTGGGTCTTCGTTTCTGTGCGAGGGCTTTCTCTAGTTGAGGCAAGCGGGGGCCACTCTTCATCGCGGTGCGCGGGCCTCTCACTATCGCGGCCTCTCTTGTTGCAGAGAACAGGCTCCAGATGCGCAGGCTCAGTAATTGTGGCTCACGGACCTAGTTGCTCAGCGGCATGTGGGATCTTCCCGGACCAGGGCTCGAACCCGTGTCCCCTGCATTAGCAGGCAGATTCTCAACCACTGCACCACCAGGAAAGCCCACAATTTGGCTTTTACCTACCTTTTCAGCCTCCTTTACTTTAGTGTTCACTATATTTCAGCTACATTGAGCCTTTTAAAAGTTCCTTGAACAGTTAGGTTCAGAGCCTTTGTACATATCGTCATTTTGGTCTTGCCTAAATATCACATCCTCATTGCTGCCTTCTGACCTCCCAATCTAAACTATTTCTGTGACTTCCTTTAATGCTTCTCTCCTCCACCAAATGTTAAGCTTCCAGTAGGGCAAGGAACTCTGCAAACCATGGCGTCCTTAGCCTCTCACATATCACCTGGTTTAGAATAAATACTGGATGGTGGGATGGAGGGATAGATGGATGCATGAAAATCTGATCTGTGACATAGATATGTAGATGAAAACCGATAGGCAAATGTAGACTCTCTTATTTCCCCCTTGTTAATAGCAGATGGTAATATAATATATATACATTTCTTTTAATTCTTTCAGCAAGATCTATGTACCTTCTTGATATCAAGAGCCTGCAAAAACTCAACACTGGCTAATTATTTATACTGGTATGTGAAATAATTTTTTGTTTATTTTCTCATCGCTGTTCAAGACTATTTTCTTCCATACTGTAAACAAAAAGGCAGTTTAAAATAAAGTATGAGCAATCATCAAAAGCCTATGCAGTATTTATATCTAGCTGTATTTCTTTACAACTGTGCTAATGGAAATGCTTATTAGCACCACAGTTTCTCTTCCTTTCACTAACTTTCCAGGAACTAAGATAAAACTGGGTAAGATAATCGTTTTTTTCAGTTTGATGTCTGCTTGCCTTTTATGCTATTTAAGTAGTGTAAGTATGATACTTCACTGTCCTTCAGGAGTGTGTATTTTCACATTATTTACTAAAACACTGGAATCATGCAAGACCAGAAAATTAGAATTTGAAGTTACTTATACATGAGAAAACTGAGGCAGAGGCATGATGTAGCTGAACTTGGTAAAACCTGAACTAGGATTAGATCATTTATCTCACATTTTGCCATTTACAGAGTATTTTCAGTGACCTTTTCTCATTTGTTCTGTGAAGTTAAATAGGGCAAGTGTAAGTATCTCTGTTTTACATGAGAGCAGGTTTCCTGAGTGAGTTACATGAAAGAAAGAGAGGAACTGAGGCATAGAAAAGCTAACTGATTTACTGAGACACAATTAATGTGAAGCATGGCTCCCTTTATCTGTCATAGAATTCTAAAGTGTAAAGAACAAGTAGCTTAAGCCACAATGAGAAATATTTTGGTTCAATTAAAGAAAGCACTAGGATTAAACACTAGACAAGAGAGCCTTAACTAGTTTTATAGAGCAAACAAAGGGCAGAGCCAGTTGGGTAAGCTCTACCTGAAGCTTTCTGTACATTTGAGAGAACATTTTTTTAAACTTCCTGACAAACTTGATACTTTTTTTAACTGTAGAAATGATCTCTGATCTAATCTTACTGCTCAGTTTACTGCGGTTAACTTAAACAGTACAAATTAATAGATGTCCATTCTGAAAGGTAATTGTTTTTGAAGAATAGTGAGGCGTTTTGCTTTCCGTGTTTTAGACTGAGTTGGAGAACTGTCCTGTAGGTCAAATCATTAACTTCATTTTCCCACTCTCCAAACATAATCTTATCTGGATACTGCCCTTGTAGCCAATAAATAGATAAATAAATCAAAGGTTCTTTAATAAACTTGGGTGTTCATTACTTACATAACAAATATTTCTTTAGTTTCAGCCTTCACGGTTCTCTTTTCATTGAAGAAAAACCGCTTTCAACAATCTTAACTAAATCAGTCATTTTTTCCCCCCTTTGATACCTGTAATTTTTTTTTTCCTGTTGGCCTTAGTAGTGGGAGGAAAAATAGTTCCTTGCTTTTACTTTAGAGTTTAATATAATATTCATAAACCACGTTTCCCTCACCGTAACTTTCAGTATGTCCTTGAAAATACATCCACAAAATGTTTTGGCTAGTTGTTAATCACCATTTTTACTTTGAAAATTTTGCTTAGAAATCATTGTATTACCAGATAGGTACTATTTCCTTTTAATGTAACCTCTTGCTTCCTAATGTTCTCCATATTCTAATCTGAATTCTTAAGTGTATGTCTATTCACTGGTGTTATGGAAAAATATTTCCTCATAAAAATCTGGCTAAATAATTCAATGGAAATTAAAAAAAAAATGTGTGGAGCACAGTGCCAAGGTTTTGAGTAAGGACTTTTAAGCTTCTTAGGTATTTAAAATTAAGGTTTTATATATTTTAAAAATCATTTACTAAGAATTATTTTATAGATATTTTTTATTTCCTTGTGATATTCATGGAAAGTTTACTCTGGCTCAGAATTTATAGTCCAGAGTAGTCACTATTATAAGAGCTATATGTATGTATACTGATTATGTGGTGATTAAAATTATGTATTCTTTGGATTTGAGTATAGACCAGATTTCATTGTAAAATTTGAAATTAGTTGCGATAGGATCTTTGATATCTTATTTCAAGTAGGAAGAGTTTTCAAACCATTCTGAAAGCAGCTGAACAGTAGGAAACCTATTAGATGAGCAGTTTCCAATGAGGCAACAGTTTCTGTTCAGAAAGAGCACTTTGTTTTCTCCATAGATAATAAACAAAGTACAGTCCTAGCTCCCAGTCTTATAAGCATTCTATCAAACTTAGATTTGATTTGTGTTTTCCCACTATGTCTCTGATTCACTGATGCAATAGCATGTGCTATGTCTGTTCATTCTCTGAGGAGTAATTAATTGTTTTTCCCATATTTATAGTCTGCATATTACATACTCAGAAACACTCATGGGGAAGGAAAAGCTATTGATGTGGACTTCTGACTTTGGTACACACCACTTTTGTGATTGTAGGGTGAAAATATGGGAAATAATTCCAAATAATTGACTTAAAATAATCATTCTATTCCTTTGAACCTGGACAGAATAGTATAAAAATATTAATCACATGTAACAATTTATATGCCTCTCAGTCTAAGCTTACTCTATTATAACAAATATATTAAAATATAAATTTTAATTGATTGTGCTATTTCCTTTTGAACATTTTGAATTTCCTTGTTCATTTGTTCCCCTTCCATTGATTTAAACAGGATTCCTGCTATAGTTGAATCCTTAGAGGCCTACAGTAGTACAGACAATCCTTTTAAAATGAATAGTGTCAACATTTTAAACCTCAGAGGGGAGTTATAGTCTCCAGTCTGTAAAGTGTTGGGCATCAGGATCTATAAATCGTTGCAGTTTTTTATTTTTATAGCTATTCCAGTATGTTGAAATTGAAAGTAAACTTTGGCTGCCTTGACATGTTTTTCTATAACTTTTAAGACCTTTCAAAGTAATAAAGGTTATTTACCTCACAAAATGAAATTGCCAAGAAATAGGTAGCCCACTGATGTCATCATACAATGGGTACCCAGGCAATTTTGTCTACATTTCTACTTGAAGATGACAGGTTTCAAGGAAGTACCTGAGAGTGCTTTGTAGAGTCTCCTTACTGCTGTGAACAGAGAATTCAGAAGTGACTCAAATCTAGGTCTTCTAGTCTTGATCTAAATTTGTCCTTCATTTTGGAGATGACACTGTCATTTTTATTTTAGATGGACTTTTCCTTTGCATAAGAACTTTGGGTTGAATGATTTTGAGAGGTGTTTGCTATGTGACCTTTATCACGTAGCTGCAGCCATTGTGTTTACTTGACAGTCAAGGGGACCTGAACAAAGCAGTGGAGCCTGTATATTGTGGTCATCTGTATTGCTCCTTTAGAAAGGAGTTGCCGTGTAAACACAGGAAAACACAATGAATATACTAAGATGATGGGGATAGTCAAGGACTTCAAAGGGTTAGAGAGTATGGACTGGGTTTGAATCTGTATTGACAGTTTCAAGATTCAAAAATGCTTTCTTGAATATTTGGTTTAGAACTCTCGTTGGGAACATAAGGTAGATACACTGTCAGGGTTTATTTCCTCATACCACTTTACAGAAAATTCTATTGTTAGGTTATACAACTCTGAGGACTTCCAGATCACCTGGGAAGTCAGTGGGAGAAGGCTCTTAAATTTTATCAACCTTTAAAACATTTCTTTGTGTAAGACTATATTGTGTATGTCAAGGGCTACTAAAGATTTTTAAGATACGGAATCTGGCATCGGTTTCTTTATAACCTCTGAAGGGAGCTAGGAGTAAATGTGTGAAACAGTGATGAGCAAGGTAACATTATCAGCACAAGTTGTATGAGAGGCTGTGCCTGTTTTAGGAAGTCAGAGGAGAAAGAAGTTGTTAGGGTTTGCAAAGACTTCCTGGAAGAGACGGAGTGTCACCTGTATTTGAAGGGTGGGTAGAATAAGGAAAGGTGGAGGTGGGAAGGTGTTTCTGGACAGTACTGCAACATGAACGAAAGCACAAAGTGGGGGTGGTGGGGAGTCGAGCTGATTGGAGTGTGAATGCATGAATTGGAGATGGTGGAAGTTTGAACCAGAAGCTTATGGCCACAGAAACTGTTTTAAAATAGTAGAAAAGCGGGAACCATTGATGTTTTTGTTAATATAGGTGGACCTGAAGGTAGTTTAAAGAAGAAAAATTTGGATGATTGTATTGATCGATAAGGGATTTGTTTTTAGAGTTAGAGAAGCTAGGTAAGAGGTATCTGCTGGTTGATTCCAGACAGGGCTTGCTAGTAGTACAGCACAACTACAAGAAGCATTTTAAAGGAAAAAATCAACAGGGGCTAGTGACTAATTGAATATAGGTGTTTGAAGTGAGGGAATGTGACCTAGGTTTGGCTCTAGATGCACAGACCACAAATTAAACACAGAGTGCCAGTTATAGTTTTAGGTAGAGCCTGTGTTCTCTGGTTTGGTTACAACCTCATGTGATTCAAACTGTAGCCCAAATGGCTGAAATATTGATAATGCCTTCAATTGAGATAGAAAAATAACTCATTTAGTGTGATAACTTCAGTTTTACACATCTTCGGTTAAAAATGACAAGCAGTGTCTTGAAAAGGGGATCTGCTGCTTGAAAATTAGGGTAGTTGAATATAAAAGCAGATCACCTAATGACATGCAAAGTTAGGCCTTAGATGTGGGAAAAGGGATATATATTCATATTTGAGAATTATCAACATTGAGATACTTGTTAAATCCATGAGATTGGGGTCATTCATTCAACAATAATATATTGAGTATTATGAACCAGGCATGGAAGTGCTGAGGGTATCAAGATGGACAGGTAAGCTCTCTGCTCTCATGAAGTTTATCTTCTAGATGGTTAACTATTTTCTTTCCAGAAATAGTATAAAGGAAAATAGTAAGCCCTGTGATTTGAGATTTGTGAAATACTATCAGTTAAGGAAGTTCAAAAGTTTCATGTGGTTTTTAAAGGTCAAACTGTGAGAGTAAGCTTAGTAGAAAGAATTCTAGCCGAGGACCCCAGAGTCCAGGGTTCTGATTTCAGCTCTTCAGTCAACTAATTGTGCCACCATGGGCAAGATACAGCCACCTCTAAGTTTCGCTATTGATAAAATAAGCAAGTTTCAAACTGCACGTCATTATCCATTGAAATCAATTTTAAGGCTCACAGTCTAGCATTTGTTATTTAAAGAAAAGTGAAATAGAACAGAGTAACAAATATTAACATATTGTTCACAGAATATTGCTTTGTGAAATTTTTTTCAGTTTTATGCATCTGTGTGCACACATGGGCTGTGTGTAACGAGTTGTGATCTAAAATGTATTTGTTAGTATGGCTTGTTCCAATCAGAACAGTTGGAAACACTGGATTAGACAACCTCTAAAATCTAATCCAGGTCATTATTTATATGATTATATGAATTGTATAAGCAGTTTAGGTTTAAGACTATATTTATATTTAAAATTTTTTTAACTCTCTATAACCACAATTCTATGATGGAAAAATTGAAGATTATATATGGAATTTTGAGAAATGGGGAAATTGGATATGAAAGGAAAAATTAAGATTTTTATTTATCTTTCAGAGGTATGTTACTGAGAGAAGCTTCAGTGTTGTTTTTTGTTTTTTTTGTTTCTGGAATAAGAGAGCCTTATGTAATACCAAAAGTATTACATATATTTTGAAAATATTTTTGTTCATGAGTTACTTGGTAGATTTGTGAGCTTATATAATTTCTGAAGATGTTACTGCTCTGTGTACCTCATAAAGCATTAGGAGAAAATGCTCATTTTGATGCCAAAATTTTTAGAAAATCTAGGATATTGTACACATTAAGGCATTCTGTTATTAATTTACCTTTATAGAAGGTTATATATGTTGTTCCTGAATTTTCAGCTTTAAAAAGAGTGATGATAGAATGTGTTTCATTACTCCCATTAATTATTTTTGCAAATGTGAATTGATCTGTTTTAATGGAAAGGCATAAGTGTTTACAAAATGATTCTGAGTTTCATTTCACATTTACATGAATGACTTTACATTTTTAAGGTATGTGATAGTGGAATGTGAAGATCAAGATACTCAGCAGAGAGATCCAAAGACCCACGAGATGTACTTGAATGTGATGAGACGGTTCAGCCAAGCATTGTTGAAGGTAACCGTTTAATGTAGGGGTTGGCAGACACGGTGCATGGGACATATCTGGCCTGTTGCCTGTTTTGGTATGCCCTATGAGCTAAAGATTTTTATTTTTAAATAGTTGGAAAAATCACAAGAAGAATAATACTTTGTGACACATGAAAATTATGTGAAATTCACATTTCAGTGTTCATAAGTAAAATTTTATTGGGACATAGTCATGCTTATTTGTTTTCATATTGTTTGTGATCACTTTGGCACTCCAATAGGAGATAAATATCTGGTATGGAAACTATATAGTCAGCAGGACCTAAAGTAGTTAATCCTTGGCCCTTTATAGTAAGTTTGTTGACTCCTGATTTAATAAAATAAACCTATACCTGGAACAAAAAACCCCAAAGCTTTGCTTTCTTATTGCACTGTTTTCTATTTTTATTGTTAAGACTAGGTATATTTATATAAATCTGGTAATGGTCATATTACAGATACTTTCTATATAACTTGTATTTTTGCTTTTATAGTTTCTAGAGGTATGTAAGCCATTTTTCACCTGGTATTCTTGTGATTGTTAAGGCAGTGTCACAGTTCAGCCAGCAGAAGGTGCACGGGCAATGAAAAGAAAACTGTCACGACATTAACTGTGATTTGCTGTAGAAATGTAATATTTTACTTCAGAGCATCTTTATCTACTGTTTCATGTTTCATTTAAATTTTCTTAAAAACGTAAGTCACATCTTATTGAACTCTTTGAGACTAAACTTTTGTATAGTTCTCAGAGGCCAGAGATTCTTTATATCTAACTGACTAGCAGATAAGCAGTTGGTCCTCTCTTCTAATCTCAGTTCTGTCACTTATAACCTTTGTCATCCTGTGAAGAAATTTCAGTCTCTTGGAGCATAAATTTCCATCTTCGAAATAAGGATGACAATTGCCAAGCTGCCTTTATCAATGTAATTGGAGAGATTAAATGAGAAAATGTTATTTTATAATATTTTATGAACTGAGAATTACTACATGAGACTTTATAGCATTTAGTTTTTATGGCTTCTGTTTTACTAAGCAAGCATATTATATTGCTCTTTGAGAACTTTTTTTTTTAAGTATATATTTATTTCCTTGAGGATAGTATTGTTTCTGCTGTATGCCCAGCACATTTTTGAAGAAATTATAGGCTTCCAGATACTTATTGAACTGGTGAGTGAATACATTTTGGGTGAATGAATTCTATTGTGTCACATGGTTGCGTGTGGGAAAAAAAGTGCAGTTTTTGTTAGACAAGTATTCGCTGAAGATTCAGATAATTTTCAATTGTGGAAGAGTTGGTGGTGTTTAACTAAGATAACAGGTTTATCATTATCTCTGAATAAAGATAATTAATTTTTTTCAATACTACTTTGTGTTGAAGTTTGTGGCTATTAAAAGAATAAAGGTCACCCATGCTATTGAAGAAACCCTAATCATTATGCTACATAGAATTAATTTTTCTTTCCTTTGAATCCCTTCAGGGTGATAAGTCTGTCAGAGTTATGCGTTCTTTGCTGGCTGCACAGCAGACCTTTGTAGATCGGCTGGTGCACCTAATGAAGGCAGTTCAGCGTGAAAGTGGAAATCGTAAGAAAAAGGTAAACCTTTGGGCTTTGCTTTCTGTTTATGACTAATAATGTCTTGGTCACATAAAATACTGAGTTTTGGTACTGTCTCTTTGGTTGATATATTTTACGGGCATACCTCGGAGATATTGCGGGTTCTGTTCCAGACCACTGCAGTACAGCAAATATCACCATAAAGTGAGTCACACGAATTTTTTGGTTTCCCAGTGCATATAAAAGTTAGGTCTACACTATATTGTATAGTATAGACTATACTGTAGTCTGTTAAGTGTGCAATGGCATTATGCCTAAAGAAAGCAATGTATATACCTTAATTAAAAATATTGCTAAAAAATGCTAGCCATCATCTGAGCCTTCAGAGAATCATCATCTTTTTGCTGATGGAAGGCCTTGCCTCGAGGATGTGGCTGCTAACTGATCAGGGTGGCGGTTGCTGAAGGTTGGAGTGGCTGGGGCAATTTTGTAGAAGAAGACAACAATGAAGATAATTAAGCTTTGCCACGTCAGTTGACGCTTCCTTTCACTAACAATTTGTTTTCACTGTAGCATGCAGCGCTCATTGGCAGCATTTTTACCCACAGTAGAACTTCTTTCAAAATTGGAGTTAGTTCTCTCAAAGCCTGCCACTGCTTTATTAACAAACTTTATGGAATATTCTAAATCCTCTGTTTGTCATTTCACCAATATTCATAGCATCTTCACCAGGAGTAGATTCCATCTCAAGAAACTACTTTCTTTGCTCATCCCTAAGAAGCAACTTCTCATCTGTTAGTTTCATCACGAGTTTGCAGCAGTTAAGTCATATTTTCAGGCTCCCCTTCTAGGTCTAGCTGTCTTGCTAGTTACTTCTTCCACAGAAGTCTTGAACCTCCCAAAGTCATCCTAAGAGTTGGAATCAACTTCTTCCAAACTCCTGTTAATGTTGATATTTTGACCTCTTCCTGTGAGTCACAGTTATCCTTGATGGCATCTAGAATGGTGAATCCTTTCCAGAACATCGCCAATTTACTTTGTCCGGATCCCTCAGAGGAATCACCAACACTCACAGCCTTATGATAGTATTTTTTAAGTACTGAGACTTGAAAGTCAAAATTAGACTTTGATCCATGGGCTGCAGAATGGATATTATGTTAGCAGGCATAAAAAACATTAACTCACTGTACATCTTCACCAGAACTCTTGAGTGACCAGGTGCATTGTCAATGAGCAGTCATATTTTGAAAGGAATCTTTTTTTTTCTGACCAGTAGATATCAACAGTGGGCTTAAAATATTCAGTAAACCATACTGTAAACAGATGTGCTATTATCCAGGCTTTGTTCTTCATTTATAGAGCAGGCAGTCGATTTAGCATAATTCTTAAGGGCCTTAGGATTTTTGGAATGGTAAGTAAGCATTGACTTAAACTTCAAGTTGCCAGCTGCATTAGCCCCTGACCAGAGAGTCAGCCTGTCCTTTGAAGCCTTGAAGCCAGGCATTGACTTCTTCTCTCTAGCTGTGAAAGTCCTAGATGGCATCTTCTTCCAGTATAAGGCTGTGTCATCTACCACTTTTGTTAATTATCTTAGCTAGATCTTCTGGATAACTTGCTGCAGCTTCTACGTCAGCACTTGCTGCTTCACCTTGCACTTTGATGCTATAGAGATGGCTTCTTTCCTTAAACCTCATGAACCAAGCTCTGCTAGCTTCAAACTTTTCTTCTGCAGCTTTCTCACCTCTTTCAGCCTTCATAGAATTGAAGAGAGTTAGGGCTTGCTCTGGTTTAGGCTTTGGCTTAAGGGAATGTTGTGGCCGGTTTGATTTCTATCCAGACCACTAAAACTGTCTCCAGATCAGCAATAAGGCCGTTTTGCTTTCTTATCATCCATGTGTTCATAGTAGTTTAATTTCCTTCAAGAATTTTTCCCTTGCATTCACAATTTGGCTGTTTGGCATAAGAGACCTAGCTTTTGGCCTGTCTAGGCTTTCAACATGCCTTCCTCACTAGCTTAATTATTTCTAGGTTTTGATTTAAAGTGAGAGACATGTGACTCTTCCTTTCACTTAAACACATAGAAGCCATTGTAGGGTTGTAAATTGTCCTAATTTCAACACTGTGTCTCAGGGAATAGGGGAAGAAGAGAGAGGGAGAACAGCTGGTCAATGGAGCAGTCAAAACGCACGTAACATTTTATCGATTAGGTTCTCCATTTTATATGGGCTTGGTTCATGATGCCCCAAATCAATTACAATAGTAAAATCAAAGATCACTGATCACAGATCATCATAACAAGTATAATAATAGTGAGAAAGTTTGAAATATTGTGAAAATTACCAAAATGTGACGTAGAGACACAAGGTGAGCAAGTGCTGTTGGAAAATTGGCACCAATAGTCTTGCTTGACACAGGGTTGCAATAGACCTTTAATTTGTAAAAAATGCAATATCTGCATAGTGCACTAAAGTGAAGTGCAATTAAATGAAGTAGGCCTGTTATAGTAATAGGAGTTGTTCGAAGTACAGATTATGTATAGGACCCTATTTTATGAGTTTATATACATTGATTTTATCCACACAACAACCCTATAAGTTAGGTACTATTATTATCCCAATTGTAAGGGAAAGTAGGTAGTAGAAGGTTAAGTAATTTGCCAGATGTCCTCAGGTAGTAAGTGTTGAAGTTAGGATTTGTACCCAGACATTCTGAGTCCATATTTTTATCTACAGTGCTTTTCTGGCTCTCATTTTAGAATCTTAATATCTTAGAATACAATTTATTTGACATGGAAAGAACCTCTAGAGATTATTTAGACTAGAAGTTTTCTGAGAAAAAGAAGGTCCAGAGTAACTTGCCCAAGGTTGCAGAACTAGTGATAGTAACTGGCAATGTGTTCTCATGGCCAGTACATTGATTTTGCTCTCAACGGGGTGAGGTTTCTACTTGATGATAATAGATGAGCATCTCTTCTTCAGATGTTATTTTTCCTGATCTTTTGCCCAAATGATATGAAGGATTCATCTGATATCTTCTCTTTACCTAATCCCATAACTGTAAAATCTTTCTTAGTGACCTTTGTAAAACACCACAACACATTTTACTGTTCTTCAGAATTGTGAGAGGAAAGTGGAGAGACTAAAAGGTGAAAAATTGAGTCAGGAATTTAAAGGCAGGGGATCAGGTCTGGCAGAGATGCATGCAAGGAATAATGTTAACAAGGTTAGGGAGGAGAAAATAGGCTGAAGAGAAACACATGTTTATTGAGTTGGCATTTTCTTTGTTTTTGAGAAGAATCACAAATCCTGGTTAAATAACTAAATTCCTACTGCTGTTCCTCCAGGAGCCCTTCTCCCCAGAGGTGCCCTAGTGAGCAGCCGTGTGATCCCAGTGCTCACCAGCAGAAAGAATGCCTGTTCTTGTGACTGTCAGTTTGGGGCATGTATTTAAACCGCAGTTTGTTCTTATGTGACATACTCTTTTGTTCGCCACACATGAGCCTCTGGATACACCTCAGTTTTCGCTGTTCTGGAAGATGACTCCCTACTGGAGACAGCACTTATAGTCCCCAAAAATAAATGTTGTTTTTGCCACATATTGCAAAACACATATTGTTTTGCCTATATTTTAAGTCAAACAGTCCCAAATATAGTGTCAACATTGGCTAAAAATCTTTTCAGACATTTTTTCATGATGTGATAATAGACAAACATAGTTTTATTTACTTAGTTTTACTAGAAACAAGCCCTCGGGTTTTAGTGAAATGCCAAGATGACTCTCTACCACCATTATTTGTGTTATTACTAGGAATAATGAAATGACTACAGTTAATAATTTGCAATCATATGTAATAGTACTTTTCCATCCCTCTTAACGAAGTTGGGAGAGACTTGCCTTGGTGAGTGCAACGGTGTTAAATGTGTGGCCAGGGGATCCAAGAGTTAGGTGTCCGATGGTAAAACAAATAATAATATTGTTGCCACCTTCTTTCCTTTGCTGATCTCATTTAGGAAAAATTCTCTTGATTGAGGTCTTTGAATGTAGATATTTGAGTTCTAATAAAAATGCATTGATTCCACACTTTAAAAAAAACAATTAAAGCTTTCATTTTGAATGTTAAGTAGTCTCTTTACACTTTGTGATTCTTTATGTTATAATATTTATTCTATAAAAATGTATCACATGCCTACTGTGTGCCAAGCACTTCTCTAGGTTCTGAGGATGCAGAGGTGAATATAAAAATCCCTACGTTTAGAATGTAAGGACCTTACATTCCTGTTGGAGGAGAAAGTTAACAAAATAAGTAAAATATATTTTATGCTAGAGAGCATCACGTGCTTTGGAGAAAAAGCTGGAAAGGGGAATAGGAAGTGCTGGGTTCGAGTATTAAGGCAGCTTTTCACTTCTCAATGGAATGGTCAGGAAGGCCTCACTGAGAGTTGACATTTGGACAGAAACCTGAAGCAAGTAGGGGAGCAAGCCACTGAATATCTAGAGAAGACTATTCCAGCCAGAAGAGCTGCAAGCACAAAGGCCGTGATATGGGAGCATGTGTGACATGTTTGAGAAATAGGAAGAAGCCCAGTGTATTAGGTCAAGTTTTCTCCCTTTAAGAACAAGCTCACCTGTTTAAAGAATGCAATACTCTCACAGCTTTCAAAGGAAATAGATTGTTATTTTGAAATTGAATAGATGGGCTTGGTCTAAACACTATAGATGCTGCTAAATGACAAAGCTGTTTCATCATGGCTTGAATTTCTCAATTTCTGAAATCTTGGCTCAATGCAGTATGCATGTGAGCTAAAGAAAATAAATAAATGGTGATATCTTGGGAAAAGTTCGATCAGACAGAGTCAATGAACAGTAAAAGGTAGGGTCCAAGTTCCTCCAAGTAAATTGAGTTTACTTTCTAAACCCAAAACATGCAGTGGAGCAGCTAATGAAATTCTTGCTTAATATTTGGTCATGAGAAATTAAGCTTCAAATGAAATTAGATTCTCCTTGTGATTTCACAGATCCTTTGAAAATAGAAATTGCACCTTAAAGTCCAGCTTGAGTATACTCCTGATTCTCAGTTGCAGCAAGAGAAACATATTCCCTAACCTTATGAAAGTCCAGCTTTTCATAGGTCAAGGGATTGCTCCTTTTAAAGCATGCTGCTGCTTTTGTCAGGTGGATTATAAGTGCTTGTCTCTGACACATACTCTCTCCTTTATGTTGTATTACTTCGCATATACTTTTATGGTGCTTTGCAAATATTTTAAAGTTAATAGAATCAGTCTTTATGTCTTTACCATATGCTTTAAAAACCCCTTTTCCGTTTTAACCTAATTAGTACTTTCTAACTTGTTCTCCTAGAATGAGAGACTACAGGCATTGCTTGGAGACAACGAAAAGATGAACTTGTCAGATGTGGAACTTATCCCATTGCCTTTAGAACCCCAGGTGAAAATTAGAGGAATAATCCCAGAAACAGCTACATTATTTAAGGTAACTGTGGTGGATCTTCAGACACTACTTTTGAAAAAAGATACCTTTTATTTATCAGTGTGTTTTGTTTTAAGATCTTTAGTATTATCAGTAGACATTCTTATGTGAAATGTATAAAATATTTTTATATCTCTGGATTTTTTTACTCTTTAATTTTTGAGCTATTTATTAATCACCTGCTTTTTCTCATGTAAGCTTTTTTTTTTAAAAAAAGTAAAAGTTAAATTGCAAACTTAGACATTATAAGTTCCCATGGTTAGATATGAGTTCCAGTTAACCTATGACTTAAATTTTTTCTTGTATTTTCAAGTGTAGTAATTCTCTTTAGTCCTTAATAGCATGCCAGACTTTCTTTTGGCTGGCCACCACCTGGATAGTTAGAAAGAACTGGTAGCAGCTGCCTTCTCTAAGCAGGCCAAAGGGCTGAGCATCATTACTTGTGAAGAAGCATCATTATCTGCTGGGCATCATATTGAAAGGTCTCTCTGAGGCATGATGTTTTAGGTCTTCTGATTCTAAGGGTAGAAGGGCATAAGTTGCATTGGGATATTACTTTGTATCAGATAAGAAAGGGCTCATAGATCAACAACTTGGGTATATGAAAAGGGGTGTGATTACAGTAAAAAATAGTTGATTTTTTTAAGGGTGTGTTAAAGGCAGCCCATGGCAGCCCAGCTCACACAACTGCAACGTTAGTTTCATAAAGCAGTACTTAACCTTACTGCATATTACGGACTCTAATAGTTTCTATTCTTTTAAAAACTATTCTGTTGCATTAATTTTTAAATGTTGTTTGCAACCTATTTAATTGGTTTTAAAACTCATTATTGAATTATATCCTGCAATTTGAAAAATGCTGGTACAGGAGAGAAAATGCAAGTATTTCTTAGTTCATGCTAGAACTCCCAAATAAGACCTGCTTCTAATAATTCTCATTCCCTTAGGACTAATCAAAACCAGTGAATCAAAAAAGGAGTTTTATCATTTTTTTGCAAACAGGATGAAAAAGAATGTCTAAGACAAAAAGCAGGAGTTGTAAGAGTGGGGCATAAGAATCTATCATTATTGTTTAGTGTATTCTGGATCCATTTTTCCCTTAATAATATAATTTTATAATTATGTCTTATATACACAAAGTAGATGGTCAATAAAATATCATGGGACATCATTTTAATCCTAATATTCAGTCCTGATTTTTTTCTTCCAGCCCTTATTAAGTATGTGGACATTCTTAAAAATTCTGAATTGCAGTTTACAATTAATGGTTCTAGGGCATTTACCACATAACTCTAGCATTATAATTCTTAACCATTTTTGAGTCATGAATGCCTTTAAGAGTCCAATGAAAGTGATGGATTGGATACTGTAGAATGTTACCCATATGCTTGTACATACACTGAAATGTCTGCACAGAGTTGTAGGGGAATCCATGAATTCCTGTTGTCTTTTTATGAACTCCTTAGAGCTGAAAAGGTTATGCACCTAGTTTTCAATATTTTTAAACAGTATTTTGTAGACCTTAGCTTAAGAATGAAAGCTAGATCTCCATGGGGAGTGAACCCCTTAAGGCACTGGGATTAGTGCTTAGTTATCCTGAGGTTGTCAGCTGCTTGCATTAGATTTCAGATGAAATCTAAATTTCAGAATCAGATCCGAGTCTGAAAAGGGAAATTACAACAAAGAACCTCTTGCTTATCATTTATCTTTAGGAAGATCACTTCCAGTTCTTCTTGAGCTTTTGTGAGCTAGGGTACAAGGTAATTTATAAAATATATTTTTGCCTGAGGTGATAAAAGGATACTACAAATTTAAGATAATTTAAAGTTTGGAGTTTCAGTCCACTAGAGGTTGTAGGTTCTAAACATATATTCTTTGAAGCATTTTTGATGCCTTTTCCCCCAACATTTTATACGAAAGTTTTCAAACATACAGCAAAGTTGAAAGACTTTCACAGTAAACAACTGTATACCCACTACTTCTATCCTATTATTAACATTTTACTGTATTTGCTTTGTCACACGTCTGTTCATCCCTCTGTCTGATACTTTTTGTGCTATTGTTTCTCATGGCCTGTATAAATTAAGGTTATTATTATTTGTTTTCTTTATTAGACTCATTTCTTTTCTTTAGATTATTATAAATTTCCCCACATTTCCATCTTATATAATTTGAAAATAATATTTTTATTTCCAGAGTGCCCTTATGCCTGCACAGTTATTCTTTAAGACAGAAGATGGAGGCAAATATCCAGTTATATTTAAGCATGGGGATGATTTACGCCAAGATCAACTTATTCTCCAAATCATTTCACTCATGGACAAGGTGAACATAACCTTATGTTGGTAGGGAACATTTTTTCATTTTAGAAATCGATGATTTAGTGGATATGCTATACATGGACAGAATTGTTTGTAACATTCAGATGCAGTCCTAGAAAGCTGAACAATCTCCACTTGATCTTGAGCAAATTTAGTTGTTTTTGTACATTGCAGGATGGCTCTTGTGATTAGTATAAAATGAAACTGCATGTGTTCCTTTTTATAAAAACTTTTTTCCCAGTTAAGTTCCTTCAATGTTAAATTTAGTAATTTTCTTCCTCTTAGTCAATTAAATCTTCTTTTTTAAATCCTGTTTCTGTCCCTGGCTTATAAAGGAAAATATTTGTCCTCATTTCCTTTTTCTGAGCTCTAAAATACTTTGTGACCAGTAAGGCCTGCATAAATCCTTAGGAGGAACCCTTCCGTTCATCGAAAACTGACAGTGATTTAGAAAAAGATAAAAAATTTGACATACCACCATGTAAAGTGTTTAATACATTTATTTTGATAATAGATAAAAGTTAAATTAACTAATTGATTTAATTAAACCTTAATTTAGGTTTACCTCCTAAATCTCTGTGTATTAAACTGCTATAGTACTTGCGTGCAAAACTATTTTATAACATTCTTTTCATTTGGTTAATATAACTTTTGATTTTAAGCTGCTACGAAAAGAAAATCTGGATTTGAAGTTGACGCCCTATAAAGTATTAGCCACTAGTACAAAACATGGTAAGTTTATTTTATAACATGATTATTTATTTCAGTGTCCAATGAGTATACTTTTCCTTTTTTAATTGAAAATTGTTAAGAATGTTAGAGATTGAACTCATTTGTAACACTGAAGACCACTTGGGCCTTCCTGACTGCCGGCCTACCTTCCCTCTCTCCCTCCCTCCCTCCCTCTGTCCCTCCCTTTCTTCCTTCTGTCCTTCCTTCCTTTTATACCTCTTGGAATCATTAAACAACATATTTGGAAGAAAAATTAGCACCTTTCTGATATATTTCTTTGCATTCAAAACTTTCAGTAGCTACAAACTACAGTAGTTTTCTTCCATGGTGTTCTGTATCTGGAATCATTACTGAGCGTTACTAAAACCCAGAGAGGCTGTGCCCTGCTTATACAAGCCACTCAGCAGATGATGTTGCCTTATCCACTAATTTTTTTTTTTAATATATGTCTAAGTCTTTTTGAGATTGAGTAACCTCTGGAAGTTTGGCAGAAGATTCCCTAGGAATGCTTGCCTAATGCCTATTGTAAATTTTATAATCTTGTTACTCTTAGAGCTTCTTACCCTTAGGTACCTTGAAGAAACAAGTACCTGTTTTATTTTAGGCTTTCTGCCCTTCTCCAGGCCACTCCCAAATCTTTTTGATGGTTTAATTCCTCTTCTCATTTTTCTCTCAGAATGATATTGTTAAAAGTGCAAACATTCTACCATCCTACATAGATTGATTTATTTAGCTTTCATTTGCTCTTGGGACAAAGACAAAAGCCTTAGCTTAGTTTACAAGTTCTTGCATGGTATGACATACTTCTGCACCTATCTCTGTCACCTCTTTTTTGCCACCCTCCCCCTTGCTTCTTAGGCTTTAGCCACACCAGCCACCTTCCATTTTCTCAAATGTACCATGCTCTTTTCAGTCTTATATGATCATTGTCTTTAATATCCTTTCCGCTTTACTAATTAATCTTTATTATCCTTCAAAACATGGTTCAGATGTCAGATGTCCTCTGATCCCTGTTGTAATATAGGTCTCCCTATGCTGTTCTCTTTCGTTCATAGTTTTTATCCCAATAAAACTTGCAAGCTTGTTAAGATCTTTGAAAGGAGGGTCAAGGCTCTATTTTTGCTTACCTGGCCAAGTTCTTGCTACATAGTAGAAAAACTATAAACGTCTGTTAAGTGCATTAATGCAGACTGTTCAGTATTTATGATATAAGAATAAATGATACATTTCTTACTCTAAAGAAATATACAGTCTCCTAATTTGCATGTGAATAATTATAATGTAAGGCTTACCAAAATCAGATCATGGTTGTTTATGATCCTGAAATAGTTTCCATCATTCAACTTTGATTTTTTTTCACAGATTTGTAGTTTTATACTTCTTTTGTTGTCCCTAGACTTACCAGACTTACTTTTTCTCCTTGTTCTCCTGTATACTATCTTCTTTCCCTTCTTTTTGGTAGTTTAAGGGATTTATACTTCCCTCTCATATCATTTCCAGGGAATGGCAGAAGATGGAATATTACACAAAGAAAGCCAATGAATATACTATAATTTTAGGGTTAGGTGATTGATATTCCACAATTCCAGATTTCTTAAAATGATTTTAAACTCAGAATAATTTTAATTGACATATGTTATAATACTATAGAAAGAAATTTTTATGCCAGATTTAAGAAGCCTAGCCTATTACTTTGTGTTCCTTGTGTATAATAATAGAAATTGGCCTAGAGAAGCATACAGATTGTCAGCTTAATTTTTTTTTAAAGTTTGCTTGTAATTCCTATGATGTAAATGCCAGTGTATACTAAATACAATGTTTATAGACCTCTTTAAGCTATTAGGTTTGTAGTGTATACATTTTCAAATGAAGACTATTCTTAGCAGAATCTTTATTTTTATTGCTTCACCAATAGCTATGCTTAATACAATGCATCTGTTTCTGTGTAGGCTTCATGCAGTTTATCCAGTCAGTTCCTGTTGCTGAAGTTCTTGATACAGAAGGAAGCATTCAGGTACAGTATCTATTTTAAAGATTTATAAATTTCATGAATATATTCTTATCATAAAAATTTCAGTCTTTATAAAAAGTATATAAAGTTAGAAATGACAGTCTCTTTTTATCACTCGTCTTCCCTAAAGTTGTTTTCCTTTCCTGAGAAGTAAACAATGCTAACAGTTGGAAACGCTTCCATGGTTGATGTTCAGTTCCTTAAAATGGGCCTAACACATAATAGGAGATCAGGAATTAATTGGCAAACAAAGTTTAAATTTGTTAAAGTTCATGGTTGCATTATATTTCAAAGTATGGAAATATTATAATTTATTTAGCCATCAGTGAACATTATGATTATTTCCGATTTTTGTTGTTTGTCAGAAGAGTGCTACAGTGATATTTTTGCTCATACATGTTTGGCACAATTATTTTTTTAAGACCCTTATCCCCACCTCCAAAGTCATTTCTCTCCTTTAATATGAGAAAAACCAAGTTGTTTCTGGGACTAAGCCATGTATATCTTTGGATTTTTTTTTTACATTTTAAATATGTGAATTAGTGTTTAATGCAGAATTCTTATTATATCTTAATAGTTTATTTTGTTAATTTTTAAATATAATTTTTCTTTTTCCTAAGAAAAATGTATATAATTCACACAGAAAAATTGATATGCCTGAGATGAAAAATAATACAGTGAAAGGCTTGATAGAGGATATTTGCTATAGTGTGTTTTTGTGTTTCTCAGTTTAGAGTGTCTCAGTAATTCAGTATGGAGTTTAGATTTGCAAGAAAGCGTTACTCTGATTTGTTGGCAAAACAGGTGGTTGATTCTGTTGTTTGGTTTGGGGTACAGTCATGTTCAGTGGTTAAAAGCTCACGCTCAAAACATCAAACTGCGTGAGTTTGAAGTTTGGCTCTGCAGCTTTCTAGCTAGATTTTGAGTAACCTTGCAAGCAGGTTAGCCTTTAGCTGGTATTTGGCTTTCAGTGAGAACTTGGCTTTTAACTGATAAGGGTGGTTCACATACCTAGACTGTTTGTACAAATAATATGATTTATAGCAAACAACCTGCTTTCCTTCTAGAATTTTGATAGTTACTGAACTAAATAGACTGTAGAGGGTGCCTGTATGACCAGCCCCCAGTAAGTATGCTCAGTGTATGCCTTCACAGAAGACAGCAAGGAGGATTACACATGGAATTCACAGGCTTTGCCTGTGTGTTTTTCCCATGCTGATCCTGTTGTGTATACTTTTGCTGTAATACTCACTGCTTGTGGTACAACTGTAAGTTGAGTCTGTGACCTCACCTAACAAATCAAACCTGTCAGAGGTCTAGGGGACCCCCTAACATACCCTTCAAGTCTCAGTTTTTATATCTGTAAAATTTGGATAATGATGAAGAGTACCTAGCTCTAGAATTGTTCTGAAGATGACATGAAATGTATGCAGAGCTTCAACACAGGTTCTAACTGAAGTAATTGTTTAATAAAGTTATCAATTATTATGTTGCTCTGTGCAATTATGATTTTGTAAAATAAAGCCAATGACAGTTTGTGTCCTGATTCTTAGTTGCATGTGTGATCTATGTAAATAATTTTGCTGAGTCATAGCTTATCTCATCTTCAACTTTAGTAGATAATTAAAAATTGTTTTCCAAAGTAATTGTTTTTGGAAACAACTGTTTCTCATTGCTACCCATCTTTGCCTAATCTTGGTATTGTCAAACTTCTAAATTTTGGTATTTATTATTATTTAGTTTGCATTTCCCTGATTACCTGAAAGATTGAGTATTTAAAAATATGTGTAGGCCATTTATTTCTTCTGTGAAGTGCTTGTTCATATCTTTTGCCCATTTTCATGTTGGGTTGTTTGTCTTTTCCTTATTGATTTATAGGAGTTCTTTATATATTCTAGATATAGATTCTTTGTCAAACTTACAAAGTGTTCCAAAAAGCTTAAAACATAGGATAAACTTACTTTTTTAATAGTATGTTAGTTGTATTTTCAAATAATATACACTGTGTATTTTTCTTTAACATCTAGATGTAAGGGAATAGGTCCAGTTGGTAATCTGGGGAAAAAAATAAATGCACAATTTTACCCAGTGTTTCCAGACTCTTTGGACCTCTAGTGTATTTATCGTGCCCCTATAATTCTTTGGTTCAGTCTGCATCTCTTATATTTATCTTTCTGTCACTTTCCTCTGAATCTGAAAATTCTTAGCATTGCATTCTAATTATTTTGAAAATTGGAATGTAACTTTATTGAGTTTGTTAATGGTAACAGTGTTTCAGTGGCCATACTTAAAAGGTAATTTTAAAAACTCATGTTCACTTTTAGGAGAATGTATGATACCCAAAAAACCCCTCATGTTTACATTCCGGAGAAAGGTGAAACAAACTGATAAATTAAGTATAGAGATATAGCAGTAAGTTTATTTAATGTTTTCCCCTGTGGTATAGAAGTAGCAGGCTTTTATTTATTTATTTGTTTGTTTGTTTGTCTTAGCTTATAAGCATAGTAATAAGACTGATTCCTGAGGAATATGCTTCCTAAAGTCCACATTTTATAATTACTGACTGCTTTACACCAGACACCTCTTTGTCATTATTTACAATTTTTAAATGCCTAATTTGTTTAAGGATTGTATTGAATTTATAAACATGTAAATAATATCTTTTCAGAACTTTTTTAGAAAATATGCACCAAGTGAGAATGGGCCAAATGGGATCAGTGCTGAAGTTATGGATACTTATGTTAAAAGCTGTGGTAAGTTTTTCAACTTACTACTTTTCATTGATATGTGGGAATAAAGGAAAACAAGCTATCCTGATATTACCATACTCATACACATTTAGAACATGTTAGGATTTTTTCTAGTCCATTTGGGCTACAATAACAAAATACCAGAGACTGGGTGACTTACAAACAACAGAAATTTATTTCTCACAGTTGTACAGGCTGGAAGTCTGAGATAAGATGCCAGCCTGGTCAGGTGAGGGCCTTCTTTGGGTCAAAGACTTGTTATTGTATCTACACCTGGTGGGAGGGGCTAGGGAGCTCTGTGGGGTATCTTTTATAAGGGGCTAATCCCATTGGTGAGGGCTAAGCACCTCCCGAAGTTCCCACCTCCTAACACCACTACCTTGGGCATTAGGATTTCAGCATGTGAATTTTGAGGGGACACAAAACATTCAAACCACAGCAGTTTTAAATGCTCTATAAGAAGATTAAAAGATACAAAATGTGAAAAAAGAGGTCATTAATGTTTTGACGTAATAGTAGGAATAAGGTGTAAATTCTGTTTACTCTTTTATAGATGCATCTGTTTTTTTTTAACATCTTTATTAGAGTATAATTGATTTACAATGTTGTGTTAGTTTCTGCCGTATAACAAAGTGAATCAGCTATATGTATACATATATCCCCATATCCCCTCCCTCTTGCATCTCCCTCCCATCCTCCCTATCCCACCTCTCTAGGTGGTCACAAAGCACCAAGCTGATCTCCCTGTGCTATGTCGCTGCTTCCCACTAGCTATCTATTTTACATTTCAGAGTGTATATATGTCTAGAACACTCTCTCACTTCATCCCAGCTTACCCTTACCCTTCCCTGTCCTCAAGTCCATTCTCTACATCTGCATCTTTCTTCCTGTCCTGCCCCTAGGTTCATCAGAACCGTTTTTTTTTTTTCATTCCATATATGTGTGTTAGCATATGGTATTTGTTTTTCTCTTTCTGACTTAACTTCACTCTGTATGACAGACTCTAGGTCCATCCACCTCACTACAAATAACTCAATTTCATTTCTTTTTATGGCTGAGTAATATTCCATTGTATATATGTGCTGCATCTTCTTTATGCATTCATCTGTCAGTGGACACCTAGGTTGCTTCCATATCCTGGCTACTGTAAATAGTGCTACAATAAACACTGTGGTACAGGACTCTTTTTGAATGATGGTTTTTCTCAGGGTGTATGCCCATAGTGGGATTGCTGGGTCATATGGTAGTTCTGTTTTTAGTATTTTAAGGAACCTCCATACTGTTCTCCATAGTGGCTGTATCAATTTACATTCCCACCAACAGTGCAAGAGGGTTCCCTTTTCTCCACACCCTCTCCAGCATTTATTGTTTATAGATTTTTTGATGATGGCCATTCTGACTGGTGTGAGGTGATACCTCATTGTAGTTTTGATTTGCATTTCTCTAGTGATTAGTGATGTTGAGCATCCTTTCATGTTTGTTGGCAGTCTGTATATCTTCTTTGGAGAAATGTCTATTTAGATCGTCTGTCCATTTTTGGATTGGGTTGTTTGTTTTTTTGATATTGAGCTGCATGAGCTGCTTGTGTATTTTGGAGATTAATCCTTTGTCAGTTGCTTTGTTTGCAAATATTTTCTCCCATTCTGAGGGTTGTCTTTTTGTCTTGTTCATGGTTTCCTTTGCTGTGCAAAAGCTTTGAAGTTTCATTAGGTCCCATTTGTTTATTTTTGTTTTTATTTCCATTTCTCTAGGGGGTGGGTCAAAAAGGATCTTGCTGTGATTTATGTCCAAGAGTGTTCTTCCTGTGTTTTCATCTAAGAGTTTGATAGTGTCTGGCCTTACATTTAGGTCTTTAATCCATTTTGAGTTTATTTTTGAGTATGGTGTTAAGAAGTATTCTAGCTGTCCAGTTTTCCAGCACCACTTATTGAAGAGGCTATCTTTTCTCCATTGTATATTCTTACCTCCTTTATCAAAGATAAGGTGACCATATGTGCGTGGGTTTATCTCTGGGCTTTCTATCCTGTTCCATTGATCTATATTTCTGTTATTGTGCCAGTACCATACTATCTTGATTACTGTAGCTTCGTAGTATAGCCTGAAGTCATGGAGCCTGATTCCTGGGCTCTGTTTTTCTTCCTCTGGATTGCTTTGGCTATTCGGGATCTTTTGTGTTTCCATACAAATTGTGAATTTTTTTGTTCTAGTTCTGTGAAAAATGGCATTGGTAGTTTGATAGGGATTGCACTGAATCTGTGCATTGCTTTGGGTAGTATAGTCATTTTCACAATGTTGATTCTTCCAATCAAAGAACATGGTATATCTTTCCATCTATTTGTATCATCTTTAATTTCTTTCATCAGTGTCTTACAGTTTTCTGCATACAGGTCTTTTGCCTCCTTAGGTAGGTTTATTCCTAGGTATTTTATTCTTTTTGTTGCAATAGTAAATGGAAGTGTTTCCTTAATTTCTCTTTCAGATTTTTCATCATTAGTGTATAGGAATACAGGAGATTTCTGTGCGTTAATTTTGTATCCTGCTACTTTACCAAATTCATTGATTAGCTCTAGTAGTTTTCTGGTAGCATCTTTAGGATTCTCTATGTGTAGTATCATGCCATCTGCAAACAGTGACAGCTTTACTTCTTCTTTTCTGATTTGGATTCCTTTTATTTCTTTTCTTCTCTGATTGCTGTGGCTAAAACTTACAAAACTATGTTGAATATTAGTGGTAAGATTGGGCATCCTTGTCTTGTTCCGGATTTTAGAGAAAATAGTTTCAGTTTTTCACCATTGAGAACGATGTTGGCTATGGGTTTGTTGTATATGGCCTTTATTACGTTGAGGTAAGTTCCCTCTATCCCTACTTTCTGGAGAGTTTTTAGCATGCGTGGGTGTTGAATTTTGTCAAAAGCTTTCTCTGCATCTATTGAGGTTATCATATGGTTTTTATCCTTCAGTTTGTTAATATGGTATATCACATTGATTTGCGTGTATTGAAGAATCCTTGCATCCCTGGGATAAACCCCACTTGATCATGGTGTATGATCCTTTTAATGTGCCTTTGGATTCTGTTTGCTAGTATTTTGTTGAAGATTTTTGCATCTATGGTCATCAGTGATATTGGTCTGTAGTTTTCTTTTTTTGTGACATCTTTGTCTGGTTTTGGTATCAGGGTTATGGTGGCCTCGTAGAATGAGTTTGGCAGTGTTCCTCCTTCTGCTATATTTTGGAAGGGTTTGAGAAGGATAGGTGTAGCTCTTCTCTAAGTGTTTGATAGAATTCGCCTGTGAAGTCACCCGGTCCTGGGTTTTTGTTTGTTGGAAGATTTTTAATCACAGTTTCAATTTCAGTGCTTGTTATTGGTCTGTTTATATTTTCTCTGTCCTCCTGGTTTTGTCTCGGGAGGTTGTGCTTTTCTAAGAATTTGCCCATTTCTTCCAGGTTGTCAATTTTATTGGCATATAGTTGCTTGTAGTAATGCCTCATGATTCTTTGTATTTCTGCAGGGTCAGTTGTTACTTCTCCTTTTTCATTTCTAATTCTGTTGATTTGAGTCTTCTCCCTTTTTTCTTGATGAGTCTGGCTAGTGGTTTATCCATAGATGCATCTTTGCAGTCACTTAACTATTTTGTATTTATAAGTTATTTCTTCCTGGAAGCTGTAATTTTTCCCTTGATTTTCCCTGAGTTTGAGTAAGCAATTAAGTAGACTGTGGGAAAAGTCTGTCAGGAATAATTATATTTTTGATAAATCTCTAGAGCTAAGATAACAGTGCTATGTTAGGAGGTGCCTCTCATAGTATTTTAGATTAGTACTTATGGTCCCTTTCTGGAAATAAGTAAGTAGTGGCATGCCATAGGGATTAATTCAAATATTTCAACCACTTATGCCTATTCTCATGAAGTTTATATTCTAGAGGATTATTTTTTATTTTCTTAGGAGATTTTTTTTTTTTTTTTAATAACTAGATTGTTTAAGGGAGGGTTAATAAAGGAGTTGACACTAGAGTTGAGCCCTGAATATTGACACTAGAGTTGAGCCCTGAATAGTATATGGCATATATCATGTTATACCTGTTTTACATAAATATTATATTTATGTTTATGTCCATATTTCTACTTAAACAGTCAAGCTTGGGGAAGCAAGTAGAGGATTTTCTAGACATATAACAACTATATTTAAACTTTCCTATCATTTTATGGCTTATAAATTGCTCTCTTATACATGACATTTTTTTAATTTTTCACAATGCTCCCATGAGGTAGTATTCCAGATTATTTTGTACTACATAATTTATTCCCAAATTTATACTTGATACATTTTTGCCTGAGAAGTATAAAGAAAATATAATATTCCTAGGAACTTTTAAATTACTGAAATAAAATGTGTGTATGTATATTCATATTCCTTGTGGTTTTAATTCTTATTTTAACCTAAGGAACGTTACATGTGTTACATGTAACTGCTTACCCATAAAAATGATCACATACAGTGTATTTAGATTTTAAGACGAAAAAAAATTGAAGCATCTAAGAGAAAATGTTTCCCTTTATTAACTAACTCTGTATTTCTCTCTCCTTTCCCTCTTTCCCTTCCTGCTTTACTTCCTTTCCTCTTTCCTTTTTTCCCTTTTCTCTTCTATTCATTTTTTTCTCCATTAAGTCTGTGTTTTCTAAGATCTGAAAAATTAATGTACTTCTAAAGGCTTGATAGATCACTCACATGGCTGGCAGCTTATACTGTTTTTCAGCAAGGCTTGTCAATCAAGGCAACCGTACAAGGCTTCCCTACGGCTTGTGTTTCTCAGAGCTGGGTTTCAAGAGGAAGTATTCTAAGAGACAGGAAGTAGAAACTTTTGGTTTCTGAAGGCCTGGATTGGGAAGCTGGCAGTTTGTCACTTCTGTCATATTCTGTTGGTCAAAGGAGTCACAGAACCTGCCTGGATTCAAGGGGAAAGGATATAGTTCCCATCTTGAATGAAAAGCGTGTTAAGGAATCTTTAATCTGCCACACCTAGTTTTCAGTATTTTATTACCTGAGATATTTTGTATGCCATCAAGCAATTACCTCGTGTCTTTTTACTTTCTGATAGTTACAGTAAATTTTTTTACCTTGTAAATCTATTTAATAAAGAAATGTTAACTTTTTCTACTTGAAGTATATATGCACACAACCTTATAAGTATTGACTAAAGTTTGAAAACCCTGCTCACTTAAAAAAAGTACTGGAACAATATTTTATAATATGTGCTAAATGTCATAGTATTGTGCCTTTTATATAATGTTCCGTTTTTTCCCATTAGCTAATGAAAATATGACTTTTTTTAATGTAAAAAAAAATAGCCATTTAAATTGTACCTGGACAGTTAACTTCAAATTAGATATTCTTCCTAATAAAAGCATTTCACATTTCTTCATATCCTGATAACTGATTTGATGGCAGGCCTTCTCTTCATCTTATTTTGAATACCCTTCTGTTTTCTATATGTATTGCTGTGTTACAAAATAATTTTTTGTGTTTCAGTGAGTTTGGTAGCATTCCAGGTAATGTTGCAAGTTGAAAGCCATTATTTGAATTTTTCATTAGAGGATTCAATGCTTAATAAGTTGCAACATTGTACTAGAATCTGATTGTTGGGCATTATCACATAGATGCATGTATTATAAGTTTCATTTTAAAAAGTAATGTTTTAGGTTTTTGGCAAAGTGTAAGAAGACGAGTGCGATTAGTTATGGTGACATTTTTTCCGGATTATGCAGGGTGTCAAATCTATATTATGCAAGTAAATGTGGGAACACTGATTATTCTCACACTCATATCTTTACTAGTAAAGAGAGATAGTATTGTTTAGTTGTCTATATTTCTCTGTATTTTGCTTTAAGTCAAAGTTGTTTTGTAAAACCAATTTCAAGATGTTTGTGTATCTCACATGAAGTCCAAATACTAATGAATAGCATCCTTTTGACAAGATTCTCTTGGACAGGTATAGTGTTTCCATTATAGTTAAAGAATAACTTCAGTTTTCCTGAAACTCTTCTGATCTACTCTGTGCCATCTCAAATCATTCTGAATATTGTTTATATCCTCAAAATTTCTGAGGATCATCCTACTCTTGCCTCACATACCTCTTTCAGGACGTAATCTTTTATGTTTTAAGTGTTGACATTTGAATTATTGAAACACCCCAAATTCTCACCTCCACCATTTATATATATGAAAGAGAGAAAGATCATATGCTGTCTCACTTGACTTAAAAAACATTTATTGAAATGATCATCCAACATATTTATGACCTTAACACACTGAGGCAGGGTAAAAAGGCTCTTTTTCATACATTTTCCACTTCCATTGGAAAATAATCCAGTAATAACAATGAAATATTACTGAGAAATCAAATTTGATGATAAAGAGTAGTTTATAAAAACATCTTGTTTTATCAGTAGAGACAGGCATAATTCATACATGTCTAGTTACATGAAAATTTTAGGTCAAAAATACTGTTGCTGTATATGTGAATCATTACTTTCATAGAGATAGCTAAACAACTTGAAACAAAGTAAATAGTGATAAAAATTAAACTAATTGTAATTTATAATTAATAAGAAGATAACTAGTACCATGTAACAACTCAGATGCACTGATAACACAATGATGTTCTTTATGAAAATTGCAGGAGTTTCAGCTATCTTCATATGCATATTATCAGTAGGAGTTTTGTATCCTTGACAAGTGGCAACCAGATTTCTAAGTGAATCCCTTATTAGAGAACTCAGTGTGCTAAGTTCTGATGTGTTCTCAGTTCTCTTTACCAATATCAGATTTAATATCCTTCAGTTAAGTCACTTACTAGTTTTTCAGTGGAGAGCCTTTAGTCATTTGTGGAACTGCATATTTTGCAGCAGTTTTAGAGCAATGCTACTGCAAGTATAATCCAACAGCATTAGCTTCACCTGGGCACTTGTTTGTATTACAGACTCTCAGGCCTTTCCCCTGCTGTTTGGATCAGAATCTGCATACAGGATTCCCAGGGGATTCTTAGGTGCATTAGAACACTAGAGAGGGCTTTTCAAACTTTGATATATATAACAATCACTCTCTGGACACTGCCCCTGGAGACTCTGATGCAATAGGAATGAAGTAAGGCTTAAGAGTTTGCATTTTTAACAAGATTCTAGGTGGTAGTGAAACTGCCAGTCTGTGTATCACATTTTGAGTAGCAATGCCCTAGATCAAATGTCAGTCAATTTTTCCCTAAAGCCTTTCAGATAGTAAATATATTTATACTTTTCAGGCCAGGTGGTCTCTGTTGCAACCATTCAACCAGGCCATTATAGTGCTTAAGAAATATTGAAATAAATGGGCGCGGCTCTGTTCCAATAAAGTTTCTTTATAAAATATAAAAACAGAGGGGGACCAATTTGGGCCATCAAGCTGTATTTGCTCATCCTTTATATAAATGACCCTCAAGTCCCCCAGTGGCCCAACTACCAGTTTCATTCAGCATCAGTTAACATAATCTAACTATAGTGGTTTACACACGTAACAGTTACTTTCTTTTTTGTAAGAAGCCCAGATGTAAGCCATTACTGTTGTTGTTTTAACTCTTTAGGGATGTTAGTGTCAACCAAGGTCTCTGATTCCCTTGGTCAGCTCCCTCTATAAAAATGCTCACCACAA
Source organism: Balaenoptera musculus (assembly GCF_009873245.2). Classification (NCBI taxonomy): domain Eukaryota; kingdom Metazoa; phylum Chordata; class Mammalia; order Artiodactyla; family Balaenopteridae; genus Balaenoptera; species Balaenoptera musculus. The sequence continues at coordinate 57,996,218 of NC_045798.1, forward strand.
AACTACATTTGCCTACGTCTTACTGGACAGGCCTAACTTCAAGTGAGGCTGGGAAATGTAGTCTTTTATGTAGGTACAGTCTTGCCCCAGAAATCTTAGTTTGGTCTTGTTTTAAGGAAGAAGTGTACATAGGATATTGCGTTGTTGGCAAACTAGTAGTCCTCGTCACACTACAGACTATATTTTGAGAATAACTGATTTGTTTAGTCAACTGTAACTGATTTGTTACAGTTAAGTGAAAATTATTAGTAGACCAGTAATATGATTAGAAGCATTTTTTTGAATGATAGTATGCTATCTTTCATTCATTCTCTACATATGGATATACTTTGAAATATATATAATTTTATCTAGAATTAGGGTATGGTGAGTTATTCTAAACAAATATACTTGAGCTTAAATATCTTGTTGAATGTTACATCCACCAAAATAGCCACTTTGGGAAGGAGGAATTACACAGAGTACAGTGCAAAAGTGGCATAAGCAATGATGTTAGAGTCTAACTTAGTTTTAAACCCCAGCCCAGTGACCTTGGACAATCCTGTTAACTTCTGGAGCCTTAGGTTTTTTCATTTGAGGGATGGTGATAATACTTAACTGACATCATTAAAAGCGTTAGACATGATGAATGTAGTTTGCCTAGCTAAGAACCTAGCCTTCAATAAATTGTAACTGTGTTTATAATTGTAATTGAAGATTAATCTGATGATGGATGTCATTGCTTAAGTCACTTTTGGACTTCCAGAATGGCCTTCAGAACCTGAATTAAATGAACTTTAGTATTAATCGAATTTAGACAGGATTAATTTGGTCATTAACAGGTGGTCCGATCTTTTTTCTACATAGTGTCTGAAATAAACGTGTTTGTAAATACTGGCATAGTCATATGTGTGTTTGCTAGTTGCATTTGTTCTTAAGTTACTAATGCGAGAAACAGAACAGAAAAAAAACAGCTTCAAACAAGTGTTATTTGCTTATATTTTTTGAGCACTTTCATCGTGCACCAGGTTTCCAGACTTTAGAAGAGAAAGAAAAAGAGAATAAAGGTAGAGACAGTGACTCTGCCCCTGGTCCTGCTCATGTAATTTGTCTTAATTTAGAGGATTATGCTGTGAACTTCATACATGCCTTTACCACTCACGTGAATTCATTTGTTTTTCTATCTGCTGGCACTTCAAGATTGTTTCTCTAAAGATTTTTTTTTTTAATTCTGCACTTACTTTTGTTATAGTATAGATAAGGTGGTTGTGGGATGGTTGACTTCATTATGTGTGTTTCTGCAGACACATTTTTTTCACAGTCATTCTTAACATATATCTAATTTGAAATGAAAAAGGATAGACACATGTTATAATTAAGGTTTCTGAAACCTCATTTAACTTTTGATTAAAGTGACTTTTATAATTTGACAGAATTTTACAGGATATTTTTTCTGTTGCAAATAATTTGAGTTTCAAGTGATAACCTCTTCATAGAGTCAAAGATTACACATTTAATTTGAGAACTTAGGTAAGAATTCAGAAAGAGTAGTAATCAATTTGAAATTAAAGTAGCACAAACTGCTGTTGTATTCAGTTGTATGTATTACCTGGTTTGCATGTGTTTTTCACAATTCTTTTGTCTTTTGTTTTTGAACTGTTATTGCAGCTGGATATTGCGTGATTACATATATTCTTGGAGTTGGAGACAGGCACCTGGATAACCTTTTGCTGACAAAAACAGGTAACAAATAATGGCTAGTAGCAGATATACATTTTATATGCCAGTGATTTTTGCCCTGGAATCTACTTCGTAAGAAAATAAATTGCATAAGTGAATTTAAATTGAAGTCCCTTTATATGGTACCTTGGAAGGACATGTAAGGGAATCTCCCATCCCTTATAAGAACTGCTTTAGTAGAAATCCTACAGATGGTCATCTAGTCCTTACTTCTTGAAATGCCTTCTTTAGTGGGAAGCCCATAATGTTTGCAAGCAGTCCAATCTCTTACTGTACAGCTCTAGTTAGAATGTTTAAATGTTCTTTCTCTTATCAAACAACACTGAACTCACATTAACTTCTATCTTTAATTCTTTACCTTTTCCCCTTGGAGTTATGTGGAATAATCATTCTCATCCTTCTTCTTCCTAATAACTCCTTGGCCCCATGGCTTTAAACACCATCTCTGTGCAACTTCCAAACTTACTCTATTTCAGTCCATTTCATTAGCTGTTTACTTGAAATCCTAAATATACAGCTAGTCATAAAAGTTGTTTTCTTCCTCCACTACCTGCCTGATAAGCTGCTCCTCACTTGGTTTCCCCATCTTAATAAATAGTAACATCACCTACTCAGTTGTTTACACCCCAGACTTGGGAGTCATTTTTAATTGCACTATTGACTTCATCTTACATATCGAATCTATTATCAAATTGTATCTACTGCTCACCAAAATAAATCATAAAGTTACCCCCTCTTCATTTCCACTGCTTTGATCCCATTTGAAACCACCAATATCTTTTGCCCAAACTGTATGATTAAAATCTGAACTCTTTACTGTAGCCATTGTGGCTTGCCTACACTAACAGGTTTGAATGTCTGAATGTAAAATCACTCCTGTCTTGGGCAAGTGTCCTTGTTGTTTCTTCTTCCTGGGAAGCTCTTCTCTCAGATCTTTCAAGACTTTGGTTAGTAAGTCTAAGATTGAATGGCATCTTTTTAGAGTAGCCTTTTCTAACTCTCCAGTCAAATAATATTTATATACCTGCCACCCCACTCCTCTCCATTACTCTCTATTTATTATTCTGTTTTGTTTTCTTTATAGCACTTATCACTAGCTGAAGGTATCTTTTTTTAATATAATTCAACAAATATTTATTGAGCACCTACTATATTTTAGGTATTGTTCTAAGTGCTAGGGATACCAAAATAAACAGGACAGAAATCCTAGCCCTCATGGAGCTTGTTGACTTCTTAATCATCACCCTCTCCCATTCCGGATGTAGGTTCCATGAGCGCAGGGACCTTGTCCATGCACCTTGCCACCGTGCCTCCAGAGCCTTGAACAATGCCTAGCTAAAATGTTTGATAAATCATTGTTGAATTAATGAATAAATATTTCTGTTCTTCTATGTAGCCTTTTCTTCCATATGCCAAATAATCCAAGTTTCTTCAGCCGTTCACAAAAAATAGATTTTAAAGTACCCTTAAAATAGTCTCTCAGGTAAGGACATTATGTAGTTTGTTAGTATTCCTCCAAATTTTGATACCAAAAATTTAACATAATATATTGAGTATAGCCTGACTAATTATTAATATAGTAACCATGTTAATTCATGTAGTCTGGAATTTCATATATTCAGTTTTAAATTATTGGTGTGAAAAATAATCTGGTAAAATTTGCATGTGGGAACCATGTCTATATCAACGCCAGGCAGTCCCTTTAATTACCAAAGCCTGAAGGAGTATAATCAGATTGCATTGGAGGTTCTTGCCAAATTTACTAATTTAGCAAAGGATATTTATAAAACGTTATGCTGTGTTTGGAAAAAATTATAATTTGGAAAAAGTTTTCCTGTGTTGTTTTCTTAGCTCTCTTTTTCAGTTGAATCTTTTAACCACAAGAATCAAACTACCAAAATAATTCCATTTGTTTTTATATTGTAATCATTTTATAACCACAGTGGAATTCTTTAATGTATAGAGTAGCATTACATCTATAATGTTATATTCACAGATCTTACTTGTCTCTTCTTTTGGAAATTGATAAATAATAGACCGTTTTCTGTTGGACTTTGAGAACTGCTCTGTCTTGTGTGTGTCTGTGTGTATTGATGGGGATACTTTAAGAGTAAGATTTGGAAAGAAAGGTCTACCTAATATACTTTTTTGGCCCAGGTCATAGATACTTGTGTGGAAATTGAATTGTAAAATTTCAAAAACAGGTTATAAGCTTCTTGTCACCAGTTTTCCACTAGAGGGTGCTCTAAATTTTGTTTTAAGCTTACCTTAAAATGTGCTAGATAAGAGGCACATTCTCTTTCTTTTAAAACAGCATTTCTTTGAGTTATTTCTTCTTAACTGCTCTTTAATAATTTCATCCACTTATATCATACAACAAGCATTTTACATCTTCCTCACTAGGATAAATGTTTTAAATTTTTGGATTTAGTTTGAATGAAATTGGATTGTATAAGGAAAGACTGATTATGTCAAGACAAATGGAAGTATATAATACATTCCTCAACTTCTAGAAATTTATAATGATTTATTTTAAAATGTTTGTGTGTCTACTCATTTTTTACTAACAGTCCATATTGCAAAGCAGTTTCAAGTTATATTAATTACATATGTTATAATTAGACTTTGTATAGTTTAGACAACTATTACATATTTAAAATGAATTTTGAAGGTGTTTCATTGCAGGAAATAGATTTCAATGCTTGTACTTAAAAATGCCTTGAATATTATGAAGCATCTTCCATTGTATATTTTGGATCCATTGTGCCTTCAACACAGACCATAACATATTAAAAAACTTAGAACTTTAGATTCTCTTATATAACTCTACAGTCTCTCAGTGTTGATGGAGCTTTTATTAATGATAAATAGCATTTCTCCCATTCTTCAAAATAAAATACCTTTTGTCTTCTATTCTCATTTTCCAGCTTGGGCAGGTTTGTGTGTGTGTGTGTGTGTGTGTGTGTGTGTGTGTGTGTTTGTTTTTCTTGGGCAAGTTTAGATGGTTTGGAATTGTAATCAGAGTACTACTGATTTGTCAGTGCCCAGTTCCCTGGTATGAGAGATGGAACAGAGAGGAAGGAGACACCCAGATTTCATTTCACTGTGGTCTTTTGGGGATTCACCCTAAATACACACTGTTCCACCTGTAAATATAGATGAGACAGAAAAGGGTCAGACTAAGAACTTCAGGAATGTGTGGAGGAAAATGTTTCATCTCTTATAGAGAATTTCAAAATCTGTACAATGATAATGTACAAAAATGCAAAATATAAGTCTCAATTTCAGATTTCCCAGAAATTTTTTGCCCATGCTTTAATTGGTTGTGGATATTTTTAACTTGGTTGAAGTTTCCTCAACTTGTGCAGCAGAGGGCGTTGTGTATCTACCACAAATGTAAAAGTCTGGAAATTCCTTTGTCAATGTTATGGTTTTCTACAAACATATTTGGGGTGAATGATATTTCACTTATTAATGCATTAATATATTATTTTGGCAAGAAACTACAAAATTTAAGCTGTGATACAGGATTGGAAAAAAAGTGAATTTTTTTCATAGTTGCTGTCCTTTGAAGAAGCTTTAAGAAGTTTATTCAGGGTAATTCAATTGTGGCAGGGCTCAAATGAAATTAGACTTGAGTTTATCTCAACTCTTTGGAAAAAGTTTTGTTTTTATTTTTGAGAATTTGAGGGGGAAAAAAAGGACCAGTATAACTGAAAAACGTGCTGTTTGTTTATGGTATACAGACTTTATGATATAAGTAACATATAAAATTAATATGTAAATAACTGAAAAACATTCACAAAAGAGAAGTAGGAACTGGGTATCTGTAGTAAATGGAAAGTTTTTTGTAGGCCCTAAAGATGGCCTTGTTAACCTGGGCTTATCCATTTATATAGTGAGAGAAGTGGTAGCTTTTTTGTCTGTGGTGGCACTTCAGAGTAATATCCTTTGAGCCTTTTGTCAGAAAGCTCAGAGGAAAGAAAAATAGTCATTTTTATCCTAATTGCACATTGCTTTCAATACATCTCCTATCCTGATCTTATCATTCTTTAATTTTATGTACAGTTGATTCACTTCCCTTTTTTTAATTCTGGGGAACAATCTCACATAGGAGTTAATATGTCAAGCTCTCAAGTCAAATTCTTTGTGTTTAAATTGCCGCTCCACCATTGTATGACCGATCAAGTTATCTAATATATCTGTGTCTCAGTCTCTTCTTCTCAATGCATAAATAATAATAGAATCTCTCTCCTGGTGTGAGGGTTGAATGATTTAATATGGTAGAATTTTGTATTGTACTGAGCACATAGTAAACATTCCTTGTGGGCTAACTATTATGGTTTTGTTTGTTTATTTCACCACCAGGAAATAAGAATGCCTTCCTCATTTAGCTTATATACCTGTTATTTGTAATCATAATTTTAGAGATAAGAAAATAATATATCTCAAAAACTTTTTCCACCCTAAAATCCAAACTCCTGTAAGTTACTGCCCTCTAAAATCTCTTTTGAGTGGCTCATTATTTTAGTATATGTGCTTGTTTATTCTCTGGAACATGAGAGAAAGGAGTATAAAAAACTCTGTGCACAGTAGGCACCTAGTAAATGCTTTGAAAATAAGTAAATGAACTAGGTTTTTTCATGTCATTTTAATCTATCCTCAGGGTTTCAGAAAAATCTGTTTCCTGTCAAAACTTATTTTTACTATAGATTGTGGATATACTATTATTTACCAGTTTGATTTGTATTTCTCAGTTGATATATGCAAAAGAGAGCCAAGCACATAAGACCTTCCCTTTTTATCCATAAGTACTTTTTTAGTCTTTATTGATCATTACTTTATTTATTTTTTTAAGAGCTAAGGGTCTGGCTTTTTTTTTTTTTTTTTAATTATTAGCACCTTTAATTATTTTTTATTTATTTATTATGGCTGTGTTGGGTCTTCGTTTCTGTGCGAGGGCTTCCTCCAGTTGCGGCAAGCGGGGGCCACTCTTCATCGCGGTGCACGGGCCTCTCACTATCGTGGCCTCTCTTGTTGCGGAGCACAGGCTCCAGACGTGCAGGCTCAGTATTTGTGGCTCACGGGCCTAGCTGCTCCGCGGCATGCGGGATCCTCCCAGACCAGGGCTCGAACCCGTGTCCCCTGCATTAGCAGGCAGATTCTCAACCACTGTACCACCAGGGAAGTCCGATCATTACTTTAGATGTTGAAATAATGAGGACTTGTCTTCATGTGACTAATTTTCTTTTTAACATTATTTAAAATCCGATCTTTTGAAAGTTTCTTAAATATTTAGTATCAGGAAGTCAGTCTGTATGTTAACTGAAACCTATCATAAGGAAAATGTTAATTTTTGTAGAGGCTGCTTTTTTTTTTTTAAGTTTGTTTGAGAAGAACATTGTATCTTCTCATTAGAGGTAATAAAAAATGATAAAGGGCTATACTTTTTTTACCTAAGGAGGTGCAAATTACTTTATGGATAGAGTAACTTAGACTGGGTCATGAAGAATGTGTTGGATTTGTATGGGATACAAATGGAGAAAAGCACACATTCCAGTAAAATATCCAGAAGCTGAAATAAGCCATGCCTTTGCAGGTAATATATAGGCTGGTTAGAGAAATTTGATGTCAGATTATGGAGGGAAATGAATCTACTTCCTTTCGGATTACCTTTTATATGGCAAAGCTTAATTCAGTCACTGAAGTAAAACTGTAGATTAGGATAGTAAATTTTTTAATGTAAGTTTTATCAGATGATATATTCCTTAATGCTGGGTAGACACTGTTTTGCTTCGAAATGAATAATTTGGGGGGAGGTTACATTTTAATGTATTTTAAAGCATTCAAAACTTCATAAACTAAAATATTAAAAAGTTATTTTTATAGTAATCCCAGAACCAAAAAAAGTGTCAAATTTTAAGGTAATGATGTTGAACAGCACAAGGAAACTATAACCATTAGTCTGAATATGAGTTTTAATTCATTTAGGTGATTCATCTTGCCACTGTCCCCTCCACGATGACCTGACTGAGGCTGAGAGTTGTATTAGTCAGTATAAGGTAGACCAGAAGTCCTCAAGCTTCTGAGTATATTAGAATCAAGAGAGCCAGTTGAAATACAGATTGCTGGGCCCCAGGCTCAGAGTTTTTGATTCAGTAGGTATGGTAGGGCCTGAGAATTTGTTTTAATAGCAAAGAAAACTATCAGTAATTCTCTGAAAAGGTTATTAAGATTCTTCTCCCCTTTTAAAATCCATTTCTATTTAGAGGCTTGGTTCTTTCACTTCAATCAAAACAATATATCATAATAGATTGAAAGAAGAAACCAGTATGAGAATCCAGCTTCTCCTATTAAGCCAGACATTAAAAAGATGTGCAAAATGTAAGGCAGTGCCACTCTTCTCATTAATTATATTTTGTTTTGGAAAGTAGTTATTATTAATAGAAATCAAATTTATGTTAAAACGTTATTGAATTGTTATTTTTAAGCTAATTAATATTTTTAAAATGTCTCAGTTTCAATTTCAAATGTAGTAAATATCAATATAGGTAGTCCAACTAAGGCTTTTTTGGGGTCCTGAATAATTTGTAAGAGTATAAAGGGTCCTGAGACCATGATCTTTTAGAATTGCTTTTTGAAGGCCATTGTTTTTCATCTTCAAAGGGTTAATTACTGTTCTGCTTCAGACATTAAAACAGTTCTCTAGAAGAAAAGAGTGTTTCAGGGAAAAAAACTTTGTTTTAATGACTGTAGGAAAAATGAAAATATATAACAGTTAAATATTTGTTTTTCTTGAATGGAAATAGACTATATAATCAGAGATACTAAGTAGACATGGTTTTGCCCCCTTTTCATTAGTTAGCTTAATGTTATCCCTGTTTATAAGAAGCCATCTTAACCATTGAATGTGAAGTGATAATAAATTATGTGAAACATTTAGCAGGTGATTGGAATGTCTATGCTAATCTGTACTTATGCATGACTTATTGTACTTTGTTACTCAAAAACTAGTTTGAAAAATATTTCCTCATTACTATACTTTTTAACTATAAATGAAAATACCTCTAACCAAGTATATCATAAGGGTTTAACTAATAAGTGTTGGGAGCAGTGGGAGTGTAGGTGTAGGGAGCATTTTTAATTCTAAAATATAAGTTCCATTGTATCAATAAATAGTTATTCACAGCCTTCTTTTTTTCTAGGTTTTGTGGTAGGGCAACAGGAAAGATATAACATTCATGTAAGAAAGGCATTTTGGGGAAAAAAATAAAATGTCAGGTTATATACAAAAAAAATTGAGAGTGGGAAACTTACTGGGGAGTAGAGTGGCAGGGAAGAATTTTTGAATTTTGGAATTGTGTGGGATTTTCAAAAAATTAGAGTCTGGATTATAGGAGAGATTACAGGAGAGAGTCAAGTAGAAGGAATAAGCAGCAGTGTAAAAAATGGAATAAGTACAGTTTTGAGATTGGTTGCATTTAATTATTAAATAGACAAAAGGTAAATCAAAAAAAAAAAAGAAACTCTACCACTAAATACTATTAATTTTGGCAGTATCTAGTCTCTTTAATCCAAGAACTACAAATGTCTTCAACTACAATTTTAAAAATACATTCATGTCACTTATGCAAATAACAGGAAAATTTAATTAACACCTCTTATTCCCTTTATATTGCAAGGCAGGGACAAAAGAAGGTAGTTACAGTCAACATTAAACTTGTTTTATGTACACTTTGCCCCTTGACTACTGGGGCGAGGTTTCCTATTAAAAAGCACCAAGCCCATTAAATAAACTCCATGTGATGGTTGATAGCATTTGATACATGATTTATTAAGGGTAGCAGTTTTGAATCAAAGATTGGTCAAATAGGTTCTCTGCTCAGGTGGTGGGTATCAGTAGGAAATAATATCGATAATAAAACATAATTTAAATAAATAAAACTAAGAAAGGTTTATCTGTACCTACGATATTGTAAGCTTCTAATTTCTTAACCTCCTGAAGGGTAGAATGGTATTTGTCTAACAAGGTAGATAATAAGTGGGAAGTCCAGGATGAAAATAAAGCAGAAAATGAAGTGCTTAGCTTAGTTGAACAGAGGATACGTGTTTAGCTGAAGGCAGTGAAACCTTTAACAGAAGTTGATCATGAACTTTTCACCAAATCATGAAAAATTCAATGATAGCATCCTCCCTTGAACCTTAAGAGATTAGGAGATGGTGCTTTCCCAGTAAGTACCAAATTTTCAGATTACTTATTCCAAAACTGATTTCTCGTCTTTGGGGAATCTTGGACTTCCCTTGGGAAATTGGTGAAGTCTGTGAACTTCCAAAACTACTGGTTTCATTGTGTTTAGAGACCCTGAAGTGCATTTTGGAATTCTGAAAACGTGTTTTTCAATCAAGAGTAATACGTAGGACTGTTTTAAACAGAAATGAAACCCCCTGTGTTGACATATTACATTTTATAATCTTAAATATGTACAACATAAAACTGATCTTAACTTACTATGCATGTACTCATACATAACTGTAAAATACAGATTTATAAGTTAAATAGTGTTACAAAGTAGCAAAATTTAACCTAACAATATTAATGTGACAAAGGAATACTGAAACTAAATTGCCACTTGCTAGTGTGAATATGGTATAGATAATATAGTGTGAGTTTCAATTCAGAGTGCTGTTAATGTCCTGTCCCATGCTAATATTCTTACACTACTTTCCTCTACTTGAACTGCTTCATAACCTCCATTTATTCCTGATGCTGTAATGTAATTTTCAATGTACTCTGCTTCTGTTAGTATTAGCCTGCAACAATTAAAGTAGCTTTGCTGTTTGATACCAACCCAGTCAAAAACACTGAAATCACAGGACAGTATTAAGTAGTAAGATAACAAGCGTCCAGATGATCCAGACTCAGCCTTTATTAATTTCATTATAGATCTTCACAGAAATGAAGACACAAAAATTTTAAAACATGACAACATCTATAAGAACTATCAGGTTTCTAGAAGAAAATTTCTCACATCAATAATGTTATTAAAAGTTGTCTAAGCTGTAAAGGTGAAATTGAGATGTCATTGGTTAAATAAATGCAGAATAGCCACATTGCATGCTCCTGTATGCTAGACATTATCCTAGCTTTCAGGACTATAACAAAAATAAATTGAACAATGTTCCTGATTATAAGACTCTTAGTGGTTCATTAAAAGTTTAGTGTTGGGGAGAAAGAGGAGTGAACAAATAATTTCAATATACACCTCAGCTAAAGTATTTTGATAGAAATAGGTGAGGTAGGAGCCTCATTAATAACTGCTTACCAAACGCATGCTGATTTAGGTAGCCCTAGTGCGAGCTAGAGGAAACTTTTAGCTAACCTGTTACTGCCTTTGTTTTTTGGGGTGGGGAGACAAAACCACTTTTCAATTCTCCACAGGCTTCTTGCTATCTATATCTAATTAGAATTCCTTCTCATTTCACCTCCACCATTTGTCATTTACTATACTAGATATATCCAGATATATCCATTTAAAAAAATTCTTAAGAGACTATTGGGGAGGAAGAAATTTTCCTCTACCCTTCTAGTTTCTTCTGGCTGGTCTAAGAACTAAATTGACATGAGATTATTGACAGATTAACAGGAGAAAAACTAAAGTTTACTAACGTGTATATGGGAGAGACCCAGAAAAACTGTGAATAACTCACCAAAATGGCTGAAACCCTCACCTTAAATACCATCTTTAGCTAAAGACTAAGGAGGATGTTGGGGATAGTGGTTTGGGACCTCAAAGCGGGAGAGGCAATTGACAAGGAGATAGAAAAGCAAATGTTTGGTAAATGTTTGCTAGGCCATGCAAAGACAGTAGGACACAAAGGAATTTTTAACAAACTTCGCTAAGTTCCTCCCTGTCTTCATACATAGTTCATACTATAATAAATCTATGGTGATAGGTCCCTTCCTGGAACAGATCCTCTACTGACATTTTTTTAGGTAGCTGGGAGAAGGTCAAGTTTCGTCCTTTTGGGCCTTGATTGGTTTCAGCTCAAAAATAATTTTCATGCCAGAAAGACATTTTGGGGTGGCAAGTTTTGCTCCCCTATAAGACTTTAATAACCAATTTTCCAGTTTGAACAGAATATTTTAAACCTGGTATATCTTTAAAAAAAAAAAAAAGATAATTTCAATAAATGGAAAACTGGTATTCAGTGCAATAGTTACATTGATGATGGTGCAGGGGAACAAAATTTGCTACCCCAAAATGTTTCTGGCATGCAGTTTCAAGCTGAAAACAATCAAGGCCAAAAAGCCTCTGGAAGCACCTTTGACCTTGCCTCTAACTGCCTGAAGAGTTTAGATAGAGGGCCTATAACAGGAATAGAGCTATCACCAGGAATATCTGCAAAGAATACAGGCTAGGTGTGGTGGACGAAACTCTTGGAGATTTAGAGTCCACTCTGTGTCCCATTGTCTCTGCAAGGCCTAGCAAACATTTGTTTCCCAAACGTTTGCTTTTCCATCTCCATGCCTTCCTCACGTTTGAAGTCCCAACTCCTACCCCAACATCCTCCTTTGTCTTTAGGTGAAGATGGTATTTAGGGTGAGGGTTTCAGCCATTTTGGCAAGTTACTTGGTTTTTCTGGGTCTCTTTCATGTCTACATGTTATTAAACTTTGGTTTGATTTTCTCTTAATCTGTCTCATGTCAATTTAATTCTTAGACCAGCCAGAGAACCTAGGAGGGTAGAGGAAAATTTCTTCCTCCTGGACAATGGCTACTTTTTGTACAGCCAGGTGATGATAATGTTTAAATCTCTGGTTAGTTGTCATTATGAGCACTCATTTGTAAGCTGTAGTTTCTCTTTGTATATGAATTCCATGTCCCAAATTTAGTACACCTTCTGTCAACTCCAGATAATTTGCAATATAGTTTTCTTTACTGTTGTGGGAAAATAGTGCCAGTATCTATCTTGAATTTTACTTAAATTTAATATTATTGTTGCCTAAAACTTGGACTTTTTATTACCCAGCCTTGGCACATTTGAAGTTCTTTCTCATTTTCAGAGTTTTATAACGTTTCCAGTTTAATGTATTATTTAGTTTTTCTTTGTTAAGAAAGATGCCCGAAGAAGTTGCAGAAAATAAGATTGCTTATCTCTTTAATATTTAATTTTACTAATTTTTGGCAGTTGTGATCTCAGGTATCAGGGACATTTTAAACATGTTTAAAATGTATTAATATTTATTTTTGAACAAAGTTCAGTATTTAAAATTTAGAGTGATTACTGTCTATCAAGTACTGTGTTAAGTATTAGCTATATTATCTCTTCTAATTCTTCCATAGAAGGTAATTATCAGTATTAACCTGTTTTGTAGTTTAGAAAGTGAGCCTTAGAAAGGTTAAGCAACTTTATCAGGATCACATACCTGATCAAGTGAGATGTGAAGGTGTTTTAATAAAGGGCCATTATGCTCCTGACTCGGAGTGCCTGCCAGGGCATTACTGTTACCTGGGACTTGGTTACAGCAACTAGAGTCAGTTCCATGCCCATCTTTGTTTATGTTTCCAACAGTGACCTAATGATGGTGTATAAAGTTCACAGATAACAGTGTTAATGCTCAGAGAAAGGCGTAGACAGAAGGGTATGGCTTAGCATTTTAACTGGATAGAGTCACTATCAAAAAATATTTTGCAAGATGGCAAAAGTGTGTAAAAACTCAATACATGCACCTCAAGAACAATGGCTTGTGCTATTGAGGGAAAGAAATCGAAGCTTCCCCCAAAATGATGGAGGATAGGTTTCCACATAAAACAGGTCAGAATGCATTACAAGATAAATGAGAGTGGACAGGTTGCACTAGGGAAATTTTGAGTTGGCTTTTTAAATGAATTCATTTCTTTTTTTTTTTTAATTGGTTCACATGGCTTTATTGGATGAAAATAAGTAAAAGGAGCAAAAGTAAGAGAGTTGTTAACAAGAATTTTTGCAAAATATTTCAAGCACATAGCTACTACATCAGTGAAAGTACTGAACAATTCGTTTGGGATAATGTTGAAATAATGCTCCTATAGTTATAATAAGAAAATAAATTCTGAACGTTAAGAAAATAAACCTCATTTCATATTTCTCTTTTAAGTTCTAATAAGGTAATGGCTATTTTAATTCATATCTATAAATGCAAATGCATTACCCAGAAAAAATATATTTGTTGTAACTTATCAACCTATCTTGATCTCATTTATAACAACTGAATACTTGATTTTATTATTAAGATATTTTTTAAATAAATTCCCTCACTAAAATATGTGAAAGAATTACGATAAGCCACTTTAGGAAGGCTTTTAACTATTTGCGGTTGTTATATAATAATCATCACCATAATGTTTTAGAGATTCAAATTCTAAGGAAAAAAATAACTTGTGTGTATAAGCAAAAGCTTTTTTTTTTAATTTTCAAATTTTATTTAATTTATTTTTTTATACAGCAGGTCCTTATTAGTCATCAATTTTATACACATCAGTGTCTACATGTCAATCCCAATCGCCCAATTCATCACACCACCACCCCCACCACCCCGCCGCTTTCCCCCCTTGGTGTCCATACGTTTGTTCTCTACATCTGTGTCTCAATTTCTGCCCTGCAAACCGGTTCATCTGTACCATTTTTCTAGGTTCCACATATATGTGTTAATATACGATATTTGTTTTTCTCTTTCTGACTTACTTCACTCTGTATGACAGTCTCTAGATCCATCCACGTCTCAACAAATGACTCAGTTTCGTTCCTTTTATGGCTGAGTAATATTCCATTGTATATATGTACAACAGCTTCTTTATCCATTCGTCTGTCGATGGGCATTTAGGTTGCTTCCATGACCTGGCTATTGTAAATAGTGCTGCAATGAACATTGGGGTGCATATGTCTTTTTGAATTATGGTTTTCTCTGGGTATATGCCCAGTAGTGGGATTGCTGGATCATATGGTAATTCTATTTTTAGTTTTTTAAGGAACCTCCATACTGTTCTTCATAGTGGCTGTATCAATTTACATTCCCACCAACAATGCAAGAGGGTTCCCTTTTCTCCACACCCTCTCCAGCATTTGCTGTTTGTAGATTTTCTGATGATGCCCATTCTAACTGGTGTGAGATGATACCTCATTGTAGTTTTGATTTGCATTTCTCTAATAATTAGTGATGTTGAGTAGCTTTTCATATGCTTCTTGGCCATATGTATGTCTTCTTTGGAGAAAGGTCTATTTAGGTCTTCTGCCCATTTTTGGATTGGGTTGTTTGTTTTTCTAATATTGAGCTGCATGAGCTGTTTATATATTTTGGAGATTAATCCTTTGTCCGTTGATTCATGTGCAAATATTTTCTCCCATTCAGAGCGATGTCTTTTCGTCTTGTTTATGGTTTCCTTTGCTGTGCAAAAGCTTTGAAGTTTCATTAGGTCCCATTTGTTTAGTTTTGTTTTTATTTCCGTCACTCTAGGAGGTGGATCAAAAAGATCTTGCTGTGATTTATGTCAAAGAGTGTTCTTCCTATGTTTTCCTCTAAGAGTTTTATAGTGTCTGGCCTTACATTTAGGTCTCTAATCCATTTTGAGTTTATTTTTGTGTATGGTGTTAGGGAGTGTTCTAATTTCGTTCTTTTGGGTTTTTTTTAATTTATTTATTTTATTTATTTATTTTTGGCTGTGTTGGGTCTTCGTTGCTGCGAGCAGGCTTTCTCTAGTTGCGGCGAGAAGGGGCTGCTCTTCGTTTTGGTGCGTGCGCTTCTCATTGCAGTGGCTTCTCTTTGAGGAGCACGGGCTCTGGGTGCATGGGCTTCAGTAGTTGCGGCTCACAGGCTCTAGAGCGCAGGCTCAGTAGTTGTGGCACACAGGCTTAGTTGCTCCGCGGCATGTGGGATCTTCCCGGACCAGGGCTCGAACCCGTGTCCCCTGCATTGGCAGGCAGATTCTCAACCACTTCGCCACCAGGGAAGCCCCTCTAATTTCATTCTTTTACGTGTAGATGTCCAGTTTTCCCAGCACCACTTATTGAAGAGGCTGTCTTTTCTCCATTATATATCCTTGCCTCCTTTGTCATAGATTAGTTGGCCATAGGTACGTGGGTTCATCTCTGGGCTTTCTATCTTCTTCCATTGATCTATCTTTCTGTTTTTGTACCAGTACCATATTGTCTTGATTACTGTAGCTTTGTACTATAGTCTGAAGTCAGGGAGTCGGATTCCTCCAGCTCCGATTTTTTCCCACAAGACTGCTTTGGCTATTTGGGGTCTTTTGTGTCTCCATACAAATTGTAAGATGATTTGTTCTAGTTCTATAAAAAATGCCATTGGTAATTTGATAGGGATTGCACTGAATCTGTAGATTGCTTTGGGTAGTATAGTCATTTTCACAATATTGATTCTTCCAATCCAAGAACATGGTATATCTCTCCATCTGTTGGTATCATCTTTAATTTCTTTCATCAGTGTCTTATAGTTATCTGCATACAGGTCTTTTGTCTCCCTAGGTAGGTTTATCCCTAGGTATTTTATTCTCTTTGTTGCAATGGTAAATGGGAGTGTTTCCATAATTTATCTTTCAGATTTTTCATCATGACTGTATAGGAATGCAAGAGATTTCTGTTCATTAATCTTGTATCCTGCAACTTTACCAAATTCATTGATTAGCTGTAGTAGTTTCCTGGTGGCATTTTTAGGATTCTCTATGTATAGTATCATGTCATCTGCAAACAGTGACAGTTTTACTTCTTCTTTTCCAATTTGTATTCCTTTTATTTCTTTTTCTTCTCTGATTGCCGTGGCTAGGACTTCCAAAACTATGTTGAATAATAGTGGTGAGAGTGGACATCCTTGTCTGGTTCCTGATCTTAGAGGAAATGGTTTCACTTTTTCACCATTGAGAATGATGTTTGCTGTGGGTTTGTCGTATATGGCCTTTATTATGTTGAGGTAGGTTCCCTCTATGCCCACTTTCTGGAGAGTTTTTATGATAAATGGGTGTTGAATTTTGTCCAAAGCTTTTTCTGCATCTATTGAGATGATCATATGGTTTTTATTCTTCAATTTGTAGATATGGTATATCACATTGTTTGATTTACGTATGTTGAAGAATCCTTGCATCCCTTGATAAATCCCACTTGATCATGGTGTATGATCCTTTTAATGTGTTGTTGGATTCTGTTTGCTAGTATTTTGTTGAGTATTTTTGCATCTATATTCATCAGTGATATTGGTCTGTAATTTTCTTTTTTATTAGTATCTTTGTCTGGTTTTGGTATCAGGGTGATGGTGGCCTCATAGAATGAGTTTGGGAGTGTTCCTTCCTCTGCAGTTTTTTGGAAGAGTTTGAGAAGGATGGGTATTAGCTCTTCTCTAAATGTTTGATAGAATTCACCTGTGAAGCCATCTGGTCCTGGACTTTTGTTTGTTGGAAGATTTTTAATCACAGTTTCAATTTCATTACTTCTGATTGGTCTCTTCATATTTTCTGTTTCTTCCTGGTTCAGTCTTGGAAGGGTATACCTTTCTAAGAATTTGTCCATTTCTTCCAGGTTGTCCATTTTATTGGCATAGAGTTGCTTGTAGTAGTCTCTTAGGATGCTTTGTATTTCTGCAGTGTCTGTTGTAACTTCTCCTTTTTCATTTCTAATTTTATTGATTTGAGTCCGCTCCCTCTTTTTCTTGATGAGTCTGGCTAATGGTTTATCAATTTTGTTTACCTTCTCAAAGAACCAGCTTTTAGTTTAATTGATCTTTGCTATTGTGTTCTTTGTTTCTATTTCATTTGTTTCTGCTGTGATCTTTATGATTTCTTTCCTTCTGCTAACTTTGGATTTTGTTTGTTCTTCTTTCTCTGGTTCCTTTAGGTGTAAGTTTAGATTGTTTATTTGAGATTTTTCTTGTTTCTTGAGGTAGGCTTGTATAGCTATAAACTTCCCTCTTAGAACTGCTTTTGCTGCATCCCATAGGTCTTGGATCGTCGTGTTTTCATTGTTATTTGTCTCCAGGTATTTTTTGATTTCCTCTTTGATTTCTTCAATGATCTCTTGGTTATTTAGTAACGTATTGTTTAGCCTCCATGTGTTTGTTTTTTTTATGTTTTTTCCCTGTAATTCATTTCTAATATCATAGCGTTGTGGTCAGAAAAGATGCTTGATATGATTTCAATTTCTTACATTTCCCAAGGCTTGATTTGTGACCCAGGATGTGATCTATCCTGGAGAATGTTCCGTGCACACTTGAGAAGAAAGTGTTACCTGCTGTTTTTGGATGGAATGTCCTATAAATATCAATTAAATGTATCTGGTGTATGGTGTCATTTAAAGCTTCTGTTTCCTTATTTATTTTCGTTTTGGGTGATCTGTCCATTGGTGTGAGTGAGGTGTTAAAGTCTCCCACTATTATTGTGCTACTGTCGATTTCCTCTTTTACAGCTGTTAGCAGTTGCCTTATGTATTGAGGTGCTCCTATGTTGGGTTCATATATATTTATAATTGTTATATCTTCTTCTTGGATTGATCCCTTGATCATTATGTAGTGTCCTTCCTTGTCTCTTGTAACATTCTTTATTTTAAAGTGTATTTTATCTGATATGAGTATTGCTATTCCAGCTTTCTTTTGCTTTCCATTTGCATGGAATATCTTTTTCCATCCCCTCACTTTCAGTCTGTATGTGTCCCTAGGTCTGAAGTGGGTCTCTTGTAGACAGCATATAGATGGGTCTTGTTTTTGTATCCATTCAGCAAGCCTGTGTCTTTTGGTTGGAGCATTTAATCCATTCACGTTTAAGGTAATTATCGATATGTATGTTCCTATGACCATTTTCTAATTGTTTTGGGTTTGTTTTTGTAGGTCCTTTTCTTCTCTTGTGTTTCCCACTTAGAGAAGTTCCTTTAGCATTTGTTGTAGAGCTGGTTTGGTGGTGCTGAATTCTCTTGGCTTTTGCTTGTCTGTAAAGCTTTTGATTTCTCCATCGAATCTGAAGGAGATCCTTGCTGGTAGAGTAATCTTGGTTGTAGGTTCTTCCCTTTCATCACTTTAAGTATATCATGCCACTCCCTTCTGGCTTGTAGAGTTTCTGCTGAGAAATCAGCTGTTAACCTTATGGGAGTTCCCTTGTATATTATTTGCCATTTTTCCCTTGCTGCTTTCAATAATTTTTCTTTGTCTTTAATTTTTGCCACTTTGATTACTATGTGTCTCGGTGTGTTTCTCCTTGGGTTTATCCTGCATGGGACTCTCTGCACTTCCTGGACTTGGGTGGCTATTTCCCTTCTCATGTTAGGGAAGTTTTCGACTATAATCTCTTCAAATATTTTCTCTGGTCCTTTCTCTCTCTCTTCTCCTTCTAGGACCCTTATAATGTGAATGTTGTTGCCTTTAATGTTGTCCCAGAGGTCTCTTAGGCTGTTTTCATTTCTTTTCATTCTTTTTTCTTTATTCTGTTCCACAACAGTGAATTCCACCATTCTGTCTTCCAGGTCACTTATCCGTTCTTCTGCCTCAGTTATTCTGCTATTGATTCCTTCTAGTGTATTTTTCATTTCAGTTATTGTATTGTTCATCTCTGTTTGTTTGTTCTTTAATTCTCCTAGGTCTTTGTTAAACACTTGTTGCATTTTCTCGATCTTTGCCTCCATTCTTTTTCCGAGGTCCTGGATCATCTTCACTATTATTATTCTGAATTCTTTTTCTGGAAGGCTGCATATCTCCACTTCAGTTAGTTGGTTTTCTTGGGTTTTATCTTGTTCCTTCATCTGGTACATAGCTCTCTGCCTTTTCATCTTGTCTGTCTTACTGTGAATGTGGTTTTTGTTCCACCGGCTACACGATTGTAGTTTTTCTTGCTTCTGCTGTTTGCCCTCTGGTGGATGAGGCTACCTAAGAGGCTTGTGCAAGTTTCCTGATGGGAGGGACTGGTGGTTGGTAGAGCTGACTGTTGCTCTGGTGGGCAGAGCTCAGTAAAACTTTAATCCACTTGACTGTTGATGGGTGGGGCTGGGTTTCTTCCCTGTTGGTTGTTTGGCCTGAGGCAACCCAACACTGGAGCCTACCTGGGCTCTTTTGTGGGGCTAATGGCGGACTCTGGGAGGGCTCACACCAAGGAGTACCTCCCAGAACTTCTGCTGCCAGTGTCCTTGTCCCCACGGTGAGCCACAGCCACTTCCCACCTCTGCAGGAGACCCTCCAACACTAGCAGGTAGGTCTGGTTCAGTCTCCCCAGGGTCACTGCTCCTTCCCCTGGGTCCTGATCCACCCAATACTTTGTGTGTGCCCTCCAAGAGTGGGGTCTCTGTTTCCCCCAGTCCTGTCGACGTCCTGCAATCAAATCCCACTAGACTTCAAAGTCTGATTCTCTAGGAATTCCTCCTCCCGTTGCCGGACCCCCAGGTTGGGAAGCCTGACGTGGGGCTCAGAACCTTCACTCCAGTGGGTGGACTTCTGTGGTATTAGTGTTCTCCAGTCTGTGAGTCACCCACCCACCAGTTATGGGATTTGATTTTACTTTGATTGCACCCCTCCTGCCATCTCACTGTGGCTTCTCCTTTGTCTTTGGATATGGGGTATCTTTTTTGGTGAGTTCCAGTGTCTTCCTGTCAATGATTCTCCAGTAGCTAGTTTTGATTCTGGTGTTCTCGCAAGAGGGAGTCCATTTCTTCATTCAACTATGAGTGCTTAGTATGTGCTGGAAACTATTCTGAGGCTGGGGAAACAACAATATACAAAATGCATAAGTCCTTGCCTTGGTGGTACTTAGATTGTAGAATCCAGGGGGTTACTTTTAGTGTTATAATGTATGCCTACTTTATCCTACTTGTAAATCAAAAGATGCTTTATGAATTCAATGGTGAATCATTCTCTAAAGTGAATGATCAGTCACATTCTTACATATGTGACCTATGAGTTTAGATGACTGCTCAAGGGTTGTCTTCATGGGCACTATAGCTGTATTCAGCCCTTGACAGAGGTGAATACTGTGCTTGGTTTCCTAGTCTGCAGCTAATGAGTAACACAGATTAGTTGGAAATGATTCAAATGAAGCTAACAATATAATTTGAAATTTGGGGGATGTTTTTGAAGGTGGGGAGAATAGTGATAAGTTAAAGGAAGGATTCATCTCAGGAATACTTAAAGAAATGATCTTCCTTTAGCATAAGAAATTTGCTACAAGATACTGATTTCTACTAATACCTTTAAAAGTTGTCCAGGCTTTAGCCATCTTTGGTTCTGGAGATCTAAAAGTAGGATTTAAATTTTAAAATATTACTGTGGGATGATTTTAAGTATAGTTTCATCAGAATGAATGCGAGCTGAAGGGAAATAAAATATGCTCTGAAGGCCACTCCCAAGCCTGGGGATACAGGATCAAACAATTTAATAGACTTCATCATGAACTAATATTCTTTATGAAGAGACACTGCTTTACCAATTGTATGACATCTATTTCCCAGTTCCTTAATATAAATTTCTGGAAACAAATGAGTTTCTTATCAACATCCAGGCAAACTCTTCCACATAGACTTTGGATATATTTTGGGTCGGGATCCAAAGCCTCTTCCTCCTCCAATGAAGCTGAATAAAGAAATGGTGGAAGGAATGGGGGGCACACAGAGTGAACAGTACCAAGAGTTCCGAAAACAGTGTTACACAGCTTTTCTCCACCTTCGAAGGTAAGTTGATATGCTTGACGTAGAGAATTTTGGTAAATTCATTTCACAGAGCAAGAAAAATATTTGTTCAAATGTTTACATTCTTTAGCATCACTCTTTTTAGAATGACACAGGCAGCAGTATTTGTTAATGTACATTTGATGACTATTTTGATAAACAGTTTGATATCAAAGGAAAAAGACAGTTTCTTGCTTTCTCACTAATTATTTGACTGCTAAATCCCACCAAGTGGGAAGCTGGCGTTACACAAGAATGAAGCATTTAGCTCACTTGGAGTGATTAGTCAAATAATTTTTAGTTTTTAGCACCTTTATCAGCCTTAGTTTGGAGCATTCTGAAACAATTGAAGAAAAAACGTTACATATGATTTTGTCTCTCTTCAGCACCTCATCAGTCATTCTGCTTAAAAAAAATGTTGATTTTTTTTCTCTATCCCTTTTTCTCTAAGGCCACTGTATCTCTGCTTCCTTCATCCACATTTACTTAGGTCTGGACATCATGTATCATCAGGAAAAAGATAAATTAAAAGTCATGTTTGTTAAATTCAGGACATGGCTCTAATGATTAGTCAAAAATGATGGATCATTTTATTCTAACTCCACTTTCAACTTAGCTATGCAAAATGAATATTCTTAGTCCACCAGAAAAATCCCAGCTCAGGAGACACCTGTATGCTCTTCCAGGTGAATATGTAACCAGTAGAAGTGAGTTGCCTATGCATGTGGGCCCTGTCTTTTCTGTCTTTGTAACCTCAGTTTATAGACAGTATATGTATGTTGAATAAGAACCTTCAGTATTTGTATGAACAGTTCTGCATCACATCTGGAGTGAGGCCATGTTCCCAGGTGATATTGATATTACTGGTCCCAGGTAAATGGCTGTCCTATATTAGTGAGGTTTCATCTTTGCAGTGGCTCAGTAGGCCTTCACTGTTAACTCAGTCTCGACCGCATGTCACAAACTTTAACGTACATTTTACAAACAGCTGCATTATTATCCTTTGAGTGGTAGAGTGGCTCAGTTTTACTCTCCAGAAATGCTAAAGGAATAATGAGAAGATGGGTGCCTGGTGATGCAGAAGCACTTTCAGAGATGAAAGTTCCACTTTAATACCTAGGATTTTTAATTTAAAATAGTCAGAGCCTACAGAAAGCTAGATGAAACTATGGTGATCTCAGTGAGGAGGCAGACAAGATGATATGCAATTATAACTAGAGAAATGTCCTAGGTACCCTATCTTTTTGAAAGCAGAAAGAAAACAATGTGTCTTATAAACTATCATTGATAATGGATTAGTAGCAATTCAGCAAAATGAGAAAATAGAGGCAGATTATTAGTATAGAGCCAAAAGTTAACTTTCCTCACTACTAAGAAAAATCATAAAGAGATTAATCTACCTCACTTTATGTTAAGTCTTCATGAAAATTGTTTTATTTTTTTTTCAAAAATTTCACTGTTAAGATTAGCTAGACCCTAATATTTTGATAAACATTTAGTTTTTAATGTTGTATTTTAGAATATGGTTCAGTTAGTAAAAATTTCTCTTAGGACATAAGAATTAACCAGATAGCCAAAAATTTGTTTGGAGTTAAGGATATTTGACACACTTATTATTAGAGTTTTTAGGTGTGACCAACTGTGTTCTTTTCATGGTTTTTGTTGATTGCTGATCAACAAGAAATCATTGAATAAACTGTGGACCACAAACAGAGCAGTCCCTTTTGAATTAAGTTATGAATGTTAGTTGTACAGATGCCAGAACACACTTTATGGTGTGATTTTCATATAACAAAATACATTGTTATACCAATAATAAATTGGAAAATTTATTTTTTGAATACTCTTATGGCAACTCTTTAGTAATGCTAAAACATTTTAAATATTAAGTGTTCAAGGAAAACATAACTTCTCTTAATCCATGTTTATGCCAAACACCATGATAGACACTGATGACACAAAGAGGGCCTAAACTTTTCAGTAAAAATATTGAAATTTGGAATGCATTTTGCTGTAACAAGCAGAGTTCTTACATTGTCTTAGAGGATGTTTGCCTAGTCACCAAACAGCAGTGAATCTATTGATCACACTACTTTTCATCGTTAATCTCATTGTTTTCCCTTCTAGAAGTAGTACACTTGTTAAATAAATATTTTTATAGGATTCTACTCTGATATTTGTTGCATGCAAAATGGATAGATTGTAGGGGAAACAGACATCTGAAATGCTGTTAAGAACCTCACTTGTTGTAGTTAATGCTTTTTATTCTTAGTATTGAAGGTTTTTACTGAAAAATTTAGACCATCTTTGTATAACCAGCGAGTAGCATGGTGGTTGGCATAAACATGGGTATGAGAAAGAGTACATTTTCCTTGAACTCTGTACTTAACCTACTCCTTTTTAAAAATCTAATTTATATCACATCCATCCTTACATCTTTGTCTAGACTTGGTTTTGCCCACTTTTCCCACTCTATGATTTTTTTAACCTTAACCTTATATTTTCTTTTGATAATGGCTTTAAAGATTTCTGGTAACCTTTCTGTTTTTCTGGATAACATTTGAATGACTAATATATAATTTCTGTTTTGTGTAACTGGTTCTGTCTTAAATGGAAAATGCAGGTTAATGGCAACAGATGTAAAAGATTAATACAGTTAAGGTAGTGACAGATTATCCACAAAGTAATTGGATGTTTAAGCTTCTTATAGAATATTCCATTTTATATTTATTTACATTGTTTCCCTTTGCCATAATAATAGAAGCATGGGTGGTTATATGTATACCAGCAGATAATGGAGAAAACATTAATATTTGCCTTTTACAAAAGGAACACACATGCTTCCATAAAGGCAGACATTTTAACATAGATCCTGGCTGACCATTAGAATCACCTGGGGTTCTTTGTGGGCTAGGGGGGGACCAAAACAGTTCTGAGCCCCATCAGATTTAATTGGTCTGGGGTTTGGCCCAGGCATTGGTATTTTCAAAGAAGCTTCCCAAGTGAGTTTAATGGGCAGCCAGGTATGGGATATACTCTGAAATATCCCTTTCAAAACTGAACCTTGTATTCCTCTCCCTGTGTTACCCTGTGGTAGATTCCTGAGATTCCCTTATGGCAAGGTTGGGAGAAACCCTATATAGTCAACAAAACAGAGTATGAATAATTAAGGGTTCATTGAAAGAATATCATTTTTTCGTAACATAATGTGTAGCAGTTGGTTGTATCCTACTGACACCAGTCCTTACAAGCCTTCTCAGTGGACCCTTTTCTCTATTTCCATTTCCTACATACCACAGAGCTTAGAGAAGGGCCTGGTGCCCTTTATGCTTCCTAATGCCACTTTCGAACCATTTCTTTCCTTGCCTTCTTAAAGAAGGAAAGCGTAGACACACACCATGAAATCAGATGAATTACCTGCTGCTGACCATCAACTGCCTATTTCCCTGTCATTCTCATTCATTGAAAACTTTGTCTTCTTCAGGCCTGCTGTTGTGACTTCAGCATCTGCATGAATGGTCCAGCCATGACCGGACCCCTCAGGGTCGTGTCCTCCTCATGTAAAGCCAACCTTGGCCACTCCCTCTCATCAATAGTAAATTTACCCCTCCAAAATCTTGATCCCCCACTTTTCACTTACTAGCCTCCTTTCTTCCTTCAGCCTTCTCCAGTAAGTCTTCCAGTCCTTCTCTGCTATTGAAACTAATTTTATCAAAATAAACAATTACCTATACCAAATCCAGTGGCCACTTTTGCTTCCTAGATGCTTTGACACAGTTGACCACGTCTTTGTTCCTAAAAACATTTCTTTTATTTGGTGTAACCTACTCCTCTATTTTCTTTTTGCCTTACTGGTCACTCCTGCTTCTTTGCTGATACCTTCCCTCTTCTTCTTGACCTCTATATATTAAACTATCTAGAAGTTCCATATCACTATAAAGAGTTCTGGGTCTTTTTCCCCTAAACTCTCTCCTTAAGCATTTACATCTAGACTTGTGACTTTAAATAGGATCCAAATGCTGATGATTCCAAACTATTACCACCAGCCCTATTATCTCCTCTGAAATATGTCTAACTGCCTACTTGACATCTCTACTAAGAATGTAGATCTTGACATCTCTACTAAGAATGTAAGGATCTCAAACTCAATATGTGTCTAAAATGGAACTCTTGATTCCCTGCCCCAAATCCTGTTCTTCTTTCATTCGTTTTTTTTTTTTTTAATTTTGATAAATAACCATAGTTCCCCATGTAGGCTAAATCCTTGGTGACATTCAGGTCCTCTGTTCTCCACTTCATTGAAGCCATCTTGAAGCAAGTGATATCCAGTCCATCTCCAAAATATAGCCTGATAATGTCCATATTATTTCTTTTCCACCTGGACATCTGTAAAATAGTTTCCCTTCCTCCATTCTTATTCCCCACAAGATAACCAGTGTGGGCTTTTACAAAATGCATATCTGAGTATGTCACTCTACTCTTTAAACTCACTTAGTAGAGTTAGAATAAAATCATACCTCCCTAAGATGACTTTTCTCCCCACCCCATCAATCTTTGACCCATTTTGCTGTTTTTTCTTTATTTTTAAAAATCTTTCGTCAGTTTATTGTGTGAGTCCCCACCCTCCTCGAGAATGTAGGCTTCATGAGTGTGTAGAGACCTTGTTTGTTCAGTTCACCACTATACCCATAGTGCCTAGAACAGTGTTTAGAGTGAGTACTCAATAAATATGTGTTGTATGTGAGTAGAAATGGAATAATCTGTGACATGCTTTTTATCAGTTCCCACAAGGAAATCAGTAACTTTTAAAACTATAAGTTCAAGCTGTTTAGCTATTATCGTACTTTTGTTAAAAGAGTATAATTGAGTTAGGGCCTAATTTGATTAGAAGATTATATCAAGGTAGAATTTTTTCATTATAGTGCCTGATTTTCATGGGTAATATAAAATTCAAAAATGATGAAATAGGTAATTTGAGGTTCACATGGATAGTCATTTTTGTCTACAAGTTCTATTATCATTACAGTTCAAGTATTAGTTTTTATGTACTTTTTTATATTATGGATAAGTAGATGGCTGGAATAAAGGTTCTGCATAACCTAAAGTCCTGACTTCCATCCCCTAGAGAAGACAATGCAAGGCACTTGTGTTGACACTTCTACCGAGACCAGCTAAAAACCTTCATTGCCTAAAACCAAAGCTTACTTCACTTACATCCATCCCCAAAGTCAAACCTGGACCTCCTTTTATCACTACAGTGCTGCAGGGCCCCTCAGGGCATAACTGTCCAAGGGGAGAGTGTTCTGGAGCAGGAGGTGGGTTGTACCCAGTGTACACTTAATTATACCTTTCCCCACATGGCTGTACTTCTGGAAATGAGATTTGGAATAGTAACATTCTTTCTTCTTGTTTGGAGGAAGATGAAAAGTTTGATGATTGATGAGGATAAACCTTTAGTTCCTACAGGGACCAGCATACTCCAAAGGTGAAATTATTTAGATATCTTGCACATTTTTAGTGTAGAAGAGTACGAGCTATTTTCTCCTCTGTTTAGGGTTGCTTATATCCAGACCAGTCACTATATTTTCGAAGATGGTGGGATTAGTGCCCCTAGAGGATATTTATGAATGATGAGTGAAATCACACTATTTCCCTTTGACTCATTTATCCATGACATACTGAGGTAGTCTTAAGGTAGCAGATTCTTGTCAGCATTGAGCAAAGACAGATCTTCATTGCTTAGTAATGCTAATTAATGGTATAAAGCAGATTCCCCTTAGATCCCTTCTAAAAAGAATATACTTACTAAAGAGTGGAAGAACTGTCATTATTAGATGGTTACTCCAAAAATGTGTTCCCTAGTGGGGGACCTAGAAATGGCATTATATCAAGACCCTAGAATAAGATATGTTTTCAAGGCTTGCTTTTCATTGAGACAGCTGGTGAATAAGCTCACATTCTATTTTCCATAGGAGTAATAGTAATCATTATAAAGCACTACTTCTAGGAGTGCTCTTAATATGAGAAAGAATGGCAAAATTCTAACACATTGCTATTTATTTTTCTTTCTCACTCTCCTTTAGATATTCTAATCTTATTTTGAATTTGTTTTCCTTGATGGTGGATGCAAACATTCCAGATATTGCTCTTGAACCAGATAAGACTGTGAAAAAGGTAATTTTTATACATGCTCAGATATCATAGTCTACTTTTCATATGTAAAAATATTAGGGTTTTAACAACCCATTTCCCCTTGTCCCAACCCCTAGACTCTTAAGTAACATGAATTAAGAAAGATACCTTGTGTATATTATTTCGCATTCCAGAATATGACAGCCTCTCAAGTCCTCTGCAACAAGTTTTATCCCCTTGCCTGTTTGTACCCACAGTCACATGAACAGGTCACTACACCAAGAGAGGAAGCTTACTATCACAGCCCTTGCTCTTTGTCCTGAAAGTTTAGCTTCTCTTTAATATTTCTACTGGGATACCTGATTCCTGGTACTCCCAGACTAAGCCTGCTAAGAATCAGAAACAAAATATTGTAATAGTATGTAGAAGCAGAAGCAAACAGCCATTCTTTATCCTTCTCTTTCATACCCTTGCTTACAGGGGTTTCTTACTGTGTCAGGAGAATAGAGACCTGCCTTAACTTAACCTGCAAAGAGAAGGATGAAGGAAAGCCATCACATAGATGAGCAGTTATTCAGAACTATCTTACCCTGAGTTGCAGCAGGAGATGGGAGGAAGGGTAACAGAAGATTTTTATTCAAATTAATTTCTGACTCTCTGATTCATTGAGAGGGATGTATGTAGTATACTTTATTTATCCAAAGATAACATAAAATGATCTTAAATATCAGTGTGGTTATTAATACTGAACTTCTAAGTTAGTGTAGTTTTTTAACTTACAGAAGTATAAAATTACTAAAATTATAACAGTCTCATAGATCGAATTGCCCTGGTGGTTGAAATTAATAATTGGCACCAAAAGCCCTAAGTTCTGATGTAATTGACTCTGAGCATTATTAGAAAGATACCTCTGTGGTTTAAACATTGTCTTGGTCCGTTGGGGCTGCTATATATAACAAAATACAAGAGACTGTGTGGCTTGTAAATAACAGAAATTTATTTCTCATGCTTCTGGAGGCTAGAAGTACTAGATCAGGGTGCCAGAATGGTCAAGTTAAGGCCCTTTTTGGGTCGAAAACTTGTTGTATCTTCATAGGGTGGAAGGCACTAGGAAGCTCTGTGGGATCTCTTTTATAAGAGCACTAATCCCATTCATGAGGGTTCCACCCTCATGACCTAAACACCTCCCAAAAGGTCCACCTCCTAATACTATCACATTGGGCATTAGTATTTCAACATGGATTTGGGAGATACAAAAATATTTACATCATTGCAAACATGAATGAAGCTAATCTGTTTTACCTAATTTTATGAGTCTTTGGCAAGCCATGAGAGGGATTTTATTGTAAATATTTTATTGCTTAACCATTTAAGGAAATTATATTCTTATTAGGATTTCATTTATTATTATCCAGGAAGCACTGTTTCAGCACCCTCCACCCCCAAACTAGGCAATGGACTACTTATCACACTAGGTTTTGGCCTGGGTTATTTTTTGCCAATTTAAGCTCATCCATCAAGAAACATAATTGGTTGATGAAAGTTTTCTTAGCTAAAGTTGATGACTGCACCAGATTTCAAATGTTGTTGCTTTTTTTTTTTTTTGCATTGCTGTTTTCAGGATCTGTTTTTGCTGTTTATTTTAAACCCATTTATCTCTGTCATATGTTCACTCTTGCCTGACTTCACTTGTGTTCAGAAGTCATTTATGAAAGTTCTAACAGTATTTGTCAAACAGAGTCTCCCAGTTTCTTCTGCCAGTTAAGTTATATAGTTCTTGTCCTTATTAGATCTTTTGTTTCAACTTTTGCTTCTCTTTTAGAGAATCATGATTTTACTGTTTAATTTGTTACCAGCTGTCTTTATGGCATCATCTTTTAACACATGAAGCAATTCATTTTATGGGGAAGAAAAGCATGTGCCTTAGTCATTTTTCTTTACACTATTTATTCCCTAGCTGTTTATTCTAGTTTCAATTAAGTGAACCTTGAACAAAAAGTATTTTACCGTATTTTTCCCCAAAAAGGTATGCCATAAAGATTTATTTGCTTTCTACTGTTTTATCAGGAATGTGAAGTAACCAGTTGCAACATAAACTTGACTTTAAAGTCATAATAATATTGGAAAGTGATGCTGCAATAGACTAAAATTTATGTTTCGTATTGGTTGGCTTTTTTAAGAAGTAGAAATAGGTTTTTATACTTTGTGAAATATCATTTGCTGGCATTACTTTGAAGTCTTACTACCTAGAAATTTTTTTGCATTGACCTCATGAATGAAAGCCAGCTAAAGAAACAGAGTAGCACATTTGAGGCTGAAGTCTTCAGAGAAGTACAGATTATTCAAATTATTTAATCATAACAAAGTTCAACAATATTTTCCTTTTTTCTTAACATATTTTAGTACATATATATCAATTTCTTTTTATTTTTTTTTAAACTGTCTACTCGCTTTATGGTGCTTCACAGATAATTGTGTTTCTTACAAATTTTGAAGGTTATAGCAACTCTGTGTTGAGCAAGTCTGTTGGTGCCATTTTTCCAACAACATTTGCTCACTTTGTGTCTCTGCATCACATTTTGGAAATTCTCACAATATTTTAAACAAAGGGTATCTTATCTACCTTTGAAGGACAGTGCAGAGGCTGAGATTTACAAGTTTGTATCCTTTTGCTTAAAGGCACTCTCCAGATTGTTTTGAGTGCAGCCTTACTAATGAGGTGTGGAAGGAGAGGGTTTGGAGCTGGTAGGGATAGCCAAGAAGTCAGGGGAGAAATTCTGGAAAGGTGAAAGTCACAGAGGTGACTTAGGGGACAATAACAAGTAGCCTAACATAAGTCAGTATATATGAAAACAAATCAACCATTTATATGCTGTTAACCTTCTTTGTTATAAAAGAGAATGTCTTCATACTTGGCAAATAACATTTTCTTTATATGCTAAATACATATCTTCTGTTTGTAATTTAAGTACTTATGTAAGTATGCAAGTTTTGATAAATTGGGTTAAAGTTTTATTTTGATTCTCCTGCCCTACAGTTTTTTTGACGTTCTTAAAAAATAGTTCCAAAATTGTCAGACATGACCTCTCTAAGTAGAAATCAAGGAATATGATGGATTAAACTCTTTAACTGGGATCCAGAAATGGGAGAGAGAGTTGATTGAAGGTATACTTTTAGATCTTCCTCCGCCAAATTGTCCTTCACTTATTATATTAACCTCTCTTTTACCTCCTCTATCCTGAGGCTGCAGGGCTGTCAGATCAGCTGGTATACTTCCAGTGCAGTGAAGGGAAAAGAGCACTGAGCAGGGCCATGGGTTGTCGTACTGTCTGCCCTTTCTTCTTCCTGGTTTTATAGTAGTTAAACTCTATACTTAAAAGGAAATATTAAATGTGGACCACTTTTTATCCACTTGGAAATCCCATTTTCTCCTAGCCTGCCTTTTCAGAAATATATATGGGTCATTTATAAGAGGAGAAAGGAGTTAGTACAATGGTTAGTGCAGTAGCGTGCAGTTGTCCGGAAGTGCAAGCCACTTATCATCAGTTAAAGGTCCCTGGATTGGCTTCATAAATTCTGTGTCTCGGTTTCTACATCTTATAGATGGAGATATTATCTACCTCAGAGCCATCTGAGAGTTGAGTGAGATACTGCATGTAAAGTACTTTGCACAGTGTTTAGCACAAAGTAGTCATTCAGTAACATTGGCTTTTGTGTTTTAGGGAACTATTCTGATATATATCTCTACTAAGTTTTCTAGTACTTATTGCTATTGAGAATCAACTCAATAGGCCAGTTGAAGTAGTTCTTTGCAGAAGTACAGGGAACTCCTATAGGAAAGGGGACATTTTAGAAGATCTAGTTTAGTTTATTTTGCCAGCAGTTGACATAGTTCCTGTTCTTGTATAGGCAGAGAAGGTGAGGGAGAATACTAATATAAGCTTGCTTACCTTGCTATATCCATTTCATAAAGTGAAGGAGATTGTTAATAATTATTATGTCACAATTTAAATCTTATAATTCTAGCTTTGAAATGCAAATACTAAAGCACACCTTTGAGTTAAAAGAACAATTTTTGTCTGTTTTTAAATTTGCAGGGTCTAACAGAATTATATTTTCTATTCACTTTGTTAATTTTTTTCTGCAGAAATATTCACAACCAACAAAGATAGGGTGATATAAAGAGCATATAGCAAAAAGTAAAGTTCCACATTCAAGAGAATAGTATTCAGAACTCCTTACCCTGCTTACTCCTTATCCTTATGAATCATTTCTTTGGCATGGAAATAGTTCATTGTAATAATATCTATATCTGTTTGTTCTTGTCTGTTGGACATGTGTGTTTTTCTTTATTCAAAAGCTAATAGACTGTGACCTTGTAGGTTCAGGATAAATTTCGTCTAGACCTGTCTGATGAAGAGGCAGTGCACTACATGCAGAGTCTGATTGATGAAAGTGTCCATGCTCTGTTTGCCGCGGTGGTAGAGCAGATTCACAAGTTCGCCCAGGTAAGTTCTCTGAGGGCAGCGTGTTCATCTCAGCTTCTCCGTGTACTACCCTAGAATCCTCACAGAACCATACCTTTCCCTGCCAATGACATCTTTTCTGTTTTTTTTGTCAAGCCTTCTTGACATCTCACCAACCTTCCGATGTGAACGTGTTTGATGCACTAGTAACATGCACTAAAACATCCCACTGAAATGTTCTTAGTAACTAAATTGTGGAGTGTCAGCATAGGTTTATCTGTCCTTTGTAGTCAGTGGTGACTATAAACCCTTCTTGAGAATAATCTTGGGTCTAGCAGAGGCCTTGACAAGTGAGACTTGGACACTTGTTGGGTTTTGGTAAACGGTGAAGTGCTAGGAAAGGAGGTTAGAAACTGAGAAAAGCAATGTGTAGCACATACAGGTCTATCTGTAGACTTTTGGTTAGCAGGCTCTTTCCTATAAATGTTTGAGGGAAGACTTTTTGATGATAAACCTCAGATTTAAAAACTGTTTTAGTTTTGAACTTCATAATGAGGTTGATGCTGGAAGTGATCAGCAAACAGAAAAATTAGGCCGCTTTCCTCTGCCACATCCTCTCACGCCTCTCCTTGTAAACTCCTTCCTGACTTTACATATTCAGTTAATAATAATTTTACAAATAACCCGAGCCCAAAGCTTGTCTGTTTTAACTTCTCCCTCACTCAGTATACAGAATGTCACCAAGCCTTGTGAGTTTCTTTAAGCATTTTTTTAATCATCGTTTTCTGTCATTTTCCCATTATGGACATTTTAACCCAGTTGTTTTTCACTTTATGATACCTTGGGTAACTAAAATCCTTCATAACTGTTCTCTCTGTTTTAGTATTTTTTTTCTCTCAGCATTCTTTATTCTGCTAAATATTTCTATTAGGTATATCTTCACAAAATACTGTTTTACACTGGGGTTTTTTTTTTTGTTTTTTTTTTAATTTAAATGTGAAAAGTGTTTCCCTAGTGCCTAAAAGTGACATCCCATCTCTAGGAACTCAAGGCCTTCCAGACTGTTGTGTTCTAAACTTCTTTCTAAGCTATTCCCCTAATACTCTCTTTCTCTCAATATTTTTATTCTCTTCCATTTCTCTGGCTACTTTGCTGTTCTATTTCTTCAGCCCAGAATATCCGTCTTCTTAATAATGAATCACCTTTACAGGTGATTACTCGTTCTTGCTAAAATCCAATTTGTCCTTCCAAGATCTATTCTTGATGCCACTCTGATTCATCTTCCTCTGAATATTAATTTGTACTTTTATTATGAGTTGCACTTATATTTTGTTTTCTATTATAGATATTTGGATACTTACCTTATAACTCCTAAAATGCAAACTTCTTAAAGGACGGGATGTGTATCAGTGACCCAGAAACACAGTGCCTTTAAACACTTAAGAAATATCTAATGAGCATAAGGGATTTTTCTTCCTGTAAATGTTAGCTGATACTCTTTCTTTCTCTGAACAAAACATGTTTCTTCTCTCTGAACACCAATCTGAGTCATATTTTATTATAAGTGCCAACTCAAGGTTTGCTTCACATGTCATTAATCATAATCACTTCTCGAGAGAGTAAACTGTGACTCAGATGGTAAGTAAGTGACTTGTCAGAGCCACTGAGCTAGCTAATGGCAGATCTGGATCAGCATATAGCACAGCAGAATATTTTAGAGCTGTAAGGGAAAAAGGCCCAGAGAGATATAATGACTTAGCCAACTTCATGTTTCTAACAAGGGACAGAATCAAGGCTTGAACCCAGATCTTTTGACCCCCCCATATCCAACCAATGATAATCTAGATTACTTTGTAGCTTACCGAACTCGGGTCTTTTTTATCAGAATCCCATATTCTTTTTTATTTTCTACTGAGGTATAGTTGATTTACAATGTTATATAAGTTTCAGGTGTACAACATAGTGATTAACAAGACTCCCATATTCTTTATCCCAAGTTAACCTGAAATACTCATGCTTTTAGGTTTCTTTAAATATGTCATCTGTGCTCATACTATTGTACAACTAAAACAATATCAACATAAGAGTAACATAAGAATATTAAATTTAATTGGAACTCGCTTAGGCATTGAAGGGTACCAGAGATACTAAATGAGGTCTTAATTTCACATAAGTCTTTTCAAATTATAAAATTATAGATGCATACTTGTTTCTTAACTAATCTCTGAGGAAGTTTATTTTCCCTTTGAAATTCACATTCCTAAATATACATTTTGTAAATATTGATACTAATAAATCACATGCACACTCAAATCTTGATGATCAACATCTGTTTTTTGTCACTCATAGCATTTATTATAAGGATGCATTTTGCTAATTGAGTTATGCTAACTTTAGTGCATTCCTGTTAATCACTATGGATTATAGAACCCAGTTTTTAAAAAATGGAGGTAGACAGATACATGTTAACAAAAGTTCTTTCTACATAAAAGAAGTATTCTTAAAAATGACTAAAAAATTGCCAGATACAACTATTATGTTGAAATGCTGAAAAGGCTTATTTTATTCCATCACGCCATTTGCTAGGAAGGGTAGAGATTAAACATTGCAATATTTGTTGCCTAGCAACACCCACCTATTAGTGGGAGAAATTTTCCACTGAAAAACACTTTTATTTGGGTCATTGTCTTTGAAATTGCATCATCAGAACTCTTCTTCCCAGCAGAAAGGTGGAGGTCACTTAGTTTCGATCACTTCCTGCTCTAAAACTATGCCTTTCAATGGAAATCTCTCGCATTGCAGCCCATTTCTTTCCAGTTTCTGCTTTTTCCTGTCTGTCTTCACTGATTGATGGTAGAAGTCTGGAGAAAGGGGATGTGATTTTCATTAATCTTAATACATATTAAATCTAATTAAATGAATCTTTATAGATTAGGGTTAGAAATATATTTTTTTGCACACTAAATGTTAAAAAGTAAGAACAGATTGCATTCAGAAATTTTACCTAAGTCCCAGATCAGGATACTAAGAACAAAGATCACTGCCATCCATCTGGCAAGGACCCTTCCTTAGCCCCTGGATGTTCAAGGAGGAAGAGCACAGGTCCGGGTGGAGGATCACATGAATGTGCAGTCCCACCTGTGCACCTTTAACTTAAGAGAAGCCAGCTATAGACACACACTCTTACACTTGAGGGGGTTAAAAAAAATAACAGTGAAAGGAGGAAAACAGTGTGTTCCTTACGCCTGACATTTCCCATTTGTCTAGTAAATGTGTCAGGGACTCCCTCCGAAGTGTTTCAGATCCCACGTTCCTCCCATAACATAACTTCTTACAATGCTGAATGTCATTCCAGTATTGAGGGTTCTCATTATTTTTGTACAACATGGCCTCTCAGTACAAGCCATCTGCCCCATCTGCTGTTCAAACAAAGAAATAGGTTTTTTGCATCAGTGCTGAGGGGAAAGCTTCCTATTTTGGACTCTTTGAGAAATGACTCTGGTATGTTGCCTTCTGAAGGGCTTTTCTTGAGTAATTTTGTTTATTTATATTCCGTTTTACCTTTATGTACTGATCTTAGTTCTTAAATCCAGTGTAGGATGTTTCCACTGTAACTGTTCTACTCTCATCTACTTTAAGAAGGCATGGATGCAAAAGATGCCCTAAGGAGAAGAGACTAGAGCATCATTTCTGATTTTACATTATATGGACCTTATTTTACCATTAGGAATAAAGAACAGCAATGTAAAATATTTCATTGATCAAAACATAAAGTATTGAATTCTGTGACCAAATAGAAATTCTTCCGTTCTAAAACAAAGTGTTTTTTAATTTAGTAAATATTTTTCTAAACAGTCAGATGATTCCCATACACGTGGCTTAAATAAATAACAACAGTATATCATACAAACTATTTTGTATCATTTTGTGTCCCAGATCTAGCCCTAATATATTTGAGTTATCCTATAAGGAATAAGAACAACAACAACAAAGAAACCACAATAGTAGCAATAATAACAGCCTATTGAACATTTAAATGTGCCAGGAATTATGTAAACTTTTTTCTCTTCAATACTTCCTTTAATCCTCACACCTGTGGAGTAAGTGTATCACTAGGCTTGTTTACAGATGAGAAAGCTGAGGCTTAGATAGGTTAAATAACTTGCCCAAGGTCTCAAGGTTAATAGGTGAAAAAGTCCAGATTCAAACTCAAACCCTGGATTGTAGAAATAGACAGTAGTTTCTAAATAATGTTTTTCTCAGTTTACATCTATGTCTTAATTTATTAGATATGAATAGATTATGTGGTGAGTGGTGAGTTTTAAAAATAGACTTGTAAATTTAAAAAAATGATCTTTTAATTTTCTCTCTTTAATCTTTCATCTGAGCATCAAAAGAAAAAAAAAAAAAAAACCAGCCATGCAGACAGCCAATAGTGTATGACATAAAAAGGAGTTATTGGGAACAGTTAATCCCTGATAAATATGATAAATATGGGATATCACTTATCTTGTACGTTGGCCAGAACCCAGTCTTGAATTTTATCAACTCACATGTGCTCTCTTGTTGCACTGCAGTCAGTACTGCTGCATAACTACGTTAAAACCTATGATGTTATATACTGTAATATAGGCACTTGCTACATTACAAATGTTTTAAGGTTTTAAGATTAGTTATCATAATAGCAGCACTCAGCAGAATGCTCCATAACTTTCAGCTAAAATTCCCTACAGTTTATTTTTCATCAGTACAAATTTAATTTCCTTATCTTTTCTAAGGAAAGTTTTCAGACACTTGAATGCACTCCATGTTAAGATTTGCCTGTTTGGTTCATTATCAGCTTTAGTAAGTTTATTTGTAATACTAACTGTTGTTTTCCCTCCCCTCTATTATATCGAACTTTTATGTAAATTCTTCAAATGTGAAGGAGTGGAATATTTTGGAACTGGCTCTACTACATAGTGTTACTAATATTTTCCCCCATAGGTACAGACACTTTGAAATATTTATGAAATCTGTTAGAGACCATCTGTTTAGTAGCAGCATTTTTCTCGCTTACAAACATACGAATACACAGGTGTGGATACATAGGTGTGGTTTTTCATTGTTTCCAGGGTATTTAGACTTCCTAGCATGTCAGTGAGGAACTTTCACAGTTTGCCTTTAATCTGCATTTTCAACTTTCATCTTCTACCAGCCTTCTAAAAGAACCTTCTTTGTAGTCCTGATGAGCTACCCTGTGACACTTCCTATACCCAATATCTACTTCCCCAAGTAGTACACCTTTTTCTTTGCCTGGAATGAGTTCCCCACCCATTTGTCTAACTTTCAGGTGTGTGCAAGGGAGGGGTTGGGGGTAAGGGTAAATAACTGTTTCTTTATATAAGCATTTTGTCTTAAAGTAACTTGGGGTCTCCCACAGAAGCTGAACTGTTCCTGGTACATAGTAGGCACCAAATAAATGTATGTGATTTTATGTAAGTGCCAAGGACCATTTGAGACGTTTATTTTCTCTGATACTACCTTTAAGAAAATACTTAAATAGCTTCTTAAATTATAAATTACATTCCTTTTATTAGCATTAAAAATAAATCTTACCATATTCTTTCTAGAATTGCCACT
The DNA here is from genome assembly GCF_009873245.2 of Balaenoptera musculus. Lineage (NCBI taxonomy): Eukaryota > Metazoa > Chordata > Mammalia > Artiodactyla > Balaenopteridae > Balaenoptera > Balaenoptera musculus. The sequence goes on from NC_045798.1 coordinate 58,033,839, forward strand.
TTAAATTATATAGATTAAAGTCAGTCAGCATGTTTCGTATTTGTACGCATATACACTCATGTGCACATACATACACAAACCAATTTGTCAGCATGGTTCTTTTTCCTTCCCGTTTTCTTTCAGAGTAATAATGAGGTGAAGTTCATAGAAACAAAGTTTTGTGACACATAAAAAGCATTCTTAATTCCTCCAAGATAAGCCAGCATATATTTGACTGAATCAGAGGGCACATGAGGTGTGGATGACTCACCCAAACAAAATGCCCAGAGTTGTTCTTACTGAGAGAGTGGGTGATTGTACATGTTAAAGACAACAACCTTTAACTGTTGCACATTACTTTGAGATAACTGTGAGGGTGCCTAGCACAAAATAGGTGCTAAAAATGTTGATATCTTTTATTTTAACTTGATATTTTAATATTGAGCACTATTAATGTATTGGCCCCAAAACAACTCTTGACTGGGCCTTTCTTATTCTTTCAGGACTGCTTCCTTTGATTTTTTTTTCCAGACCATTTCTGTACTCTGTATTGTGCATTGGCTGCACTCCGTGGAATAAATTATACGTTTTCACAGTCTCTAAAAATGTCACACCAAGAACTAAGCCCACTACTCAAAATAGTAATCATCTATCACTGCAGAATTCAGTGGAATTTTTGCCTTCCTAGTGCTAGATTTGTCTGCCATGTAATAATGAGATCATCTTGAGCTTACAGTTAGCAAACATTCCCTCCCCCAAATATTTGCTCATATAAACTGATTCTTAAGCTAAGTCTTAGGAATCCTGTACATTGTAGTTAATTGAAATCCTCTTCATGGCATGTAGTAAAGTAATAATTTCACCTTTTTTTTTAAATAGAAGACTTTTTTTAAAAAAATTAAGGACTGGAATTACCTGCGGGTGTTTTGGTTTTTTTTTTTTTTCTATTAAAGAATTATATGTCTCTTTCTAAGCAGTTTTTAGAACTATAAACTTGTTTCTCTTTCTTTGTGAACAGTGAAGCTAATTATTTTCTGTTTCTTTTTTTAAAATTTTTGTAGTACTGGAGAAAATGAAATTGGTTTGGCCCATCAAGATGCTTGTCTCTGTAAGAAAACTACCTTAGAAACAACATGTGTATAATGAAGACTTCAGGCTAACGAGAAATGAAGAAAATATTTAGTCTCAAGATACCATATATCCTAAATGTTACAGGCATCCTAAATGCCTGAATTCTGTTTCCGTGGTTGTTGTTGCTTAAATATGGTCCCGAAGGGTTTGTTCTGAAATATTGTATATATTTATTTTCAAATGTACACATTGTTAATAAGCTAAGAAGTAAGAATTTTGTTCCAGAACCACGTACATATTATGAGAGCTCTGAAGGAATTTCATGTTGAAATAGTAAAACATTTTAGTCTTCAAGTTTGAAAGTCCATTTTTTTCTTCATCTCTTCACATCAGATGAGCAGTTATATGAATCTGGATTGTCTTAGTTTTGGTTGTTTTTTGTCTCTCCCTCCCTTGTTCCCTTTCTCTCTTCTTCCTTCTCTTCTCCCTCTACATTTTTTATTTTTTAATTTTTTGGCCTAATCTATAACACTTAAAGTTTTACACGTTATGGCCTATTCATTTATACGTTGAGAATTGTATGTATTTCAAATAAGATAGTAATTTTTTCTTACAAATACTGTTTTTTGTTTTTTTAATTTTTTGTGGTTCATATTTCTCTTAGGCTTTAAGTACATAAAGCAGGTTATAAAAATGTAGCTATCTGAATAATTGACCAAAAGATAATATGGCAGCAGCTTTTCATATTGAGCCTAAAATATTTTTACGTGTAAGCATAAATTGTCTTTCTACAATAAATTTTTTTGTAATGAAAACTTAGTTTTCAAGAGCTTTTAAAAATAGCTCCCCTAGACCTGTTAATGTAATATATCCTTTCTGATTAAAGCAAAATAATTTTTGGTCTTGTAAGACTAGAAGTCCTACTAATCCATCTAGCTTTTTTGCCTCATGGAACTTTAGGGAAAAAGAACAAACACAAACTAGAAGAGCAACACAGTAATAATCTTCGCAAATTAATGTGTTGCAAAGTCATGTGATTTTGTTTTGGAAGATAAATAATATCTCATTCTTTTGGTGCTGAATAAATATTTAATATCAAATGACAGGAAAGATTAAGAAGGTTAAATTTAGGCAGAGTTTCAGAGAATGTCATTAATTATAATGTTTGTCACCAAATTCATATCTGTGAATTTGCCTTGTTGGGGTGGGGTTCCCAGCTTGAAAGCAAGCATATATTTAAGAGATATCCTAGAAGCATATGGAATGTGGCTTGTATAAAACATACATGCAGATTAGAAAAATGGTAAAGATGAAAAGGCCTTTGCAAATTATCATAAGAGAATAATGACTAACCTAATTGGCAGGCTTCATCCTCTCTCTTGCTTTTTCTTTGCTTCACATATTTCCATCATTTTTTGTTGCCTAGAAGTTTGTAACCAATCTGCATTCTTATTCTTTTAGTCCTATTTCTATTGGTACCAAAAAGTTCTCAAAATGGCACTGCTGAAAGTGACCACTCCAACTTTCTGAACTCTTTTAATTCTTTATTTGTAGGTTTTTAATTGACACTTAGTGGGTAGTTTTGTTATAGTTACAGAGGTTGGCAAACATTTTCTGTAAAGGGCCAAGATAGTAAGTATCTTCAGCTTTGGAAAGCATATGATCTTGGTCACAACAACTGAACTCTGCTTTATGAGTAAAACAGTCATAGACAACATGTAAACAAATGAGATGGCCAGATTTGACCCTCAGGCCATAATCTGCTGACCCCTGTTTGAATTAACTATAGGGCAAACTGTATCATCTTAATTATCTTTATAAAATCCATAACATTTTGCATAGATAGTAATGTATATTTATATTATATGTTCTATATTTTTTGGACTAGTATGAAATTGTATAATGGCAAACACTGACAACTAGTAAGGAGGGTTGATCATGAGTAACCTTGTAGTCCATGCAAACTTGGTACGGATTATGAGGGAGATAGAGCTTTCTAGGAAGGAAAACAGGTATTGACTGAAGATGGATAGCGGCTTTGGTTTTGCAGAAAGTATTTTGGCTCTGGGTGGTGAGCCTACATCAGAAAGAAAAATGATTCATCAGTTTCAATTTCTATTGCTCACAGCAACCTCTGTGCTCCTACTATTTTCCCCAAATGCCATTGTTTTTATAATGTAGTCTGTATTTTCCTTTATTATCATTGCCATTCAGATTCTTTGGCAAGTTTTACAGTGTTTCAAGCACAACGCTTGCTTTGAGTTTGAAGAAAGTGTTTGTGAGGACACAGTGCTTTAATTAAAAATTATCAGTGTACTATAGTATTCAGAGTGAGATTTCTGAGTTAGGGAAAGAAAATGTGGATAGCAGCCACTGTAAGTGGAGCTATCAGAAAAAAGTAAAGTGTGGTTCACATCCCTAAATAAGGGGTTTGAAACAACCTGATTTTTGTTATTCTCCATATACTAGGGTTGTATGTTCCGCAGCTCATTTGTTTTATAGAGTTTTCAGTTGGGTATATATTATAATAATAATAGTCAACATTATTTATAAGGGCTTACTATTACATATCAGGATTATGCTAATTGCTTCATATGCATTATATCACTATTCTGTATAGCAGTCCTGATGGAGAATTGTCTCCCCGTTTTCCAGAACTTTAAGGCAAGTGAATCATCTGCCCAACGTAAGGCTGCAAAGTGAGAGCAGAGTTAAGGGTTTTAAGTTGAGTTACTCAGATTCCAGTGATCACAGTCTTGACCATCAAAATCTCCTGGCCTTCATTTCTCACTGAGAGGTAATGGTACTGACCTCTAGTATGCACATGTGTAGGTATGTGGTTCATTAGACTTGAATCCCCCCAAACAAAGCCTGTTCCTTATTTTTTTTGTCATGAACAGGATTACCAAAGGTACGGGCAGTAGTCAACAAATTAAACAAATTTCTAAGAAACTGAGTCGTGTCATCATGCTACATGTTCATACTTGCCTTGAAATAGGAAATAAGTCATTCAGTAAAAACATACAGGCAAAATAAATCTTAAACATGCAACTGTTAACCTACAATCACGATGTACTTTATATTTTTGCACATAGATCTAACATTGCAATTAAAAAAAAACAGATTGAGACTTAGGAGGATTGGGGGGTTGGGGGGAGGCAGGTAAATTTCAAAAACAACATGAATTTTCTATAATTAATACAGAAAATACAGTGGTTTTCCCAAATGAATAATTTGATATGTTAACACTTCACCATAAAGAATGCATGCCACCTGGATGGGATCCTGGCACAGGAAAAGGACATTAGCTAAAAACTAAAGAAATCTAAATAAAGTGTGAACTAGTTCAAAACAAAACAAAACATAGAATTAGTAGCCTCAAAGTATGGCAGGGGACTTCCCTGGTGGTCCAGTGGTCCAGTGGTTAAGAATCTGCCTTCCAATGCAGGGGACGCGGGTTTGATCCCTGCTCGGAGAACTAAGATCCCACATGCTGTGGGGCAACTAAGCCTGCACGCCACAACTAGAGAGACAGCTGCAACAAACAGCCCGCGCACCCCAACAAAGACCCAGCACAGCCACACACACGCAAAAAAAGTATAAGGCAGTTACTTTGTAGAAAACCCCACAGTTTAAGTTTGTCTAATTTTCCTCAAGATTTGTTCATTTTTGGTGGGCCAAAAATGCCATGTACTTCTCAGGGCCTCTTATCAGAAAGCACATGATGTGAATTTGTCCCATTCCTGGTGGTACTTACTTTTATTACTTGGTTAAAATGTGTTTTCCAGCTTTCTTCACTCTGAAGTTAATTTGTATTTGATACTTACAAATTAGTGAGCAACTTATAAGTGTTTTATGGGGAGATACTTTGAAACTGCAAATATCTTGTTCTTTACCACACTTTTACCCACCAGTTTTAGCATAGATTGATGATTCTTGCCTGAGTGAAGTATTACTATGGTGAAAGCCAAATGGTGATTTTTTTTTTTTTAATTCAATTGTTCTTTCTACACTTGTTAGTTAGTGATCTACTGTTAGGTAGAGCTCTCCTTTCTCCATTATTTATTCATGTATTTATATTAGGATGGACTCTTTTATTTTATTGTACAATGCATTCCTATCATCACTTATTTTGTTGGTAAAATTGCCCCAGGACTGACCTGACTTCAATCTGGTGCATATGTCCCTGACATGACTCGGATGTTCTTGAGCCCTTTCTTCCTTTTTGGCACAAGATGATCCAGGCTCATCTTAGGCTCTATGTGCCCCAGCCCTGGAGTAAGCCATTTCTCTAAAGAGTCCTAGTTCTTTTCTGGTTCGATTTTACCAGATAGCTCCCCAAATAAGGTGTCTAACTTTTCTAAAATAGAAGTTATTATAGCATCCCAGTATTGCCATTCTAAAACTCTGGAGTCTAAACGGGGGGGGATATAGATATAAATAAGCTCAGTAGTAGAGTAATCCATATCTGAATGAACCATAGAATTTAGCTATTTCTTCAGTTCTTCTCAGCTTTAGATCATCACCACCATTATCTTCCTTGAGACCATCAGGGCCAGTCTTATCATGTTCTTTATCTCTGTTTTGTTAGCACAAAGAAAACGAGACCTCCCTAGGTCAATGAGAATGGTCTCTCATTCCCATACAGCTTTGTACAACCCACATCTCTCAAACCTCTGGAGTTCCTTGGGCCATCATCAACAATCTATCGGTGTCAAATTTACCTTCCATGCTGTAAAACTAGATACTACACACATTTTTTTTTTCCTGTTCTCTCTTTTTAGAAGAAAAATGCAAGTAAAACCAAGCAAGTTAGTTTAAGGAATTCAGTAAAGTCAACAAAAAAAAATTGCAAAAAGTATATCCATCCTAATGTACGCACAGATTACCAGCCATCAAAGAAAACCAATGATGTGTAGTTAACTTTAATATTGAATGGTTAGTACAATGGCTAGCTCAGTAAGTGTTTGAAAAATGAGAGAATGGTTAATTCCCAATTAACAACATTAATTAGAACTTCCTTCACCAACTTTAGTTTCAATAGGCTAGTTTCTTGATCAAACATTTTATTGTCAGTCTAGTAAAAAGATCTGAGACATTGAAGAAAAAAAAAAGGTTTAACATAAACTTAGTATACAAAACCGCAATTCCACTCCTAGGTATCTACCCAAGGTAAATTAAAACATCCACATAAAGACTTGTATACAATTGTTCCTAGCATGATTCATAGTAACTCCAAAGTGGAACAACTCAAATGTCCAACTGATGAATGGCTAAACAAAATGTGATACATTCATACAATCGGGTACTGTTCAGCACTAAGAAAGAACTACTTATACTGCAACAATATGCTAAGTGAAAGAAGCCAGACACAAAAGACCACATACTGTAAGCTTTCATTTACCAGTGAAGGTAAATCTTCAGCAGAAAGCACATCAGAGGCTGCCAGGGGCTGGGTATGGAAATGGGAATTGATTGGAAAGGGACAGTGAGGGAACTTTATGCAATGATGGAAATGTTCCAAAACTGGAACATTTACTACATGTACTAAGTTTACAACTACATTTACTAAAAAACGTAGAATTATGTTTTACGACATATAAGTTGTAGCTCAGTGATGCTGATTTTAAGATAAGCGATCCTAAGCAACTCACGGTCTAAAGCCAGGAAACACTGGCTTTCTACCTCACAGGAGCCAGGCAGACGTGGCTCACGGCAGTCCCAAGAGGCACTTTCACGGCGACTTCTGCCCAAACCACCCCTTCCAGCCCGTGTCCGCCTGGACATCACCAGGATCTCCAGCTTCACCTGCGCTGTAGTCGCTGCCCTGGCAGACACCACCTCCTCCAGCACTGCTCTCCCAAGTCGTGGGAAAGCGACACGATACACATTTCCAGGGTTTCTGGCATGGCAGATGATAAGGACCGACCAGCCCAGGCCGCTGCAGGGGAAGGAAAGGAGCCCAGGAAGCGATGGAGGAGCCGAGCGGGGTGTGGGGCTACACAGGCCCACAGACTCCCAGTTCCTTAAAAGTCCACCCGGCTCAGTGCAGGATACCAAGTCCATTTATGAAAAGAAGGCCAAATTGGTATTCTAGGACAATTGTAACTCTTCTTTTTGGACCAGGTGAGAAATTTGTATGGCATTCCAAAACATATGCTAGGAATGCCCAGGGTGCTGGTCCACTTGACAGTGTTACTGCTGTAAGCAGCTACTATCAGCTGCCAGGTAGAGGTTTTGTCTTGTCTTTCCTTTGGGAAAAAAAGCCACATACACATGCTGCCACAGAACCAGCAGAAGCGGAATTAGCCTTCAAGTAGATGCACCTAACCAAAATTTCCTCAAGAGCATCTCTCTGAATCCAAAGGCTATTTAGAACTTGTTCTCAAACGCAAATCAAAACCACAATGAGATATCACCTCACACCTGTCAAAATTGCTATCATCAAAAAGTCTACAAATGATAAATGCTGGAGAAGGTGTGGAGAAAAGGGAACCCTCTTACACTGTTTGTGAGAATGTAAATTGGTGCAGCCACTATGGAGAAAAGTATGGCGATTCCTTAAAAAACTAAAAATAGAGCTACCATATGACCCAGCAATCCCACTCCTGGGCATATATCTGGAAAAGATGAAAACTCTAATTTGAAAAGATACATGCACTCCAATGTTCATAGCAGCACTGTTTATAATAGCCAAGACATGGAAGCAATCAGTCAACAGATGAATGGATAAAGAAGCTGTGGTACATATATACAATGGAATATTACTTAGCCATCAAATTGAATGAAGTGTTGCCATTTGCAGCAACATGAATAGACCTAGAAATTATCATACTAAGTGAAGTAAGTCAGGCATAGAAAGACAAATACTATATGATATCACTTATATGTGGAATCTAAAAAATAATACAAATGGATCTATTTATAAAACAGAAACAGACTCACAGACATAGAAAACAAACTTATGGTTACCAAACGGAAAATGGGGGTGAGGGACAAATTAGGAATATGGGATTAACAGATACACACTACTATATATAAAATAGATAAACAACAAGGCTTTACTGTATAACACAGGGAAAAATACTCAATATCTTGTAAGAAACTATAACATAAAATAATCTGAAAGAAAATTATTTATATATATATATAGATATAGATAGATAGATAGATAGATAGATAGATAGATATAACTGAATCACTTTGCTGTATACCTAAAACTAACACCATGTTGTAAATCAACTATACTTCAATTGAAAATATATATATAAACTTGTTCTCAAACGTTATTGTGCTTCCCTGTGAGAGCACTAATATCCCAGCCCACCTCAATTAAATGACTCACTTCTGCCTACCCACCCACAGTACTGGTAGTTATACCAGAATCTCAATAGTGAGCCCCTCACACATCAGTGCCATCCCATTTAGTCTGTCACTGAACGAGAGTCCCAAAAAATGCAATTAGAGAATCATGGCCAGGTAGTCTCATGTCTTCCTACCTTCCTGGCTGCTTTCTCAGTCTCCTTTGTGGACTCTTTCTCCTCTGATCAATCTCTAAATGTTGAATTAACACAGGGCTTGTGGCTGGGACCATTTGTTATTTCTATCTTCTGTCTCATGGGTGATCTCATCCAGTCCTGTGGAGTTAAGTGCCAATTACATGCTGATACCCAGGGCCAGCTTCATGGGCATACCACTACCTGTGCAGTTGCACACGACTCCACATTCACAAGTCCCTGAGCTTAGTTTAATGGTCTGCTGATGCTGTGTTAAAAGCCTTAGTAATTTTATCTTGGTGTTTTGTTAGTAAATCTGATGGGGTAGTGCAGCATGTGCAGGGGGCAGAGGAGATACCTGTGGTATGTGGTGTACCACCATTCCTTGCCATCCGTTAGCATCTACAGTGCCCCAGGAGCACAGAATTCTGGTAGGCCCACCATACACAGGGTTCAGTGAGACTCAAAGAGAGAACAAGATGATTGTGGAATATCTACGACTGAAAGTGGGAGCACTGACAGCTTCAAGAAGCCACACTTACCATTTGAACTAGAACTTACTTTGAACACAGAAGAAAGACAATGGTGTTCTAAGAACACAAACAGCCAAGAAACTCTATACACATTCTGAAATGTCAGGGAACTCTGTGTGTGTGTGTGTGTGTGTGTGTGTGTGCACTGTGGGGGCCAGATGATAGTATGAAGGTTAAGCCCCATCCAGTGCACAGCAGGGCCCAGTATGAGAGACTTCCCTCTGCAACTATATATATATATATTTTTTTTTAATTGAGATATAATTGACACATAACATTGTATAAGTGTAAGGTGTACAATGTGTTGGTTTGGTACATTTATATATTGCAATATGATTACTGTAGTACCATTAGCTAACACTTTTTTCATGTTACATATTTATCATTTTTTTATGTGCTGAGAACAGTTAAAATTTAGTCTCTTAGTAACTTTGAAATTCATAATACAGTATTGTTGACTATAATCACTATGTTGTGTATTAGTTCTCCAGAACTTATTTATCTACTGGTTATAGGTTTGTACCCTTAAAACAATTTCTTCCCAATTCCCCCACCCCCTTATAACTTCTATTCTACCCTCTGTTTTTACAAGTTCAGTGTTTTTAGATTCTACATATAAGTGATATCATACAGTATTTGTCCTTCTCTGTCTGACTTATCTCACTTAGCATAATACCTTCAGGGTCCATCCATGTTGTCACAAATAGTAGGCATTCCTTCTTTGTCATGGCTGAAAAATATTCCATTGTATATATGTACCACATCTTCTTTGTCCATTCATCCAATGACAGATACTTAGGTTGTTTATCTTGGCTCTTGTGAATAATGCTTCAGTGAACATGGGTATGCAGATAACCCTTCGAGATACTGATTTTAACTCATTCAGATATATATCCGGGAGTGGGATTGCTGGATCATATGGTAGTACAATTTTTAGTTTTTTGAGAAACTGTCATACTATTTCCCATAATGGCTCCACCAATTGCATTCCCACCAATAGGTTTCTCCACATCCTTACCAGCAATTGTTATTTCTTTTTGATAAAAGCCATCCTAACAGGTGTGAGGCGATATCTCATTGTCGTTTTGATTCATCTGCAACTCTTTTAATTTCACATACTCCTGGGTTTAGTCATTTTCTTCTAGGACCAACAGCTGCACCCGAAAGTGCTCGCTGTTTCAACCATCCACCTTGTACTGATCCTAGGTCACCAGCCTGGACTTCTGATTCCCTCAAGGATATTTTACTCTGAGGTCCTGGCTCTCCTCCTTTTAGGCGGCAGCTATTCCCATCCCATAATATTCCTTTATCTCTGAATCTCAGAAAGGAAAAACAAATGGCAACAAGTTGCCATTTTTTTAACTCAAAGTCGTTTGAGATCCTCATGCAAATTGTTGCATCTACTCTCGCAAAGTTTGCATGCAGAGATAGGGCTGGAGAAGATGTCAACTCCCTAAATCAAGCCAAAAGTCCCCTCCCATGCCTTCCTGGTGTACATCAGTGTAGCACAGTGGTTATGAACATAGGTGCCAGAGCCAGAGTGCCTGCATTCTAATTCCAGGTTTACTCATATCTTGTCTGGGTGACATTTAGGAAATTGCTTATCTTCTCTGTAACCAGATTTCCTCTCTTTAAAGAAATGGGATAATAATAGAATTTACCTCATAAAGTTGTTGTGAGGTTTAAATAATTGTTCCATGCAAAGGGCATGTAACAGTGCCTGGCCTATACTAAGCATTATGAAACTGTCCTCTATTATTAATCTTTAATGGGTAAAAATGAGACATTTATTCAAGTACTGATTTAATGAGCACTTATTGTGTGCTTAGCACTGGGGATACAGTGATAAAAAGAACAGACATGGTTCCTAGCTGCATGGATCTTACAACTTAATGAGAGAGACAGAAAATAACCAAGCATATAAGCAATTAAATTAATACTTACAAAGTATAATAAATGTGTTAAAAAGAACAACTGTGTGCAGTGAAAGAAGATATGAGAGAGACCTAATTTAGATATACAGTCACCAAAGAAAAGTTCTCCTAGGAGATGATACTTAAGCCAAGAACAGATGGGTCAAAGGAACTATCCATGGAATAGTAGGGAGTTGAGGTGGCAGGAGGAGCATTTTAGTCAGAGGAGACAGTGTGTCTCAAACCAGGAAGAAGGTTGTCTTGTGTGAGAACCTAAAAGAAATCTGGTATGTCTAGAACCTGTGAGCAAGGGGAGACAGCAAAAGACAAGTCAGGAAAGGTAGGTGGATTCAAATCATGCAAGGGCTTATATGTCATGGGAAAGATTTGAGATTTCATTTAAGTGTAAAGGACATCAGTGAAAACTTTTAAGAGGGGGACCAAAATAATCTGCTTTAAGTTATTGAATTATCACTGTTTCTTGTGAAGAAAAATGGATCTTTTGGGAAAAATCAGGGACACCAGTTAGTAATCTAGGAGACAATTATAATGGCTGGATTAAGGTTTTAAAAGTGGATATGGGGACAAGTGAATAAGTTTGAAGTATGGTTTGGAGGAAAGATGGGTGGGACTTGCTGAAGGATTGACTGTGGAGTGAAGAAAAGGGAGGAATGAAGACTGACTCTCAGTTTCCTGCATGAGCAATGAGGTTAATTGTGGGGACACATATAGTAATTAAGTGTAGGTGGCAGAAGAAATGGGATGGGGCGAGTTATGTGGATGAATTTTCTGTTTCATTTGGACAGTTTGAAATAGCTGTGAGACAATTCATTGGGACTGCCAATTAAAGTCATAGCTTCAATATGAGTCACAGCTTCAGAAAATGATTTGGGTAATATAATTTGGGAGTTGTCTGTTTATGAGATGGTATTTAAAGGACAAAAATTGATGAAGTGCAAGTGATCAAAAATGCCCAGAACATTCTTGAAAAAGAACAAATTTAGAGGACACAAACTTCCTGATTTCAAAACTTACTACAAAGCTACAGTAATCAAGTTAATGTGGTATTGGCATAAAGATAGACATAGAGATCAATGGAATATAATTGAGAACTCAGGAATAAATAATTAATTTATATTCAATTGGTTTTTGAAAAGAGTGCCAAGCAAATTCAACAGGGTAATGGGGAAGGATAGTCTTTTCAACAAATGATGATGTGACAATTGGATAGCCATGTGCAAAAGGATGAAGTTGTAACTGTAACTCACACTATACACAAAAATTAATTCAAGATAGATCATCGACCTCAATGTAAGAGTTAAACCTTGTGACACTGGATTAAGCAGTGACTTTTTAGATATGACTCCAAACCCACACACAACAAAATAAAAAAATAGGTAAACTGGACTTTATCAATATTAAAAACTTTTGCGCTTGAAAGTGCACCATTAAGAAAGTGAAAAGACAATCCACTGAAAGGGAGAAAATATTTGCAAATCATATATTTGATGATGGTCTTGTATCTAGAATATATAAAGAACACTCAAAATTTAACAATAAAAAAACAACTCAATTGAAAAATGGGCATTTTTAGTTATTATTAGTCATTGAGGAGATTACCACTTCATACCTACTAGGATAGCTATAATAAAAAAGACAATAACAATTGTTGATGAGGATGTAGGAAGATTGGAACCCTTATACTCTGCTGGTGTGATTGTAAAATGTTTCAGCCTGCTTTAGAAAACGGTTTGGCAGTTTCTCAAAATGTTAAACAAAGAGTTTACCATATGACTTAGCAATTCTACTCCTAGATATGTCCAAGAGAAATGAAAACATATGTCCACACAAAAACTTGTACACAAATGTTCATAGCAGCATTATTTATGATAGCCAAAAAGTAGAAACAGCTCAAATACCCACAAACTGATGACTGAATAAACAACTGTGATATACAAAACAATGTAAATTATTCATCAGTAAAAAGGAATGAAATTCTGATACATGTTACAATGAATGAACCTTGAGAACATGCTAAGAGAAGCCAGCCACAAAAACACCATATATGATAGGTTCCATTTATTTGAAATATTCAAATCTATAGAGACAAAATGGATTAGTGGTTGGCAAGGTGTGTGGGGGTGAGTGCTTAGTGGATATGTAATTTCTTTTGGGGATGATGAAAATATATCAAAATTAGGTAGTGGCTATGGTTGTACAACTCTGTATTATGGTAAGTGAATTACATTTCAATAAAACTATTATTTAAAAAATCGATGCCATCACCTATGGAGAAAAATGTTAAAAAAGAGTATAGAGGGTGGGTACATAAGACTGATGTGTGAGAAACTAGTATATATGGAGGTCAGGTAGGGCAGAGGAGCAGGAGAAGGAAACTGAGATGGAATGGCTAGGGAAATAGGAGAAATACATGAGTGTGTGACAACACAAGCCAATTAAAGAAGGTCTCAAAAACAAAGCAGTGGTCAATATGAATGGGGGAGGAAACGTATAGGAAGTTTGAAGGGAGAGATTATTTAGTGAAATGATTGCCACAGTAAGGTTAGTTAATATATCCATCATCTCACATAATTACAGTTGTGTGTGTGTGTGTGTCTGTGTATGTGTGTTGAGAACTTTTAACATCTATTCTCTTAGTAACTTTCAAATACACAATACAGTATTGTTAACTATAGTCACCATTCCCAGAATTTTTCTTCTTATAAGTGGAAGTTTGCATCCTTTGATCACTTTCACCCATTCCCCTACCTGTGGCAACCACCAATTTACTCTCTATTTCCATGAGTTCATTTTTTGTAGATTCCACATATAAGTGAGATCATACAGAATTTGGCTTTCTGTGACTTATTTCACTTAATATGATGCCCTTAAAGTCCATCCATGTTGTTGCAAAGGGCAGTCTTCCCTTCTTTTTATGGCAGAATAATACTTCATCCATCCATGAACACAGTTTGTTTCCATTTCTTGGCTATTGTAAATAATGCTGCAATGGACATGGGAGTGAATACATCTCTATGAGATAGTGATTTCATTTGCTTTGGACACATACCCAGAATTGGAATTGCTGGATCGTATGATCGTTCGATTTTTAATTTTTAAAGGAAACTCCATAATTTTTCCATAGTGGCTGTACCAATTTACAGTCCTACCAACAGGGTTTAAATGTTCCCTTTTTTCCACATCCTCACTGACACTTATCTCTTGTCTCTTTGATAATAGCCATTCTAACAGATATGATGTGATATCTCATTGTGGTTTTGATTTGTATTTCCCTGATGATTAGTGATGTTGAGCATTGTTTTTCATGTACCTGTTGGTCGTTTGAATGTCTTATGTGGAAAAATGTCTATTTAGGTTCTTTGCTCATTTTTAAATCAGATTTTTTTTTTTTTTTTGCTATCGAACTGTATGAGTTTTTTAAAAATATATTTTGGATATTAATCCCTTATTAGATGTTACAAATATTTCCTCCCATTCCATAGGTTGCCATTTCATTTTCTTGATCATTTCTTTTGCTATGCAGAAGCTTTTTAGTTTGATGTGGTCCCACTTATTTATTTTTGCTTTTGTTGCTTACACTTTTGGTCATATCAAAACATAATTGCCAAGACCAATTTCAAGGAGCTTTTCCCCTATATTTTCCTTTAGGAGTTTTATGGTTTCAGGTCATATGTTTATGTTAATAATCCATGTCAAGTTAATTTTTGTGAGTGGTGTAAAATAGGGGTTCAATTTTATCCTTTTGCATGTGAATATCCAGTTTTCCCAACACCATTTATTGAAGAGACTAGTTTTTACCCATGGAGTATTCCTGGCTCCCTTGTCAAATATTAGTTGACCATATAGGCAAGGGTTTATTTCTGCGCTTTAAATTCTGTTCCATCATTCTGCATCTGTTTTTATGCTAGTGCCATACTGTTTTGATTATTATAGCTTTGTAATACATTTTGAAATCAAGACATGTGATGCCTCCAGCTTTGTTCTTTCTCAAGATTACTTTAGCTATTTGGGGTCTTTTGTGGTTCCACACAAATTATAGCAGTTTTGTTTTCTGTAATGATGCCATTGGGATTTTGATAGGGATTACATTGAATCTGTAGATGGCTTTGGGTAGCATGGATATTTTACCAATATTAACTCTTTGATCTATGAGCAAGGGATATCTTTCCATTTATTTGTGTCTTTAATTTCTTTCATCAATGTCTTGTAGTTTTCAGAGTAGAAATCTTTCACCTACTTGGTTAAATTTATTCCTAGGGATTTTATTATTTTTGATGTTATTGTAAATGAGATTGTTTTCTTTATTTCTTTTTCAGATATTTTGTTGTTAGTGTATAGAAAGACAACTGATCTGTATGTTGATTTTGTATCCTGCAACTTTACTGAATTTGTTTATTAGTTCTAAGAGTTTTTTTGGGGGGGGGGTTGATTTTGTTTTTGTGGAGTCTTTAGGATTTTCTATATATAAGATCAAGTCATCTGCAATTAGAGATAATTTTACTTCTTCCTTTCTGATTTGGATGCCTTTAATTTCGTTTTCTTGCCTTATTGCTCTGGCTAGGACAATTACTCCAGTAAATAATTGTCAGTATTGATCACCCATTTCAAGATTGTGATCATGAATAAGGTGAAGACAGTTGTGCAATCTCTCTTTTTCTAACAAACTTCAGCTGCAAGCACAGAAAAGTCAGATTGTTGGGGTTGTCCAGAGCTTGAGTTTGGTCTCATGAATGCCAAGAAGGTAGGGAAGAATAAGAGAATTCAGGATTTTTAAAGGGACTGCTTGAATTGATGAGGCATATCATCTACACTCCTCAAAGAGGAACGTGAAGCTAGGATAGTGGGTAGATTGTGAAAGTGGTGGAGTCAATGCATTGGAAGTCTCCAAGAGATTTAAAATGTTGTAGTGGCAACGGGTGAGCAGGTGAGCTAAAAAGTAGGTGGTAATAGTCATGGAGTGGGATGTTTCATGCCAATATTTTAGAGACAATGGAATTTTAGGTGTTGACACTGACTATGTAGGATGGAGCAGTGTGAGTGTGTAGCTAAGAAAGAGTTGAGGGAAAAAAGCTAAAAATTATTCAATTGAGAGGCCTGGGAATTGGATAGACTATCTATGTGCATATGGAAGACAATGAGAATTATGGCCCCCTTAAGCTACTAATGGTGGAGGTGGACTGCTCTCTCAAAATCTACTTATTGGTGACACCTAATGTGGCCTGAACAAAGAGCAACTCACAGCATCTTTATCTAAAGAAAATTGGTGTCACCATTTGCACATCGGAAATATTTTCTGGTGGTCATATCTAAGTGTGTACCAAGGACGTTCGTGCAGTCTCATTTAAAATTTAGAAAATCTTGAAGATTTTCTTTGTGGAATAGTTTTAACAATCCCTGTCTGAAAAATGACACTTTATTACTCTGTGGTCCTCTCTAGTTCTATAGTTTTCCAATTCATTCATTCATTCATTTGACAAATTTTTAGTCCTTGCATATGCTGTGTCAGGAATGTGCTAGCACTGAAAGTTCAGGTGAAAAATATATGCATAGCGGTGGCCCTCAGAGCTCCTGGTGTGATAAACTGTACAGTGGTATCCATTGTGTGATCAAGTATTATGTATCATTTGCATAATTCTCTTGTGTTGGTTAAATTTGTGGTTTGTGCATCAATAGATGCTTTATGACTCATTGTTAGGAACTGAAGGTAAGTAGAATTTTTTTGTAGTGTTGACATCACCATACCCGGCCATATTCATTATATGTATTATTTTTTCATTGTTTGCTTTGATTTGTTTGATTTCTTTGCCTTCTAGACTTTGACATTTTACTGGAAGACAGTGAACTAAGAATGTCTTGGAGTGACAACACATGATGGTCTTGTCATAGAGTGTGTGTCACTGAAGTCTGCATAATTGAAAGATTTCCTAAACCAGGTGTCAGGAACTTGTTGCTAGAGCTACTTTCCCTGATTTCAAATCAGAGTCATTGAGCACATTTCCAAACGCTCCTCAGGGTTGTACAATTTGCTGAGAAAGTGGAAACGCAGGTTCTTTCAGCTTGGCATATGGGGCAGTCTGAAGCTGCCTTTGATGATCAAAAATCTCTTCTTCTTTTCAGCCATTTAAAATGTTACTTCAGCCTGCCCACAGTTCAAATGTT
Organism: Balaenoptera musculus; assembly: GCF_009873245.2. Taxonomy (NCBI): domain Eukaryota; kingdom Metazoa; phylum Chordata; class Mammalia; order Artiodactyla; family Balaenopteridae; genus Balaenoptera; species Balaenoptera musculus. The sequence continues at coordinate 58,051,011 of NC_045798.1, forward strand.
CAACCAGAGAAACCAGCTCTTTTCAGTATTTCAGTCAATCAAATATCAGCTCTTTTCAAGGTCCCAGTCAATCCAATTTCTTGGCACATACTACAGAATCAAGCTTAGCAATGAAAGGCAATTTGTTCTTCATTCAACTTCTTTAGGGACTTCATTTTGCAAACCCACTCCTGCCTGCTCTAATAAAAAGGAAAGAGTTGTAAATGTGTTTGCACATATATTACCCTTGTCCCTGTATCCTAGTATTCCTTTGGACTTCAAAAAAATGTTTATATTATGCTTTGTAAGGGAGATTTTGATAAAGAAAACAACTCTCTCGCCCTCCCCATTCTCACCATTTTCCTAAAATTTCCTAAAATTTCACAGATTTCCCACTTCTACATATTTCTGCTTAGTTGAGAATACTTAATGGTGATTAAAAATGAATGTGACATTGAAAGTTATCATGCTATTAAAGTATGTCCACAGATCTTTATATAGAATTTATCTTCACCTTATCAGCGGGATTTAAAATTTTTCAAATCACAAGCAACTTGGATCTTGAGAATAAAGTACATACTAGGGTAAATAAGTTTGCTCATATTGCTTATAGCTATGAATCTTCAACTTCTTTACACATGAATTGAACTTTCCACCATTTTCCATAGAATGCCGGGTAGAATGTTCATTGTCAGAGAAAATATTTTTAAAGTACTATTTTCTTATGGCAAGTGATTTGAAAAAGCAAACAAATTGGGGCTTCCCTGGTGGCGCAGTGGTTGAGAATCTGCCTGCCGATGCAGGGGACACGGGTTCGAGCCCTGGTCTGGGAAGATCCCACATGCCGCGGAGCAACTAGGCCCATGAGCCACAATTACTGAGCCTGCGCGTCTGGAGCCTGTGCTCCGCAACAAGAGAGGCCGCGATAGTGAGAGGCCCGCGCACCGCGATGAAGAGTGGCCCCCACTTGCCGCAACTAGAGAAAGCCCTCGCACAGAAACGAAGATCCAACACAGCCATAAATTAATTAATTAATTAATTAAAAAAAAACACACTGCTAAATTAAAAAAAAACAAAAACAAATTAATCTTTATGACCCATAATTGCAATGCCTGAAATCATAAAATGATTAGAAATAATGGAGTCCAAACTCTTTATTTTCTGGAAGAAACTGAAGCCCAGTAAGGTGAATTGAGTCTCTGAGTCATAGGGGAATTTGTGCGGGGCTGAGACCAGGTGATGGTTTCCCAGTTCCCAAACTAGCTCCTCCCCACATGGTGAAGAAAGCCCTTCCCTATGCTAGTTGTTTCATTGATGATGGATGAGATACCATTTCCTCATCTATAAAATGAAGGGGTTGAGTTAAAACTCTAAGATTCTAGCCTGGCTAGAGAACAGTTGATCGTAGTCTCTGAATTTAATAAGAAATAATGTAAGTGGCAAGAGGAGAATGTGTGAAATGGGGCTGCTTGACACCATCTCAAATTTTAGTCATGTTTTTTCTCTTCCAAATAATAATACATATATATATTTTTTGCATTTTTGTACCATTCTGTGCAGATTTAGGGGACCTTTCAGTTACAGTGCACAGCACCCCCAGCAACAGAGATGGCTATGTGACTCACACCTGCCCTAATCATAGTACCAAACTTGTAACATACATATGGGATTTTATGTGCAGTCACTGGGAGAGACAGTTAAGAAATTTCCTCCAGGATGATGTAAACCTGGAGCTATCTGTGGATCTGTAGTCTCAACCCTCCACGCCCAACCCCAGCCCAAAATCTCTTGACGTGAAGGAAATCTAACTGGTGGAGGAGAAATAAAGGGCAAATGAGAGAAAGGGAAGGAGGAAAGGAGGGAAAGAGGGAGAGAGAGATAGAAAATATTAGAAAAAAGGGAGAGAAAGAGAGATAATCATTTGAACCCCTGGATTTATCTATACCTGAAGTGTCTTCCTGGTCTTCCCAATTACATGAAGCAATAAATTACTCCTTTTTTGCTTAAGCTAATTTGAATTGGTTTTCTGTCACCTTTATCTGAAAGACTCCTGACAAATACAATTGCCTATGGCCAATATAAGGGAATTGAAACTGGGTCAGGATAAAAGCTTAAAAAAAAAAAAATCCCAAGAATAGTGAGTAATATTGGTTGCGATCCTTAGTTATTTTTATTTACTCATTCATTTACTGGGCGCTTTCCATATGCAAAGCACCCTAACTTTGGGGAGTTAAACTGAGAACAGAAAAAAAAAAAAATGAAGCAGCAGAGCAAGTCAGAATGTGATGTGACCAACATCCCAACTTCAAGACACATAGTCTATGGAAGGCAGGAAGCAGTATCAACTGGGAAATCTGGGGAAGGCCTCCAAGAGAAGGTGAAGACCCATTGGGACACACCCAAGTGATTGGGCTGAAAGCAATTTGGTTGAAATGAAGACTGGTGAAAACAAAATAAAACTCTTTTGACTAGGATTTTCTAGTATTGGTAACTGTGGTGCACCATGGGATAGTTTGATAATTTTTAAAGTGACCTTAATCATTTTTTTTCTACTCAGAATTTATGTAGTTTTCTTCTATCATCTTGCTTTAAAATTTTTTATTAATAAATGCTATTCTTAATGGAGAAAAGTTGGTATAATATAGTTGTGTAACAACTGATGGATTCTTAAATAAATTAAAATAGGTCATAAAACATACTGGATTGCATAATCCCATTTTTGAAGAAATTAATACATGTACGTACTGAAGGATCTAAAAGGAGATGCACACCAGTGTATTAGCAGCTGGTGACTCTGGGTGGGTAGGTGGGCATCTTGGCTATTCTTTTATTATTTTTTTAAACATTTTTATTGGAGTATAATTGCTTTACAATGGTGTGTTAGTTTCTGCTTTATAACAAAGTGAATCAGCTATACATATACATATATACCCATATCTCTTACCTCTTGTGTCTCCCTCCCCCCCACCCTCCCTATCCCATCCCTCTAGGTGGTCACAAAGCACCGAGCTGATCTCCCTGTGCTATGCGGCTGCTTCCCACTAGCTATCTGTTTTACATTTGGTAGTGTATATATGTACATGCCATTCTCTCATTTCATCCCAGCTTCCCCTTCCCCTTCCCTGTGTCCTCAGGTCCATTCTCTACATCTGCATCTTTATTCCTGTCCTGCCCCTAGGTTCTTCAGAACCTTTTTTTTTTTTTAGATTCCATATATGTGTGTTAGCATATGGTATTTGTTTTTCTCTTTCTGACTTACTTCACTCTGTATGACAGACTTTATGTCCATCCACCTCACTACAAATAACTCAATTTTGTTTCTTTTTATGGCTGAGTAATATTACATTGCATATATGTGCCACAACTTCTTTATCCATTCATCTGTCAGTGGACACTTAGATTACTATGTATAGTATAGTAATAGTAATCTATGTATTGTCTATGTGTAGTATCATGTCATCTGCAAACAGTGACAGCTTTACTTCTTCTTTTTCGATTTGGATTCCTTTTATTTCTTTTTCTTCTCTGATTACTGTGGAAAAAACTTCCAAAACAATGTTAAATAATAGTGGTGAGAGTGGGCAATCTTGTCTTGTTCCTGATCTTAGTGGAAATGGTTTCAGTTTTTCACCATTGAGGACGTTGTTGGCTGTGGGTTTGTCATATATGGCCTTTATTATGTTGAGATAAGTTCCCTCTATGCCTAGTTTCTGGAGCGTTTTTTATCATAAATCAGTGTTGAATTTTGTCAAAACCTTTTTCTGCATCTATTGAGATGATAATATGGATTTTATTCTTCAGTTTGTTAGTATGGTGTATCACATTGATTGATTTGTGTATATTGAAGAATCCTTGCATTCCTGGGAGAAACCGTACTTGATCATGATGTATGATCCTTTTACTGTGCTGTTGGATTCTGTTTGCTGGTATTTTATTGAGGATTTTTGCATCTATGTTCATCAGTGGCATTGGCCTGTAGTGTTCTCATTTTGTGACATCTTTGTCTGGTTTTGGTATCCGGGTGATGGTGGCCTCGTAGAATGAGTTTGGGAGTGTTCCTCCCTCTGCTATATTTTGGAAGAGTGTGAGAAGGATAGGTGTTAGCTCTTCTCTAAATGTTTGATAGAATTAGGTCTTGGCCATTCTTTATATTGTTTTGCCTGTCTGCATTTTCTGATATTTTTGTAATGATTATAAAAATGGAAGAAAACTGAACACAACCAACATAACAAGTAGGAAGGGCTGGGTTAATGAAGGGTAAACATGGAAGGGCACAGGCAGAGATAGGACGTGGAAGTGGCAAAGGCAGAGATAGGACGTGGAAGTGGCACAGGCAGAGATCTGGGCACTGGGGCACGGGGTGGCTAGCATCTTTTGTTGGGTGTTTAGGAGGAAGGAGAAGCAATGAGCAGGACTTTTTCTGTTATACCTGTTTTGGGTCATCAGCATTTTAAATAGTAAAATTAATTTTATTTTGAAAGGAAATTTTAAATGAAGAAATATCAGTAAAAAGGCACTGCCTTGGGCTAAGAGGGGTTAGGACAGGTTGAGACTACAAGAAAGGGTCATAAACTGAGGTGGACATTACCCCTTGAATGGAGGCCACTGCCTTTGTCACCTTGCTCTTGACTTTGAGAGAAATACAAACCCCAGTGACAATTTGAAACAAATCATTTAGAATGAGAGACTGAGAATCAGGAGCCTCAACAAAAGGGGAGGAGGTTCTGCCAAGGGTTTGTTAGGACAACAGATCAATCGCCGAGTCTCCAGAACTTAAACAACTACTTGGGTTGCTGGAAAGGAAGCGCGTCTCTTTGAATGTGACTGATGGAAGGGATCAACAGCAAGAGTCACCAGAGGTTTGTGAATCTAAATAACCTGCTGAATGTTACTGAATACCAGAAAAAAACCCAAACCAAAAAACAACCATGAAACCGATTTTAAGCTTGCTTCTTGAAAGTTCAAATAGAGAAGAAAGGCAAATTAGGCAGGACAACTTTCTGTGGACTGAATAAGAGCATGCTAACAGTGATGGGAAGAACTGAAGTCTTGGCAATAAAGTTCTATGTAAGATTAAAAAAAAAAAAACAACAGGAAAATTAAAAGCTTAAAATGTTGGAACAGCCTTTGAATGTATATCCTTTGGAACTAGTGATTATGCAAACCATGTTCTAAAATCTACAAATTATCTGTCAATAGTAGAGTTTCATAAAGTGTTTACTTTGGGGTTGCTTCTCTAATTGTGGGTTAGGAAGAGCACAGGAATGCTTAACTGAAGAGAAAACAGAATCTGAGATTCAAAAGTGTTAAGTGAAGAGTCTGTGGTATCAGACTGTTAATTGAGAAGATACTATAACGTTTCTTAGCACTGCACAATTCCATAGTCAGGACAAATCCCTGCTGAGTTAACAAGGTTGGAATCTATGTAACTCTCGATGGGACCCAGAGTTCCCTTCCTCCGGCTACTGCCCCACCCTTCATTTTCTGTGACTCAGACTTAAGTCCAAGCCCTTGTACTTGTGCCTACTGTTGGGAGACAGTACTACTGCTCCACTCATTTGCCCTCTTCAGACCCTGTTATGTGAGACACTGTTTTTGTCAAGGGACACCTGTGGTCACGCCCCTCTCAGTGCAGTTCAGCCTATCAGGTTCTCAGCTGGCTGCCCAGAGACTATATTTTACTCCACAACAAAGGATCTCCACATGCGGACCAGAATGCTCTTGCTCAAATGTCCGCTGTCATATTCTGAGTACTTGTTCAGATCAAACTGCTGTTGTTTGCTGGCTGTCAGGGGTTTTTAAGACACAGAGAGCATGGTTTCCTGTTTCTTTTTCTCTAAAGCAGATCAGGAATTTCCCCTTTTTCCTTTCTCACACTCTATTCTGCCCATCACATCTCAAAAGACAAAGTTCTGGAGTCACAGCTTTCACCTACTTCCTCCCTGTGGTACATGATCCAAATCTCCCATCTAGTTGGTTGCATCTGTAGCCAGTGCAGTCTGTTGCACCCTCAGGCAGAGAAACCCCATAATGACACTAAGAATTTTGCTCTTTCATGCCCATCAGAACCTTACATCTGGTGGTTAAGTGTGGACCAATACAGCTAACATCCCTGTATAATAGTAATTAGAGAGATTCTCTAATTCAGCCAAGAGTGGTTGGAAATGACTGAATCTACACTCTGAATAGCAAATTACCTACACCTTATTGAGCATAGTTGATATTTAAGAAATTATAAAAGGCGCTAGTGGAACAGGTGATAACCCTGAATAGGTGAGCCTGAGGGAGCAGTTTTTGGTATGTTTATTTTCCTTTGTAAATTCATGATGCTCTTATCATACTACTTATTGCTTTAGGGACTTGTACCCTTGCTAAAAATATAGCCCTTAAACACTGGTTCTCTCAGGTCACTTCTGGGGAGGTTTTGCTTTTTTCACCGTACTTCTCAGAGTGCTGGCTGCAATGGTGGTGTACACGTTGTTTCTTTTTCCCCCCTCCCTAGCTCCCTCCCTCCATTCCCCCGTGGTAATTCCCTCCCTCTCTCCCTAAGACAAATGTTCTCTGCAGTTGTGTTATCTTTGCTATGATATTTACCTTCTGATAGTCTGATGTAGTCAAGAACCTGATAGCCAGGAAGAGGACAGTTGGAGGGATCCTTATCCATCTTCTCTATACACCTCTCTTATCCCCTCTTGCTAAAGTATGTTTTGAACCCTTCCAAGGTAGGTAAATGGGGAGGGAGCAGAGTCAAGAGCCCGGGAAGTCATTACTTGAATGGTCCTGCCCTGAGAGAGCTTTGTGATTGGTGGGCCCGTAGGTGTTTAAGGCTGTCTCTTTCTCAGGTGCGTGCCTCAGTGGCCTTCTCAGAGGGCCCCCTTAGGGACCACAGTAACAGTGACTTCCTCCAGCTGCTGCCTTGCCCTCAGCCCTTCTTTCTTGGCAATTTACTTCAAAGACACTCAGTCTGCCGGAACGCATTATCTTTCCTGACTATTTTCTTTCGTGGGATTTCACATGGCTCCCAGCCAGCTCTCCCTCCCGTTTGGACCACGCCTCGTCCATGAGGAACTCTTATGCAGTCTTTGCCCCAACAAAGCAGCGACTCCCTGTCCCTCTCCCTCCAAAGCTGTGAACTGGCCATATCTCATACCCTGAGCTTGCTAGACCAGAGTCAGACACTAGGCCACTGATTACTCTCCTTACTGCAGGGGACCCATTGAACTTTTAGTTGTAGTTTCTTCTCCTTAATGCTTAGATACAGGGCTGGACCACAGGAGAAGCTGAGTGAGAAATACAACTGGGCTCAGAATCTCTTCCTTTCAGTCCTGAGTAAATGTCATTGAACTAAGAGTTCCTTCTCTCCCCTTTTCCTGAGACTGTACTTCCCCTGAGCAGGCCACTACAGAGACCCTCTAGACATGTAAAATGAGGATAATAATAGTTCCTACCTCATAGGGTTATGTGAAGGTTAAATGAGTTAATGTGTTTAAAGCACTTACAGCAGATGCTGGCACATAGTAATTGCCATGTAAGTATCAGCTATTGTCACATTTACAGTGCCATGAGGATGAACCCTCTAGCTCACACCTCTAGTTCTGTGGATCTGAGGCAGAGGGATGGAGCTGGAGGTGGGATAAGCAAGGATTAGTCTTGAATAGGAAAGAGATTTGGGACTTGGAGTGGGGGACCTAAGTACATTAGGTTTATTAGCTGTACAGGAAGTAACTAATTAAAAACATTATTACTGAAATCTCTTCAAACTAGGCTTCATGAAGAGGAAATGTTGAATAGCCAGACAAGTGAAATATTAAAATTATGCATTTGGCTAGACTGGAAGAAACAGTCGATGGAATATAGTCTTGTTAAATATATACAGTAATTAACCCTTTACTCAGTGAAGTAGGTGAACTTTTAAAATCCCAGTTTATGCCTCAACAGTATCTAAATGATTGGCTGAGATTTCAAAGGGACTCTGGAGCCCAATAGAAATTAAGATGCCAACTCATTACTTGTCAGTAGTTGAGTTATCGTCCATTTTAGACCTTGAACAGCTATCATGTTCTGAGTTTTTAGGCTTCTGAAAGGCACAGAGTATGCAGACACAACCCAAGTACAGTAAGTGCCCTACATACAAACAACTTCCATCCCGAGAGTACGTTCGTAAGTCCAATTTGTTCGTAAGTCTAACAAAGTTAGCTTAGGTACTGAACTAACACAATCGACTATATAGCACTGTATTGTAATAGGTTTATAATACTTTTCACACAGATAATGCTTCATTAAAAAAAACAAACACAAAAAATAAAGAAAACATTTTTAATCTGACAGCACAATACCTTGAAAAGTACAGTAGTACAGTACAACAGCTGGCATACAGGGACTGGCATGAACGTTCACATCTTTGAAAGTTTGCAACTTGAAGGTTCGTATGCAGGGGACTTACTGTAATTCAACAAAAGTCCTCCCCTGTTTTAGGAGTCTTATGTTTTCCAAATTTTATAAGATTAGCACATTCTTTGCAATCAGATAAAAGACCCCTCCAACCTGAACTAATAAGCACTGTGATCGTTATCCACCTGCCTTGATTGTTCTTTCTGCTTACTTGCCTGCCTGGGCTCTCTCCAGCTTCCACTGGCCTCCCTGTCTGCCAGCTTCAGGAGCCTTGCTGACCAGATCAGCCTTCACATGCTCCCAAGAGCTCCCTCTCTCCCAAGAGCTGCATGTAAAACACGGGATGTTCTGCACATTGATTCCATTGATGCCTTGTCAAATACTCTGAAGCCCACAGCCTCATCAGCCACAGAGGACAGATCAGAGATGGCCCCTCTGGTTTTTCGACCCTGATTATTCTTTCTTTTTATTCTGACTTTCTCTTGGCATTATAGAATTATGTGGCAAAGGAAAGCCTGAGGGAGGGGGAAGGAAGGAAACGAGGAGGAGGGAGTAGGAGGTCAGTGCTCACAAAAACACAAGAACAAAAGAACTGCAAATTGGGACTTCTCTAAGCAGGCACCTTCCTTTCAGAAAGTCAGTGTGGACCGTCCATCATCTCCCAGGACTCCCAGCTCAGGGCTCGCTTGGACCAAGTGAGAGCTGCCTAGTCAGTTACTCATCAGGGTCCCCTCTGTGCAGTCATCCCACCTTCCTCAGGGGTGCCTCCCACTGCCTTTGGGGGCTTCACATCCCAAATATTTATTAAGGAGACAAAAAGGAATAGTTAATGGAACCTGTGGTTGGAGAGCAGCAGGTGGCCCAGGGCTGCAGCTGCAGAGCAGGCTCTTGCTTGGCAAATGTTTGACCAGATTTATTTTGCTGTTGTTTTTATTTTGTTTGGATATTTGTCGTTTTTGTTACTGAACACATCAAGAGATGATATGTGCCCTAATTGCACTTCCAGAGTACTTTCTGGAAATTCTGATAATCTACTGTTTTCAAAATTCAAGTCTTGGCATTGGAAGTTCCTCTAATATCTGAGTCTGGTTTGTACATGAAGGTGGGTCGAGACTGAAGAATCTATGAATAATATATGCAATTTGTAACAATCTGTGGAGTTGAAAATGAAATGGATTGTGTGTGTGTGTGTGTGTGTGTGTGTGTGTATGTATAAAATCTCTGTATTTGCCTCCTGTATTTGGAATTTAGAGTTTTAAGTGAAAGTTGGTGCATTTATCTGACTTGTCAACATTATAGATGATACAGTATATTTATAAAGATATTTACATATCTTTTATCAGACAGATGCTCTTAGATGATTTAGTGTTCTAGCTTATATTTGGAAAATAAATTAATACATGAGATGAAGATGAAAAACTCAGGGGATTTGACTCACTCTTAGTCCTACGTTCCTATTGCACTTGGGTTGTGTGACCTTTTGGGGTCAATGCTGGATGTGGGCAAATTAGTGAAATATGGGCCCTCCCACCTCTTTCTCTTTTGTTACTGCCCACCTGCAGACTACAGTGTATCCTAACCCTCAGAGGTTTATTTTGGGCCCTGCAGTTCACTGGTTATTTAAAATGCACTTCCTTTCTATTGAGTTTTAAATGGACAGTCTTGAAAACCTAAAGTATCAAAGATTAAAAAATTGGAGTTCCGGGGCTTCCCTGGTGACGCAGTGGTTGAGAATCTGCCTGCCAATGCAGGGGACACGGGTTCGCGCCCTGGTCTGGGAAGATCCCACATGCCGCAGAGCAACTGGGCCCGTGAGCCACAATTACTGAGCCTGCGCGTCTGGAGCCTGTGCCCCGCAGCAAGAGAGGCCGCGATAGTGAGAGGCCCGCACACCGCGATGAAGAGTGGCCCCGGCTTGCCGCAACTAGAGAAAGCCTTCGCACAGAAACGAAGACCCAACACAGACAAAAATAAATAAATAAATAAATTTATAAAAAAAATTGGAGTTCCTTAAGAACTTCTGCAACAAAAACAAACCTTGTTGAAAAAGAGCTTTTGCACATATTACCGCATTCTGATTTTTCTTTCACAGTTACAGAAGCCTTATTTGATAAGGACAGTTTTTATTAGGTATGTTGTACAGATGATAAAACTGATATTCAGAGCTGTAAGGCATTTAAAGCCACAATAAGCCTCAGCCCCAAGATATGAGGGTTCATTTCATCTCCCTTGAAGTGCTTTCCACCCCTATGATATAGCACTGCCTCTGCTTTCTAATGATGGAATTTCAGGCAGTAAGACAGAAGAGGGAGAGAGACTTTGGGTCAGGGATGCTTACTCATCTCCTTGAGGATGGCCCTCTGTCCTACCTCTTCTGGAAGAATAATATGGTAGAGCAAAATCTACTTAGAATCGGACAGAATTCAGTTCTTAATCCAGCTCTGCAACTTGCTAGCTGTGTGATCTTGGCAAAGTATTTAACATCTCTGAGCTCCAATTTTGCATTTTGTAAAATGGAGAAACATTGAAGAATTTGAAATGTGCATATAATATTCCTGGTTTATAGTGGAAACCAAGGTGATATTTCTGATTAATACCTCACATTTGCTTTCTCCCTTTTGGGAATGAGGAAAACTCAAATAAAAGGACAATTCAAGCTACACATACAAGTGTTTACACACAGGTTGGCTTCAGGTTAAAAAGAGAAAACTGGTCTAATTCAGATAAGTAATGATTTTTCTATTATCAAATAGTTGATTCCATCGAGTTTGAGTTCCCCAAATGAGTTTTAAGTGGAGATAGAGTCTCATTTCATTGAGTTCTCATACTTGGCCGCCTAATATGCCCATCTGGAGGACTCATTTTGGGGGTTAGAACACAAACTCTAAGCAACCATGTCAACAAATGTGAGGGGTCTGAGATTTTTTTCCCTACTTGCAAGCTAACAGGTTGGTCAACCAGTTTCATGGGCCCTGGTGGAAGACTCAAGTGTCCTGAGTCAGAGACAAAGGACCTCACTGCTCACAGCACAGCGAGCAGCAGAAGCTTCATGTTAGTGTCCGTTCCCCTTGGCCTCAAGTTCTAAAGCAACACTGGCAGCCCAGGAGGTGCTGCACAGATAGCGGTAGGCATCATGGCTGAAAACTCCCAAATTTAGGAAACCACGCATTTTATAATGGGCTGCAAGTAAATCTTTTCAATTTTTACCTCAGAGGCAGTTATTATCTTTATTATACTGGGCAGCAAACAAACCTGCCCTTAGCTCTGGAGGAAGACATCTTCTAAGGCTACTTGTTATACAAACATCCTTAAAAAGATAATCCGGGGGGGGGGGAGGGGGACAAATTAGGAGTATGGAATTAACAGATACAAACTACTATACATAAAATAGATAAACAACAAGGATTTACTGTATAGCACAGGGAATTATACCCAATATCTTATAATAACCTATAATGGAATATTATCTGCAGAAAAGCGGAATCACTATGCTGTACACCTGAAACCAACACAATAGTGTAACTTAGCTATACCTCAATTAAAAAAAAAAGATAGTCTAGAACAAAGAGAGTCAGTGCCTCTACTTGCAAGATATGCAGCAACAAGTAAGACCCATAGAGAGTTGTCTCCCTGAAAATGACATACACATTCATTGCCGATTACACATGTACTAATATCCACTAAGAGCACTAAGGCACTGCTTGTTTTGTGATGGGTCAGGGAATTGCTTGGAGTCGCAGGGTCCTCCACAACATCTTCCAGAGTTTCTCTCCTTTGAGAACACTGATGATAGTTTTCTGCATTGAGCTCTTTCTCCCTTACCAGTAAACTGGCCACACTTTATATTTTTAAAAGTTACCCCCTCCCCAAGTATTTAAAATATTTGTTACTGAGCGCTTCCTATGTGCCAGGCATTGCCAATGCTTCTCATAAGTTACTCTGTTATCTCCATTCCGCAGATGAAGAAACCGAGGCCTAGGGGTTAAGGCGGTTTAACCAGGATCACATGGGTGATTAGTGGCAGGGATTGGACTGAAAGATCTGCTTCTTTGCAATCTCACTAAAATGATAATAGTAATAATAATAATAATAATAAAGAAAAGCAAAATGTGTCTTACGCAGTTCTCCCTTATTGAAATACACTTGGAGAAGGGGATAGAGAATTAGAAGCAGGAACAGAAAAACTGGGGGAAAAATTCTCTTTACATTTTACAGTCACCATTTAAGTCACTATATATACAGAGAATGCTTGGAGAAAGCTGTAAAATAATGAATAGCATATGGGAGAAACATTTATATTTCAATTGTCTACATTTAAGAAACACTTTGCATATCTGTTCAAGGCTTCCAGGCATGGTTTTGAATATGAATGAGAGAGGAGGAAACAAAGGAGGCCAAGAGGCAAGAAAAGGCAATTAGAGGGCCTCAGACAGGGCACATCAAGGGAGGTAGAGGCTTTGGCCTGACCTCATCACCAAGCTAGGTGAAGTCTAAGTCGGCTTTTGGCTGTTTTCTCACTGAAAATGGGGTCTCCCTTCATGGCCTCCTCTGAGACTTACCTGTGATTACATCAGAACTTGGGCCATAATTTTCCTTCATAAATGGCTTGTGTGGCTGCATGCAATATAGAAGTTATTGGACTGTAACCAGTCACTTCATTAATTTTCAGATGCATTGATTAGGTTAATATGCGCCACAATCCTAGAAGGGGAGAAAACTAATAGGCTTCAGCCAAACTTACCTAAATTCATGGGATCTTGCGGAGTCCGCTGTTTTAGAGCAAAAATTAACTTTCATCTTTCAAGTGAAGTTATGAACTAGTAATAAAGACCCCTGGCTTTGCATTACTTTGTATTTTTTACCCTTGTAGCTGAGAGAGTAAATAGAGCAGGCACTCTTACCCCAATTTTATACATGAGATAGGGGATGCAGAGTTAAATGACTACTGAAACCAGCTCATTGCTGGTAAAACCGAACAAAGTCTTTCCGCTAGATGGCGCTGCCCACTAAGCTAGAGGCTTGGCGTTGTGCCTGCTGTTCACGGCGCTTGTTTCTCAGTATACAATACTGCAAGAATTTCTCCCCCACCCCTTAAATAACTGAAAGAAGAAAGCCTCATTAAAAGTTCTGTGGTCTTCCTTAACTTCTTTCTGCTCAGCCATAATTTAGTGTGGTTAGTATTAAGGTGCAGATCTGAACACGGTATTCCTGGAATAGCAGCGTTTTGGAGGCCACATTTATAAAGCAAATTTCTGAAGATTAGATACCTTTGTAAACACTTTGGTTTACATGATTAAAATCGAGATGGGTATAAAGAAAGAAATCTGACATTCCAGACAAAACATGGACATAGAAACAAGGATAAACAGTTGAAAATAATACTGCTGGAAGAAAAATCATACCCTTTGGATGAGGCTTTGGCAATAGTAACTCAGAGTAAGTCATAAAAAGAAATACTGTTTTGAAACTTCATTGTCTCTCATTTATGAATATCCTAGAAAAAATATAATAGTATGTGGAATTCTGGCTTCTTTTGTTCAATTAATGTGCTCTATTCCAAATATTCTTTTTTTATAAAAGCTATTGTTTATAAATATAAACAAATATTGGCCTGTACTTGGGTTTAGTCTGGGTTACTGCACAGCTATCTCTTTGCTGATAGTTTGGATGATAAATATTTCTGTCCTGGTTACTGTTGAGACTAGATTTTTTTTAAAAAAAGAATCTTGTTTTTTATATTTAATGGAAATCTTTTTAAAGCAGTTTTAGGTTTACAGAAAATTTACACAGAAAGTGTAGAGAGTTCCCATAATCTCCTCTTCCCCCTTTTCCCCTATTATTAATTAACATCTTGTATTAGTGTGGTACATTTGTTACAATTGAGGAACAACACTGATACACATTATTCTTAACTAAAGTCTATAGTTTAACTAGGGTTCCCTAGTTCTTTGAGTTATATAGTTCTATAGGGTTTCACAAATGTATAGTGCTATGTATCCACCATTACAGCATCATGAAGAATAGTTTCACCACCATAATTCCCTGTGCTCTGTTAGAAAAAACACAATTTAAGAGAGTAATTTGAAGATCTAATTGGCTTTATTAGATGATTCATGAGTCTGGCAGCATCCCATCTAGCAACTAGAAGAGTGCTCAGAAGGGTTGTACAAAGTGGAAGGTTTTTATAGGAAGAGGGGTGGGGCAAGGAAGCTATTAGCAAAAGAAAAGATTATTTTTAGGCCAGGACATCTTTTTGGGGGTGAAGGGAATGACACAGGCTTTATCATGCCTCTTCTTCCTCTGGGGGGGTGGAGAGGGCCCATTTGACAGATTACCTTATTGGTGCTGACCAGAAAATTCCAAACAGTCTGATTAAGATAATATTTCTGGGGAAGGTTGAAACTGCAATTAGTTAGGTATTAAATCTGCATTTGATATCCTGGACATTAGACAACTGATGCCATTTTGGGCCTGTGGTTTTCTTTTTAACAGCTCTATCTATTCATTCCTCTCTCCCTCAGCCACCAACCCTTGGTAATGACTCATTTTTTTTCCCTATCCTTTTGCCTTTTCCAGAATGTCATATAATTGGAACCATAGAGTTCCAATTAGCCTTTTTAGACTGACTTATTTTCCTTAGTAATATGAATTTTAAATTCCTCCATATCTTTTTGTGGCTGATAGCTCTTTTTTTTTTAACTTGCTGAATAATAATGCATGGATGTATCAGTTTATCCATTCACCTGTTGAAATAATATCATTTCTTCCAATTTTTGGCAACTATGAATAAAGCTACTATAACCATTTGTGTGCAACTTTGTGTTTGGACATAAGTTTCCAAGTCATTTGGTAAATACCTAAGAGTGCAATTGTTGGATCACATGATAATGAACGTTTAGCTTTGTAAGAAATTGCCGAACTGTCTTCCAAAGCGGTTGTACCATTTTGCATTCCCACCAGCATTGATGCTGGTTCCTGATGCTCCACATCCTTGTAAGAAGGCCATTCTAATAGGGGTGTAGTGTTATCTTATTACTGTATCTTATTGTTGTTTTAGTTTGCAGTTGAGCATCTTTTCATTTTTATTTGCCACCTGCTATCTTCTTTGGTGAGGTGTCTGTACTGATCTTTTGCCCATTTTTTTATTTGAATTGTTTTCTTACTGTTGAGTTTTAAGAGCTCTTTGTTTTATATATACATATATCAAAAATATATATAAATTTTAAAATATATATTAAAGTTATATTTATAAAATTAAATATTAAAAATTTAAATTAAGCATATATATTAAATATATATATATATATGTTGTTGTTGTTTTTTCAGCTGCACCATGTGGCTTGCGGGGTCTCAGTTCCCTGACCAGGGATTGAACCTGGGCCATGGCAGTAAAAGCCTGGATCCTAACCACTAGGCCACCAGGGAACTCCCTTCTTTATATATTTTGGATACATGTCTTTTTGCAAATATTGTCCCCTAGTTTGTTTTATCTTTTAATTCTTTTTAAAAGACATGCTTTTTTAGGCCT
Organism: Balaenoptera musculus; assembly: GCF_009873245.2. Lineage (NCBI taxonomy): Eukaryota > Metazoa > Chordata > Mammalia > Artiodactyla > Balaenopteridae > Balaenoptera > Balaenoptera musculus. The sequence goes on from NC_045798.1 coordinate 58,066,909, forward strand.
ATTTTAAAACTGTCTTACACTAACACAAAAACTTGATTTTTTTTTTTCTCTTCCTTCTTTTCGTCTCCACATGTATAAGAAGCCTCTGGATTTCAAGGGAGGCTCTGCTTCTAAATAGAGAAAGTCAGCTTTCTCCCTAAGCATCAATTTCCTCATATGTAAATATAAAGCAATTGAATTAGATTGTTCCTAAGGTTGCGTGCAGCTTGAGATTATATGATAGAACTATGAATCTGTTTGATGACTACAGATTCTAAACAGCCATGGATTTTTCTGAAGCTCAGTTTTTTCCACATGGATATTCTTATTGGAGACTTTTATGATTCTCTACATATACTAATGTCAGAAATGGAGAACTCATTTTCCTTGGAATGGGTATTGATCCTGTCTTGAAGTGTTTATAATTCTGTAAGGTAAATAGAAGAATGACATTGGAATACAACACACAAACTCACAAAAAATTAGTGACATGGAATCCAAGTTTGTAAGGTTGAAGAAAGAAGAGTATCAAGAGGGGTAACTTAGGAAACATGGAAGAAAGTCTCTTCTTTCAGATTTTTGCAGGGCTGTCGTTTTTGCTTCTTCTTCCCCTTCTCCTTTTTGGCTCTGTTAGACTGACTGGCAGTTTCAATATCCATTTTTACTTCTACTACTACTTTGCGAGTTATCCACATGATTTGCATTCTACTGGTGGTAAATCTTACATTTTAAACATGTATAATTTCCCTAAAAAAGATTAAAATTAATTAGTATATTTCCTGCTCTGAAACACTCTCCAAAGTTTAATCATCATCTTTTCTCTTTTTAATCCTCAATACATATTTATGTTTCCTAATGTGTTTAACATCTCCTTTGCTTCTTGCATTCTGCTTCTTTCTCCTGGGTTTAATCTTCTTCTTGTAGAAGTATATCTCTTATATAGTTATTTTATTAAGAATTTGTAAATAGTCAACGCTTCCAGTTTCTGTATTTCTGAAAATGTTTTTATTTTGCACTTTACTCTTGAATGATCATTTAGTTCCCTGTCAAAATTTAGTCTGATGGTAATTTCTACATACTTTGAAGATATTAGCGTTTGTCTTCTGGCATCTATTATTGCTTATAAAAATATTATTAGTCTAATTATCATTCCTTTATAGAGAGACAGTCATTTCTTTCTGGTAGCAGTTGGAATTTCTGTTTTTCTGTTATAGTCTGTAGCTTCACTAGGAAATGCCTAGTATGGATTTATTTTTATTTGTCTTGCTTGGGACCCATTGTGCCTCTCAAATCTCAGAATCCATATCTTTCCACTGCAATCTTTATTACTTCCCTTCTGTTTACATTGTGTTTCATTTATTCTTCTTTTTCTAGTCTTTCAATGGAAGTTAAGGTCATTAATTTGAGACTTTTGGTTTTTTCTAACATAGGCAACTTGTGCTATAAATTTCATTTTAAATACTGCTCTAGTTATGTCTCATACAATCTGATATGTTGTTTTACACTTTCACTCAGTTCAAAATTGATAATTTCTCTCTTGATTTCTTCTTTAATTCATGGGTTATTTAGAAGTGTATTATTTAGTTTGCAAATAATGGAGTAGTTTCTAAACATCATTCTGTTATCTATTTATAATTTAACTCTAAATGAGGTTGGGGAAATATGTTTCCCTTTATTACTACTTTTGAGAAATTTGATTATGATATACCTTGGTTTAATTTTCTTCATGTTCTTATGTTTGGAATTTGTTGTGCTTCTTGGATCTGTGAGTATATACTTTTCATCAAATTTTGAAAAGTTTAAGTCACTATTTCTTCAAATATTTTTCTGTCTCTCCCCCTAAGGACTCCAATTTTATATCTCTACTTATTTTTTTGAACATCTGGAATATAGCTAACTTTTAAAAGTGTTAGTGCTTAAGCTTGCTATTTTATTGTTTTATGTTTACTTGCTCTGTTTCTTGTTCTTCTTTTTACCCTACCTTTTCTACTTGCAAGTTACTTGGACTTATTTTTTTAATTCCATTTTCATTTATTTCTAGTGTTTTTTAAATACAACTGTTTTTTAGTGGTTGCCTCTAGGTATTAAAACATATATATGTAATATATCACAGTCTATTTGTATCAATATTTTATCACTTTGAATGAAATATAAAAACTTTATTTTCATTTTGGTTCCTTTATATTTCCCACTTTTAGAACATAAATGTCTCTAGTATCTCCTCTGCACACAATGAGTACTACATCAGATGATGTTATAATTTTTGCTTCGTCCATCAAATATAATTTTTAAAAACTCACAAGGGAAAGAATAGTGTATTATACTTACCTCTATCTTTATCCATTCCATTGTTCTTTCTTCCTTTCTTAAGTTCAAGTCTCTTTCTGTTCTCTTATCACTTCCTTTCTGTTTAGAAAAGTTCCTTTAGTCACTATTTAAGAACAGGTTTGTTGGCAAAAAAATTCTCTTAGTTTTATTTATTCTGAAAATGACTTTGTTTCCCCTTCATTGCTGAAAAATATTTTCACTAGATAGAGTTCATTGTTGACAGGTCTTTGATTTTAGCACCAAAAAAGTTGTGCCCTTTTTTGGTCACTTCTTTATGGTTTCCATGGTTTCAGTGAGAAATCTGCTGTCAATCGAATAGTTTTTATGCACTATAGGTAAGACTAGCTTCTCTCAAGAGTTTTCCTTGGTCTTAGTTTTTAAGAAGTTTGATTATGGTATGTCTTGGTGTGAATTTCTTTGGCTTTATTCTGTGTACAGTTCACTAATCTTCTTAAATTAGTACGTCTGTGCCTTTCAGTAAATTTGAGATATTTTTAGCCATTATATCTTTTTTTTAACATCTTTATTGAAGTATAATTGCTTTACAATGGTGTGTTAGTTTCTGCTTTATAACAAAGTGAATCAGTTATACATATACATATGTTCCCATATCTCTTCCCTCTTGCATCTCCCTCCTTCCCACCCTCCCTATCCCACCCCTCTAGGTGGTCACAAAGCACCGAGCTGATCTCCCTGTGCTATGTGGCTGCTTCCCACTAGCTATCTATTTTACATTTGGTAGTGTATATATGTCCATGACACTCTCTCACCCTGTCACATCTCACCCCTCCCCCTCCCCATATCCTCAAGTCCATTCTTTAGTAGGTCTGTGTCTTTATTCCCATCTTGCCACTAGGTTCTTCATGACTTTTTTTTTTTTCCCCCTTAGATTCCATATATATGTGTTAGCATACTGTATTTGTTTTTCTCTTTCTGACTTACTTCACCCTGTATGACAGACTCTAACTCCATCCACCTCATTACAAATACCTCCATTTCATTTCTTTTTATGGCTGAGTAATATTCCATTGTATATATGTGCCACATCTTCTTTATCCATTCATCTGATGATGGACACTTTGGTTGCTTCCATGTCCTGGCTATTGTAAATAGAGCTGCAATGAACATTTTGGTACATGACTCTTTTTGAATTATGGTTTTCTCAGGGTATATGCCCAGTAGTGGGATAGCTGGGTCGCATGGTAGTTCTATTTTTAGTTTTTTTTTTTTTTAATTAATTAATTAATTTATTTATTTTTGGCTGTGTTGGGTCTTCGTTTTTGTTCAAGGGCTTTATCTAGTTGTGGCAAGCGGGGGCCACTCTTCATCGCGGTGCGCGGGCCTCTCACTGTCGCGGCCTCTCTTGTTGCGGAGCACAGGCTCCAGACGCGCAGGCTCAGTAGTTGTGGCTCACGGGCCTAGTTGCTCCGTGGCATGTGGGATCTTCCCAGACCAGGGCTTGAACCCGTGTCCCCTGCATTAGCAGGCAGATTCTCAACCACTGCACCACCAGGGAAGCCCTATTTTTAGTTTTTTAAGGAAACTCCATACTGTTCTCCATAGTGGCTGTATCAATTTACATTCCCACCAACAGTGCAAGAGTGTTCCCTTTTCTCCACACCCTCTCCAGCATTTATTGTTTCTAGATTTTTTGATGATGGTCATTCTGACTGGTGTGAGATGATACCTCATTGTAGTTTTGATTTGCATTTCTCTAATGATTAAGGATGTTGAGCATCCTTTCATGTGTCTGTTGGCCATGTGTATATCTTCTTTGGAGAAATGTCTATTTAGGTCTTCTGCCCATTTTTGGATTGGGTTGTTTGTTTTTGTGTTATTGAGCTGCATGAGCTGCTTGTAAATCTTGGAGATTAATCCTTTGTCAGTTGCTTCATTTGCAAATATTTTCTCCCATTCTGAGGGTTGTCTTTTGGTCTTGTTTATGGTTTCCTTTGCTGTGCAAAAGCTGTTAAGTTTCATTAGGTCCCATTTGTTTATTTTTGTTTTTATTTCCATTTCTCTAGGAGCTGGGTCAAAAAGGATCTTGCTGTGATTTATGTCATAGAGTGTTCTGCCTATGTTTTCCTCTAAGAGTTTGATAGTGTCTGGCTTTACACTTAGGTCTTTAATCCATTTTGAGTTTATTTTTGTGTATGGTGTCAGGGAGTGTTCTAATTTCATACTTTTACATGTACCTGTCCAATTTTCCCAGCACCACTTATTGAAGAGACTGTCTTTTCTCCACTGTATATTCTTGCCTCCTTTATCAAAGATAAGGTGACCATATGTGCGTGGGTTTATCTCTGGGCTTTCTATCCTGTTCCATTGATCTATATTTCTATTTTTGTGCCAGTACCAAACTGTCTTGATTACTGTAGCTTTGTAATATAGTCTGAAGTCAGGGAGCCTGATTCCTCCAGCTCCATTTTTCGTTCTCAAGATTGCTTTGGCTATTCGGGGTCTTTTGTGTTTCCATACAAATTGTGAAATTTTTTGTTCTGGTTCTGTGAAAAATGCCAGTGGTAGTTTGATAGGGATTGCATTGAATCTGTAGATTGCTTTGGGTAGTAGAGTCATTTTCACAGTGTTGATTCTTCCAATCCAAGAACATGGTATATCTCTCCATCTATTTGTATCATCTTTAATTTCTTTCATCAGTGTCCTATAATTTTCTGCATACAGGTCTTTTGTCTCCTTAGGTAGGTTTATTCCTAGATATTTTATTCTTTTTGTTGCAATGGTAAACAGGAGTGTTTTCTTAATTTCACTTTCAGATTTTTCATCATTAGTATATAGGAATGCAAGCGATTTCTGTGCATTAATTTTGTATCCTACTACTTTACCAAATTCATTGATTAGCTCTAGTAGTTTTCTGGTGGCAGTTTTAGGATTCTCTATGTACAGTATCATGTCATCTGCAAACAGTGACAGCTTTACTTCTTCTTTTCCGATTTGGATTCCTTTTATTTCTTTTTCTTCTCTGATTGCTGTGGCTAACACTTCCAAAACTATGTTGAATAATAGTGGTGAGAGTGGGCAACCTTGTCTTGTTCCTGATCTTAGTGGAAATGGTTTCAGTTTTTAACCATTGAGGACGATGTTGGCTGTGGGTTTGTCATATATGGCCTTTATTATGTTGAGGAAAGTTCCCTCTATGCCTACTTTCTGCAGGGCTTTTATCATAAATGGGTGTTGAATTTTGTCGAAAGTTTTCTCTGCATCTATGATGATCATATGGTTTTTCTCCTTCAATTTGTTAATATGATGTATCACGTTGATTGATTTGTGTATATTGAAGAATCCTTGCATTCCTGGGATAAACCCCACTTGATCATGGTGTATGATCCTTTTAATGTGCTGTTGGATTCTGTTTGCTAGTATTTTGTTGAGGATTTTTGCATCTATGTTCAAAAGTGATATTGGCCTGTAGTTTTCTTTCTTTGTGACATCTTTGTCTGGTTTTGGTATCAGGGTGATGGTGGCCTCGTAGAATGAGTTTGGGAGTGTTCCTCCCTCTGCAATATTTTGGAAGAGTTTGAGAAGGATAGGTGTTAGCTCTTCTCTAAATGTTTGATAGAATTCACCTGTGAAGCCATCTGGTCCTGGGCTTTTGTTTGTTGGAAGGTTTTTAATCACAGTTTCAATTTCAGTGCTTGTGATTGGTCTGTTCATATTTTCTATTTCTTCCTGGTTCAGTCTCGGCAGTTTGTGCATTTCTAAGAATCTGTCCATTTCTTCCAGGTTGTCCATTTTATTGGCATAGAGTTGCTTGTAGTAATCTCTCATGATCTTTTGTATTTCTGCAGTGTCAGTGGTTACTTCTCCCTTTTCATTTCTAATTCTATTGATTTGAGTCTTCTCCCTTTTTCTCATGATGAGTCTGGCTAATTATTTATCAATTTTGTTTATCTTCTCGAAGAACCAGCTTTTAGTTTCATTGATTTTTGCTATTGTTTCCTTCATTTCTTTTTCATTTCTTTCTGATCTGATCTTTATGATTTCTTTCCTTCTGCTAGCTTTGGGGTTTTTTTGCTCTTCTTTCTCTGATTGATTTAGGTGCAAGGTTAGGTTGTTTATTCGAGATGTTTCCTGTTTCTTGAGGTAGGCTTGTATTGCTATAAACTTCCCTCTTAGAACTGCTTTTGCTGCATCCCATAGGTTTTGGGTCGTCGTGTCCCCATTGTCATTTGTTTCTAGGTATTTTTTGATTTCCCCTTTGATTTCTTCAGTGATCACTTCGTTATTAAGTAGTGTATTGTGTAGCCTCCATGTGTTTGTATTTTTTACACATCTTTTCCTGTAATTGATATCTAGTCTCATAGAGTTGTGGTCGGAAAAGATACTTGATACGATTTCAATTTTCTTAAATTTACCAACAGTCAGTATATCTTTGAATATTGTTTCAGTCCCCCACTTTTCCTCTCCTGTAATTCCAGTGATACAAATATTAGATATTTTGATATTGTCCTAGAGGTCCCTGAAGCTCACTTCAGTTTTTTTTGCTTGTTTGTTTGTTTTAATCTCTTTTCTCTCTGCTGTTCATTTTGGGTAATTTCTATTGATCTTTGAGTTCACTGATATTTTTCCTCTCTTGTCTCCAGTTTACTTTCAAGCCTGGCCAGTGAGAGTTGTTTTACTTAGGTTATTGTATGTTTAATTTCTACATTTTTTCTTTGGTTATTTTTTATATCTTCTATTTCTTTGCTGAGATTTTCTATTTTTCATTTGTTTCAAGAGTGTTCACAGTTGCTGAAGGAAGATTTTTATAATGGCTGCTTTAAAATCCTTGTCAGATAATTCCAACATCTGCGTCATCTTAGTCTTGCTATCTGTTGATTCTTTTCTCATTCAGTTTGTGATTGTCCTTGTTCTTGGTATGAAGAGTAGTTTTCAATTGCAACCTGGAAATTTTTGGTAACATGTTGTAAGACCCTGGATCCTATTCTTCTTTTTTTAGCAGGCAGTCACCCTGTGTTTACTTCCCTACTAGGCCCTGGTGACAGCACCCTGACAAAAGAGAAGTGCTTCCTCACATAGCCTCACTGCACACGAGTGGGGTGCACAGTAAGCTCTGGTTGTCTCTGCTGACATCTCCCTCAAGGAAATGAAGCACCAACTTGTACCTTCTTGCTGCTGCTGCATAGGCATGTAAGCCCAACCCCCTGCTTAGTCCTGCTATCACCACCCTAGTGGGGAATTGGAATGCCACCTCCTTTTTCCACTGGGTGGGGGTTGGGTAATCAAATGTCTGCTTGGTTCCACTGAAACTGCAGAAAGGAGGAAATGCAAGTGGTTTTTCCTTTGGTGTTTATTTTCTATTTTGTTAGGGTTATATTTTCCCAGTCCACTGACCAGAGAGAACAGCTTTTCTTGGAACTTTGTACCTCTTTGGAGTTCTGGAGTTCCAGCTTCTCTAGCATCTTCTCTGGGATATATGGGAGACAGAAAGAAAACCCAGAGAACTCACTGTCATGTTGTTCCTCAAGTCCTTGCATCCTTTCTACCGGTCAGAGTCTTCTTATGGCTGCTTTTTGTGCTAAGTCAGGGTTTTCTAGTCATTATAATAACTATTTTAATGTTCTTGTTTGCTAATTGTAACCTTTGTATTAGTTATGGGTTAGTTTCCACTGGGTGATTTTTCTCCTCATTAGGGGCTGTATTTTCGGGCTTCTATGATTGGATGCCAGACATTGTGAGTTTTATTTTTTGGGGGGGTGGGTTAGATATTTTTGTATTCTTACAAATTTTTTAAACTCTGTTTTAGTACACAGTTGAATTTCTCAGAAATAGTTGGATCCTTTCAGGTATGACTTTTAAAATTTGTTAGGTGTGATAAGAATAACATTTTGTCTAGGTATAATTATTCCCCACTAATGAAGCAAGACCATTCCAAATATTCTACAAATTGTGTCCTGAATTATGAGGATTTTCCAATCTGGCATATGGAAACAGGTACTATTCCAGCCCCCTATAACTGCTGGGCTCTGTTCTCTCTAATCTTCTCAGATTGTTCTTTCCTTGATGTTCAATCTCTTTAAAATTGTTTATACACTACCTTTCTAAAAATTGTTTCAGAAGGGGGAAAAATCTGGTTCCTGTTACTCCATCTTGAGCAGAAGCAGAAGTCCCATGGGCATCCTTAAAAGGGGGAAAAATCACACACACAAAAATAAGAAAATGCTGTTTGGGGTGGAGGTGTGAGGAAATGAGAAAACACTAGTTTCAAATGAAGTTACAGGTGTTCATGATAATCTTCGATAAATACTTATAACCAAACAATCTATACATACACACACACACACACACACACACACACACATATATATATATATATTTCTTCTATACCTACTTTCATTCTAGAATTACTACTTAATGCCAGTAATGCTAAAAGATGCAGCTAGAACAATTGCCCAATGTCTGTTCTTAGCTTTCTCCAAGAGTCAATGGAAATAAATCAGGTCTTCTCTCATTTCCACTAAATCTTACTGCTTTTCCAAAGATAAATTCAATAGCTACTGGAATATTTTTAAAGCTAAACTTCCTTTCTCCTTCATACAATAATACCATGCATCCAATAGTCATAATGCTTAATTTTACTTTCACAGGTGCAGAGAATGTTATTATTAGAAGGATGTTTAGAGATCAAAAATCTCTCATTTTACATATGGAGAAAGGAAACTGAGGTGCAGATGAAAGTATTAATACAATGCAGTCAAATAACCAAGAAGATATTATTCTTCATGTGTCATAGTTCAGGAAAGTCAGGCTCAAAGGGCTTATATGACTTATGCAGTGTTATATGAAGAGCTGGGGTCATTTACAGATAAAGAGTGTTGTGTTTTCATATTTCTTGTCCTTTTTTGAAAATGGGGCTCTTGTTTCCAGATCCTCAAACCAGGACTCCTTTTGCAGCAGCCCAGGAGTAAACTATAAGTAGTCGAAGAACTATCTGACTCATATAATTCTGAGAAATATTGATATAGTGATATTATGATGTAGAAGCCAGGATGTAGACATAGCCATCTTATCTCTGTTATATAACTTATGAACAAGGCTTATATAAGGAAGACAAAAACCTTTTCTCCATTGCAACATTTCACTATTCCTTTCCAATATCAGCAACCACTTGTACTATGTGATCTTAATTCAGAAATATTTGCACTGGGTGGTTCCTCATTAATATAGTGGGGGAGTGAAGTTTTTCTAGACTTTCTGGTACAACTATAAGCATTTAGGGCCTCACTCTCTTGTGTAACATCTGTAGACTTGGCAGATATTGAAATGCATTGATGCCTTATAATTTATATCAATTGTGTTGGGGGTGGGGGCAAGATAAAAGAAAACATTCCAGAAGAAAAGAATTGCAGGTTATGATTAGGTGTCTCTGTTTAATAGATTAAGAAAAATATTGGCAGGGCATGAGAAAAACTACCAATTAAATTGGCTTTGATTCCAGATCCCTGATATTTGAGCAGGGACTTCAGAACTCTCCTAATTCCCACAGTAGCCACCACACTCAACATTTTAGCCTGGTCAAGCACAATGCTCTCAGAGAAAATGGTTTGAAAAAAACAGAAAACAGCAAAGAAAAAATTTGAATAATGAAATGATCTTTTAGTATCAATTTATGGTTCCTTTGGTTCAAGGATTCAAAGTTTCAATATATATATTTTTTCTTTCCAGCTATTCTTATTTTAAAATTTATTTGATTGAAGTATAGTTGATTTACAATGTTGTGCTAATTTCTTCTATACAGCAATGTTATTCAGTTATAAATATAATATACATTCTTCTTCATATTCTTTTCCATTATGGTTTATCACAGGATATTGAATATAGTTCCTTGTGCTATACAGTAGGACCTTGTTGTTTATTCATTCTATATATACCAATTTGCATCTGTTAATCCCCTTGGCAACCACAAGTCTGTTCTCTATGTCTGTGAGTCTGTTTCTGTTTTGTAAATATGTTCATTTGTGTCATATTTTAGATTCCACATATAAGTTATATCATATGGTATTTGTCTTTCTCTGTCTAGTTTGCTTCACTTAGTGTGATAATCTCTAGGTCTATCTATGTTGCTGCAAATGGTATTATTTCATTCTCAAAGTTTCAATATTTTTTTTGGTAATATCTCAAAGAACAACATCTCTAAGATAGCTTTTTGGAGTTCTTATACCTAGACTTATATTGGCCATGGGATTTAATCATTGACTCCCTCTGTGCCTGATTCAGTGGTATTCACATAATAGGGGCTCAGGCCGTGTTCGTGGTTGATACACATGTCACAGAATGGAGGGTTCTTACTGTCATATATGAAGACTGATCCAAACAACTGATGCTGACTTTTTAGGTCTGTGGTTTGAGCTGTGATGCCTATTCAGAGTGCTCAATGAGATACAGAGCTCAGATGGCTCTGACATAATCCAACTATATGTCTCTGGAACCCCTGGGACTTTATGTACCCATTTAGAGAGGAATATCAGCTTCTTTATTTTTTAAAACAATTTTTAAAATTTCATCAAAGTTACATATGTAACTATTTTGAGAAATAAGATAGTTTCAAAATCTTGTCCCAATTTTTCTCATCAGAAGCAAATGCTTAAGACTCTTAGTTTTCCTTCTAGCTTTAACATTTTCAAAATAATATGTGTGACAAATTATGTTTTTCAAGATGGCCTCAGTAAGATCTCCAACCCATGCACTCTTTTTGCAATGTAACCTTGGTACTTCTCCCATTGAGAGGTGGTGTCTATATTTTCTTTCCTTGAATCAGAGTATTCCTGTGACTATGTTGGAAGTGACACTATGTGACTTCCATGACTAGGTCATAAAAAATGATCTTGGCTTACACATGACCCTCTTAGGACACTTGAAGCCTTGAGCTACCACATAAAAAGTCTGAGGCCACCACATTATAAAGAAATTCATGGCATATAAAGAGGCTATGTGTGGGTGTTCCAGCCAACAGCCTCAGCTGAGGTCACAACCAACTGGCAGAATCAACTCCATATATGTGAGAAATAATAAAATGACGGTTGTTGTTTTAAACTGCAAAGTTTTGGGGTAATATTTTTTACATCAATAAATAACTGAAACATTTATATACATTGCTATATTTTGATCCATCAACTGTAGACATTATCTGTTGTCTTTCTTTTAAGGTATTTACAATTTACCTCTCTTGCACCACCAACTCCTTGGTTTCCTCTCCCTATCCTTCTGATACAATCTTATATTATAATTTTTGGTTAAATTAATAATTGTATTTACATTCTTATGCCTACAATATACTCTGATTGTTTCCTTTCTTACTTTTTATCTTTTAAGTGACTCAGTAAGTAATTACCTTGATTTTTAATCTGCTTAGTTTTCTTTATAATAAATGGTTTCCATCTCATCTCAATAGCTTCCAGTACAATTTTCCATAAAGGCTTAATAATGACAGCCCTGAATGAGACTATCTGGAATCCAGGTTGGAATATGTATGTGACAATTTGGGGGACTTTGCATAACTGATAATATCTTTTTTAGAAGTTGACATTAAAAAAAAAATCAAGGTTTGTTCACAGCAACTTTGCCTAAGTTTGAATGGAAATTTTCAGCTTTGGGGTAATTCTGTGAGATGCCATAAGTAGGCACATTGATACTAAGTGCATTTCTAGGAACAAACGTAACTTGGACAAGAGAAGTAGAAGAAGGAGTGACCAGCCCCTAGTGGGGAGCCTTGCAAGGATTACTGCTTTCCAGATTAGGGCTGGGAAAGTACATAAACATATTAGGGAGAATAGTGTGTGCAATAAAATTGGAGAAATTGGAACCCTTGTACATGGCTGGTTGTGATGCAAAATCATTCAGCTGCTGTGGAATACAGCTTGTTGTTTTCTCAAAAAGTTAAACATAGGAGGTAGAGACAAGATTGTGGAGGAGAAGGATGTGAGCTCACCGCTTTTTATGAAAACACCAAAATCACAACTAACTGCTGAACAACCATTGACCAAAAAATACTGGAACCTACCAAAAAAGATATCCTACATTGAAAGACAAAGAAGAAGCCACAACGAGACCACAGGAGGGGTGCAATCATGATAAAAACAAATCCCATACTCACCAGGGGGGTGACCCACAGACTGGAAAATAATTATGTCACAGAAGTTCTCCCATGGGAGTGAAAGTTCTGAGCCCCACATCAGGCTACCCAGCCTGAGGGTCTGGTAATGGGAGGAGGAACCCCCAGAGTATCTGGTTTTGAAGGCCAGAGGGGTTTGATTGCAGGAATTCCAAAGGACTGGGGGAAACAGAAATTCCACCCTTGGAGGGCACACACAAAGTCCCCTGTGCACCAGGACCCAGGGAAAAAAGCAGGGACCACATAAGAGACTGGGCCAGACATACCTGTTAGTATTGGAGGGTTTCCTGCAGAGGTGGGGGCAGCTGTGGCTCACCTAGGGGACAAAGACACTGGCAGTGGTAGTTCTGGTGAGTACTCATTGACATGAGTACTCCTGGAGGCTGCCATTTTCTTAAGACCTGGCCCCACCCAACAGCCTGTGAGCTGCAGTGCTGGGGTGCCTCAGGCCAATCAAACAACAGGGTGGGAACACAGCCTCACCCATCAGCAGTCAGGCTCCTTAAAGTCTTACTGAGCTCACAGCCTTCTAGACATGCCCCTTGACATGGCTCTACCCTTCAAAGCAACACGACCCAGCTCCACCCACCAGTGGGTGGGAACTAGTCCCTCCAACCAGAAAGCCTGCACAAGCCTCTTAGACAGCCTCATCCATCAGGGGGCAGACAGCAGAAAAAAGAAAAACTACAACACTGCAGTCTGCAGAATGGAAACCACAATCACAGAAAGTTAAACAAACTGAGATGGCAGAAGAATATGTACCAGATGAAGGAAGAAGATAAAACCCCAGAAGAACAACTAACTGAAGTGGAGATAGGCAATTTACCTAAAAAAATAAAATTCAGAGTAATGATAGTAAAGGTGATCCAAGATCTAGGAAAAAGAATGGAGGCACAGATCAAGAAGATACAAGAAATATTTAACAAAGACCTGAAAGAATTAAAGAACAAACAAACAGAGATGAACAGTACAATAACTGAAATGAAAAATACACTAGAAGAAATCAATAGCAGAATAACTGAGGCAGAAGAATAGATAAATGAACTAGAAGACAGAGTGGTGGAAATTACTGCCATGGAACAGAATGAAGAAAAAAGAATGAAAAGAATTAAGAACAGTCTAAGAGACCTCTGGGACAATGTCAAACACAAAAACATTTGCATTATAGGGGTTCCAGGAGGAGAAGAGAGAGAGAAAAGACCTGAGAAAATATTGGAAGAGATAATAGCTGAAAACTTCGCTAACATGAGAAAGGAAACAGTTACCAAGTCCAGGAAGTGCAGAGAGTCCCAGACAGGATAAACCCAAGGAGGAATATGCTGAGACACACAGTACTCAAACTGACAAAAATTAAAGCCAAAAAGAAATTAAAAGCAACAAGGGAAAAGCAACAAATAACATACAAGGGAATCCCCATAAGGTTATCAGCTGATTTCTCAGCAGAAACTCTGCAGGCCAGAAGGGAGTGGCACAATGTATTTAAAGTGATGAAAGGGAAGAACCTACAACCAAGAACACTCTACTCAGCAAGGCTCTCATTCGGATTCAACAGAGAAACCAAAGCTTTACAGACAAGCAAAAGCTAAGAGAATTCAGTATCACCAGACCAGCTTTGTATGCTAACGGAACATCTCTAGGTGAAAAAGAAAAGCCCAAAATCAGAAATGAGGAAAGTCCTAATGGGAAAGCTCTTCAGTAAAGGCAAACACACAGTAAAGGTAGGAAATCATCTTCACACAGATATATCAAAACCAGCAATTGTGAGAAGAGGAGACCACAAGTGCAGAATATTGGAAATGCATTTGAAATTAAAAGATCAGCATTTTAAAACAATCTTGTTTATATATAGAATGCTATATCAAATCCACATGGTAACCACAAACCAAAAATCTACAATAGATACACACACAAAAAAGAAAAAGGAATCCAAACACAACACTAAAGTTAGTCATCAAATCACAAGAGAAGAGAACAAAAGAGGAAGAGAAGAAAAAAGACCTTCAAACAAATCCACAGCAATTAACAAAATGGCAGTAAGAACATACATATCAATAATTACCTTAAAGGTAAATGGATTAAATGCTCCAACCAAAAGACATAGACTGGCTGAATGGATACAAAAACAAGACCCACATATATGTTGTCTACAAGAGAGCCACTTCAGATCTAGGGACACATACAGACTGAAAGTAAAGCAATTGAGAAAGGTATTCCATACAAATGGAAATCAAAAGAAAGCAATACTCATATCAGACAACATAGACTTTAAAATAAAGACAGTTACAAGAGACAAAGAAGAACACTACATAATGATCAAGGGATCAATCCAAGAAGAATATATAACAATTGTAAATATATATGCACCCAACATAGGAGCACCTCAATACATAAGGCAAATGCTATCAGCCATAAAAGGAGAAATGGAACAGTAACACAATAATAGTGGGGGATTTTAATACCCCAATTTCATCAATGTAGAGATCATCCAGACAGAAAATCAGTAAGGAAAACACAGGCCTTAAATGATACATTAGACTAGATGGACTTAACTGATATTTATAGAGCATTCCATCCCAAAGCAGCAGAATACAGATTCTTCTCAAGTGCACATGCAACATTCCCCAGGATTGATCACATGCTGGTCCACAAAGTGAGACTCAGTAAATTCAAGAAAATTGAAATCATATCAAGCACCTTTTCTGACCACAGTGTTATGAGATTAGAAATCAATGACACGAAAAAACTGTAAAAACCACAAACACGTGGAGGCTAAACAATATGCCACTAAACAACCAATGGATCACTGAAGAAATCAAAGAGGAAATCAAAAAATACCTAGAGACAAATGAAAATGAAAGCACAATGATCCAAAACCTATGGGATGCAGCAAAAGCAGTTCTAAGAGGGAAGTTTATAGCAATACAGTCTTACCTCAGGAAACAAGAAAAATCACAAACAATCTAACCTTGCTCCTAAATCCACCAGAGAAAGAAGAACAAACAAAACCCAAAGTTAGTAGAAGGAAAGAAATCATAAAGGTCAGAGCAGAAATAAATGATATAGAGACAAAGAAAACAATAGAAAAGATCAATGAAACAAAAAGCTGGTTCTTTGAAAAGATAAACAAAGTTGATAAATCTTTAGCCAGACTCATCAAGAAAAAAAAGGGAGAGGGCTCAAATCAGTAAAATTAGAAAGAAGAAAGGAGAAGTTACAACAGACACCGAAAGAAATACAAAAGATCATAAGAGACTACAAAACTATATGCCAATAAAATGGACAACCTAGAAGAAATGGGCAAATTCCTAGAAAGGAAAAATCTCTGAAGACTGAACCAGAAGAAATAGAAAATTTGTGCAGACCAATCACAAGTACTAAAATTGAAATTGTGATTAAAAAACTCCCAACAAACAAAACTGCAGAACCAGATGGCTTCACAGGTGAATTCTATCAAAGTTAACACCTATCCTTCTGAAGCTATTCCAAAAAATTGCAGAGGTAAGAACACTTCCAAGCTCATTCTATGAGGCCACCATTGCCCTGATACCAAAACCAGACAAAGATACCATGAAAAAGAAAATTACAGACCAATAACACTGATGAACATAGGTGCAAATATTCTCAACAAAATACTAGGAATCCAAATCCAACAATACACTAAAAGGATCATACACCATGATCAAGTGGGATTTATCCCAGGGATGCAAGGATTTTTCAATATCTGTAAATCAATCAGTGTGATACACCACATCAACAAACTGAAGAATAAAAACCATATGATCATCTCAATAGATGCAGAAAAAGCTTTTGACAAAATTCAACACGCATTTATGATAAAAATTCTACAGAGAATGGGCATAGAGGAAACATACCTCAACATAATGAAGGCCATACATGACAAACCCAGAGCTAACATCATACTAAATGGTGAAAAGCTGAAAGCATTTCCTCTAAGATCAGGAAGAAGACAAGGATATCCATTCTCGCCACTTCTATTTGATATAATTTTGCAAGTCTTAGCCAAGGCAGTCAGAGAAGAAAAAGAAGTAAAAGGAATCCAAATTGGAAAGGAAATAAAATTGTCACTGTTTGCAGATGAAATGATACTACACATAGGAAATTCCAAAGATGCTACCAGAAAACTACTAGAGCTCATCAATGAATTCGATAAAGTTTCAGGATACAAAATGAACACACAGAAATCTCTTGCATTTCTATACACTAACAACTAAGAAATTAAAGAAACAATCCCATTTACCATCACATCAAAAAGAATAAAATACCTAGAGAAATAAACTTATCTAAGGAGCCAAAAACCTGTACACTGAAAAATATAAGATGCTGATTAAAGAAATTGAAGGTGACACATGGAAAGATATACCATGTTCTTAGACTGGATGAATCAGTATTGTCAAAATGACTATACTACCCAAGGCAATCTACAGATTCAATGCAATCTCTATTAAATTACCAATGGCATTTTTAACAGAACTAGAACAAAAAATTTTAAAATGTGTATGGAGACACAAAAGACCCTGAAAAAGCCAAAGCAATCTTGGGAATCAGGCTCCCTGACTTCACATTATACTACAAAGCTACAGTCATGAAAACAGTATGTTACTAGCCCAAAAATAGAAATATAGATCAATAGAACAGGATAGAAAACCCAGAAATAAACCCACACACCTATGGTCAATTAATCTATGACAAATGAGGCAAGACTATACAATGGAAAAAAGACAGTCTTTTCAATAAATGGTGCTGGGAAAACTGGATAGCTACATGTAAAAAAATGAAATTAGAACATTCTTTAACACCATACACAAAAATAAACTCAAAATGGATTAAAGACCTAAATGTAAGTCTGGATACTATAAAACTCTTAGAAGAAAACATAGGAAGAACATTCTTTGTGACATAAATCACATCAAAATCTTTTTTGATCCATCTCCTAGAGTAATGGAAATAAAAACAAAAATAAACAAATGGGACCTAATTAAACTCAAAAGCTGTTGCACAGCAAAGGAAACCATAGACAAAATGAAAAGACAACCCACAGAATGGGAGGAAATATTGCAAACGATGCAACCAACAAGGGATTTATCTCTAAAATTTACAAACAGCTCATGCAGCTCAATATCAATAGAACAAACAACCCAATCAAAAAATGGGCAGAAGACTTGAAAAGAAATTTCTCCAAAGAAGACATAGAGATGGCCAAGAGGTACATGAAAAGATGCTCAACATCACTAAGTATTAGAGAAATGTAAATCAAAGCTACAATGAGATATCACCTAACAACAATCAGAATGACCATCATCAACATGTCTACAAACAACAAATGCTGGAGAGGTTGTGGAGAAAAGGGAACCCTCCTACACTGTTGTTGGGAATGTAAACTGGTATAGCCACTATGGGAATAGTATGGAGGTTCCTTAAAAAAATAAAAATAGAGTTATTATATGATCCAGCCATCCCACTCCTGGGCATATATCCAGAGAAAAACATGGTTCGAAAGGACAGATGCACCGCAATGTTCATTGCAGCACTGTTTACAATAACCAGGATATGGAAGCAACCTAAATGTCCATCGACAGATCAATGGATAAAGAAGATGTGGTACATATATACAATAACATATTACTCAGCCGTTAGAAAGAATGAAATAATGCCATTTGCAGCAACATGGATGGATCTGGAGATTAACATCCTAAGTGAAGTAAATCAGACAGAGAAAGACAAATATAATATATGATATAGCTTATATGCAGAATCTAAAAAAGTGATACAAATGAACTTATCTACAA
Organism: Balaenoptera musculus; assembly: GCF_009873245.2. Taxonomy (NCBI): domain Eukaryota; kingdom Metazoa; phylum Chordata; class Mammalia; order Artiodactyla; family Balaenopteridae; genus Balaenoptera; species Balaenoptera musculus. The sequence goes on from NC_045798.1 coordinate 58,085,152, forward strand.
AACAGAAACACTCACAGGCTTAGAGAACAAACTTATGATTACCAGGGGAAAGGGTGGGGGGGGAGGGATTTACTGGGAGTTTTGGATTGACATGTACACACTACTATATTTAAAATATATAACCAAAAAGGACCTACTGCATAGCACAGAGAACTCTGCTCAATATTCTGTAATAACCTAAATGGAAAAAGAATTTGAAAAAGAATAATTACTTGTAAATGTATAACTGAATCACTTCGCTGTACACCTGAAACTAACACAACATTGTAAATCAACTATATCCCAATATAAAATTAAAATTAAAAAATAACAAGCTCTGTAGAAAAAAAATGTTAAACATAAAATTATCATATGATCCATCAGTTCCACTTCTAGGTATTTACCCCAAAGAATTGAAAACGGGTGTTCAAATAAATACTTGTACACAAATGTTCATAGTAGCACTATTCACAGTAGTCAAAAAATTGAAAACAACCCATGTCCATCAATGGATTAAAAGAAATTGGTATATCCACACAATGAAATATTATTCAGCCATAAAAAGGAATGAAGTACTGATACACACTACAATGTGAATGAACCTCATAAACACTGATCTAAGTAAAAGGAGCCAGACACAAAAGGTCACATGTTATGACTCCATTTACCTGACATATATAAAATCGGTAAATCCATAGAGACAGAACGCAGACTGGTGGTTGCCAGTGGCTGGAGTAGGGAGTAATGAGGAGTAATTGCGTAATGGTATGGGGTTTTATTTTGGGATGATGAAAATGTTTGGGAACTAGATAGCAGTGGTGGTTGCACAACATTGTTAGTATGCTAAATGCTACTGAATCGTTCATTTTAAAATGGCTAATTTTGTGTTATGTGACTTTCACAAGCTCAATTTGGACAAAGGAAGTAGGATGAGGAGTGCCTTATCTCAAAAAATTAAACTGTAGGGAGGATTATTATTTTCTAGATTGGAGACTTAGCACAGAAATATATTTGTGAGAATTGTGTGTAAAATAAAGTGTGTGTGTATATATGTATATGTATGTATATATGACATCTATTTTGACTGTCTAGAAAGCTGTTTTGCTTCTTCATGCTTTTATATAATATAATGTTTTGGATACAACAATATTATAGAAAGACGAGTTCTGGCTAGATAAGTTGTAACTGAGCCATGTAAGTATATTATGTAATAATATACTAATCTAAATAATCTAAAAATTATTAATAATAATTAATAATCTAAAAATAATCTAATAATAATAATCTGAATGGTAATAATCTAAAAATTCATGGTAATAATAATAATCTAAAAATAATCTAAAATAATCTAAAAATAATAATCTAATATTCTAAATAATAATAATAATAATAATAATCTAAAATAATAATCTAAAAATTCATGGTAATAATCTAAAAATAATAATGGTAATAATCTAAAAATTCATGGTAATAATAATAAAATAATAATCTAAGTTCATGTAATAATCTAAAAATTCATGATCAAGTGAGAAGGAATACGTGGGAAAAAAAATGACACTTAAAAATGTTAAGTCCAAAATTATATACAGGGATTTCTACACTTAAGATAGTATTTGCCAAATGATTTTAAAAGATTCTTATAATTAAAATAAAAGGAGGTGGGAAAAGCAATAAGGTGAAGAAGAACCTCATCTTAGAGGGCCTCCCTCTGGCCAGCTGGAGGACTCTGGCCTCTGAGTGCATTTATGCGCAGGAGTGAGTGTTGCTCTTCTAGAAACACAGAATGAGAGAGCGCTTGCCAAGAAGCCCAGCCCAGCCAGCAGCAGAGCTGTTATTAAGCTGTAGCCCTACAGCCTCCCAGTTTTATTTTATTGTTTCTGGGTTGAGAGTGCATGTTGTTCTTAGGCAACTTTCTTTCCAAGCAATTAAGTCCCCCATCTCCCCATCCCAGAAGCCACAAAAGGGAAGTAAATAAGAAGGGGGAGGCAGAGCCTCGGTGGGGGCTTCCAGGTTATTTATTACTTTAATAAATCCGGGGTCCTCCCAGCCTGCCTCGGACTCCTGTTTCTGTCAAGCTTGCAAGGACAAACGATCGCTTAATTGTAGGGTTTGTGGGCTGAGGTGGGCACCAAGCACAGTTTACTGTCAGGGAAAGGCTGTTAAGTAAGACGATGTGATAGTGTTCTGGCCAATAAGTCATTAAACAGAAATTAAAAGCAGAAAACTTGCAAGGTGTCACTCCCTAACTTGCATTTATTAACCTCTTCGGTTGTTTGGAGCCCGGGGGAAAGTGGGAGAAGGTTTAGTCAGAGGGGCAGGAGAGCAGAAGGGGCTTTGGAATGAGAGTCATTGGAGTGTCCTGCTGCTTTGAGGACATGGCCCTAACCCGCTCCGTCACTGCCTGGGGACCAGAGGCTGCCCAACACCTGGCAACACGTTCTCTTCTGTCATTTTACTCGATCTTATTCTCTCCTTGCAATATACGGGCACATTACTATTGCCACAGGAGAAGGTGGCCAGGGGCCTTGGGACTTGCTCAGGTCACATCATTGGGTGAAGGCCTGGCCGGATCTGCCACGTGGCCACCCCTTCTCAGCTGCTACGTTTCCCTGGGAGCAGAAACCTCTTACCTTAGGGAATCAGTCTGGGACTCCAGCTAGAGTTCATTCAGGCAGCATGGCATTCCCTTATGGATTAGATAATTTCTCCCCTCTGGGTTAATAGAGTAGCTGAAGAACTTTGAATGATGGTCAGTAACTGACCACCGCTTCTAACAATGAGACAAAGAAATCCACAGAGCAAATGAATCATCAGGGAATGGAGGTTTCAACTTGCTTTTAATTCTCAACTGCCATGTCTTTGCCTATACCTTCCCACTTTGCTCCTTTAACCTCATCCCCTTTTAAATCTCTTCTGTATATTGCTCCTCCTTGTTTGGGACTTTTCCTGATTCCCACTGTCTCAACTGTTCCCTTCCAATGTTCCTCCTAACCTTTGGTTTTGTTTCTTCTGTTCCTGTCTGGTAGTTTACTCATGTTTCTTCTTTCTACTCTCTTTTACATTTCTCTGTCTTTTCCTACCTTTCTGTCCCTTTCTTCCATTGCAACCTGCCTAAACATGAAACTGAAGGGTCAAATATGTTTTCAGCACATATTGGTTGTATTAAACATATTAGCTAGCTCTTTATTAAAAATAGCAAATATTGAGCATTTTATATTTCTCTAAGGGAAACAGCACCAAATAAATCAAATTCCTTTTCGTATGTAGCTCTTGATTTATTTTTTTCCATGGAATCATTAATTCTCAAAAGTGATTTCCTACCACATTATTAATCTGTTTGTAACCTACCCACAAGGCTTTTGAGCAAATAGAAAAAAATTGATTCTCAACATATTTCTAATCCTGTAAAAATTATCTGCTCAATCCTATATTTCTTTTTTTTTTTAATTAGTCATCAATTTTATACACATCGTTGTATACATGTCAATCCCAATCTCCCAATTCAGCACACCACCATCCCCACCCCACCGTGGTTTTCCCCCCTTGGTGTCCATATGTTTGTTCTCTACATCTGTGTCTCAACTTCTGCCCTGCAAACTGGTTCATCTGTACCATTTTTCTAGGTTCCACATACGTGCGTTAATATACAATATTTGTTTTTCTCTTTCTGATTTCCTTCACTCTGTATGACAGTCTCTAGATCCATCCACGTCTCAAAAAATGACCCACTTTCGTTCCTTTTTATGGCTGAGTAATATTCCATTGTATATATGTACCACCACTTCTTTATCCATTCGTCTGTCGATGGGCATTTAGGTTGCTTCCATGACCTGGCTATTGTAAATAGTGATGCAATGAACATTGGGGTGCATGTGTCTTTTTGAATTACAGTTTTCTCTGGGTATATGCCCAGTAGTGGGATTGCTGGATCATATGGTAATTTTATTTTTAGTTTTTTAAGGAACCTCCATATTGTTCTCCGTAGTGGCTGTATCAGTTTACATTCCCACCAACAGTGCAAGAGGGTTCCCTTTTCTCCACACCCTCTCCAGCATTTGTTGTTTGTAGATTTTCTGATGACGCCCATTCTAACTAGTGTGAGGTGATAACCTCATTGTAGTTTTGATTTGCATTTCTCTAATAATTAGTGACGTTGAGCAGCTTTTCATGGGCTTCTTGGCCATCTGTATGTCTTCTTTGGAGAAATGTTTATTTAGGTCTTCTGCCCATTTTTGGATTGGGTTGTTTGTTTCTTTAATATTGAGCTGCATGAGCTGTTTATATATTTTGGAGATTAATCCTTTGTCCGTTGATTTGTTTGCAAATATTCTCTCCCATTCTGAGGGTTGTCTTTTCGTCTTGTTTATGGTTTCCTTTGCTATGCAAAAGCTTTTACGTTTCATTAGGTCCATTTGTTTATTTGTGTTTTTATTTCCATTACTCTAGGAGGTGGATCAAAAAAGATCTTGCTGTGATTTATGTCAAAGAGTGTTCTTCCTATGTTTTGCTCTAAGAGTTTTATAGTGTTCGGTCTTACATTTAGGTCTCGAATCCATTTTGAGTTTATTTTTGTGTATGGTGTTAGGGAGTATTCTAATTTCATTCTTTTACATGTAGCTGTCCAGTTTTCTCAGCACCACTTATTGAAGAGACTGTCTTTTCTCCATTGTATATCTTTGTCTCCTTTGTCATAGATTAGTTGACCATAGGTGGGTGGGTTTATCTCTGGGCTTTCTATCTTGTTCCATTGATCTATGTTTCTGTTTTTGTGCCAGTACCATATTGTCTTGATTACTGTAGCTTTGTAGTATAGTCTGAAGTCAGGGAGTCTGATTCCTCCAGCTCCGTTTTTTTCCCTCAAGACTGCTTTGGCTATTCGGGGTCTTTTGTGTCTCCATACAAATTTTAAGATGATTTGTTCTAGTTCCATAAAAAATGCCATTGGTAATTTGATAGGGATTGCATTGAATCTGTAGATTGCTTTGGGTAGTATAGTCATTTTCACAATATTGATTCTCCCAATCCAAGAACATGGTATATCTCTCCATCTGTTGGTATCATCTTTAATCCTATATTCCTTAGATTGCAAATGAACCCTATCTTCTCTTATTCAGTCCATAGCTGAGAGTGTTGTTTTTCTCCTAATAGTACACTTGAGTGGATGACAGTGTCATCCCAACTCTTCCTTCAGTTTTAATGATGTTTGTTTCCACTGTTGCTCTCTACTTATATTCTGCCTTTGTTAAGGAGAATTATCCAAAACTTGAAATAAGGCAGAAAGAATCCTGCATGCCCTTTCAATGTCAAACTGGAGCATTTTATAACAAATCCACCCAAGGGTCATCTCATACTCTGGAGAAAGATAACTTTGTTTGGCTTACTATTTATTATTTTTTTAGGGCTCAGATCTCTGAAGTTGGATGCTAAATGATGGAAGATTTATATGTTAAAAGTGATTTATATTGGATAGAAAAGATATCTCCAAGGGCTATGGTTTTATTGTCCTGTAGGATATTAACCAGATTTCAATCTAAGTTTGCACTTTTATTATTTTTTTTCCCATACATATATCAGTTTTTGTTTTGTTTTTGTTTTTTGTTTTTTTTGGTGAAAACTAAGAACAGTTTTATTTCTGTTTTCATCTTAAACACATATGAAATGGTTAAGCATCCAAGGAGGTGACTATATTATATATTCAATTTCATTTAGCCTTTAGGGAACTAGTTTATTTTAAATTTTTTATTTATTTTTATTTTTTTTACTTGAATAGAATTTTATTTTTTATTTTATTTTGTTTGAGTATAGTTGATTTACAATGTTGTGTTAATTTCAGGTGTACAGTACAGTGATTCAGTTATACATGTACATATATTCATTCTTTTTTAGATTCTTTTCTCATATAGGTTATCACAGAATATTGAGTAGAGTTCCCTGTGCTATACAGCAGGTCCTTGTTGGTTATATATTTTAAATATAGTAGTGTGTGTGTTCATCCCAGGCTTCTGATTTATCCCTCCCCACCTCATTTTCTTAACTCCTCTTTCAAATCAGCTTTGTCATCCTGCTGGTTCTTCATTAAAGTGTTAAATACATCTTTGACATCTCTCTGAACTCCTATGACAGTGAATTTATTGAAAAAATGTTCTGATATCTTCAAATTCAGCTCTAGTGACACCTTATGCAGAGAACTTCCCTTATTACTTCTGCAACATCTATCTCACCTTTCACAGAGTTTTTGTGATTGATTTAAGTTAGTTAATATCTCTTTATTTACAAAAAAATGTACTAGTTTAGAGACAGAATCTGTGTTGAATACTCTTCTATACCCAATTCTTATCTATCAATGAAAACAGAGACAGCCTCCTTAAATGTTTGTTGGATTGAATAGAATTGGACTGAATCTGTTTCAACTGTCTTCAGCTTTTAGCTGCTAACAATAGCTGCCTGGAAAGAAAGCTTTAACTCTCACAGAATATTAGTTTTTGGAGATCTCCATTATTGTTTCTTGGGAATATTTACACTGGCTACTGTTTGTTCTTGTAGCTGTCCATCTCTGGTCCAGTTTTCGAGCCCTTCCTGGAGTCTCTTGGTAAGCTGCAGAGCATATTTGAGTCATCTTGCTTACTTCCAGTAAAATGTCACTGGGGTTCCACCTCGGGGTGCTGGGCTTAAACTAACTGCATCATTCCTTCCTCATCTAGGAATTTTATCCACACTGGGCTGGTTGCTGCCTGGAAATTAGAGAAAATGTAACAATTATGCCCTTCTTTTTTTGTTTTCATATGTTGAAATTAATGTGTCATTGTGAAGATTCTAAACAGATGGGGAAAGGTCAAGGTTTCTTTGTTGCTAAGTGTGTTTCCATGGCTACGGTAATATGTGTGCAGTTTCAGAAAGCATCATTTGTTTGGCTGTGGCGGCTCATTAGAGGAGGGAGGAGTCCCACATTTATGGTTCTGGGTGGTTTATTTCTGTTTTACTTTTCATCTTTCTCTGAGAACCATAGTGATAGGTTGGAACACGAATAAACCTGGTAGCCATAGGTGGAGAATACCCACAACAGCTCAATACTTTCATATAAATAACCCAAACAATTTAACTGAGACAGCTGAGCCCAGATTAAATAAACTCCAGGTAAAATGAAGCAGTGTCCAAACAACAACTTATCTGGGTTTTGCTTGTCTCAGGGCTCAGCACTTTGCACAGCACCTGCCCTTTCTGTTCTTCTACTTCCTGGTACTTTATTGCCAGTACCCGGGGGAGCCCCATTTTATTCTGGGTTTCCTGGAAACCAGCTTGTATGTGTGCAGGACAGCATGTGAAAGCATGTAGCAGGCAGGGGGAAAAAAATGGCTGTCTTCCATACCTGTTGCTTTTGTCCTTTCTCAGGTGGTTTTGCTGGAAGGCATTTCTGGATTGCTGCATGGAGCACGTGAAGAGGAGTATCTTGGATCAGACTGCGTTAGGACTAAGGGACCAAGTTAACCCCTAAGGAATCCTCCTGGAGTGAAATGCTTGGATACGAATGTATGGCAAATTGAGATTTAATTCAAGCAGAATCCAAGATTCTGATATAGGTGAAACATAACAATGAGGGTCGCTGAGCCTACGGAAGGCTGGAAGTCAGACCCATGGTGAGCTGTCTGTCTGGTTGCAAGCAGCATCCCAGTCAGTGGCTAAAGATTTCAGGGACATGGCCTGGCTGCCAGGGATAGAAGTTGACAAGGCAGGCTTTGAGGGATCTCAGCCAAGGGAGACTGAGGTTCAAGTCAATGCTTCAACTTCAGGGAACGCATGGAGTTGGCACTGGTGCCATGGATAGCACTCCAGACTTAAAAAGAGCCAAAGTAATTCCAGACTCCACTAGCCAGTGGGTCCATGCTGACCACCTTAGCAAAGTGCTTCCCACCTGGATAAAAACTCATTTTAGACCTGTCACAGTCCTGGGATTTATTCGTCTCTGCATTCCCAGCATCTAGCAGCAGAACTCTTTCTCAGCAGGGTTCAGTGAGCATTTGTCAGTGAATGTGTGATGTGGGAGAGCTGAGCCTGAGTGGTGAAGGATTTGTACCTCTCACTTTGAGCAACCAGGAGAGCCAAGAACTGAGAGCTGCCACCATCCCTGTCAGGAGCACACCCTCACTCTGTATCTTGGTCTCTCTGGATGATAATGGATGGTGGTTTCTAGGGTGAAATGTGACAAGAAGTGCACTAGAGTCACAGGAATGGGGCTGTTCTCCCTTATCTGCTACCAAGACTGGCTGATTCAGGACAGTCCTCGCTATTTTCTTGCCTCAGTCTCCTCATCGATCCAATTCAGGGCTGGCTTAAAGGCTCTGTTGTCGATCTTTTTAATGTATGCCAAAATCAACAGCAGAAAATTGCCTGGTATCAGTTTTAAAATGAAATAAATCCATCTTAGTTAATACCTCCAACTGATACTATGAAAGTAACTCCATCTACATCTGATAGATGAGAAAAATATGTCTGATCCTTTCCCCTGCTACTCTTTTAGTCTGGCCCATCACCATTTCAGGCCTGGTTTATTAAGCAGTCTTCTCTGCCTCTGGTTCTTCTTCACCTTGGTATGTCCAGCTCACTGCTGCCAGAGTTATAATAGCAGACTATTACTTCTGTGCTCAGAAGAGTATTCTGTGCCCCACCGTGCATAGAATAAAGAATAAACTCATTAGTTGTCTATTGAAAGCCATGTGCAAACCATCACCACTAGCATAAAATAGATAGCCTGGGGCTCTTTGCTCTCCCCCAAACTGGCCATTTTTTTCCCCCTGCCTGCTACATGCTTTCACATGCTGTCCTGCACACATACAAGCTGGTTTCCTGGTCTGAGGTGATCAACACCTCCCATGACACCTGGCTAACTTCTTTATGCATTGATTGGCTCCCCACCAGCACTCTGGGCATGCCTCTCTCATGGAATGTACCATATTACATTGACTTTATCTAGAGGGACAAAACTTATGTCACATTCATCTTGGGTCCCCAGTTCAAGGCATATACATTTGATCAAACTGAAACAACTACACGTCTCTGCTCATATTATTTCTCCTTTGGGATCTTATTTTCTCTCAGGTCTGTCCCCTAGCTGTGCCTCTCTCAACCCTGCTACATTCTGTGACTGCTGAGCTACTTTTTATCTTATACTTGCTGCTTATACATCACCTCTTTTGTGAACCCTCACCTAGGTCTCTCCCACCATTTAACTTCACTGCAAGCAGTTGGAGGGAAGCAGCCAGGCTACTCAGGATCATGTTCTTAGACCCTAGCCCAGGCTCTCGATACACATTTGTGGAATGAATATTATTAGTTTTTGTTTCTAAGTTAATTTAAATTTCATAAAATTATTTTACCTTAATCATCTCTTTTTATAAAACAAGGAGATTATATAGGTATGGTAAGCAATGTTAACCTTTTAATACATAAAGAGATTGAGATTCATACAAAATGGAACCCAGCCAAGATCAGAGTTCAAAAGCCAACGTGGGATTCAAACTATTATATTTTACGTAAACTGAGTTTTTTGCAGTTGTTGTTTGTTTTCTTTTTTACCATTTCTATAATGAGATAGTCACCAGAGTCCTCTTCTCATGGACTCTGGAAATCCTACACTCCCACTTGGAATCACCTCAAGCCTTCAACATGATGCTTTCGCACACCCCCAGGCTGTGTGACCTCCTACTTCTCTGTTAGTTGACAGGTCACCTGTGTGACATGTATGGCAAGAGGGGCCTGACATTTGTGGAGTTCCTATGTGGTAGAAATTTCATATTTACTATGCAGTTCTTACATAAACCCTTTGCTCTACCTAACTATGATCTTTTATTATTTCACGTTGTTATTATGTAAATTCCTCTGTGGGGAGTGTAGGTTTTTGGTTATCATTTGTATCAACCTGCATATAAGAGAAGCCAGACTGAAATTCTTATCTTCTGACTCTGATTCCATGGTATTTTCATCAGACCACACACTGTCTAATTAAGGAAAGGTGAGAGTTACAGCCTCTTAGACCTGAGCAGGTCACATTCTTAATAACACACATTTTAAAAATTCCTTGCATTCTCTACCTTTAGAAATTTCCTTCTCCTCTTGGAAAACTGACAAGTAACCAACCAAACACAGAAATGAAGCATTATCTTTGGCCCAATTTGCTCTTCATAAAACCAGAAAAAATATGATTTCTTTATCAGAAAGTGCATTTTTTTTTTCATTCCAGTGAACAGCTCTATTTCAAAAGTAACTTTCCTTTGCCGGAAGAATGCCTTTGGTGCAAACACTGTGTTCTTAGATAAAGCCAGCCTACCAGGGGCAAAATGACAAGGGAGGAATGGCATCCTCTTGGAAATACCTCGCGGGTATGTTGTTCTTGAATACATCTTCTGTTATGGGCAGTGGTTTGTTCTGTGAAGTTGAGGTATTAGGGAAAGTGGAATTTGTCTAATGACAAAAAGAGCATAAAGTTTGGGGAAAAGGGCAAGGACATTTCAAAGCTATCCAGCATCAGGAATTTCATGGAAGTTAGTAGACAGGATGTATTAGAAGTAATGCGTGCTATGGCCAAAATTACTCTGTATGTGGATTTTTCTAGATTTAGAAGGCCACTTTGACTGTTCACATGATTACAAAGGACCCAACATTAAACATAGATTAAGTAATGATCACTTTCTTGGAAAAGCCTGAGAACTGAATGAAATCCTAGAGTGATGGAATCATTGAATTAAAAGGCTGCAAAGAAATCTTAGAGTATATCCTCTAGAATTATGTTTTTTAAACGATTGGTCATAACCCCTTAGTTAGGCATGACATCAATTTAACAGCATTAAAAAAATTAAAATGGAACTGAACCAAAATAGAATAGGGCACTTTATATAACAAGGTTAGATACTGTTTCATGAAAAAAATTTTTACTCACATAAACACACACACACACACACACAGAGTGTTTGATTTAAAATATATTTATACTTGTCTTACAGTGGGTCATGTCAAAATGTTTAAAAATCACTACCCTAGACCTAAGTTCCAGGAGAACAGGGAAGAATCTGTTTTGTTTTGTTTTGTTTTTCCCCATCACTGAATGTCCTATGTCTAGCACAGTGCCTGACCCAAACAAGGTAAATATATGTCGACTGGTCTAGACCACCCCTGTTATCATATTACTGTGGCCTAGAAAGGTGAAATGTCTTGCCTAAAGTCACAAAACCGGTTAGTGAAAGAATCAGGAGTTCTTGGTACTGAGTCATGTTTTACAATGCTTTCTACTCCATCCTTCAAAAAAAAAAAAAATTCTTCATAGAATTGTCATTGTATTGGCAACTTAAACTATTTTCCCTTATAACATGAATCCCTTTTCTAGGAATTTGACCTTTTTCCTGGATTCCCCCAGTCCTTCCTGGATCTGCCCATTACACCTGTTCCCCTTTGTCTTGTAATAATTGGCCCTGAGCTTAGCATCTGTCCTCAGACCATTGTCCATCATCTCATCACTCATTTAGCCTAGACTTTTGGTCACAGTCTCCTTCATCTTGGTCCCTGCCATGTTGTCTTAGATCTCAAGCCCCATAACCTGGACATGGTCATCATTAACTCATACTTTTTTCTATTAATTTTACTTAGTTGCAATGATACTAGTTGCACTCTGCTTTCTTCTACTAATATTTTAAATGATAAAGTGTTTAATGAGGATAAGGGTCCTTTTCTTTTTTTTGGCCACACTGTGTGGCTTGCGGGATCCCCGACCAGGGATAGAACCCCGGCTCCCTGCAGTGGAAGCACAGAGTCCTAACCACTGGACCACCAGGGGATTCCCTGTAAGGGCCTTTCAGACTCTGATATATTATGATAATTGCAGGGAAAACATGCAGGTATTAGGCAAAGCACTATTTTAATTGTACCAGAAGTACAACTCAAACTAGAATAAGGAAAAATAAGAGGAAGATATTTAATGGCTCCAGGCTTCAGGGCTCCACAGTTTGAATTTTTGTTTCCTCCTGTGGTTTGATCTTATATTCTCCTTGATGAAGTTTGGCCTCCCATATGTGCCAAGGGAAGTTGGCAGGTCTGGATTCACCTGCTTCAGATTCCCCAGTGGAAAAGAGAGCTGCCTCCTTCTAATGTCTGTATATCAACTCCAGAGATGAGCTCTAACTGGTCTTGCTTGGATCATTCTGTCCCTTTCTTGGTGTGTTGGGTTATATGATTGACAGTCCTACTATATCTCTCTTCTCTAGAACTTGCTGTTGGGAGCAGAGGCTGATTGACTGCCTCTAGTTACATCTCTGAATCACACCAGGTCACATTTTCACTGGGTTGCTCCCAGCCAATGACCAAGCACAGTGGGAATACTCAAACCAGACCATTTCTGTCTCCTGAGGGATTCCTCTAATGGGCTTTACTGAGTTCAGAGACCCCCTCTCCCCAGTCCATACTGGCCTGGCTGAGACTCTCTCAGAACTGCACTGTAGTCTGATGTCCTTCTACCCAATTCTTCCTTCCCTTTCTCCTTTTATAGATGTCAAACCTGCATCATGGTCTACACGAAGTTTCTCCCTGCCTATTTCTACTGTCTCCTTCTTCATCTTTCACAAGTGTTTCCTCCAATAAACCTCTTGCTTTCTAATCCCGACTTGCTGTCTACTTCTGGGAGGATGTGAACTGATTCAGATTCGAATCACATAGAATGGGGATGAGATGATTCACCTAAGGAAGAGATGTCAGGTGTACAAAAGAAAACACATGCCCACTACAGGCTGCATCTTTGGGTGTCTGTCAAGCATGGATCATGATGTAGAGGAGATATAGAGTAAGTGCCAAGGTCAGAGCAATTAGGCCAGTTTCAAGCCCTCAGGTGTATTCTAGAGGAGACGATATTCCTAAGGGACAGTGAAGTCTCTAAGGATCAGGATAAAGACATCACATCTTGGTTTTTGAATTTGTTAAAAGGGATTACTCTAGATGCTCATTCAGACTTGTTACATGTGTTACTCTGAGCCCTCAACAGACATCAGCCATACAGCCACTTGTGTTACTAACATTACACTATCCACCTGATGTTTCCAGGGCCTGTTTTGCTTATTTTTTAATTAAAAAAACAATAACAGAGAAGTAAAACCTCCATCTACTCATCATTTGGAATTGACAAAAGCTAATGTTTTGTTACATGTGCTTCATATTTGTTTTTTGGTTGTTGGGCAATGATTCTACTTTTTAAGGGGAACTTTATCAGGAACAAGAAATGCAGGGTTTTTGGTGGTGAGTAAACAGAATTCTTCCACTACTTAGCCTCAAGATATCCACTCTGTAATGCCATTGATTTTCTTGGTGATAATCCATTTGGCATTCATTATTTCTTTCTTTTGGGAAAATTATTTAAGAGCCTATTATTAACATGCTAGTATTCTTGAGAGGAGTTACTTTTAACTTTGGTCATTTTTTATAAGCTCTTCCATGTGAGCCACTGATTGGCTCTGATTTCCAACTGACCATTTGCTGAGAGCAAGACAAGAAAGGGGCAGTTCACTTTCAGTAAATTTGGAGATTAAGAGCAGAGATGTTTGTACCACAGTGTGCTGTCTCCACAGACTGCCTTTGAGGGCCACAAGGTCATGGGTGTGAACTATGGGGGCCACTGGAGGGACACCATGAGGTGAAGGAATGGGGAGATTGAAGAAGAAATGAGGGAAGCAGAGGTTTTTTGCTTTGCAGTTTTGACAAGGACCTGGCTTGGACTCTGTTTGCCTTTGCAGGAAAATCTGCAAGAAGTAGTGACATCCGGAGCAGGACAGGTGGTCACAACTTCCCCTGCTTCTCTCTAGCCAGAAGGAGGCTAATGTCCAGCCCCTGGTGAGGCCTACTTGATTCACCAGTCAGAGCATGATGATCTGAGGATCTGTGCCAACTCTTCTGCCGGGTCAAGCTGTGAGACCAACTGTTCCTTATTTTCTAAGCATTGAGCTGCTTATGAACTTTGCTCCTTTGTTTAGAAATTGTATCCAATCCCTCTCCTCCGGATTTGCTGGATCTCCAAGCCTGAAGTCAAGCCAGCATTGGCTATTATCTATTCCCCGAATCATACATTTAGTAACCATAATAACCACACCACAGTTAGAGCTTCCCTTCTTGTTTTCAAGGGGTTTCTACATATTCTACCTGATTTGATACTAGAGGGCAGATGTTGTCACCTGTTTGACAGGTGTAGGCCTGAGGTCCAGAGAAGTTAATATAAAGCCAGTGTCAGAGCCAGTAACCCACCTTCAACATCTTTATCTATAGTTCAAGGATACCAATGCATTACATCTTGGGAAGAAAATGCACATTCCTACTTCCTATTGGACAAAATTTAAACTCTTATAGGACTTTTATTTTTAGTTCTTTGTTCTCAAGGAGCCAAATGAAGGAAAAGCGGTGTTGGGGAGGCAGGTATTTCTTCCTCTACTCCTCTTGAGGTCTTGTGGCTAGACTAATAATAAAATTGACATAAGACAGATTAACAGGAGAAAAAGAAAAAAAATTTTATTTTGTGCACACAGAGGTCTCATAGAAATGGGACCCAAGAAGTGGCCAAAGCTGGCAGCTTTAATACTTTTTGGACAAAGAAATAATAAATTTGTGAGGAATTCACAGGACAAAGAAACTTAGGTTTGAGGTGTTTGATTAGTGAAGCATCTAAACCAAGTTTGGGCTTGAGGTAGTAAATTTAAAAAGTAACATGTTTTGTTCATATAGACTTCTCGGCCTGAATTCCCTATTCTAGTGATGAGGGTGTCTGTTTACCTCCAGATGCAGGGAATTCACCTTTCACAGGGGAGATTTATTTCCTGCTTTCAGGGAGACAGAGAGGAGGGTCAGAGTGTCCCTCTTGTGTTGGCTGTTTCTTAAGTAACTTTAATTCAAAATAATCAATACGCCTTTGAGGCATATTATGGGGTGGGCGGCCTGCCCTCATCCCCAAGAGGGGTATTGGCGTCATGGGGCCCAAGGCTATCCACTTGACAAGGCAAAAGTAGGAACTTGTAGGAGTAGACGGTGTGTCTGTGATTTAACAGGAGGAATATAAGAGCAGAAATGAGAAAACTTGAATGTTAATCCTGACTTTTCAGTGAATTAGCTCTGTGACATTTGTTAAACTCAACCACTCTGAGCTTTGCTCCTGTCATAAGCAAGGGTTTATATCCCATAGAGTTGATATCAGATGAAACATAAAATAAAACTGTATTTTAAATTGTAAAGCAAATTGAAATATAGACATATTTTCAGCATTGTTTTAAATTATTTTTGCATAGAAGGACTAAATAAATATCTCTTGGAAGAACAAATGAAGAAATGAATGAATGACTTGGCTCTTTTGAATACTCTACATCTTCATGAGCTCTTGCAGTCTGTTAGCTTCTCCAATCCCTCCTTCTTCCCAGTGCCCCATTGACTGAGGGTAGATTGTCTTTTCCCCTTTTCCTTTAACTGGATTTCAGTCTGCAAGGCACCTTGATCCCAAAAGTGTGTGTATAGTCACCAACCAGTGTTCATGATATCAGTGACAGCCCCTCCCATGCCCTAAAATACAGGGAGAATACTTTCTGAACCAACTGGCCTCACTTCCCACTCCTGTTCTTCCCTTTACCGAGCAGTGTCTAAGAAGTTGTCACCAAGTTTAGCTAATGATAAAACTCTTAGACACTACAGGGGAATAGACTTATTGATTCAAAAAAACCTTAGAGCTAAAAGAGTCCTGAGAGACCATCTTAACCATTCTCTTTATTTTACAGTTGCAACTGCTGAGGTTCACAAAGATGAAAGGGCTGCATTGGGCCCACTCAGCTAGTTAATGCAAGAACCACTAAATCCAAGACTCTGGACTTCCCAGTGCAGTGGTCTTTCCACTTTATAATTCTGAAAGGAGGCTGCAGAAAGAGAAAGCCAAATCTGCACTTGAGGCTTTCTTTAGATAGAAGAGTGAATTTCAAAGTTATGTCTCTGTTGCTCTCACCTCCCAGTTTTGAAGACCTCTCTTTAAAAACTTCTTCAGCCTATGCAGTGCCCTTCAGTGCTGTATCCTGCTGAAGCTAACTGTTCTAGGCAGTATTATTTTTCTGATTTATACTTTAGAGGACTCAAGACTTAGTGCTCACCATCTTGTTGTTTGTATACTTTTTAAGTTTTCTTTCATTAGAGAGTGAATTCAGTTGATGACAACCTGGAGAGCTTATTGGGGAAAATCCTAAGGGGTTGATCCCAACTTTGTTGAGTCATTTGGAAACTAAGGGGATTTCCAACGTGGAGTAGGCTGGAAAAAAATCTCAGTGGTCATTTTTTTTTTTTTTTTTTGGAGGGTGTCTTTTTTTTTTTTAATTGAGGTATAATTGACATACAACATTATATTAGTTTCAGGTGTACAACATAATGACTCAACATTTGTATACATTGCAAAATGATCACCACAACAAATCTAGCCTACATCCACAGCCATATACAGCCACAGAATTTTTTTTTCTTGTGATGAGAACTTTTAAAATCTACTCTTCTTAACAACTTTCAAAGATGTAATACAGTATTATTAACTAACTACAGTCACCATGCTGTACATCAGCAGTCCCCAACATTTTTGGCACCAGGGACCAGTTTTGTGGAAGACAATTTTTCCACGGATGGTGGGGGGCGGGGGATGGTTCAGGCAGTAATGCGAGTGATGCGGAGCGGCAGATGAAGCTTCGCTCGCTTGATGGTCACTGACCTCCTGCTGTGCAGCCCAATTCGTAACAGGCTGCAGACTGGTAGGCGTCAACGGCCCTGGGATTGGGGACGGCTGCTGTACATGATATCCCCATGACTTATTTATTTTATAATTGGAAGTTTGTACCTTTTGACTCCCTTCACCCATTTGGCCCACCCTCTACCCCCTGTTGCTGGCAACTACCAATCTGTTCCCTGTATCTATGAGCTTGGTTTCTTTGTTCGTTTGTTTTAGATTCCACATATAAGTGAGATCACATGGACAAATGTCTTTCTCTGTCTGACTTATTTCACTTAGCATATGCCCTCAAGGTCCATTCATGTTGTCACAAATGGCAGGATTTCCTAATTTTTATGGCTTAATAATATTCCATTGTATATATATACCACATTTTCTTTATACATTAATCTTCCAATAGACACTTAAGTTGTTTCTATATCTTGGCTATTGTAAATAACACTGCAATGAACATGAGGGTGTATATATCTTTTTGAGTTAGTGTATTTGCTTTCTTTAAATAAATACTGAGAAGTGGAATTGTTGGATCATATAGTAGTTCTATTTTTAATTTTTTGAGGAACCTCCATAATGTTTTCCATAATGGCTGCATTCTCATCAACAGGGCACAAGAGTTCCTCTTTTTCCACATCATTGTCAACACTTGTTATTTCTTTCCTTTTTGGTAATAACCATTCTAATAGGTATGAAGTGATGTTTTACTGTGGTTTTGGTTTGCATTTCCCTGATGATTTATGATGTTGAACATCTTCTCTGTACCAGTTGGTCAGCTGTATGTCTTCTTTGGAAGAAATATCTGCTCAGATCCTCTGCTTATTTTTTAATTAGATTTTTTTTTACTATTGAGTTGTATGAATTCTTTATATATTTTGGATATTAACCCCTTATCAGATATATGATTTGCAAATATTTTATCCCATTCTGTTGGTTGCCTTTTCATTTTGTTGATAGTTTCCTTTTCGTCCAGAATTATACCATGTACTCATAGCATGAGACAATGAAATAGATAAAAAGATCAAACCTTGGATTTGAATATTGTAGAGAAGCATGCAGCTAGTTGCTAAATTTTTCACTTTTTAACTCTCTGTGTCCATTTTGATTATTTCACTTCCCATGCCATATTGGTTGGTATTTGTGTATCACCTGGTTATGACTCCACCACCAGGCTATACTGTCTTTGTTGTTGTTGTTTTTTAATTTTAAAAAACATTTTCATTGTGGTAAAATACAGATAACATTACCGTATTAATTATTTTAAAGTGTACCATTCAATAGCATTAAGTATATTCACATTGTTGTGCAACCCATCTCCAGAACATTTTTCATCTTGCAAAACTGAGACTCCATACAGATTAAACAACAATTCCCCATTCCTCCTTCCCCCTCCAGCTCCTGGCAACCACCCTTCTACTTTCTGTTCCTATGAATTTACTATGAGTTACTCTATATAGCTCTTGTAAGTGGAATCATGTAGTGTTTGTTTGTCTTTTTGTGACTGGCTTGATTCACTTAGCATAACGTCCTCACGATTTATTCATGTTGTAACATGTATCAGAATTTCTTTTCTTTTAAAGTGAATTCCCTGGTGGTCTAGTGATTAGGACTCCACGCTTCTACTGCAGGAGCCACAGGTTCGATCCCTGGTGGGGGTAAGTTCCCGCATGCTGCGTGGCCAAAAATAATAATAATAATAAAAATTTCTTTTAAAGGTTGGATAATATTCAATTGTATGTATATACCACATTTTGTTTATCCATTCACCCATCATGGGCACTTGGGGTTGTTTCTACCATTTGGCTATTGTGAATAAAAGTGAAACATGCATGAAGTTAAAAAGTCATTGCATTTCTAAAGGGCTTATAATGTCCTCATCCTTATCTCTTTGCCCTATAATCACACTCCCCAAAGGCAGCCTTTTTCAGTTGTTCTTCTGGGCCTTGAATGCATAATCCTAAATAATATGCTAATGCTGTTATTTCTTGATTTATCTGTTTCAGTCATTATTATTTTGTAACTATAGCAAAGGTTTAGCATTCTTCAACCACTCTCTTCTTTTGTTCCTCCCATTCTCCCAATATAGTTACATAAATATGTTTAGTTTATTCAATACAACTAAGTGTCATTTACTTCTGATCTATATATTGTAAATAAGTTATGTTTCTTTCTTCTTTTTCCAGATTTAATAATTGCCTCATTTTAAAGATTGGTCTATTTTCTATAGATTTTCTATATGTCTATTACTAATTCTTCATATAATCCAATGGCTTCTTAATACAAGCTTTATTAGAGTCAGATATATCAGACAGCTCATGATTTCCCTGTTTTCCTGGACATGCTCCTCCTGGAGCCCTCCATTCTCACACTCTTCCAATCTAGATGCATTGTTTTCTAACAGGCTCCACTGTCTTTGAACTGAACTACCTGCTTAGCTTTGGGAACAGTGTTGGCCAGAAATTCGGTTCCTCGCTGGCCCAGGTCTGGTTTATTCATCTTTTGAACTTCTTTTTCAAGTGTACTCTGGGACCCAACCCTCTAGCTAGGCCTGGAGGTGATGGGTCAGATAGGTGGCATGGAGAGAACACTGCACAGACCTCAGTTTCCTCATCTCTAAAATTAGAATTATAAAGTTTATTTCACAGAAACCTTCTGAAAATCAATTGACATAAGGTTTATGGAATCACTTAATAAATGGGAGAAGTAAAAGGTGACATTACTTTTTTGCAGGAAAGAATAGAACAGTTAATGCATGTGACATCCTACAGTACATGTTGGCAGGTACACTGATCTATAAGCTTCTCTTGTGTGGGAGCTTGGTGGGTGCTAGTCAACGTTACATTTTTGGTTCCCTGCATTGTGTCTGACACATGATGTATGGCTGAAGAAAATAAATTAGTTTAGTAAGAAAATAAGAAGTCAATGCCAAAAGACATGTACAGAAAATAAGTGCTATGGAAGTTCACAGAAGTGACAAAATTCAGTTATGTGGAGATATGTTACAGCAATTTTTGTGTAGGCTTAATTTAAGAAAGAACTTTCTAAAAATAAAACTATTAACTATGAAATGAATTGTCATAAGATTATCACAAATGGAGGTAAGTTTCTTACCCTGGAAGTATTCTAGAGAATGCTAGAAAAATGACCTATCAGAAACCTTCTGTACTACATGTAATAAAAATATAATAATCTAGTACTTGTGTATGATACCTACACAATTTAAAAGTAATTTTACATCAATCTTTTCATTTGATTCTTACTATGATTACAATACTGTGAAAATGATAATACATCCTAAGCACTGTTCTACATATATTATTAATATATTAATTATCATATTATATTAATTGTGTATTAATATAATATATGTAAATTCACTTAATCCTCAGAAAACCTTGTGAGGCAGGTCACTATTTTTATCTTTATTAGACAGACAATGAAACTAAGGCAGGAAGAAGTTAAATAACTTCCCTAAGGTCACATAGCTTACAAATGGCAGAGATGAGATTTGAATACATGCCATAAAAGCCAGTATCTGTGTGCTCTTAACTATTACACCTTGTGGCCAAGAAGCAAACTCTGATGTCTATCTGGCCCTGGCCTAATACAGACATGAGTAACGTAGAAACACCAGAGAGTGATAGCCCTCCCCCAAAGACTGCAGCCGACCCTCAAGGCCAGGTAGTTTTTGTCATGCTGGAATGCATATCCAATGTTGCTAGATTTTTTGAATTTTATAAAGCATCATTTAGTTTTTAAGTGTGGCAATTAAGTAAATATGTGCTTTCATATGTGTGTGTGTATGTGTACATATGTACCCATACGCCTGTGTATAAATGTATGTATATGTATATCATGTATATTAACAGTGTTCACATTGAACAAACCTGTGGGCTGGGTTTGGCTTCCCTGCTCCACAAACATGTGACCCCTGACTTCACTGAAACCTAGGGAAACCCCATCTTTCCTGACATGCAAGGAGAGGTTAATTGAATTGTTCAAGGTGTTAGCGGTTAGTTGACTCTGGACATAAGGAAAACCTGGCTTTTATCTCATTATCATGTTCATTCTGTACCATAATTACATAAAGAGGAGGTGAAGGAAGGAGTAGCTGAAAGGGGGGGGGTGTCCCTCCTTCATGTGGAATATATCTCAACATTTCTGTAGTAGATTAAATTGGCTTTGTTATTCTTGTCATTGAGAGATGGAGTCTAATTCTGCTCCCCTAGTCATTTGCTTTGTTTGACCCAAAGAATGTGGCAGAAATGATGTTCTGGGACTTCCGAGATTAGTCATAAGAAGCCTTACAGCATCTGCTTGGACCTTTTGGTACACTTGTTGTTGGGAATGATTTCTCTGGAACCTGGCCACCTGCTGCGAGAAGCCTGAACCACACGGAGAGACAAAGTGTCAGCTCTCTGGCCAACAGCCACAGCTGGGCTCCCAACAATCCTCCAGAACCAAGTGCCAAGCACCCTGCCCAGGCCTCAGAGCTGTAAGCCAAGATACCATATTGGATGTGAACCCTTCTTCTTCAGCTGCCCCATTTTATGCTACATCGTTCAGAGCTCAACTCCCCAGTCCAGCCTCTCCTAAATTCTTGACCCACAAAGCATGAGCCAAATAAAATAGTCATTTCAAGCTACTACATTTTGGGGTAGTGTGTTGCACAGCAGTGGATAACCTGAACAATACCTTTAATTAGTCTACTCAGGAAAATACTCCAAAGCTGCCTCCTTCTCTCTGCCCACCTTACCTTCAAGTTCTACTGTAGAAATTTCATTTACTGCTGGGACGTCACACAAGCCTGGTTGTTCAGAGAAGTCATTTTTGTAAAAGATGACTTGGGAGTTTCCATTTTCATATTGAAAACATTTGTCACTTGGACACAGCTAACAGGTGGAACCCTCAGATAAATGGGGTATATGACATATTAGTGTGTGTTCCTGGCCATAGGATTTATCATCCCATCTCTTGTGGGCTTTTGGAAGACAAGTAGAGTTGGGAGGATGAAATGACTCCAGGCCCTCTTAGGGTCCCACCTGGATTCACAGTGTTGATTAGAAGCGACTGTTGTGGGAAGAGAGAACAAAGTGTGGTCCCAGGGTTGCTGTGTCTGACAGTCTGACACTTGTGGATGTGCCAGGCAGAATATGTTTGTATCTACCCAGGTGGCCCTTCATTTCATCTCACCATAAACAGTGTGCCAGTGGCTGAAGGTATAAAAATAAACAAATAAGCCTCTTGCCTCAAAAAGCTACAGACTAAAAAGGTATGTATGTATACATACATATATACATACATCTCCTTTATACATACACACACATACACACCTTTTTTACATATATACATACAAAATAATATACATTTATTACTTGGGCTGAACTTTGTTGAGTATAAACAGGAAACGGCTTTGTTATTATCATTTTCTTCAGCATGCTTTGTCTCATTTCCCTTCTTTGCCTCTTGATGACATCTTGGGCAGATTCCATAGCTGTCCAATTCCTTTTACTTCTTTTTGACAGTGTAAAGTCCCTTTCAAGCATTCAAAAGCCTAATTCTGTCCCTTTTAAAACTCCAAGGTCTCTTTTAATTTAAAGCTTTTCTTATTCACTCAGAGCATGTTAACTTGTGTCTTGGTGACCACGGGTGGGTGTGGGGGGTGGAAGTCTGATCTATTCTTTCTCCATCACCTTTCCCTGTTCTACTTCATCATCCTCCAGGGTTGGGGGTGGAGGCCAGGAGAGGTAAGATCAGGTTTAGACATTACAAGGATAAGGGAGGCAACAACCACATGGTTGATGGTTTGTAAGGCCGGCATCCATGCCTTCGGCTGTAGCAGATGTCCCGATGCTGCGGGAGGCACGGTGTAGGTTGTTCACAGGACCTGCTGCCCAGTGCCACCACCCCACCTCCAACATGGGGATTTCTGCCGTGTGGTTTCCTAATACAGGGGCCACACTCTCTGGATGACCCTTGGCAACTCCTTTCTAACACCAATCCCTCTGAGGCCAATCTATAGGCATGCAGCCCTCTTGGGCAGGATCTCATCCAGTTGCCTCCCACTTGGCCATCCTGTCAGCCTTGCACTTGGTTCTCAGGAAACTCTCATACACTTGTCATGCCCAACACTTTTCTGATGTGCCTGCTGCCCTCTCACTGTCATCCTGGGCTGCTCTAGGTATCCCGATGCCAGAGTCCTCCAGGGTGGGAAGCAGGTTTCAGTCTCTGTGTCCACAGATGTCCCCAACTCAATCTCTCCCAAGAAAGCTTACTCTGTGTTTCACTTGGATCCCTGGCTGCTGTGATGCCTGTGATTCTGTGTCAAGGTAAGCATCCTCCTGGGGAATAGGGTTCCAGTCTCCCCTTCTTGCAACTACACCCAAGATCTATAAATAATGCTCTTCGAGCACTTCCTTCAGACCCTTGGTTGAGAAAAGCCAACTACTTTCTATTCATTTACTGAAACTCTTTCATATTTCTAGAGTTCTTTTACAGCCAGGATGGCTTAGTGGTCTTCAGCTTCTCTTTAGAATGTGTGAGTACTTCTCTGTTGTCCTCAGTTTTAGCCTAGACTCTGGGACAACAGGACACACCCCATTAAATACAAAATATTCTGAACCACATTGATAACTGTTAATGGAGCCAGACAATAAACCAGTTCAAGGGGAGGAATGGCAGGAGGGCCTCAGGCGGCCAGGCATCCAGGAGGAGTGAGCTCTGGAAGGACAGTGAGGAGGAAACTCTAGGCAGGGGGGTGAGAAAAAGCCTGATGAGAGAGAGTTTGGTGAACTCAAAGCACAGCAAGTTGGCAAGTCAGGTCTGTGGGGGAGGGAAGGGGCGTCAGGGCTGCAAAGCTACCTGGAGCCAGAGCGTAGGGACATGGGGCCACTGAAGAGCCATAGGAAGGGGGGTGATGTGATATCCTTGCTAGTCAGAAGGTGCCTAGGATGGAGAGCAGGAAGAACAGTTAAGAGACTTGTGCCAGGCCAGATGAGCAATAACAAAGGCCTGCTCTAGGCAGGATAGACTTGGAGAGGAGGGCTGGTTAGAGAAAGATCTTCAGTTAGAGTCTGGAAATTGGCTGTGTGGAACTCAGGGCTGTGAGTGGAGGTAAAACCTTGTCCAGGCCCCTCAGGTCATCCCATTTACCTTCAAAATTTTACTCTCTTACATCTTGCTTAGTTATCCCATTGTCTTGTGTTCTTGAATCTCTTCACCGTCTATGTTCCCCTCTAGAGGGGTAACAGACAGTGGTAAATAGTTGGCAGACTATTTATTTGGTGGTGGTGGTGGAGCAGGTTCACATCCTATAGTAAGAGTGAAGCAGGTATCTGAAAATGCTCTATAAAGCTCTAACCTGAGGAAATGCAGGGAGCTCTTATTTTTAA
Organism: Balaenoptera musculus; assembly: GCF_009873245.2. Taxonomy (NCBI): domain Eukaryota; kingdom Metazoa; phylum Chordata; class Mammalia; order Artiodactyla; family Balaenopteridae; genus Balaenoptera; species Balaenoptera musculus. Next base: position 58,109,278 of record NC_045798.1, read on the forward strand.
ACAGATATTGTTTGTAACTCATTTGGCAATAATCATGAACTATCTCTGACATTTCTTCTCTTGTTATCTAGAATTGTTATTTAAGTCTATGAATCCACTTGTCCCATCCCTTGGGGCTCTGCTCTTTGGTTTCCAAGGTGATAGCTAGCTAGCTAGCTAGCAGGTAGATTAACTCATGCTAAGCCATTAGTTACTACCATAGCAGACAACTTTGAGTAATGCCATGCATTCTGAAACCTAGTAATATTCAGGTTTCTTTTAGAAGGAGAAAAAAATTCAGACCCAAAGTATTGACCTAGATAATTTTAAATTATAACATCAATTAAATAAGTATGTAGACTATTTGAGTGTGACAGATATGTTCCTTTACTTTATGTACTTTAGTTCAGATTGAATAAGACCCTCATCCTGCCAGGCCAGCAGGAAATTGAAACTCAGTCTTATTAGGGCTCCTTGTAGCTCAGCTGACACATCTACTAAAGGCTGTGAAAAAGTCTTGGGAGCGTCTTAGGCAGTGACAAAGCATGTAAGCCATTGGCCTTATTAGAAATCAATGAGATGGCCTCATCCAAGTTCTCAAGGCAACTTAAAGTCTACTGCTCTGCTCCCTCTGGGCCATATTTGGGGCCCAGAAATTGGACCCCAGATTCCTAGTATCCAATTCTCCAAGGTACACCAAGCCTTGTCCTGAGAAGGAGTAGGACATGTATCCCACTACTTGAGGGACCCTCAGAGACTTATCTCCTCCCAAACTTGGGTAAATCTGCCATCATTTTCTCTACATCTTCCTCTATCCCTGGTGAGAAGTTTTGCCTCCTTTCTTACCCTGCTGGTGTACTCAGCATATCTCCTAAATAAGTGAGGTCTTTAAAAAATCCCTGTATGATGTGGTCTTCTAGTAGCTCCACTTATATTCCCACAAATGTTCCTGATGTGAGAGAACACAGCGCACCTGATTAACCTCTGGAACAAAAGTGGTGAGCAATGTAGATGGCAAACAACTTAACATCTCGATAAATTCTCCTACCTCTTGTAGATAAAAGTAGATATGTTTTTTAATGTCTCTAGTTTTTAGCACAATAATAAACATAATAAAGTTATTAATTAAATAGAAACAAGTACACAACCTAATAAAACTTACATTAACAATATTACTCATATGTGATGATATTTGAATAAAGGTTTTTCTGGGCGTCACTATGGCTCTGACTGCTATGGCACACCCCTTTTGAAGTCAGCATGAGTGTACTATTATGTGTTGTGTGATGATGACTCAATTTGCCCACAGTTCTTCTGTTTCAGCTATTGTGATCTTTTTTCATACAAATAGCTGTGATGCTATTTGGAATTCACATAGTGCCAAAATTATTATTTACATAATAAATATGCTGTACTCTTTTTCCATTATTCTGGGACAATTAAAAATTAAAGAAGTACCAATTGGTACCAACTCCATCACCAACACAACACAAACTTGAACACAGAAATCATGGGGTAATATTTGGTTATTTGATGGTCATTAAGATAAGCCTATGTATATTCATCATTTTAAAAACAACTGAAATGTAAATAGACAATTAAGAATTTTTTGGATTGAATGCTTTGAATTCTGGGCATCTGTCTGTGAATCCCAGTTCTGTGGAAGTCAGTTTGAAAATACTGCTATAGTTGCATGAGTATGAGCTCTGAAGTCAGAGCTGAATTTGAATTCTGATTCAGTTTCTACATCTGCAACATATGAATGGTGATATCTGTCTCTGTATTTGCTAGTGCTTCATAACAAAATACTACAAACTGGGCAGCTTAGAACAATAAAAAGGTATTATCTCACAGTTCTGGAGCCTGGAAGTTTGAAATCCACATGTTTGTAGCCAGTGCTGCCTCTAAAGACACTAGACAAAGCTCTGCTCCCTGACTCTCTCTGAGCTTGCAGTGTCCTCAGGCATTCCTTGGCTTGCAGGTGCATCACTGCAATCCTCCGTCTTCACATGGTATTTTCCCTGCATCTTCACATCATTTTCCCACTGTGTGTGTCTGTCTCTGTGTCCAAATTTCCCCTTTTTATAAGGACACCAGTCATGTTGGATTAGGGCTTGCCCCTAAAGACCTCATGTTAACATGATTACTCTGTAAAGACACTACTTCCGAATAAGGTCACATTCTGAGGTGCTGGGGATAGGACTTCAACACATGTTTTGGGGGACACAATTCAAAACATAGCACCTTCCTTTGCTGGTCTGAGGATTTGAAGTAATGGATCGGAACTGTCAGGCTCACGTAGATGCTCAATAAGGAGCAGTGGTATGTTCCTAACAGAATGGTTCACTGCTCCTCCCACAGACACACTTCACGGCATATTTACATTCAGCACACTGGCTGTAGTTTGGAATTTCTGACACTGCAGTGTGTCAGTGAGAGAAAGGCCTTTGGCAACAGATCAAATTCCACCAAAATGTTTATGTCTACTCAAGACTCAGGCTGACAGATTTCGTTATCTACTGTGTTAGTTTTCAAAAATCACTTTGGACCAGATTGTGAGTCTTTTGATTGCATTCACTACCCTGTCTCCACAGTCCAACAGCTGCTTAGCGAATAACAGCCCCTCTGCACTTCCAAGTTTAAGCTGTGAGTTTCTTTTGCGTCAGAGAAGAAGGCTGCTATATATTTATTTTCTTTACTTTTTTTTTTAGTTGGATTTTGGGACTGAGTCTGATTCTCCCATAAATGAAGGAAAGTAATGTCAAGTTAGAGGCAGTGAAATGAGGGACTCAGAAGACTTTGAAAGGAAGGGAATATGTGTGGTTTGTTGTCATTTCTGTGTCCACCTGTGTCCAAGATTTTGAAAGTCTCTGCATTTTAATACTGGGTTTTCATATTCTGTGCAGATTAGATTCTCAAAGAGAACTCTGAACAGTGGCCTTTGCTTCATGGACATAAAAATTTTCTTTGTGGAGTCTCATGCACATTAAAACAAGGAATGGAGCCTGGCTCATCAGGCTGGCTGAGGGTTTTTATGAGGTGGAGGAAGAGTGGGGGCACCAGCATTATAGAGTGCCCTTTCAGGTAGATACACATTTGACACAAGAATGCTGAGTTATCAAGTTTCCTCCAAGGGCAATCATATATCTTGAGAATCCAGAGGCAAATTATATTTGACATTTCATTTAAAACCTGAGACATCTTGATGCTAAACCGGAGTCTAAGAGTGCTAAAGCATGAAGCCATTCAACTTGACAGAGAGGATGTTTCTATTCCTATCTTACCTGCATGGATAATAGACAAGTGCTGATAGCTCTTCCTTATTTCATCCAGATGAAATCACGGAGTAAGCTCTCTGCTGAAATGACAGTAGCTCAAAGTTATTTCCTCTCTGGCAGCATGAAGGGTGCCCATCTGGAGCCATTTAGAAGCTGTGTTCTGGCTGGTATTATTTATGCAGTGGGTAACAAAGCTATATTTACTTGGCTCACATTCCAGATTGAAGAGGTATGAGTGTGTGTGAGTGGGAGACATGTGAGCAGGCCCATCCGATGACATTTCCTCCACATGTAGGGTCAGAGGGGGAGGAGGCTGGGAAAATTGCCTTTAAATCAGGGTGGTGATGATTCCTATATCTTCTTCATTTTTATGAGAATTTTATACTTGTCTATGTGGATTTGGGAAGGAGGGCAGAAGGGAGAAAAGGTGCAAAAAGAATGATAGTTTAGACTAGTATTTTCCAGAGGCATGGAAATAAAATAATTTATCAAGTAAAAATAAGAAAAAATGCAGATGTATTATATTGCATGGTGGTATGTAACATATATACAATTCATAGATAAAGAAATATGTGTGTTTGAGAGATGATGCTCAAATATATATATATAGATAGATAGATATCTATATCTACATATATCTACATAGATATAGATATATATATCTCCTTTTTTTGTACTGAGGGGAGTACATGGTCCAAAAGCCAATGTCCTACACTGGTCGGTATGTAATAAACCTTAGGAAGTTATAATTACACAGTCAGTTCATCTTGTAGTCAATAATTATGTTATGAATACCTAGTCCCATAATAGAGAAGAGGAAAAGGAATAAGCTGGATCCCAAGTGAGTTGCTGAGGGCGGGGCACATGCCTCCATCTTTCCAAGCCCAGTGTCTGTGTCAAGCCTGCCAAGGAGCTGGGGATCAAGAAGAGTGGCAGAGTGAAGAAGTGAGTGACCAAGTGAACAAATAAATTACAAAGTGCTCTGTCAGACTGGAGCTAAGGGAAAACTCACAATGGACTGGGCTGCAGTGGTGTCAGAGAGCTAGAAAGAAGGGCAAATTTACGAGATGGGAATTCTTATTTTATTTGTGAACATCTACAGATGCAGCCAGTTTCCACTTCAGAGGCCTCAGTCAGGACCTATGCCCAAAACGGGCTCCTTGAAGGATGAGAACCGACACATCAGTCCCTCCAACACTATCCATCATGATACCTCCCTGCTCCAAGCTGTTCTTTTTGCCTCATTTATCATCTCTGTTTTTAAAATATTTCTGTGACATTACAGCCCAATGTTATAGCACCAGTAGAGTTGTATTGCTAAATTTTAGAGAAATAAATCTCAAACCAGCACATTTCATCACTCAGCAGTGACCGTTGTTCACACCTTGTTGCATATCCATCTATGCCTATCTATGACGTTTCACACCAAAGTGAGATCATACTGCATATGTTGTTCTGCAACCTGCTTCTTTTTTCAGAAATGATGTCCACCTTTTTATTTTATTAGATGGTAAACTCATCAAACATTCTCCCAAATGACGTTCAAGTAACTTTTACAGTTGGTTTCTCCAGGATTAATCTAGGACCACATGGAACCAGGCAATGTCCTCTAAGCAGTGGCATGCCATAGCTGGCTCTGACTGTGTGCCAAAGATTTTGTGAGCTCTTTGATGTCACACAAGTACCCTGAAATTACCTTGGTGGGGCTGTTTACAACATGGAAATCAGCAAACACTGCAAATCCCTATCACTCTGGACTGGGTGTGAAACATTTACCAGCACACCTTTGCCTCTGGTATCTTTTAATCCAGCATAACACCCCTGTCGCTTTTTTTGTATGACACTGACTTGTTAAAAAGAACAAGTCAGTTGCCCTGTAGGATGTACTACCTTCTGCCTTTGTCTGGCTGTGATGTAATATAGCCCACATATTTCCGTTATACTGGAGGTTATGTCAAAAGCCTTAATGGATTCAAGTTAAACATTTCTGGCTTTCAGTTGATTTTAGGTATATAATATTGTAGTTTTCCAGAAGACACATAATATTTGGTTGACCCATCATTAGTGATACTAATATTGGCCTCTAGATTAAATTTAATAAGGACAATTCAGTCCCTCCATTGTAAATTATGTTTTTCTCTTGGGACTAGAAAGTAATCTGTGTAGTATTACTTTGCACTATATGAATGTGTTACTGTACAAAACATTCACCTACTGGTTTTGACACCAATTGATAAACCTTGCCTGAAGCAGTTAATTTAATTAGAGTTTCTAAAATGTTTTTACAATTCCACCACTCCTTCATTTGTTAGCTGACATTCCTATGTAAAGAAGAGCTTTCGCTCACCAAGTGGGCTATTTTATTACCCTGAAACCCAATTCCTGCCAGAAAGGCAAGATAAATGATCAATTCTTTTCCTTTATTTCCCAATCTTCAGAGAGGAGTTGTGTTATTACCTACCTCAAATAGTGACAAATGAGTTTTCCATGACTTTCTTTTTTATAGTATCGTTATGCACTTATTGATTCTTCATTGATTCAATCTGTTTCAATCCACTAAACTCATTATTCTCTTTTGAGGTCTAAATTGTCTTAACTTTGACCAGTGGTACCTTCTCCATATTGGCTCCCAGATGTCTGACATAACCCCATGAATCTTTGCAGGCACATTTGCTTTCTGGCAAAAGAGGTCCCAGATTTACCTTTTCCCTTTCCCTCTTAGACTGGAATCAACCATTTCTCCAAGGAGCCTTGGTTTCTTTCCATGGAGAACGGTAATAGAAGCCACAGCCTGGGCACAAGGGCTGTTAATTGCTGTTGAGATTACATCACTTCTAGAAGTTTTCAAAGTGTTTAAATATATATTTAAAAAGTCATGAGTTAACATTTATAATTTAAATTAAAATATTTACGTCAGAGTGTTTTCACTTTTTCTTATTTTATATTTGTGTTCTTTGTTTTACACTGAAATTTTGATTAATAAAACATAATTAACATAATAATTTGTTTTGATATGCAATATACTTTTAAAAGTTTGAAAATAGCGATGCCAGTTTTAAAAACCAACAAAGTGGGTTTTTTTTTTCTTGTTTTTTTTTTCGGTATGGTTCTTTTTTCCTAAGAATATCTCATAATGTATTATAATATTATAATATCATAAGTATTCACAGTCAAAATACTGTGTTTTCAGGAATTCCCTGGTGGTCCAGTGGTTAAAACTCAGCACTTTCACTGCCATGGCCTGGGTTCAATCCCTGGTTGGGGAACTAAGACCCTGCAAGCTGCATGGCAAAAAAAAAAAAAAAAAAATACTGTGTTTTCAAGTCCTTTCAATGAAATCTTTTCACTGTTACCAATTTGATATATAGATAGCTTCATTTGTTTCAATTTGAGGTGTTTTTCTAATTTAGTTTTCTTTAAAAGTTAATATGTCTATATAATTAAAAAGTCAAAACAATATATAGTGTATATACAAAAAAGTCTTGCTTTCATTTCCCCCTCACCAATTTCATGTAATCATTTAAAAGCTTCTGGTTTATCATTTCAGTGTTTCTTTTTTATATATATTTTCCCCATAGTCCATATACAACATTCTGTGTCTTGCTTTTTGTTATTATGCAGTATTTATTGGCAATCTTTCCATATCAGTTGGTTCATGAATATTGTCCTCATTCTTTTATTCCTCTGCAGAGCATTCCTTCTTGAGGGTCTCTCACAGGTGGGGAAGGGAGAATAAAAGCAGAGGGGAGTTAAGAAAGCAAAAGCCACACCCCATTGCTTGTGGGCATCACAACAAAGCCAGAACGAGGCAGAGTGGGAAAGGACAGGGTTATGCCAGGGGGGAAAAGAGGTGTGCTTTGGACTGGATAAAGTTTTCTCAGTCTCCACAAGACAACTGCCTTCCTTCTCAGAGGCTAAAAGTTTCTCCAACTGATTCCTCCTTTCCCAGTACAATAAGGTTCAAGGCTGTCTGTGCTGTAGTGAGCCTGAAAATGAGAAGAGCCAACATTTTTTAGCAGGTATCAGGGCCTCCTCCAAAGGGATCTGGTGACAGATGAGAGGGTGGTGAGGTCAGGCTGCGTCTCCTGTATGGAAGGAACCTGAAAACTGACCTCACTGAACTTGTTACTTATGATCAGGTTTTATGTTTAATCGATAAAAATGGGCTGATACAGAGTATGGGAAAACAAAGGTCATAGCTATGTGCACTTATTACTTCATTCATTCTTTTATTCAACATACATTTATTAACTGTCTACTACTTTCTTTTCCTTTTTTTTTTTAGTGTTTCTAAGAGAATTCATTATCCCATCTGCAGTATTAAAATATTAGCAAGGAAGTATGTTTCCATTGAATTACTCAACAATGTACTCCTGTAGTAGAGCCAAAATAGATCCACACACATCAATGGTTATCATCAAAATGTAAATATGAACACAGCTGCATACATCCCTCCCTTTATACTTCCTCCTGCCCCTCTGCTGCCAACATAATGAACAAATCCTGACTCAGAGATGGTTTAACAATTCCATGTCCTAGATGCTGCTTTTCTATCAATTATTTTTACAAAGATATTTACAAATTGGTTAATTCACTAGCTCTACTTTTTATCATACATTGTCACCTCAGGATGTTTAAAAAGCTTAGATGTTGCAAAATAAAGAATGAACTTTGTTCATAATAAACACAGGCACTTTAAAAAAATGCACATGTAGACCTATGGTTATAACCTAAACATGTCTTCTCGATATAGAGATACTAGCCAAGAGCCCTTCCCTTCATCCTTCTTTTCCCTCCTCTATCATTTCAATGGACAGTCTGCTGTTTTCTAACAACTTGGGCAAAGTAAGACATAATCCAGTTTTAAGGATCTGCTAGTATAGAGCAATGGCTGCCAGCTTTTTAAATCTCACATCCCAGCACTAAACACTTTTTGACATGCATTCCAATTATCCTTACTTATTCATAACACAACATACTTTGCTATTCTAATATGAACATTATAAAATGTAGAAAGAAATTATAGAAATATAAATAGAAATTTTAATATTTTCTCCCTTAGAATGGTTTTATAAAAATTATTGACTACAATACCAATGTGCTATGGGCTATTGAAAGTGGTTGGCCAGCCAGGTAGAAATTAGGCCAATTAAAACAATTTGTCAAGGCTCTTCTTACCTGGGTATCCACATACCTGGATCTTGCCTCTAATGTTAACATGGAGTTGATTAGTTCAACTAAATCAAAGGGATCTCTTATTTTGTTAAACTAAGACTTAAAAAGACAATAAAAAATGTTTTTGCTGGGGGAAAAAAATGACTATTTGCAATGTATATCACCTGGTTAAAAGCAAAAGGTCCTGAAATTGGTCCCCAGTTCATCTGTCAGAGGAACTGGTAATGATCCTAACTGGTGTGGTTAAGGGGCCAGTTTGAGTCCAGGCTTTATTTTTTTCTGGATGCACCATAGTATTCTGGGTAAATGCTAGTGCATCTTGCTCTTGATTTAAAGGCACTATTACTAAGGCATAGTCTATGCTTATACACTTGTTCAAAATAAAGCCTGTAAATACTGAACCTCTATTAGTTGAGTTTGGTGAAGGATTTTTTTCCTCTCCAGTGGTCTCTGAGAATTTCTGCCTTCAGCTCTGTGATGATGCAATTTTACATCCACATACATATACTTATAGAGTGCCTGCTTTTCAAGGAGGAAAGACATTAAGCCAAATTTTTTTATTTCCTCAACCATATTATGAACAAAACAATTGTTTTCCTTGCCTCTGAGGTGGAAAGCCTTGGTTGTCTCCAAGTTACCCAAATATGTGGGGGATAAAAGTGACTGAAATTATGGCATTATTTTAAACTGAAGATCAAATCGCAGAACCTTGATACCCTTGGGATTAATGAAAACAAATTTGGAAAGTGAAGTTTTCTTAGGGAGCATTCAGTTGTCCATATGGCTTAAACAGCAGAGAGATGGTGCCTTCATTGGGATGACCACCATGACTCATTATTTGCAGCAGCATCCCAGCATACTTATTGGCTCTTAATTGAGTACTGTGTGATGTATATACATATCCTAAGCACTGTGCACCAGAACCTTGTTTGTAGCATTTTCATAATTCAGTTGTTTTTCTGTGTGATTATTTTATTAATCTTGGTATTCCCTCAGACCATCTGCCCCATGAATGCAGAGACCATTTCTGATTTATAGTCAGTTTCTGCACAGGAACTAGTATCTAGTAGTGCTAAATACATACTGGTGGAAGGAAGGAAGGAAGGAATGAGGGAAGGAAAGAAGGGAGGGAGGAAAAGACAGGGGGAAGAAGGAGGGAGGGAAGGATCGAATACAAAAAATACAACACAGCTGTAGTCCTTGAATTCTTGGTTGGGGAATCTTCAAATGTTTTGGAGAGGTCGGTGATTTTTAGTTACTCAGAACCTTCAGATTATGGGACATGAGTAGGGTGACCATAGCTCTGTTTGCCTGACTCAGTCCTCATTTGCTCCTGTTGACCTGGTATAATTATTAATAAAGTCCCTTTTCAGTCTCAAAAGTGTCCTGACTAGCAGAAAATTTATATGGTAACCCTAGGCAGGAGGATGTAAAAAATGGGATCTTTTAGAATTTAGCTACCCACTGGCCACTCTTAGCTGACCCAGTACTTTTCTGATTTCATAAAATATGAACCCAGGCTGCATCCCACAAAGCTTTGTAGGGGAGGAAAAATAATTTCCCCCCACCCTCTGAGTTCTTGACTGAGACTCCTGTACTAAAACATATTAACAAGAGAAAAACAAATAGAAGTTTATTAGTTTGTGAATCATGGGAAGTACCCAAGAAAAAATGAATAGCTCGAAGAAGTAGCTTTAGAATTCAGGATTAAATACCATCTTAGAGAGAAAGGAGGGAGGACGTGTAGGCCTCTTAGGGGAGAGTAAATGATTTTGGAAAGATGAATGGGCTCTTAGAATAGATTGAGGGGTATGACATTTTGTGACAAAGTGTGTCTGGGTGTGGTGTCGACTTCTAGTCTCCTCTCCCATGATAAAAGTCAATCTTCTCTGGTGGATGAAACTGCTGGGAAGGGGATTTATGACAATTGAGTTCCTTTTGGAAGATCTGTCTTTAGGCAGATAAGGGGAGTTCAGAGAAACCATCGCCCTGCAGTTGTTTTTCAAGCGCTTATAGCTCAAAATAATTAATATTCCTAAATGACATATTTTGGGCTGGCATATTCTGCTACCCTTCAATTTGTACCTCCTTGAACTGGCCCCATGTGCAGTGATCTAAAAAGGCCTTTGAATCAAAATACTTACATCATTTAACCATTTTTTCATTCTTCCAAGGTACAGGATCTGGCTCCAGTTTGTTGGATACCAAACAGAAATGAAACACCTGGAAGAAGTGATATGTTCCAAGTTCCTTAGTTAATGTCTTGGTTCTCACTAGTTTGTGACTTTTTGCAGGAACCAGAGTGTTTATTTTCACTCCTTTATAAGAGCAATAGAGAGTGAAATGGGAGCTAGCAGTGTAATTTGGGTTGATTTGGTCTGTACAATACCAAAGCATTAGGACAAAAAAGAAACCCTTCAGTGAATTATCTGAATGTATTGTTTATGTGACATCCATCATATAGATGTGGGATTTGAAAACAGCCAAAATATTCTGATTTTCTACTGTTTATCCGTTTTTGTTTTTGTTTTTTTTTTTCACCATCCCTAGCTATTTCCCATTTGGCTTCATGCTTCCTTTGGAGGGACAGCAGGGTCAGATCTGCCAAGTGTTCAGCTGCAGCTCATAGTGAAGAGAATTAACTCTCGAGTAAAAATGAAACTATAAGCAGGCTGTTTAGATCCCTGTAGACTCTGAATTTAGATCTAAGAGGAGGTTGTGTGTTTATCACACCCTCATTTTGGTGATGAGGAAACTGAGGCTCAGGGAGGTTAGATGACTTGGCAAATGTCACACAGCTGGTGGCAGAACCTCTATTTCATTCTGCTGCATATGTAGAGTTCAGAAAAAGCACTTTCCACACTCTGATTTCTGTTGCACTCAGTGCTGAGTGGAAGTCAGAGTTCTTGCTTCAAAAGGAGTGTGCCGCAGCAGAATAATCCAGGAACGGCACAGCAGGCTCTGAGAGTGATTTGCAGCCAGCATGTGAAATTTGGGTGTCTGGCTGAAACTGACCTCAGTCAATCACTGGCTCTTTCTCTGGCTGTTGGGAAGGAGGTAGCATAATTTTTTTGGTTGTTGCTTTAGTTATAGTTATGGGTTGATATTTTGAACAAATACACTTTTTTTTTTCTTTCAAATCTTTGTTTCTGGTAAGGTTAATTAAACTGGGCACTTGATTTGTCATATCTAACATCAAGGAAAGATAGAGGCTCCTCCCTTCAAATCTACATGTGGTTCTCAGCCCCTGCTATTTCATATATCCCAGGCCATGTGGTTCATGCATCTTAATCCTGTAATTATTTGAAAGGATTCCGGTAATGTCTACTTATCAAAGATCCCTGGGATTCATACCATAACCCTCTAATTAGGGGCGGTTAGTGAGGATTAGAGAAATACCTGATATCAAACTCTTTTCACATTTTCTTCTATATTGATTGTCCAAAAGGTGATTATTGTGGCTGCTTGGCTGGCTGTTCTCATTAGGAATCCATTGATTGTTGGCTGGTTATGGTTCCACAGGCCAGGCTAGATGTGCTGCATTTGATTCATAGTGTGAGGAGACAGATAAGAAAAAGGAAAATTAAGGCCAGCATTTTATCATCCAAGCTCTGGTAAAACTATTCTACCTTCTGACTACTTCCCCAGCTCCCTCCCCAAAGAAACAACATTAATTAGTGTTTTCAGCTATGCAGCCTTTGGAAGCAATACCCTGGATCTATTGAAGGCTGCATTATTAAAATTATCTGCTGTGTCTGTCCTTAATAAGGTCAAAGAAGGAATCTATGAAAGCTGATTCATCACAAAGGCCCTGGGGATGCACACTTCTGAGAAAAGCAATTTTATTTCCTGTTGCAAGATAGAACTGGGTTGCAACTCCCCTTGCTTATCAGAAAGGCAAAGCCTAAAGAATCCACGATTAATTTGGAGAAAGGCTTAATCACTTCATCTGGCCTTCTTCATGAAGGTTTCCTCATGACCAGGCAACATATAGAGGATGCAGTGGGGAGGGAAGGTTTTAACTCTTTAAGCAAATGATAATTCCTCTCAGGAGATTCTTGTCAGAATAGATTTCCCTCTGAGTTCTCAGCTTATATTTTTTCAATAGTTATTCATGCCACTGTATTGGCAATGCCCCCTTCCCACCATGATAAAATCGCTCCAAAGAAGATTGCTACCGCATACATTCAGCAGGATTTAGGAAGGCAAGATGCTGGGAAGAAGAATTGATTTTTCCTCTTTCAATAGAGGACAATGATGGAGACATTGGCCTGTCTTATAGCACAATATCTTCAAATTACTTCAAAATTGCACAGGATAGTCTCCATAATATCCTCAAAATGTAAAAGCTCCTAATTTGGTATTTAATTTGTGCTTTCTGAAAAAGAGTTGTTTCTTATTTCTACTGAAAAAATTGTAGTTCTGGAATTTTGGGGACTACCAGTGTAGGAAAACTGTTGGTGTTTGGCCCCATACACAGACACATAGTAAGTATCAGTGAATATTTGCCAACTTGTGGATAGTTGCCAAGATAAAAAGTTAAAATTCCCCAAGAGTCATTTCAATACAGCATCCATTTACAGCAAGTAACTTCAGCTTGATCTTTAAGATATTTCTTAAATAAGTGTGCCTATATAACTGTGGAATCTGAGCACTGGAGTTTCTGCAAGCTCCCCCTTCACATCAAATGCAGGCATCAGCTGAGAAGTCATCATCCAGCTTCCAGCTGTGGGCTTGTGTTAATTTTTTTCCATTTCCAGACTTGCAATGATATTTCTTAGAATATGTGCAAAGTTTTGGCCTCACCCCTAACCAAGTAACAAGAGTATTAATAAAATGAGTGGTGAGGTAGGTTCTTTTTCAAAGCCTTGAAAATGGTATTCGATCCCTCTTGGCTGAAAATGTTGTGGAAAATTTTGATTACTAGGTCATGTCATGAAGCTTTTTATTCATCATACTAAAAATATTTATCTAGCAGTTTCTAGTGGGTTCTGGGCCCTTTGCTTGGGCTTAGAAGTATAAAGATAACTAAACTGTGGCCTCTAGTCAGCCAGTCTGATTAGATTAGTAAAATGTTATGGGACATAGAGGAGAAAAAAAGATTTCCCAGTTGGATGTGCCACAGAATCCAAAAGATCATAGTCTACTCTGGAAAATTTGGTCTGCTTGTAAGTGAGTGGCTGGAAGAGAGTTTGAGAACTAAAGATGGGCCAGGCCATTCACGACTTGATACATCAAACTGAAGAGATTGGATAATTTGCTGTATGGCCAGCAGAAAAACTTAACCTGGGATGAAAAGATCACCCTTGCCCCTTAGAACGTTTGTGGCTGTCCATAAATCCAAAGAAAAAAACCAGGTATTCAGTTTATATTATGCCCCATATCTAAAATATCTTGAGATCTACCCCTGGTTGTTGCATTATTCTACTGAGGGCTTTTTATATTTTTTTCAACAATTTCAATAACAGGCTTGGAGGACACATCCCTGTTGAGAGATCACTAATTTTTATTTATCACTGCCAACATCACAGAGAAAAATATAATTTGTTTGGCTCTAAGAAGACTAACTGATCTTCAGGTGGGATAAATAGCTTGCATGTACTCTTCACTTGATTTCTGATTTACATAGTAACTCTCTTTTCAGCAAGGAACACCCTACATGGCTTCCTGATGCTGACCTGGATTTTACTTACAGCTGCCCTAAATTGTGTTATCTTGGTATACCAGTTGTTCAGTATTCAATGTTCCCCCTCTGTAACTTAATATTATGATTTATTTCTGACTTGGATTTTCTTTATCAAATACTGACTTTCCCTAAGAGGTTCATGTGGAAATGTGCTGCATGTAGAAAAGAGCAGTTTGCCCTCAGGGCAAAAACATGAATACTGACCCAGGGACACAAATACAGGGCAGAAGAGATGGTGCCATGAGTACTCAAGCAGCCAGCAAAATTAACTCATTCCTTGGTCTCTTGTATGCTCCTAAATGTTGTGGAGTGACTTCAAATTTTAGCATATAAAATAAAGTTAGGAAGTAATTGTTGTCTGCTAACAATCTGTTCTTTCAACCTCATAGTTCAAAAATTCACTTAAAAACTGCAATTTCATTTTATCTTGGCCAATGCACCAAATTTTAAGGTATGTGGTGATTCTGATACTACCTAAAAAGCAAATATTTCTTGCAGTCTATTTCTGAATGATTTGAATGAGCTCAAGTAAATGACTCAGAGATGGATTAAATGTCCCTTGAAATACACCCAAAAATAATAATTAGGAGAAGAGTGCTTGAATAAACACATTTAGAGTGTTATCAAGCGTATACAAGCTTAGATGGTCCATATTTTGAAAAGGCAGTGAGTCGATAGCATGTTCTGGGGAGCTGAGCTGATTACACCATAAATAAAAATGGCAGTGGAAGCATTTGTTTTATCATTCAGTTAAACAGGAGGAATTTTTTCCTTCCTAGAGGGACTTACGTAAGACTAATGATCAGACAACCCTAACAATAAGAACAACAGAAAATAAGAAAACATTACCTTTCAAGAGTATGAAATCACTCCTCTTAGAGTCTTTTAGGATTTAATACTTTTTTATTGGTAATGTCAAATTAAAACTTTCTCTAAAGCAGTGGATAAGTAGATGAGTCTTCCCATGCCACCTAAGGCTTATGGTCTCCCATAATTCAACTAACATCCCTGTGTATGTTTCCAAATCCTTCTTTCAATGTCTCCAGTGTTCAAAAACCTGCTGGACAGAGTGAGGTGTGGAGGAGGAGAGTGTTCAAATCCTAGCTCTGTCACTGGCTTGCTCTCTTCATTTTGAGCAAGGTACTTAGTATCTCTGAGCCTCAGTTTTCACATCTGTAAATGAGGAGTAGTGAAACACCAGCCTCATGGGGTTGCTTTGTGGGCTGAATGAGGTTCACAGGGGAAGGTGCATAGCTGGCTTTGCAACAATCTCCTTATCCAACAGTGAATCCTCTTGGCATGTGGACTCATACATGACCTTCCAGTGCCATCCCTTGACTCTTTCTAACACATCTCATGCAGTCTCTGCTGGCTGTTGTGTTTTCCAGTCCACAAATACCCCTGGCATTGTACCACATCTGTACTCCTTCCACATTATTCCCCCATACATGCAACCTCTAGTGACAGTGCAATCTTTTTAGAGAACCTCTGAAGTAGAAATATTACTAGTCCACAGTGAATATAAAAATAGATTAATAACAAAAGGAAAGACTGAATATGATTGAAGATGAAATTATGCATTTCCTTGGGACATATATAAATCGAAAGTACTCATTTTTTACTTAAAGAAGGGGAAAGTTCTGAGATCTTTCTGTCATTATTCTGGCTATCCTAACTGTACAGAAAGTCTTGGTTCCCCACTGAGGCTGCTTATTACTGTGATTTTCCCAGGGGCCCCTCTGGAACAGACAGAAGCCCTCCCTCCCCACAAGCTATGAGTCAGACATGGCATCTACATGACTCGTTACCAAATGGTTCTTCACCAGAATTCCCCTTGCTTACTTTCCCCCAGTCCAGCCAGTCCCTGTGACCAGCCACCTGCCCTGACTTGTCCTAGATGCAGCTCTTCTGCATGTTTTTGATGCTTCTCCTCAGAGTCATTTCAAAGAGCCTGGCTTGTGCACCGCGACCCCACTCTAATCAGTTTCCAAGGGCTGTCTTAAAAGCCAGGTGGTCTACAATGTAATTTGTGTTTAGAGAACCCTCAAGGCCAAAATGTCTTTTAGAAACTCAGTCCCTTGGGTATGTCAGTCTTCCCCTTGTTCAAATGCATATGCTCTGGGAAGAACACACAGCAAATCATCTCTCCATTGATAATAGTGAATCTCACACAGGGCTGGAGCGAGTTTGTGATAGGAAACATAAAAGGGAGGAAAAAGTTACAAGGGTTGAGGTGGTTAATATGGGAGATGTCCATGAAAAGACTAGGGAGAGGATTTGGGACAGGTCTGCACACATGGAGAAGGACAGAGAAGAACCAAACCAAACCCCTTATACTGCACAATTGTGCCAGAGCTGGCCCTGCTCTCCACAACACTTTAGGAGTAGTAGTCACCTGTACCTCTCATTGCGAGCAAAATCCCTTATTGTTTATAGTATATTCCACTTTTTAGAAGATAAAAGTCCCCTGCTAGAACTAGCCTGCTCAGAATGGTATTCAAGTTTTCAGAAAAGCCCAGCACCAGCATATTTCTTATCCATTTTGAAGGTTATAATAAGTCTCTTCTATTAATTTATAAGTCCTTTAACCACATGCCATTTTTGGTCCTTATGCTTTCCTTCTTCTTTCTAACCCTGGGGAAAATTTTTCATACCCAATTTCTATAGATATATGAATATGAAATTGGGTATGGTTATCTTATTCCTCTAATCAGAAGGTCAGCAGTCACCTGGGGCTTTTCCATCTCTCTTCTAGCTGAACACTGGCATTTAGTAAATCAAAAATTGGTTACAAATTAGTGAAGCTGACTGGCTCAATGAGATACAGCCCAGAGTTTTTGCTGAAAGTGTGAAGGTTTAAATATGATTTGAAGGGAGTTCTGGGTGAACTCTATTTGTCAAAGCAGTAGAGTTAGCAACATAGAAGATGAGAGATACTCTCCTGGGAAAAGTGTCAAATTGCATGGGGAATGGGAATATTTCACAAGATGATTATTGAATTTTGAGCATCACTCTGAGTGGATTAGGTGTAGGTTTTTTTTGGTTTTGTTTTTGTTTCCCCCCCCCCAACAGGTATAAGGAAGTAGCTGGAAACAGTTTTCAGCCTAGAAAATTATTTCAGCCTAGAAATAAGTAGGGAAGCCTCTTGTACATGTCTAGCAGTCTGCCAGGTGCTAGAGTGATGCAGGATATGTTTCAAAGTTCACACACCCATGAAATAATTTTCAAACAGTGAAGTGCTAACCTATGTGATGTGGATCAGATGTATCAGGACACTAGAAAAGGAGGGAAAGAGAGCACCAGCTGAAGAAATTTCACGGAAGCTTCACAGACAACCTAAGTCTTGTACTGGGTAATAAAAAATGGGCATGTAGTTTTGTTTGCTTGTTCATTTGTTTTGTTTTGTTTTGTTTTAACCAGAGGTAGGAAGAGTGGAAACTGGAGTGGGAGGAAAGATACAAGTAATGTTGAAAGTGGTTGGTGAAAGTGAGTAGGTCTGGAAATGGGATCAAGTAAGAAGACTCTCCTCCCATGGACACACCAAAACTACAATTACATATAGAACAACTCTCTCTGAGAACAACCTGAAGACTAGCAGCACAGCTTTTCTACAATTAAGGATCTAAAGAAAAACCATATTTAGACAGGTATGAAGGGGAGAGAAATAATCCAGTCAGAACCCACACCCTCAATGTGTGATCCCAAAGAGAAAGGGGATATCACAAACTCGGAGGTCCTTCATAAGGAGCAGGGATGTTGAGCCCCACATTGGGCTTTCCAGCCCTGCACACTAGCTCTGGGGAAATGAGACCCCTTAATGGGTTTTGAAAACCAGTGGGGCTTATGACTGGGAAAGGCTGTAGGAAACTGAGACTCACAAACTCACTCACTCTGAGTCCCAGCACAGGGGCAGCAGGTTGAAAAGCACCTGGCACTCTAGCTGGCCTGCCGAGGCCACCCCAACATGACTCACAGTCTGCATGTGGCTCTGGCTCCAGCACACTTCTGGAGAAGCCCTGGCCCACAACAGACTCCAGCTCCAGCCCCATCCGGCCAGGGTGGTAGTCTTCAGCATACCTTGGGAGAAGCCCTGGTCTGAGCCAGGTTCCACTTCGAACCCTCTCCCCACCAAGGCAGTGGTTTTTTATGCGCCCTGGGAGAAGCCCTGGCCCACATCGGGCTCCAGCTCCAGCTCACCTGGCCAAGGAGGCAGCCATGTACCCCAGAAAAAGCCCCAGCGCCCACTTGCTTTAGCTCCAGCCCTCCTGTCAAAAATACTGGGCATATGCAGTCTGCATAGGGATGCTCCTACACAAAGGAATGGGAGACACAACTGTTTCACCTAATTCATAGAGACAAACACAGAAAGTCAAACAAAATGAGAAGACAGGAATATTTCCCAAATGAAAGAACAAGATACAACCCCAGAAAAAAACTGTAATGAGACAGAAATAAGTAATTTACCTGATAAAGAGTTCAAAGTAACAGTCATAGACATGGTCACTGAACTCAGGAGAGGAAGAGAGGGACAGTGAAGACTTCAAGAAAGAATTAGAAAACATTTAAAAAAAATCAGAGCTGAAGCATATAATAACTGAAATGAAAAACATACTAGAGGAAATCAATAACAGATTAAGTGATACAGAAGAATGCATAAGTGACCTGGAAGATAGAATAGTGGAAATTACCCAGTCAGAACAGCAAAAAGAAAAATGAATTTTAAAAAATGAAGATAGTTTAAGGGACCTCTGGGGCAACATCAGGCATAATAGCATTCACATTATAGGAGTCCCAGAAGGAGAAGAGGGATATAAAGCGGGAAGAAAACAAATTCGATGAAATAAAGGCTGAAAACTTTCCTAGCCTATGGAAGGAAACAGATATGTAACTCCAGGAAGCATGGAGAGCCCCCAAAAAGATAAACCCAAAGAAATGTACACCAAGACATACCATAATTAAAATGGTGAAATTTAAAGGTAAAGAGAATTTTAAAGGCAACAAAAGAAAAACAAAGAGTCACATACAAGGGAACCCCCATAATACTATCAGCTGATTTTTTAGCAGTAATTTTGCACACCAGAAGGGAGTAGCATAATATATTTAAAGTGCCAAAAGAAAAACACTACAACCAAGGATAATCTACCCAGCAAGTTTTTCATTCAGAATTGGAGAGATAAATTTTCCCAGATAAGCAAAAACTGAAAGAGTTCATCATCACTAAACTACCTTATAAGAAATGTTAAAGGGTATTCTTTAAGTGAAAAATAAAAGGCTCTAACAAGAAATAAGAAAATATATGAAGGAAAAAAATATCACTGGTAAAGGCAATATATATATTAAGGCAGTGGATCAACTACTTAAAAACTTAGTATGAAAGTTAAAAAACAAAAGTCATACAATCAACTGTAACTACAATAAATACATAAAAAATGTAAAATATGATGTCAAAAACAAAACATTGGGAGGGAAGTAAAAAATGTAAGATTTTTAAATGTGTTTGAACTCATATAACTATCAGTTTAAATCAAATGTGTGTGCATATATATAATATGTATATAATATATAGATATAGATATTGATATATATGAACCTTATGGTAACTACAAATGAAAAAATATACAATTGATACACAAAAAAAACAAAGAAAAAAGAACTCTAACATAACACTAAAGAAAATTTAAATACCACAAGGGAAGAGCCTAAAAGAAGAAGAAAATAACATAGAACTACAAAAACAACCAAAAACAAATAACAAAATGGCAATAAGTATATACCTAACAATAATCACTTTAAATTTAGATAGACTAATGCCCCAGTCAAAAGACACTGGGTGACTGAGTGGATTAGAAAGCAAGACCCATCTACATGCTGCCTGCAAGAGACTCACTTCAGAGCTAAAGACACACACAGACTGAAAGTAGAGGATTATATTGAGCAGAGTTCCCTGGGGAAAGAATTTGAAAAACAATAGATACATGTATATGTATAACTGAAAAAAAATAAAGGAATTAAAATAAATAAATAAATACAATACAATAAATAAGTAAACCATAAAAAAAAGGAAAGTAAAGGATTGTAAAAAGATATTCTATGCAAATGGAAATGTAAAGAAAGCTAGGGTGGCAATACTCACATCAGACAAAACAGACTTTGAAATAAAGACTATAACAAAAGACAAATTATGGCATTACATAATGATAAAAAGGCCAATCAAAAATAGAAGTACCTAATATATATAGCAAATATTAACAGACATAAAGTGATAAATTGATAATACTACAAAGTAGTAGGGGACTTTAAAACCCCACTTACATCAATGGATAGATCATCCAGATAGAAAATCAATAAGGAAACATTGGTCTTAAATGACATAATAAACAGATGAACTTAATAGATATCTACAGAACAGTCCATCCTCAAACAGCAGAATACACATTCTTTTCAAGTGCACATGGAATATTCTCCAGGAGGCCACAAAACAAGTCTCAATATATTTTAAAAGACTGAAATTATACCAACTATCTTTTATGATTGTGTGAAACTAGAAATCAATTACAGAAAGAAAACTGGAAAAAAAACACAAACACCTGGAGACTAAATAACATACTAGTAAAAAACCAATGGATCAGTGAAGAAATCAGAGGAAATAAAACAATACCTTGAGATGAATGAAAATAGAAACACATTTTTCTAAAATGTATGGATACAGCAAAAGAGGTTCTAAGAGGGAAGTTTGTAATGATACAGGCCTGCCTCAAAAGACAAGAAAAATCTCAAATAAACAACCTAACTATACACTTAAAGGAATTAGAAAAAACAGAACAATCAAAGTTCAAAGTTAGTAGAAGGAAGAAAATAATAAAGATCAGAGTGGAAATCAATGAGACAGAGATTAAAAAAAGAAAAAAAAGAGAGAGAAAGAGACAATAATGAAACTAAGAGCTACTATTTGAAAAGATAAACAAAATTGATAAAACTTTAGCCAGACTCATCAAGAAAAAAGAGAGAGGGCCCAAATAAATAAAATTAGAAATGAAAAAGAACTTACAATCAAAATCACAGAAATACAATCATAAGAGAATACTATGAACAATTACATGCCAACAAATTGGACAACCTAGAAGAAATGGATAAGTTTTTAGAAACATATAATGTTCCAATATTGAATCAGGAAAAAGTAGAAAATCTGACCAGACTGATTACAGTAATCAGTAAACAAACAAACAAACAAACAAAACTCCTAACAAACAAAAGTCCACGATCAGGTAGCTTCCCAAACTATTCCAAAAAATTGAAGAGGAGGAAACACTTCCAAACTTATTCTATGAGTCCAGAATTACCCTGATACCAAAACCAGACAAAGACACTGCAAAAAACAAACAAACAAACAAACAAAAAAGCCAATATCTCTGATGAATATAGATGCAAGAATCCTGAATAAAATATTAGCAAACCAAATTCAACAATACATTAAAAAGATCATACATCATGATCAAGTGGGATTTATTCCAGGGATGCAAATATGATTTGATATCTTCAAATCAATCAATGTGATATATCACATTAAAAAAACAAAAAATTAAAACCACATGATCATCTCAGCAGATGCATAAAAATATTTAACAAAATTCAACATCCATTCATTATAAAAACTCTCAACAAAGTGGGTACACAGGGAACATACCTCCACACAATAGAGGCAATTTATGAGAAACCCACCAGTAATATCATACTCAACAGAGAAAAGCTGAAAGCTTTTCTTCTAAGATCAGGAGCAAGACAAGGATGTTCACTCTCACTACTCTTATTCAACATAGTATTGGAAGTCCTAGCCATAGCAATCAGACAAGAAAAACGAATAAAGGCATACAATTGGAAGGGAAGAAGTAAAACTGTCACTATTTTCAGATGACATGATAATATATGTAGAAAACTCTAAAGACACCACCCACAAACTATTAGAACTAATAAATGAATTCAGTAAAGTTGCAGGATACAAGATTAATATACAAAAATCTGCTGCATTATTTTTTCAATGTAACTGTCTGATTTAATGTAAAAGTCAGGGTAATAAGAAAGGTATTAGAAGGCACAAAAATTAGATCTATAGTATCAGATAGCCTAATAATTCACATAGATTATTCTAACTAATGTACAAAAATGTTAAAGCTGCATTTTTATACAATAATAGTGAAGTATCAGAAAGAGAAATCAAGAAAACAATCCCTTTAACAATCACATCACAAAGAATAAAATACACTTGACCCTTGAACAACACAGGTTTGAACTGCATGGGTCCACTTATACATGATTTTTTTCAATACATACGTACTACAGTACTACACAATCCATGGTTGGTTGAATCTGTGAATGCAAAACCACAGATACAGTGGGCCACCTGTAAAGTTATACACAGATTTTTGATTGAGTTGCGGGGTTGGCGCCCTTAGCCAAAGCATTGTTCAAGGGTCAGTCTACTTAGGAATAAATTTAACCAAGGAGGTGAAAGACCAGTACTCTGAAAACTAAAAGACATTGATGAATGAAATTGAAGATGAAACAAATAAATGGAAAGATATACCATGCTTATGGATGGGAAAAATTAATACTGCTTAAATGTCCATACTATCCAAAGGAATCTACAGATTCAGTGCAATCTTTATTAAAACACCTATGGCAGTTTTCACCAAATTAGGAGAAATACTCCTAAAATTTGTATGAAACCACATAAGACCTCAAAGAGCCAAAGTAATCTTGAGAAAGAAGAACAAAGCTGGAGGTATCATACTCCATGACTTCAAAATGTGCTACACACCTATAGTAATCAAAACAGTATGGTTCTAATTCATTCTTTTACATGTAGCTGTCCAGTTTTCCCAGCACCACTTATTGAAGAGGCTGTCTTTTCTCCACTGTATAGTCTTGCCTCCTTTATCAAAAATAAGGTGACCATATGTGCATGGGTTTATCTCTGGGCTTTCTATTCTGTTCCATTGATCTATATTTCTGTTTTTGTGCCAGTACCATACTGTCTTTATTAATGTAGCTTTGTAATATAGTCTGAAGTCAGGGAGCCTGATTCCTCCAGGTCTGTTTTTCTTTCTCTAGATTGCTTTGGCTATTCGGGGTCTTTTGTGTTTCCATACAAATTGTGAAATTTTTTGTTCTAGTTCTGTGAAAAATGCCATTGGTAGTTTGATAAGGATTGCATTGAATCTGTAGATTGTTTTGGGTAGTACAGTCATTTTCACAATGTTGATTCTTCCAATCCAAGAACATGGTATATCTCTCCATCTACTTGTATCATCTTTAATTTCTTTCATCAGTGTCTTAGAACACTCCCTAACACAATACACAAAAATAAACTCAAATTGGATTAAAGACCTAAATGTAAGGCTAGACACGATCAAACTCTTAGAGGAAAACATAGGCAGAACACTCTATAACATAAATCACAGCAAGATCCTTTTTGATCCACCTCCTAGAGAAATGGAAATAAAAACAAAAATAAACAAATGGGACCTAATGAAACTTAAAAGCTTTTGCACAGCAAAGGAAACCATAAACAAGACCAAAAGACAACCCTCAGAATGGGAGAAAATATTTGCAAACAAAGCAACTGACAAAGGATTAATCACCAAAATATACAAGCAGCTCATGCAGCTTGATATCAAAAAACAATCAACCCAATCCAAAAATCGGCAGAAGACCTAAATCAACATTTCTACAAAGAAGATATACAGATTACCAACAAACACATGAAAAGATGCTCAACATCAATAATCATTAGGGAAATGTAAATCAAAACTATAATGAGGTATCACCTCACACCAGTCAGAATGGCCATCATCAAAAAATCTACAAACAACAAATGCTGGAGAGGGTGTGGAGAAAAGTGAACCCTCTTGCACTGTTGGTGGGAATGTAAATTGATACAGCCACTATGGAGAACAGTATGGAGGTTCCTTAAAAAACTAAAAATAGAACTACCATATGACCCAGCAATCCCACTACTGGTCATATACCCTGAGAAAACCATAATTCAAAAATAGTCATGTACCACAATGTTCATTGCAGCTCTATTTACAATAGCCAGGACATGGAAGCAACCTAAGTGTCAATTGACAGACGAATGGATAAAGAAGATGTAGCACATATATACAATGGAATATTACTCAGCCATAAAAGGAAACAAAATTGAGTTATTTGTAGTGAGGTGGATGGACCTAGAGTCTGTCATACAGAGTGAAGTAAGTCAGAAAGAGAAAATCAAATATCTAACATATATATATGGAATCTAAAAAAAAAAAAAGATCTGAAGAACCTAGGGGAAGGCCAGGAATAAAGATGCAGACGTAGAGAATGGACTTGAGGACACAGGAAGGGGGAAAGGTAAGCTGGGATGAAGTGAGAGAGTGGCATGGACTTATATATACTACCAAATGTAAAATGGATAGCTGGTGGGAAGCAACTGCATAGCACAGGGAGATCAGCTCGGTGCTTTGTGACCACCTAGAGGGTTGGGATAGGGAGGGTGGGAGGGAGACACAAGAGGGAGGAGATATGGGATATGTGTATATGTATAGCTGATTCACTTTGTTATAAAGCAGAAACTAACACACCATTGTGAAGCAATTATACTCTAACAAAGATGTTTAAAACAAAAAACAAAAAACCATATGGTACTGGCACTAAAAGAGACACAAATCAGGGGAAGAGAATAGATTGTCCATAAATAAACCCAAACACTTATGGTCAATTAATCTATGGCAAAGAAGGCAAGAATATACAATGGGGAAAAGTGTCTTCAATAAGTGATTTTGGAAAACTAGATATGTAGAAGAATGAAACTAGACCATTTTCTTGCACCTTATACAAAAGTAAACTCAAAATGGAATAAGGACATGAATGTAAGACCTAAAACTGTAAAACTCCTAGAAGAAAACATGGGTTGTATGCTTTTTGACATAAGTCTTCATAATATTTTTTTTGGGTATGTCTCCTCAGGCAAGGGCAACAAAAGCAAAAATAAACAAATGTTACATCATCTTACTAAAATGTTTTTGCACAATGAAGGAGACCATCAACGAAATGAAAAGGGAGAATGGGAGAATATACTTGTAAATGATATATCAAATAAGGGGTTAATATCAAAATTATGCAAATAACTCATACTACTCAATATCAAAAAAAGAAACAACCCAGTTAAAAATGGACAGAAAATCTGAATAGGCAGTTTTCCAAAGAAGTCACACAGACGGCCATCAGACACATGAAAAAATGCTCAACATCAATAGTCATCAGGGAAATACAAATCAAAACCACAGTAAGATACTACCTCACACCTGTCAGAGAGGCTATCATCAAAAAGAGAACAAGGGCTTCCCTGGTGGTGTAGTGGTTGAGAGTCTGCCTGCCAATGCAGGGGACACGGGTTAGAGCCCTGGTCTGGGAAGATCCCACATGCCGCGGAGCAACTGGGACGGTGAGCCACAATTACTGAGCCTGCGCGTCTGGAGCCTGTGCTCCGCAAGAAGAGAGGCCGTGATAGTGAGAGGCCCGGGCACCGCAATGAAGAGTGGCCCCCGCTTGCCACAACTAGAGAAAGCCCTCACACAGAAACGAAGACCCAACACAGCCATAAAATAAATAAATTAAAAAAAAATAGCTTAAAAAAAAGAGAACAAATGAAAAGTGTTGGCAAGGATGTGGAGAAAAGGGAACGCTTGTGCACAGTTGGTGGTAATATAAAATTGGTGCAGCCAGTATGGAAAACAGTATGGAGGTTCCTCAAAAAATTAAAAATAGACCTAGCATATGATCCAGCAATTCACTCCCGGGTATTTATCCTAAGAAAAGGAAAACACTAATTAAAAAAGATATATACACCACAATGTTCCAATATTCATTGCAGCTTTATTTACAATAGCCAAGCTATGGAAGCAACCTAACTGTCCATTGTTGGATGAATGGATGAAGAAGATGTTTATATACATATATATTTATATAATGGAATATTACTCAGCCATAGAAAAGAACAAAATCTTGCCATTTGCAACAACATGGATAAACCTAGAGGGTATTATGCTAAGTGAAATAAATTAGACAAAGACAAATCTCACATGATCTCACTTATATGTGGAATCTAAAAAAGAACGCAAGCAAATATAACAAAATGGAAAGACACTCACAGATACAGAGAACAAATTAATGGTTGCCAGAGGGGAGTGGGGCAGAGGGATGGGTGAAGGGAATTAAGAAGTCCAGACTACCATTTATAAAATAAATAAGTCACAGGTATATAATGTACAGCACAGGGAATATAGTCAATAATACTGCAATAACTTTGTATGGTATGTAACCTATAAAAATATTGATTCACTATATTGTACACCTCAAATGAATACAATATTGTAAGTCAACTACACTTTAATTTAAAAAGTGAAAAGGAGAGTAAGTCTGTCCAGCTGGAGCTGAAGGCAAGTGCTAAGAAATGGTGGTCAGAGAAAGATTGGCCAATGAATTTGGAGGTGATATTTTAGATCAAAGGAATCCACAGATGTTTCTCCATAATAATATAAAAGAAAGATAAAAGTGATATTTTAGTATGTATCTGGCCATTGGGGTTGAGACTGGGAAGAAAATCCATAGTAACCCCCACGCATAACTTGATGGGATTGGTTTACAATGAAGCGCTAAAGGGAAGACACAATTTTGCAGTGAAAAGTGTCAGTGAAAACCAAGAGTACTCCCCCCACCCCACGCCCCCCCAAAAAACCCAAAAGTACTCCATCACAATGCAAAGAGGATTTTAAACAACTGACAAACTTCCAGCCTGCAGCAGAGGAAAAACATTGTACCTCGGGCTTCTATAGGTCTTCTTCACTGGAATGTTTCCATTTCAGCCAAATTGCTCAGTACGTATGTGAGGTCTGGGCCCCTTATAACATGAAGGGGTCTGCTGTGCCTCCCCATGTCCAGGTGGGCTCAGGAAGCAGCTGATCACTGGGGGATCTTGATGCACCCTTGATGCAGTAGAGCTGGGACGGGCCTGCCTAGAACAGGTGGTAGTGGTGTAGGAGCCTCAGGCTCTGAGATGTAATAGTTGCAGCCTTCTGTGTTTGTGAAGGATTCTGGAACTCCCTGGCCACTTGCACCTGGCTTAAGGCACAAAGTTGAATCGTACGTGCTGAGAAGCAGGTGCAGAAGACCTTGTGATGTGGTTTAGCTTGTGTGTAGATCTGCTGCCCACCCAGCATTTGCAGCTCAGAATGGTTGAGTGTTTCCTTTCTCTCATTATCCTGTACCCAGTATTCTTGTGGAAGGTCTGAAGGGGACACTGAAATTTTTCCCTTTAGAATTTACTGCGTTTATGGCAGACGTGATATAATAAAGTACTATTTGCAAACTTAGGCAAGAGTAAGGGTCTATGAACATATTTATGAATAACAAAGTGGGATTGAATCATGTTGGGCCTGCACCTGTTCAGTCTTGGTGTTGCCAGGATGTGGGGTGAGGTGGGGAGGGAGTTGGCAGAAACGGTAAGGGGCAGATGGGGGTCAGGGATGCAGGGTCAGGAATTGAACTAAGCTGAAGCACAGACAGGCAGGGCTGGCAGTTTAGCTGGATGCTGAGGCAAGAAGAAGAGATTTGCTTTTCCTGCAGCTGTTTGTCTAGAGCCATCTTTTATGACAGCGTTCACTCACAGTTCTCTGAAGTGTCCAGCCTGTGGAAGCTGAGTGATGGGCTGGCAAAACCTCTTTTGGAGCCAAGATTGGGTCTCTGCCATTGATGACTTTTCTGAGCTGGTGATAGTAGCAGTTCTTCCTCAATTTGGCCCAGGAGTTGTGAGGATGTCAGACAGAAACTGAATTCCTGAATCCCCAGGGTCATCACTGTCTTATTTGGCTGCTGCAGCTGGGGCTGAAGGCTCTGAAATGAGGCATGTAACTAGGGCTTCGCCTTCCTTTAGCAGTCATTTTCACACTTTTTCAAAAAATGATGTATTTTCCCAGGAGGGTGGATGGCTGCCTATAGCAACCTTCAGCTCAATGAAAGCATTCTCTTGGTCTCTGGGGAACCAGATGCTGACAGCGAGCTTCTAGGATTTAGAATTTCCTGGGTGTGTTACTTGAGCCTAACAAAAGAGAAAAATCCATTCTGGATGCAATTAGATCATTTTTTTCTTTGTCTTCTCCCCCTCTCCCACCTGAGAAATAGAAGAAGAAAAGTGAAGGACAGACTTTTCCCACTGTTACTGGTAATTTAAAGCCCAGTGTGGGAGAGTTAATAGCTGATAACAAATAAAAGGTTTGTATGTGTCCTTTTATCTCTTTGAAAAAGCTATAATGCCATGAGTACACTCTGAATAAGAGGGGCATTCTCAATATATTCAAATAAAGTGAAGGATAATTTTATTATGATACCATGCAGCAAGGCTTCTGTGTAGAACTAGAAGCTCCCAGAGGAAAGCAGTTTCAAAGCAACTAGCACAGACTGGGAAGGGCATGTTGACCCTGAGGGTGTAGCAGGAGGGAGCACATATTCTTGTTATTCGGCATCACAGACAGGGTGTCGTGCTCACAGGTGTGTAGTAATCAATTGTGATATATGTCCTCCCAATCTTGTTGCTACTAATAAACACTAGTAAACACTGTTATATGTAATAACTTCAATTTTAAAATTATCTTTGTTGAGTTATATTTTATCTACAGTAAAATTAACCAATTTTAAAAGTACAATTTAATGAGTTTTGACAAATGTGTGTAGTCATGTACCACCAAAATGATCAAGATCTAGAACATTTCCATCACCCTAAATGTTCTCTGTGATCTTTGCAGTCAATTCCCTTCACCCCCTCCACTCCCAGCCTATGGCAACCACTGATCTGCTTTCTATCACTATAGTTTTGTTTTTGTTTTTCCTCTCCTATATTTCTAAACTAATCTTTCAAGTAATTACCATATTGTTTCAATATATTTGTGAATATTACTAATCTCATTTTAGCCACGTCTTTATGGATGGCTTTAGAACCATTCTGTCAATTTAAGGTAACTTTGTAGATTTCCACTTCAATCTGTTAACATGTGATCCATATACGATCATAGTTTAGCTCATTTCTTTTTTTTTTCCCTCCAAGTTCTTGGTGGGGAGCAGCTCATTGTCACCTTTATACTTTAAAAATTGTGAAAGGAGGTCATATATACACATATATGCTGGGAAGCAGGCAAGGGTCAGGAAGAGAGGGTAACCAGCAGGAGGCTGAGGGGCAGGAAGGGTGAGCATCACTGATGATCTTGCAGGAGGGAAAATATGTGGTTGCATTTGGAGGGGGTGGAGGGTGGAGACATTTCTTCTGGGACAGTAGTTAGAATAGATATTGCTGACAGGTTAACCTAGAGGTGAAGAAATGCCACTGAGTCATGTGTTCAGAGTGACTAGGATAGATAGAATTAGGGATTCTGAGGAGTGTGCTAGAAATTTACAACCACTGGAAGAAATGCAATACAGCAATAATGAGGTATAAAGAAAGAAATCGCTAAGGAGCATTGAGAGACCAATTGCTCCTTTAGGTACCACCTGGGTACCATTTTATATGGGTTCTTCTTTAATCAGACAGAGACTTAATTCCGCTCAATTAAATTTTTATTAAAAATACTTTCATATCTACAGAAAAGTTTTAAGAACCCTATATTTCATGCCCATATATCCTTCACCTAAATTCAACCCAATGTTAACATTTTGCCACATTTGCTCTTTCCATCATATAAAATATATAGAGCATTATTCTTATAATTATTATCATCCTGTTGAACCATTTGGAAGAAATTTGCAGAGGTCATGACTCATCATTCCTTCAGCACATATTCCCTAAGAATGTGGAATTATTTTTAACATAACCATAGTTCAATTCTCAAAATCAAGAAATTTAACATTGATATAATAGTACTAATATGAAGTTCATATTCAAATTTCTTCTGCTGGAGTGGCTTGCATTTTAAATGACTGTAAGCCAAAATCATCTCATGACTCAAAAGAATGATACTGGGGAGAGAGCTTCAAGATGGCGGAAGAGTAAGACACAGAGATCACCTTCCTCCCCACAGATACATCAGAAATATATCTACATGTGGTTCTGCTCCTATAGAACACCTACTGAACGCTGGCAGAAGACCTCAGACCTCCCAAAAGGCAAGAAACTCCCCACATACCTGGGTAGGGCAAAAGAAAAAAGAAAAAACAGAGACAAAGAATAGGGACGGGACCTGCACCAGTGGGAGGGAGCTGTGAAGGAGGAAAGGTTTCCACACACTAGGAAGCCCCTTCACAGGCAGAGACTGCGGGTGGCAGAGGGGGGAGCTTCAGAGACGTGGAGGAGAGCACAGCCACAGGGGTACGGAGGGCAAAGTGGAGAGATTCCCGCACAAAGGATTGGTGCTGACCAGCACTCACCAGCCCGAGAGGCTTGTCTGCTCACCCGCTGGGACGGGTGGGGGCTGGGAGCTGAGGCTCCACTTCGGAGGTCGGATCCCAGGGAAAGGACTGGGGTTGGCGGCGTGAACACAGCCTGAAGGGGGCTAGTGCGCCAGAGCTAACTGGGAGGGAGTCCGGAAAAATGTCTGGAATTGCTGAAGAGGCAAGAGACTTTTTCTTCCCTCTTTGTTCCCTGGTGCGTGAGGAGAGGGGATTCAGAGCTCCACTTAAAGGAGCTCCAGAGACGGGCACGGGCCACAGCTATCAGCGCGGACCCCAGAGACGGGCATGGGACGCTAAGGCTGCTGCTGCAGCCACCAAGAAGCCTGTGTGCAAGCACAGGTCACTATCCACACCTCCCCTCCTGGGAGCCTGTGCAGCCCGCCACTGCCAGGGTCCCATGATCCAGGGACAACTTCCCTGAGAGAACGCAGGGCACGCATCAGGCCAGTGCAATGTCACACTGGCCTCTGCCCCCACTGGCTCACCCCGCATCCATACCTCTCCCTCCCCCCAGCCTGAGTGAGGCACAGCCCCCAAAGCAGCTGCTCCTTTAACCCTGTCCTGTCTAAGTGAACAACACACGCCCTCAGGTGACATACACGCAGAGGCGGGTCCAAATCCAAAGCTGAACCCCGGGAGCTGTGCGAACAAAGAAGAGAAAGGGAAATTTCTCCAAGCAGCCTCAGGAGCAGTGGATTAAAGCCCCACAATCAACTTGACGTACCCTGCATCTGTGGAATACCTGAATAGACAACGAATCATGCCAAATTGAGGAGGTGGACTTTGGGAGCAAAGATATATTATTTTTCCCCCTTTTTCTCTTTTTGTGAGTGTGTATGTGTATGCTTCTTTGAGTGATTTTGTCTGTATAGCTTTGCTTTCACCATTTGTCCTAGGCTTCTGTCCATCCGTCTTTGTTTATTTTTACTTCAAAAATTTTTTTTCTTAATAATTATTTTTTATTTTAATAACTTTATTTTATTTTATTTTATTTTATTTTATTTTATTTTATTTTATTTTATTTTATCCTCTTTCTTTCTAGTTTTTCTCCCTTTTATTCTGAGCCATGTGGATGAAAGGCTCTTGGTGCTCCAGCCAGGACTCAGTGCTGTGCCTCTGAGGTGGGAGAGCCAACTTCAGGACACTGGTCCATAAGAGACCTCCCAGCTCCACATAATATCAAATGGCAAAAAAACTCCGGGATATCTCCATCTCAATGCCAAGACTCAGCTTAACTCAACGACCAGCAAGCTACAGTGCTGGACACCCTATGCCAAACAACTAGCAAGACAGGAACCCAGGCCAATCCATTAGCAGAGAGGCTGCCTAAAATCATAATAAGGCCACAGACACCCCAAAACACACCACCAGACATGGAGCTGCCCACCAGAAAGACAAGATCCAGCCTTATCCACCAGAACACAGGCACTAGTCCCCGCCACCAGGAAGCCTACACAACCCACTGAACCAACCTTAGCCACTGGGGATAGACACCAAAAACAATGGGAACTACTAACCTGCAGCCTGTGAAAAGGAGACTCCAAACACAGTAAGTTAAGCAAAATGAGAAGACAGAAAAACACACAGCAGATGAAGGAGCAAGGTAAAAACCCACCAGACCTAACAAATGAAGAGGAAATAGGCAGTCTACCTGAAACAAAATTCAGAATAATCATAGTAAAGATGATCCAATATCTTGGAAATAGAAGAGAGAAAATACAAGAAACGTTTAACAAGGACCTAGAAGAACTAAAAAGCAAACAAACAATGATGAACAACACAATAAATGAAATTAAAAATTCTCTAGAAGGGATCAATAGCAGAATAACTGAGGCAGAAGAACGGATAAGTGACCTGGAAGATAAAATAGTGGAAATAACTACTGCAAAGCAGAATAAAGAAAAAAGAATGAAAAGAACTGAGGACAGTCTCAGAGACCTCTGGGACAACATTAAATGCACTAACATTAGAATTATAGGGGTCCCAGAAGAAGAAGAGAAAAAGAAAGGGATTGAGAAAATATTTGAAGAGATTATAGTTGAACACTTCCCTAATATGGGAATGGAAATAGTTAATCAACTACAGGAAGCACAGAGAGTCCCATACAGGATAAATCCAAGGAGAAACATGCCAAGACACATATTAATCAAACTATCAAAAATTAAATACAAAGAAAACATATTAAAAGCAGCAAGAGAAAAACAACAAATAACACACAAGGGAATCCCCATCAGGTTAACAGCTGATCTTTCAGCAGAAACTCTGCAAGCCAGAAGGGAGTGGCAGGACATACTTAAAGTGATGAAGGAGAAAAACCTACAACCAAGATTACTCTACCCAGCAAGGATCTCATTCAGATTTGATGGAGAAATTAAAATATTTACAGACAAGCAAAAGCTGAGAGAGTTCAACACCACCAAACCAGATTTACAATTAATGCTAAAGGAACGTCTCTAGGCAGGAAACACAACAGAAGGAAAAGACCTACAATAACAAACCAAAAACAATTAATAAAATGGGAATAGGAACATGCATATTGATAATTACCTTAAATGTAAATGGATTAAATGCTCCCACCAAAAGACACAGACTGGCTGAATGTATACAAAAACAAGACCCGTATATATGCTGTCTACAAGAGACCCACTTCAGACCTAGGGACACATACAGACTGAAAGTGAGGGGATGGAAAAAGATATTCCATGCAAATGGAAATCAAAAGAAAGCTGGAGTTGCAATTCTCATATCAGACAAAATAGACTTTAAAATAAAGACTATTACAAGAGACAAAGAAAGACACTACATAATGATCAAGGGATCAATCTAAGAAGAAGATATAACAATTGTAAACATTTATGCACCCAACATAGGAGCACCTCAATACATAAGGCAAATACTAATAGCCATAAAAGGGGAAATCAACACTAACACAATCATAGCAGGGGATTTTAACACCCCACTTTCACCAATGGACAGATCATCCAAAATGAAAATAAATAAGGAAACACAAGCTTTAAATGATACATTAAATAAGATGGACTTAATTGATATTTATAGGACATTCCATCCAAAAACAACAGAATACACATTCTTCTCAAGTGCTCATGGAACATTCTCCAGGAAAGATCATATCTTGGGTCACAAATCAAGCCTTGGTAAATTTAAGAAAATTGAAATCATATCAAGTGTGTTTTCTGACCACAACGCTATGAGACTACATATCAATTACAGGAAAAGATCTGTAAAAAATACAAACACATGGAGGCTACACAATACACTACTTAATAACCAAGTGATCACTGAAGAAATCAAAGAGGAAATCAAAAAATACCTAGAAACAAATGACAATGGAGACACGATGATGCAAAACCTATGGGATGCAGCAAAAGCAGTTCTAAGAGGGAAGTTTATAGCAATACAATTCTACCTTAAGAAACAGGAAACCTCTAAAATAAACAACCTAACCTTGCACCTAAAGCAATTAGAGAAAGAAGAACAAATAAACCCCAAAGATAGCAGAAGGAAAGAAATCATAAAGATCAGATCAGAAATAAATGAAAAAGAAATGAAGGAAATGACAGCAAAGATCAATAAAACTAAAAGCTGGATCTTTGAGAAGATAAACAAAATTGATAAACCATTAAGCAGACTCATCAAGAAAAAAAGGAAGAAAACTCAAATCAATAGAATAAGAAATGAAAAGGGAGAAGTAACCACTGACACTGCAGAAATACAAAGGATCATGAGAGATTACTACAAGCAACTCTATGTCAATAAAATGGACAACCTGGAAGAAATGGACAAATTCTTAGAAATGCACAACCTGCTGGGGCTGAACCAGGAAGAAATAGAAAATATGAACAGACAAATCACAAGCACTGAAATTGAAAGTGTGATTAAAAATCTTCCAACAAACGAAAGCCCAGGACCAGATGGCTTCACAGGCAAATTCTATGAAACATTTAGAGAAGAGCTAACACCTATCATTCTCAAACTCTTCCAAAATATAGCAGAAGGAGGAACACTCCCAATTCATTCTACAAGGCCACCATAACCCTGATACCAAAACCCAACAAAGATGTCACAAAGAAAGAAAACTACAGGCCAATATCACTGATGAATGTAGATGCAAAAATCCTCAACAATATACTAGCAAACAGAATCCAGCACATTAAAAGGATCATACACCATGATCAAGTGAGGTTTATTCCTGGAATGCAAGGATTCTTCAATATACACAAATTAATCAATGTGATACACCATATTAACAAAGTGAAGGAGAAAAAGCATATGATCATCTCAATTGATGCAGAGAAACCTTTCGACAAAATTCAACACCCATTTATGATAAAAGCCCTGCAGAAAGTAGGCATAGAGGGAACTTTCCTCAACATAATAAAGACCATATATGACAAACCCACAGCCAACATTGTCCTCAATGGTGAAAAACAGAAACCTTTTCCACTAAGATCAGGAACAAGACAAGGTTGCCCACTGTCCCCACAATTATTCAACATAGTTTTAGAAGTTTTAGCCACAGCAATCAGAGAAGAAAAAGAAATAAAAGGAATCCAAAGTGGCAAAGAAGAAGTAAAGCTGTCACTCTTTGCAGATGACATTATACCATACATAGAGAATCATAAAGATGCTACCAGAAAACTACTAGAGGTAATCAATGAATTTGGTAAAGTAGCAGGATACAAAATTAATGCACAGAAATCTCTGACATTCCTATAAATTAATGATGAAAAATCTGAAAGTGAAATTAAGAAAACACTCCCATTTACCATTGCAACAAAAAGAATAAAATATCTAGGAATAAACCTACCTAAGGAGATGAAAGACCTGTAGGCAGAAAATTATAAGACAATACGATGATTATAAGACAATAAGATGATACAAATAGATGGAGAGATATACGATGTTCTTGGATTGGAAGAATCAACATTGTGAAAATGACAATACTACCCAAAGCAATCTACAGATTCAATGTAATCCCTATCAAACTACCACTGGCATTTTTCACAGAACTAGAACAAAAAATTTCACAATTTGTATAGAAACACAAAAGACCCTGAATAGCCAAAGCAATCTTGAGAATGAAAAATGGAGCTGGAGGAATCAGGCTCCCTGATTTCAGAATATACTACAAAGCTACAGTAATCAAGACAGTATGGTACTGGCACAAAAACAGAAATATAGATCAATGGAACAGGATAGAAAGCCCAGAGATAAACCCACGCACATATGGTCACCTTATCTTTGATTAAGGAGGCAAGAATATACAATGGAGAAGAAAAGACAGCCTCTTCAACAAGTGGTGCTGGGAAAACTGGACAGGTACATGTAAAAGAATGAAATTAGAACACTCCCTAACACCATACACAAAAATAAACTCAAAATGGATTAAAGACCTAAATGTAAGCCCAGGCACTATCAAACTCTTAGAGGAAAACATAGGCAGAACACTCTATGACATAAATCAAAGCAAGATCCTTTTTGACCCAGCTCCTAGAGAAATGGAAATAAAAACAAAAATAAACAAATGGGACCTAATGAAACTTAACAGCTTTTGCACAGCAAAGGAAACCATAAACAAGACCAAAAGACAACCCTCAGAATGGGAGAAAATATTTGCAAATGAAGCAACTGACAAAGGATTAATCTCCAAGATTTACAAACGGCTCATGCAGCTCAATAACAAAAAAACAAAAAACCCAATCCAAAAATGGGCAGAAGACCTAAATAGACATTTCTCCAAAGAAGATATACAGATGGCCAACAGACACATGAAAGAATGCTCAACATCCTTAATCATTAGAGAAATGCAAATCAAAACTACAATTAGGTATCATCTCACACCAGTCAGAATGGCCATCATCAAAAAATCTAGAAACAATAAATGCTGGAGAGGGTGTGGAGAAAAGGGAACACTCTTGCACTTTTGGTGGGAATGTAAATTGATACAGCCACTATGGAGAACAGTATGGAGGTTCCTTAAAGAACTAAAAATAGAACTACCATACGACCCTGCAATCCCACCACTTGGGCATATACCCTGACAAAAACATAATTCAAAAAGAGTCATGTACCACAATGTTCATTGCAGCTCTATTTACAATAGCCAGGACATGGAAGCGACCTAAGTGTCCATCAACAGATGAATGGATAAAGAAGATGTGACACATATATACAATGGAATATTACTCAGCCATAAAAAGAAACGAAATGGAGTTATTTGTAATGAGGTGGATGGACCTAGAGTCTGTCATACAGAGTGAAGTAAGTCAGAAAGAGAAAAACAAATACTGTATGCTGACACATATATATGGAATCTAAGGAAAAAAAAAAAGGTCATGAAGAACCTAGGGGCAAGACAGGAATAAAGACACAGACCTACTGGAGAATGGACTTGAGGATATGGGGAGGGGGAAGGGTAAGCTGTGACAAAGTGAGGAGTGGCATGGACATATATACACTACCAAATGTAAAATAGATAGCTAGTGGGAAGCAGCCACATAGAACAGGGAGATCAGCTCGGTGCTTTGTGACCACCTAGAGTGGTGGGATAGGTAGGGTGTGAGGGAGTGAGACACAAGAGGGAAGAGATATGGGAACATATGTGTATGTATAACTGATTCACTTTGTTATAAAGCAGAAACGAACACACCATTGTAAAGCAATTATACTGCAATAAAGATGTTAAAAAAAAAAAGAATGATACTGTTGGGGAACTATAGGCCATGGGGTTACTATTTGAGAGAAGTGGGGTACCCATTGACCAGATATATTCATAGTCTTATGGAGAGTGTCCAATAAATATTTGTCTAATTGACCTGAAGTATATGAACATTATTTAAAAATTCATTTGCTTGGTTTTCATTTTTTATTTTTAGCTTTGGGGACCTTGCTGTTACTGAGTGAGCAAGCTAGGCCATTAGCTATTTGGAACACTCCATCTCAGCTCCATTTCTCCAGTGCCTTGTAACAGGCAGGACTGTACAAAGGAAAACCCTTTTTATGGCCCCAATTCATATCAATCAAATACCAAGGAAAGTATCCTAATATCTTTCTAAAATGTTTTCATTTATCTTGGTGTTTAGTTGTCATAAAATCATATGTTTAAAGCGTCCATTGGGTGTAAATGGTCCCATAAACTCTTGTAACTGACTGACGTGATAATGAAAGTATCTTCAGAAAGAACAGCAAAATAGATCTCTTTTTTTTTATCGTAATCATCAAATACTGTGACCCATGGTATTCATTGAATTATACATAAACCTGATAAGGATGATAGCATGCTGGTTCAAAACAAACCACTCACAGATTAGGTTACAAGAAATAACCTTAATTCTAACAATATCCAGACTCTGCTGGATGGATACCAAAACAAAAAATTTTTTTTTTTTTTGGATGACCACAACAAAAGCAACAATGATTGCAATTACCAAACATGAAACACACTCATACTATGTCATAATATTGACATTCAGTCCAGTAATCCTCCACTGTAACAGCTCCTTTACTTTGCAGTGAAAATTGATTTGTATATTCTTTGCCTCTGAGTCTTTGTTGGATTTTTTTTTTTTAATTCAGACAGAAAGTCACAAAAATTATACTCATCCTCATCAGTTCACTCAGTCCCATGTAATTAAATATTTTTTTCATCTTGATCTTTTGTTAGCACTTTTATGAGTTCATCAGTTTTTCATTAGAGTTCTGAAAATGCTTTTTCATTCAGTTCAGCAGTACAGTCAGTTACCAGAAACCTGTACTTGTCAGAATCTTTTCCATGAATTTCTTAAAGATGAAACCTTTTTATAGGAACATATTTGCAAAAGCACCAGAGTACACACAGAACTGTCTGTAAATGACAAAAGACTTAAAAATGACCACAGTTAAAAATTTGATGAAAGTTCATAATAATGCAGTTGACAAGAAAATTAGTTATTTCTGAGATATACATTTTAAGGTAATAACTAGGATTATGACTTATAACATTATACCAGAATATATAAGATTTTTAGAAATTTCATGTAATGTCTGAAACATTTATATTAACATATTTCCATACAAATAACCCAATGAAAGTTTAGTATTAGTTGTTTTGTTTGTTTGCTTTTTTATACTGCAGGTTCTTATTAGGCTTCAATTTTATACACATCAGTGTATACATGTCAATCCCAATCGCCCAATTCAGCACAACACCATACCCACCCCACCGCAGTTTTCCCCCCTTGGTGTCCATATGTCCGTTCTCTACATCTGTGTCTCAACCTCTGCCCTGCAAACTGGCTCATCTGTACCATTTTTCTAGGTTCCACATACATGCGTTAATATACGATATTTGTTTTTCTCTTTCTGACTTACTTCACTCTGTATGACAGTCTCTAGATCCATCCACGTCTCAACAAATGACTCAATTTCGTTCCTTTTTATGGCTGAGTAATATTCCATTGTATATATGCACCACCACTTCTTTATCCATTCGTCTGTTGATGGGCATTTAGGTTGCTTCCATGACCTGGCTATTGTAAATAGTGCTGCAATGAACATTCGGGTGCATGTGTCTTTTTGAATTATGGTTTTCTCTGGGTATATGCCCAGTAGTGGGATTGCTGGGTCATATGGTAATTCTATTTTTAGTTTTTTAAGGAACCTCCATATTGTTCTCCATAGTGGCTGTATCAATTTACATTCCCACCAACAGTGCAAAACAAACCACACACAGATTAGGTTACAAGAAATAACCTTAATTCTAACAATATCCAGACTCTGCTGGATGGATACCAAAACAAAAATATTTCCAGACAAAAATATTTCCTGTAGGTATGTAATTTTTTACATTTTTTAGGATTGTACTGTGAGAAATTTTATCAATCAAAAAGTAGGAAAGACTTTATTATGTCTTTGTCATATGAGAGAGAATCGAATTCCAAGCAGCTTCTCTGAATTTCTTTCTAGCTCTTTCTTTACTGCCACTGTATACTTTATTTCATGTCTTTCTATTTACTTGGACTTGTTTTTATTTTCTATTGAATCACCTTGAGTAATTTTTTAAATAAAGCTGTGTGTTGATGGGTTAAAAAAAGAAGAAACTTAGTGTTTCTCTTTAAGGCAGATGCACACATATATGGTTAATTTATTTTTGACAGAGGTGCCAAAGAAACTCAGTGAGGAAAGGATAATCTTTTCAACAAATAGTGCTGGAATAATTTTACAGCTATATGTACACAAACAAACAAGCAAAAAACAATACAAAAAATACCCTCAATTTTTACCTAATACCATATAGAAAAATTAACTTGAAATGGATTTTGTTCCTAAATGTAATAGCTAAAACTATGAAACATCAAAATTAAAACAGGAAAAAATCTTAGTGACATT
The DNA here is from genome assembly GCF_009873245.2 of Balaenoptera musculus. Classification (NCBI taxonomy): domain Eukaryota; kingdom Metazoa; phylum Chordata; class Mammalia; order Artiodactyla; family Balaenopteridae; genus Balaenoptera; species Balaenoptera musculus. The sequence continues at coordinate 58,149,259 of NC_045798.1, forward strand.
CAGTTTGGCAAAGAATTCTTAAATACCACACACAAGGCATGAAATAAAGAGTGTTAAAGTAAAAAAAAAATTGACTTCATCAAAATTAAAAACTTTAGCTCTTCAGAAGACACTTATGAAAATAAAAAGGCAAAGACACATTCTGGTTAAAAACATAGCAAAAACCATATATTTAATAAAGGATTTTGTATCTAGAATATATACTCTTACATCTCAATAAGAGGAAAACACTCAATTTTTTTTAAAAAGAACAAGAGATTTTTTTTCTTTTTAAAATTTATTTATTTATTTATTTTTTGCTGTGTTGGGTCTTTGTTGCTGCACACAGGTTTTCTCTAGTTGCAGTGAACGGGGGCTACTCTTCATTGCGGTGCACGGGCTTCTCATTGTGGTGGCTTCTCTTGTTGCAGAGCATGGGATCTAGGCATGCAGGCTTCAGCAGTTGTGGCATGTGGCCTCAGTAGTTGTGGCTCACAGGCTCTAGAGCTCAGGCTCAGTAGTTGTGGTGCACAAGCTTAGTTGCTCCACGGCAAGTGGGATCTTCCCAGACCAGGGCTTGAACCCATGTCCCCTGCATTGGCAGGCAGATTCTTAACCACTGTGCCACCAGGGAAGCCCCAGAGCAAGAGATTCTAAAGACACTTTACTATAGAAGATGTACAAATGGCAAATAAGCACATTAAAAGATGTTCAACATCATTATTCATCAGGGAGATTCAAATGAAGACCTTAGTAAGATACCACTACACTCCCATTAAAATGGCTAAAATGAAAAAACTGACAATATCAAGTGTTAGCAAGGATGTGGAACAACTCGAACTCTCACATACTGCTGCTGGGAATGTGACATGGTATAATTACATTGTAAAACAGTTTAACAGTGTTTTAAAAAGTGAAAAACGTACCTCCCATATGATCCAACTATTCCACTCTTGGGTATTTACACAAGGAAAAAAAAAAAGAAAGCATACATTCATTTAAGATTTACACAAATTTTCATAGCAGCTTTATTTGTAGTAGCCAAAAACTAGAAACAACAGATGAATGAACAAAAAATTTATAGTATATCCATACTATAAAACATTACTTAGTAATAAAATGGAATAAACTGTTGATACATGTAATAACACGGATAAATCTCAAAATAATTATGCTGTATGAAAGAAGCCAGACAAACAAAGCTACATACTGTGTGATTCTATTTATATGCAGTTCTAGAAAATGTAAATTAATCTCTAATGAGGAAAAGTAGATCAGTGATTACTTGGGGGTGAAGAGAGGGAAAGGAGAAAAGAATTTCAAATAATCCTGAGAAAATTTGGGGATGATGACTTTGGGGTGTTCATTTATTGATTATGATAATAGTTTCACAGGCATAGACCTGTTAAAATGGGTCAAATTCTACTCTTTAAGTATGTACTTTATTGTATGTCAATGTTATCTCAATAAAACTATTTTAAAAAATTGTTCTCAAACTGATATTTTCGCTGTTTTGTAGTTTAAAAGTAATCTAGTTTCTCTTTGGAAGGCAGATGTTGTAATATAAAAACATGGGCTGCTGAGTTATGTAGATATGAATTTGTGCTATTGCTCTGCCACTTCCCAGATGAGTAACCTTGTATGAGTTCATTTGAGTTTAAGAACCTTAGTTTTCTCTTTTGGAAATTAGGCCTAATAATAACTACCACAGAGGGTTGATGGGAAGATTATACAATGTAGGCAAAGCACCCAACACAGTGATTTCCATGTAAGGATCATTTCTCTTCTCGTTCCCTTCTTCTCTCTTCTCCACCAAGCCAAGCACAGTTTGCATGTGTAACAAGCGCTGAATAAATCCTTGTTTGAATCATTCATCGTTTGTTTGTTTCAATCTTCAGTTTATGAGAACACTCTCTTTCTTCCTTTCTACCTTGTGAGGTGACAGGGAAAGATGACCACCTAGGAAGTGAGGCCTCACAGGCAATGGATCTGCTGGCACCCTACCTTGGACTTCTCAACCTTCAAAACCATGAGAAATAATGTTTTTCTGTTTATAAGTGAACCAGTTTATGATATTTTGTTATAGCAGCCTAATGGACTAAGAAAATATGATTAATAAGCACTTTCATGTGTATCACCTTATTTGAGCACTGTAAAATCTGTGAGATAGGAGTGGCAAGAGCTCTCATATCCATTTTGAAAATGAGGAAATAACCTTTCTGGGCCTTTAAGTGACTTGAGCATCATCCTATAATTTCCGAGTATTTAAACAAAATACCTTTTGATTTCATTATCTTTTTAGTGTGGTGAAATAAGATGTATTTTGTTGTTTACAGAATTTGCAATAATGACCAAGATAATTGCTCAGTCAAATATATTTTTATTGCACAAGCATAAATGACATTCAATGGATTTTAAAAGACATAAATGATAATTCTAACAGAATAGCTGATTACATTTCATATTATTTTCTTTCAGTTTTCATTGGTATGTAACTATAATAGTAGGAATTATACATTACTGAATCTGAATTTTTTAGTTAACAATACGTTGTAAATATTTTTCTTTGTAGTTTAATACAGTGCATTGCCATTATTTTTTAAATTATAATTGTATTGTGTTTAATATTTTATTCAATTATTTAAAAAATATATAGTTTAGACAATGTGCAATGACTTTTTTTTCAACATCTTTATTAGAGTATAATTGCTTTACAATGGTGTGTTAGTTTCTGCTTTATAACAAAGTGAATCAGCTATACATATACATATATACCCATATCTCTTACCTCTTGTGTCTCCCTCCCTCCCACTCTCCCTATCCCACCCCTCTAGGTGGTCACAAAGCACCGAGCTGATCTCCATGTGCTATGTGACTGCTTCCCACTAGCTATCGGTTTTGCATTTGGTAGTGTATATATGTACATGCCACTTTGTCCCAGCTTACCCTTCCCCCTCTCCCCTGTCCTCAAGTCCATTCTATAGTAGGTCTGCATCTTTATTCCCATCCTGCCCCTAGGTTCTTCATGACAATTTTTTTTTAGATTCCATATATATGTGTTAGCATATGGTATTTATTTTTCTCTTTCTGACTTACTTCACTCTGTATGACAGACTCTAGGTCCATCCACCTCACTACAAATAACTCAATGTCGTTTCTTTTTATGGCTGAGTAATATTCCATTGTATATATGTGCCACATCTTCATTATCCATTCATCTGTCAATGGACACTTAGGTTGCTTCCATGTCTTGGTTATTGTAAATAGAGCTGCAATGGACATTGTGGTACATGATTCTTTTTGAATTATGGTTTTTTCAGGGTATATGCCCAGTAGTGGGATTGCTGGGTCATATGATAATTCTATTTTTCCTTTTTTGAGCAACCTCCATACTGTTCTACATAGTGGCTATATCAATTTACATTCCCACAAACAGGGCAAGAGGGTTTGCTTTTCTCATACCCTCTCCAGCATTTATTGTTTCTAGATTTTTTGATGATGGCCATTCTAACTGGTGTGAGGTGATATCACATTGTAGTTTTGATTTGCATTTCTCTAATGATTAATAATGTTGAGCATTCTTTCATGTGTTTGTTGGCAATCTGTATATCTTCTTTGGAGAAATGTCGATTTAGGTCTTCTTCCCATTTTTGGATTGGGTTGTTTGTTTTCTTTTTGATATTGACCTACATGAGCTGCTTGTAAATTTTGGAGATTAATCCTTTGTCACTTGCTTCATTGGCAAATATTTTCTCCCATTCTGAGGGTTGTCTTTTCATCTTGTTTATTGTTTCCTTTGCTGTGCAAAAGCTTTGAAGTTTCATTAGATCCCATTTGTTTATTTTTGTTTTTATTTCCATTTCTCTAGGAGCTGGGTCAAAAAGGATCTTGGTGTGATTTATGTCATAGAGTGTTCTGCCTATGTTTTCCTCTAAGAGTTTGATAGTGTCTGGGCTTACATTTAGGTCTTTAATCCATTTTGAGTTTATTTTTTTGTATGGTGTTGGGGAGTGTTCTAATTTCATTCTTTTACATGTACCTGTCCAGTTTTCCCAGCACCACTTATTGAAGAGGCTGTCTTTTCTTCTCCATTGTATATTCTTGCCTCCTTAATCAAAGATAAGGTGACCATATGTGCGTGGATTTATCTCTGGGCTTTCTATCCTGTTCCATTGATCTATATTTCTGTTTTTTTGTGCCAGTACCATACTGTCTTGATTACTGTAGCTTTGTAGTATAGTCTGAAATCAGGGAGCCTGATTTCTCCAGCTTTATTTTCTTTCTCATGATTGCTTTGGCTATTCAGGGTCTTTTGTGTTTCCATACAAATTGTGAAATTTTTTGTTCTAGTTCTGTGAAAAATGTCATTGGTAGTTTGTCAGGGATTGCATTGAATCTGTAGATTGCTTTGAGTTGTATAGTCATTTTCACATTGTTGATTCTTCCAGTCAAAGAACATGGTATATTTCTCCATCTGTTTGTATCATCTTTAATTTCTTTCATCAGTGTCTTATAGTTTTCTGCCTACAGGTCTTTTGTCTCCTTAGGTTTATTCCTAGGTATTTTATTCTTTTTTTGCAATGGTAAATGGGAATGTTTCCTTAATTTCACTTTCAGATTTTTCATCATTAGTGTATAGGAATGCAAGAGGTATAAAGGTATAAATTTTTCCATTTCTTTCAGGTTGTCCATTTTATTGGCATATAGTTGGTTGTAGTAATCTCTCATGATCCTTTGTATTTCTGCAGTGTCAATTGTTACTTCTCCTTTTTCATTTCTAATTCTGTGCATTAATTTTGTATCCTGCTACTTTACCAAATTCATTGAATAGCTCTAGTAGTTTTCTGGTGGCATCTTTAGGATTCTCTATGTACAGTATCATGTCATCTGCAAACAGTGATAACTTTACTCCTTCTTTTCCGATTTGGATTCCTTTTATTTCTTTTTCATCTCTGATAGCTGTGGCTAAAACTACCAAAACAATGTTGAGTAATAGTGGTGAGAATGGGCCATCTTTTCTTGTTCCTGATCTTAGTGGAAATGGTTTCAGTTTTTCACCATTGAGAACGATGTTGGCTGTGGGTTTGTCTTATATGGCCTTTATTATGTTGAGGTAAGTTCCCTCTATACCTACTTTCTGGAGGGTTTTTATCATAAATGGGTGTTGAATTTTGTCAAAAGCTTTTTCTGCATCTATTGAGATGATAATATGGATTTAATTCTTCAGTTTGTTAATATGGTATATCACATTGATTGATTTGCATATATTGAAGAATCCTTGCATTCCTGGGAGAAACCATATTTGTTCGTGATGTATGATCCTTTTACTGTGCTGTTGGATTCTGTTTGTTAGTATTTTGTTGAGGATTTTTGCATCTATGTTCATCAGTGATATTGGCCTGTAGTTTTCTTTTTTTGTGACATCTTTGTCTGGTTTTGCTATCAGGGTGATGGTGGCCTCATAGAATGAATTTGGGAGTGTTCCTCCTTCTGCTATATTTTGGACGAGTTTGAGAAGGATAGGTGTTAGCTCTTCTCTAAATGTTTCATAGAATTCACCTGTGGAGCCATCTGGTCCTGGGCTTTTGTTTGTTTGAAGATTTTAAATCACAGTTTCAATTGCAGTGCTTGAGACTGGTGTTTATATTTCTATTTCTTCCTGGTTCAGTCTCAGAAGGTTGTGCTTTTCTAAGAATTTGTCCATTTCTTCCAGGTTGTCCATTTTATTGGCATATAGTTGGTTGTAGTAATCTCTCATGATCCTTTGTATTTCTGCAGTGTCAGTTGTTACTTCTCCTTTTTCTTTTCTTATTCTATTGATTTGAGTTTTCTTCCTTTTTTTCTTGATGAGTCTGCTTAATGGTTTATCAATTTTGTTTATCTTCTCAAAGAACCAGTTTTTAGTTTTATTGATCTTTGCTATTGTTTCCTTCATTTCTTTTTCATTTATTTCTGATCTGATCTTTATGATTTCTTTCCTTCTGCTAACATTGGGTTTTTTTTGTTTTTCTCTCTCTAATTGCTTTAGGTGTAAAGTTAGCATGTTTATTTGAGATGTTTCTTGTTTCTTAAGGTCGGATTGTATTGCTATAAACTTCCCTCTTAGAACTGCTTTTGCTGCATGCCATAGGTTTTGGGTCATCATGTTTTCATTGTCATTTGTTTCTAGGTATTTTTTGATTTCCTCTTTGACTTCTTCATTGATCTCTTGGGTATTAAGTAGTGTAGTGAAAAACACCATTGGAATTTTGATATAGATTACATTGAATCTGTATCTTGGAGCTTTAATATTTTCCATTTACTCTTTGTAAGAAGAATGGATATTATCTTTCTCCTTTAGCTACTTGCAACAGGATAACAAACCTGGATTAAGGTTAGGAATTGAGGCATGGAATAGCTTTATACCTCTAAGAAGACTGAATTCTATATTTAGTGTCATTGAGTTGGCTCGAGTAATATGTGGCTAATGCAAAAATTCACTTTATTTAAATTGTTTATGTGACTTTATGTCATAAAGTGTTTATTCACTGTTCAGTGACATCCATTTTAAAAAAATGTGTTACTATCCTTGGCACCCAGAGTCATACTAACTTTTCACAGTCTTTGAAGCTTGAACTCAAGGGGCTAGCCATAATAACCAGGAGACGACTTACAATTTTAGTCTTAACTAAGGACATATGTTGGCTTCACAATTGAAATGGGAAGTCTACAGAGGGAACAGACTTTATGTCTTTTGCCTATTACAGGTTTTGTCACAGAAAATTGGATTAATATAGTAACATTTCATTGTAAATGGACATTAATGAATGCTAAATTACCACCACATTCCTACGGAACTGCACATAACAGTTACTTTCACATTCAAATAATTTTTCATGATTAATGTTATAGTAATGAATACCAAAGAAATAATAACCTTTTGTCACTTTAAAAGAGTTGCTGATTAATTTTATGCTATTATTCTATTCTCATTTGTCATAAGAGTGAGAACCTCGAATTTTAATGTTTAATATGTGGTGTGAATTAAAGAAGTAGCCATGCCCCCCTGACCTTTTCAATATTCTAATCTTTGCTTTCCTGACCTCTCAGACCTCTTTCTGGCAACAGTTAGGCTTTTGAGAGGAGGGAGAGCTGAGCCTGTTGGGTAAGTGAATGGAATGAGGAAGCATTTTAAGACACATTTTCATAATTTACTGACTATTGGAAATTCAAAATTTCAGACTATTCATTATCTTGACAAACATTGTAATATGTGCAGAATATGGCACCACATAAATCCATTCTGGTGACAAAGAATGCAATGAGAATGGGAAATAGTAGAAACCCAAAGCAATCACTTTACAGTCTGGCGACTGGATAAAGCTAATGTCCCATCAGGTTTCACAGCAGCTCTTTTTTGGCACTCATAACAATTGCTTTCTACAGAAAACACAGCATGGCACCATATCCAAGCACTCATAATGGGAGTTTGGACACATTCATTTGAAAGTGGCCTCCATCCAGGTAGAACATCAATTTAATGAATTCATGTTCTTGACTCTGTGTGGGGCAATGATTTGACATCATTGTTGATTTATATTGAAAGTGATTCATTCGGATTTTGAAGGGACATAAATATTTTCATCTGTTAGTGTATTCATTAATCTATTTCATTTATCTATTTGACTATTTGATAAGTATTTATTAAATTACTGGTGTGTGCATAGCATTGTGCTAGCTAATATAAGGGGCTTACAATAAAAGAATTGGATATGGATGGACGGACAATAAAAGTACAAATGACTGAGGATAGATTCTCTCAGAATGAAAAACTATGGCTATAATTTTCTGGAGAATATGAAGGGGATCACTCTAGTCATGAGGAGCTTGGGCAGTTGTGTGCCAATAAGGGGATATTTGGTCCCTGGAAGTGTGAGGATGGCCAATCTGCATGAGAAAGGTATTTAAAGGATATGAGGGAAAATGAAGAAACATTTGTATTTTTAACAATTTTGTAAACAAGTAGACATACCATTACAAGTTTTTATAATTGTTGCCAACAAAATCTTAGCCAGAAGTAGCACATACTTAGCACCAACAAATGTGCTTAGCACCTGCTTTGGGAAGGACTCATCCTAGAGCATTTAGGGAGGTAGAAGCCACTGAACTATGGTTGTTTGACACTGTCCCATTCAAACATACCAATATTTTCATGTCTTTGGTGATTACACAACCATGTGTCTAGTCTATGTGACTGAAATTTGCAGTGAGAATAGTTTGCTAGTGGGAACCTGAGAGCAGGTGGCCAATATGGACAGGGAGTACATCCAATTGCTGAACTTTAAAGCAAGGTCATATATGAGTATTGAGTAGAGGACTTAGAGTCAGGAGTTAAAACTGGGGTTTGGAACAGATTGGCCATATGACAATGTGTTAGAGGTCAGGAAACAGGAAATGAGGATCAAAAAGGAAAATAAGAACACTAATAAGGCAAGCAACAAATGGAAGCAGCAGATAAGACAAGGAAATCTGAAAAATCTACAAGAGTGAGGCAAAGTGATTAAAAATATTGCTTTTGAGGTAGATTGTAAAACATGGCATTTTATGACAACAGGTCAGACAAGTAAATGATTGTGACATTTGCATTCACTTTATACAGAATATTAGCACTTAAAGGAAACAATTCTATCACCAAAATTTCTGGAAGGGAATTCCTTAAGAGGTGCCTGACAAAGCTGATACTTACAGGTTGTACAGTCAAAGATAAGTAGTGTTACAGATAATAAATGTTGGAGAGGGTGTGCAGAAAAGGGAACCCTCTTGCACTGTTGGTGGGAATGTAAATTGATACAGCCACTATGCAGAACAGTATGGAGGTTCCTTAAAAAACTATAAATAGAACTATCATATGACTCAGCAATACCACTACTGGGCATATACCCTGAGAAAACCATAATTCAGAAAGAGTCATGTATCACAATGTTCATTGCAGCAATATTTACAATAGCCAGGACATGGAAGCAACCTAAGTGTCGATCGACAGATGAATGGATAAAGAAGATGTGGCACATATATACAATGGAATATTACTCAGCCATAAAAAGACAAGAAATTGAGTTATTTGTAGTGAGATGGATGGATCTAGAGTATGTCATACAGAGTGAAGTAAGTCAGAAAGAGAAAAACAAATACCATATGCTAACACACATATATGGAATCTAAAAAAAAAAAAAAAGGTTCTGATGAACCTAGGGGCAGAACAGGAATAAAGATGCAGACGTAGAGAATAGCTTTGAGGACACAGGGAGGGGGAAGGGTAAGCTGGGACGAAGTGAGGAGTGGCATGGACATATATACACTACCAAATGTAAAATAGATAGCTCGTGGGAACCAGCTTCATAGCACAGGGAGATCAGCTTGGTGCTTTGTGACCACCTAGAGGGGTGGGATAGGGAGGGTGGGAGGGAGATGCAAGAGGGAGGGGATATGGGGATACGTGTATACATATAGCTGATTCACTTTCTTATACAGCAGAAACTAACACAAGATTGTAAAGCAATTATACTCCAATAAAGATGTTTAAAAAAAAAGATAAGCAATGTTTTGGGGCTAGAAAATTGACATGGTTTAAAGCAATTGTAAAAGTCTAATATCAATTAAATTTCTTGCCTCTATGCACTATCAGTTTGTTTATTTACTTTTTATTTTGGAAAAATATAAAACATGTAACCAACGGAGAGAATGGTATAATGAATGCCAAGTACCCGTCACTTAGCTTCAACAATTATTAAATCATGAGCCATTCTTTTTCATTTACACCCCTACTAACTCTCATCTCTCCTTGCTCTGATTATATTGAAGTAAATCCCAGACTTGAAATAATTTCATCCATAAATATAACTGTATGCATCTCTAAAAGATAAGGAATGATTCTTTTATTAAGCATAGCCATAATACTATTATATCACCTTAAAAAATTAAGGATGATTTCTTATACTATTTAAGGTTTAGTCAGTGTTCAAACTTCCCTGATTTTCTTATAGTATTTCTTTTTATATTTTGTTTCTATGGCAGGATCACATAAGTCCATGTATTGCAATTAGCTGACATGAGAATCAGGCTTCTTTGGGAGTTCCCTGGGGACAAGCGGTGGTTAGGAGTCAGCGCTTACATGGCTGAGGGCCCAGTTTCAATCCCTGGTTAGGGAACTAAGATCCCATAAGCTATGTGGCACAGCTACTTTTAAATACCTGACTTGATGTGTTTTGTTAGTTTTGGGAAAATCTCAACCATTATCTCTTTATTTATTTATTTATTTTTTAATCAGTCATCAATTTTATACACATCAGTGTGTACATGTCAATCCCAATCGCCCAATTCAGCACACCACCATCCCCACCCCACCACGATTTTCCCCCCATGGTGTCCATAAGTTTGTTCTCTACATCTGTGTCTCAACTTCTGCCCTGCAAACCGTTCATCTGTACCATTTTTCTAGGTTCCACATACATGCATTAATATACGATATTTGTTTTTCTCTTTCTGACTTACTTCACTCTGTATGACAGTCTCTAGATCCATCCACGTCTCAACAAATGACTCAATTTCCTTCCTTTTTATGGCTGAGTAATATTCCATTGTATATATATACCACAACTTCTGTATCCATTAGTCTGTCAATTGGCATTTAGGTTGCTTCCATCACCTGGCTATTGTAAATAGTGCTGCAATGAACATTGGGGTGCATGTGTCTTTTTGAATTATGGTTTCCTCTGGGTATATGCCCAGTAGTGGGATTGCTTGATCATATGGTAATTCTATATTTAGTTTTTTAAGGAACCTCCATATTGTTCTCCATAGTGGCTGTATCAATTTATATTCCCACCAACAGTGCAAGGGGGCTCCCTTTTCTCCACACCCTCTCCAGCATTTGTTGTTTGTAGATTTTCTGATGATGCCCATTCTAACTGGTGTGAGGTGATACCTCATTGTAGTTTTGATTTGCATTTCTCTAATAATTAGTGATGTTGAGCGTCTTTTCATGTGCTTCTTGGCCATCTGTATGTCTTCTTTGGAGAAATGTCTGTTTAAGTCCTCTGCCCATTTTTTGGATTGGGTTGTTTGTTTCTTGAATATTGAGTTGCATGAGCTGATTATATATTTTGGAGATTAACCCTTTGTCTGTTGATTCGTTTGCAAATATTCTCTCCGACTCTGAGGGTTGTCTTTTCGTCTTGTTTATGGTTTCCTTTGCTGTACAAAAGCTTTGAAGTTTCATTAGAACCCATTTGTTTATTTTTGTTTTTATTTCCATTACTCTAGGAGGTGGATCAAAAAAGATCTTGCTGTGATTTATGTCAAAGAGTGTTTTTCCTACGTTTTCTTCTAAGAGATTTATAGTGTCCAGTCTTACATTTAGGTCTCAAATCCATTTTGAGTTTATTTTTGTGTATGGTGTTAGGGAGTATTCTAATTTCATTCTTTTACATGTAGCTGTCCAGTTTTCTCAGCACCACTTATTGAAGAGACTGTCTTTTCTCCATTGTATATCTTTGCCTACTTTGTCTTAGATTAGTTGATCATAGGTGGGTGGGTTTACCTCTGGGCTTTCTATCCTGTTCCATTGATCTGTTTCTGTTTTTGTGCCAGTACCATATTGTCTTGATTACTGTAGCTTTGTAGAATAGTCTGAAGTAAGGGAGTCTGATTCCTCCAGCTCCGATTTTTTCCCGCAAGACTGCTTTTGCTATTCGGGGTCTTTTGTGTCTCCATACAAGTTTTAAGATGATTTGTTCTAGTTCCGTAAAAAATGCCATTGGTAATTTGATAGGGATTGCATTGAATCTGTAGATTGCTTTGGGAAGTATAGTCATTTTCACAATATTGATTCTTCCAAACCACGAACCTGGTATATCTCTCCATCTGTTTGTGTCATCTTTAATTTCTTTCATCAGTGTCATAGTTTTCTGCATACAGGTCTTTTGTCTCCTTAGGTAGGTTTATTCCTAAGTATTTTATTCTTTTTGTTGCAATGGTAAATGGGAGTGTTTCCATAATTTCTCCTTCTGATTTTTCATCATTAGTGTATAGGAATGCAAGAGATTTCTGTGCATTAATTTTGTATTCTGCAACTTTACCAAATTGATTAGCTCTAGTAGTTTTCTGGTGGCATTTTTAGGAGTCTCTATGTATAGTATCATGTCATCTGCAAACAGTGACAGTTTTACTTCTTTTCCAAATTGTATTCCTTTTATTTCTTTTTCTTCTCTGATTGCTGTGGCTAGGAGTTCCAAAACTATGTTGAATAATAGTGGTGAGAGTGGACATCTTTGTCTCGTTCCTGATCTTAGAGGAAATGCTTTCAGTTTTTCACCATTGAGAATGATTTTTGCTGTGGGTTTGTCGTATATGGCCTTTACTATCTTGAGGTAGGTTCTCTCTATGCCCCCTTTCTGGACAGTTTTTATCGTAAATGGGTGTTGAATTTTGTTGAAAGTTTTCTCTGCTTCTATTGAGATAATCATATGGTTTTTATTCTTCAATTTGTTAATATGGTGTATCACATTGATTGATTTGTGTATATTGAAGAATCCTTGCATCCCTGGAATAAATCCCACTTGATCGTGTTGCATGGTCCTTTAATGTGTTCTTAGATTCTGTTTGCTGGTGTTTTGGTGAGGATTTTTGTATCTATATTCATCAGTGATATTGGTCTGTAATTTTCTTTTTTTGTAGTATCTTTGTCTGCTTTTGGTATCAGGGTGATGATGGCCTCATAGAATGAGTTTGGGAGTGTTCCTTCCTCTGCAATTTTTTGGAAGAGTTTGAGAAGGATGGGTGTTAACTCTTCTCTAAATGTTTGATAGAATTCACCTGTGAAGCCTTCTGCGCCTGGACTTTTGTTTGTTGGAACATTTTTATTCACAGTTTCAATTTCATTACTTGTGATTTGTCTGTTCATATTTTCTGTTTCTTCCTGATTCATCCTTGGAAGGTTATACCTTTCTAAGAATTTGTCCATTTCTTCCAGGTTGTCCATTTTATTGGCATAAAGTTGCTTGTAGTAGTCTCTTAGGATGCTTTGTATTTCTGCGGTGTCTGTTGTAACTTCTCCTTTTTCATTTCTAATTTTATTGATTTGAGTCCTCTCCCTCTTATTCTTGATGAGTCTGGCTAGTGGCTTATCAATTTTGTTTATCTTCTCAAAGAACCAGCTTTTAGTTTTATTGATCTTTGTTATTGTTTTCTTTGTTTCTATTTCATTTATTACCACTGTGATCTTTATGATTTCTTTCCTTCTGCTAACTTTGGGTTTTGTTTGTTCTTCTTTCTCTAGTTCCTTTCGGTGTAAGGTTAGATTTTTTACTTGAGATTTTTCTTGTTTCTTGAGGTAGGCCTGTATAGCTATAAACTTCCCTCTTAGAACTGCTTTTGCTGCATCCCATAGGTTTTGGATCGTCGTGTTTTCATTGTCATTTGTCTCTAGGTATTTTTTGATTTCCTCTTTGATTTCTTCAGTGACCTCTTTGTTATTTAGTAACGTATTGTTTAGCCTCCATGTGTTTGTGCTTTTCACGTTTTTTTCCCTGTAGTTCATTTCTAATCTCATAGTGTTGTGGTCAGAAAAGATGCTTGATATGATTTCAATTTTCTTAAATTTACTGAGGCTTGGTTTGTGACCCAAGGTGTGATCTATCCTGCAGAATGTTCCGTGTGCAATTGAGAAGAAAGTGTAATCTGCTGTTTTGGGATGGAATGTCCTCTAAATATCAAATAAATCTATGTGGTCTATTGTGTCATTTAAAGCTTCTGTTTCCTTATTTATTTTCGTTTTGTATGATCTGTCTATTGGTGTAAGTGAGGTGTTAACGTCCCCCACTATTATTGTGTTACTGTTGATTTCCTCTTTTATAGCTGTTAGCAGTTGCCTTATGTATTGAGGTGCTCCTATGTTGGGTGCCTATATATTTACAATTGTTATATATTCTTCTTGGATTGATTCCTTGATCATTATGTAGTGTCCTTCCTTGTCTCTTGTAACATTCTTTATTTTAAAATCTATTTTATCTGATATGAGGATAGCTACTCCAGCTTTCTTTTGATTTCCATTTGCATGGAATATCTTTTTCCATCCCCTCACTTTCAGTCTGTATTTGTCCCTAGGTCTGAAGTGGGTCTCTTGTAGACAGCATATAGATGGGCCTTGTTTTTGTATCCATTCAGCAAGCCTGTGTCTTTTGGTTGGAGCATTTAATCCATTCACGTTTAAGGTAATTATCGATATGTATGTTCCTATGACCATTTTCTTAATTGTTTTGGGTTTGTTTTTGTAGGTCCTTTTCTTCTCTTGTGCTTCCCACTTAGAGAAGTTCCTTTAGCATTTGTTGTAGAGCTGGTTTGGTGGTGCTGAATTCTCTTAGCTTTTGTTTGTCTGTAAAGCTTTTGATTTCTCCATCGAATCTGAATGATATCCTTGCCAGATAGTGTAATCTTGACTGTAGCTTCTTCACTTTCATCACTTTAAGTATACCATGCCACTTCCTTCTGACATGTAGGGTTCTTGCTGAGAAATCAGCTGTTAACCTTCTGGGAGTTCCCTTGTATGTTATTTGTCATTTTTCCCTTGCTGCTTTCAATAATTTTTCTTTGTCTTTAATTTTTGCCAATTTGATTACTATGTGTCTTGGCGTGTTTCTCCTTGGGTTTATCCTGTATGGGACTCTCTGTGCTTCCTGGAATTGGGTGGCTATTTCCTTTCCCATGTTAGGGAATTTTTCCACTAAAATCGCTTCAAATATTTTCTCTGGTCCTTTCTCTCTCTCTTCTCCTTCTGGGACCCCTATAATGCGAAAGTTTCATTTAATGTTGTCCCAGAGGTCTCTTAGGCTGTCTTCATTTCTTTTCATTCTTTTTTCTTTATTCTGTTCTGCAGCAGTGAATTCCACCATTCTGTCTTCCAGGTCACTTATCCGTTCTTCTGCCTCAGTTATTCTGCTATTGATTCCTTCTAGTGTAGTTTTCATTTCAGCTATTGTATTGTTCATCTCTATTTGTTTGTTCTTTAATTCTTCTAGGCCTTTGTTAAACATTTCTTGCATCTTCTCCATCTTTGCCTCCATTCGTATTCCGAGGTCCTTGATCATCTTCACTATCATTATTCTGAATTCTTTATCTGGAAGGTTGCCTATCTCCACTTCATTTCGTTGTTTTTCTGGGGCTTTATCTTGTTCCTCCACCTGGTATATAGCCCTCTGCCTTTTCATCTTGTCTATCTTTCTGTGAATGTGGTTTTTGTTCCACAGGCTGCAGGATTGTAGATTTTCTTGTTTCTGCTGTCTGCCCTCTGGTGTTTGAGGCTATCTAAGAGACTTGATGGGAGGGACTGGTGGTGGGTAGAGCTGACTGTTGCTGTGGTGTCAGAGCTCAGTAAAACTTTAATCTGCTTGACTCTTGATGGGTGGGGCTTGGGTCCCTCCCTGTTGGTTGTTTTGCCTGAGGCAACCCAACACTGGAGCCTACTTGGGCTCTTTGGTGGGGCTAATGACAGACTCTGGGAGAGCTCACGCCAAGGTGTACTTCCCAGAACTTCTGCTGCCAGTGTCCTTGTCCCCACAGTGAAACAGATTCACCCCCCACCTCTGCAGGAGACCTTCCAACACTAGCAGGTAGGTCTGGTTCAGTCTCCCCCGGGGTCACTGCTCCTTTCCCTGGGTCCCGATGCGCACACTATTTTGTGGGTGCCCTCCAAGAGTGGGGTCTCTGTTTCCCCCAGTCCTGTTGAAGTCCTGCAATCAATTCCCACTAGGCTTCAAAGTCTGATTCTCTATGAATTCCTCCTCCTGTTGCCAGACCCCCAGGTTGGGAAGCCTGTCATGGGGCTCAGAACCTTCACTCCAGTGGGTAGACTTCTGTGGTATAAGTGTTCACCAGTCTGTGAGTCACCAACCCAGCATTTATGGGATTTGATTTTACTCTTATTGCACCCCTCCTACCGTCTCATTGTGGCTTCTCCTTTGTCTTTGGATGTGGGGTATCTTTTTTGATGAGTTCCAGTGTCTTCCTGTCGATGATTGCTCAGCAGCTAGTTGTGATTCTGGTGTTCTCGCAAGAGGGAGTGAGAGCACATCCTTCTACTCTGCCATCTTGGTTAATCTCCCATTATCTCTTTAAATATAGCATCTGCCAGATTCTATTTCCTCTCTTTTTTGGACACTTTATATCATAGTTTCTCAGCAGCAGCTCTACTGACATTTTTACACCAGATAATTCTTTTTTGTTGGAGTCTGTCATGTTCATTGTAAGATGTTTAATAGTATCTCTGGCCTCTATACACTAGATGCCAGTAGCAACCTCTAGAAATTGTGATACTAAAAAAAAAAAAAAAAAAAAAAAAAAAAGTCTCTTGATAGTGCCAAATGTCCTATGAGAGAGGAGGACAAAACAGTCTTTAGTTAAGAACTTTGAATTATATGTATGTTAATCCTATAAAATGTTGTACTCCAGATGTGTCTTTTGCTTATCCTTTCTCCTCTCCTTGTTTCAATATGTATGCTTGTGGCTGACCTATGTTCCCATTATTTATCCCTTTCATCAATTTTGTTACATTGTCCACTTTATTACACTCACCTCTTAATTTCAGGTGTTTGTCAGTTTTAGAATTTTCATTTTATATTTAAAAAAATTAGTTATAAAATGGACAACCTGGAAGAAATGGACAAATTCTTAGAAATGCACAACCTGCTGAGACTGAACCAGGAAGAAATAGAAAACATGAACAGACCAATCACAAGCACTGAAATTGAAACTGTGATTAAAAATCTTCCAACAAACAAAAGTCCAGGACCAGATGGCTTCACAGGCGAATTCTGTCAAACATTTAGAGAAGAGCTAACACCTATCCTTCTCAAACTCTTCCAAAATATTGCAGAGGGTGGAACACTCCCAAACTCATTCTATGAGGCCACCATCACCCTGATACCAAAACCAGACAAAGATGTCACAAAGAAAGAAAACTACAGGCCAATATCACTGATGAACATAGATGCAAAAATCCTCAACAAAATACTAGCAAACAGAATCCAACAGCACATTAAAAGGATCATACACCATGATCAAGTGGGGTTTATTCCAGGAATGCAAGGATTCTTCAATATACGCAAATCAATCAACGTGATACACAATATTAACAAATTGAAGGAGAAAAACCATATGATCATCTCAATAGAAGCAGAGAAAGCTTTCAACAAAATTCAACACCCATTTATGATAAAAGCCCTGCAGAAAGTAGGCATAGAGGGAACTTTCCTCAACATAATAAAGGCCATATATGACAAACCCACAGCCAACATTGTCCTCAATGGTGAAAAACTGAAACCATTTCCACTAAGATCAGGAACAAGACAAGGTTACCCACTCTCACCACTATTATTCAACATAGTTCTGGAATTTTTAGCCAGAACAATCAGAGGAGAAAAAGAAATAAAAGGAATCCAAATTTGAAAAGAAGAAGTAAAGCTGTCACTGTTTGCAGATGACAGGATACTATACATAGAGAATACTAAAGATGCTACCAGAAAACTACTAGAGCTAATCAATGAATTTGGTAAAGTAGCAGGATACAAAATTAATGCACAGAAATCTCTTGCATTCTTATACACTGATGATGAAAAATCTGAAAGTGAAATTAAGAAAACACTCCCATTTACCATTGCAACATAAAGAATAAAATATCTAGGAATAAACCTATGTAAGGAGATAAAAGACCTGTATGTAGAAAATTATAAGACACTGATGAAAGAAATTAAAGATGATACAAATAGATGGAGAGATATACCATGTTCTTGGATTGGAAGAATCAGCATTGTGAAAATGATTCTACTACCCAAAGCAATCTACAGATTTAATGTAATCCCTATCAATCTACCACTGGCATTTTTCACAGAACTAGAACAAAAAATTTCACAATTTGTCTGGAAACACAAAAGACCCCGAATAGCCAAAGCAATCTTGAGAACGAAAAATGGAGATGGAGGAATCAGGCTCCCTGACTTCAGACTATACTACAAAGCTACAGTAATCAAGACAGTTTGGCACTGGCACAAAAACAGAAACATAGATCAATGGAACAGGATAGAAAGACCAGAGATAAACCCATGCACATATGGTCACCTTATCTTTGATAAAAGAGGCAAGCATATACAGTGGAGAAAAGACAGCCTCTTCAATAAGTGGTGCTGGGAAAACTGGACAGGTACATGTAAAAGAATGAAATTAGAACACTCCCTAACACCATACACAAAAATAAACTCAAAATGGATTAAGGACTTAAATGTAAGGCCAGACACTATCAAACTCTTAGAGGAAAACATAGGCAGAACACTCTATGACATAAATCACAGCAAGATCCTTTTGACCCAGGTCCTAGAGAAATGGAAATAAAAACACAAATGGGACCTAATGAAACTTCAAAGCTTTTGCACAGCAAAGGAAACCATAAACAAGACCAAAAGACAACCCTCAGAATGAGAGAAAATATTTGCAAATGAAGCAACTGACAAAGGATTAATCTCCAAAATTTACAAGCAGCTCATTCAGTTCAATAACAAAAAAACAAACAACCCAATCCAAAAATGGGCAGAAGACCTAAATAGACATTTCTCCAAAGAAGATATACAGATTGCCAACAAACACATGAAAGAATGCTCAACATCATTAATCATTAGAGAAATGCAAATCAAAACTACAATGAGATATCATCTCACACCAGTCAGAATGGCCATCATCAAAAAATCTAGAAACAATAAATGCTGGAGAGGGTGTGGAGAAAAGGGAACAGTTTTGCACTGTTGGTCGGAATGTAAATTGATACAGCACTATGGAGAACAGTATGGAGGTTCCTTAGAAAACAAAAATAGAACTACCATATGACCCAGCAATCCCGCTACTGGGCATATACCCTGAGAAAACCATAATTCAAAAAGAGTCATGTACCAAAATGTTCTTTACAGCTCTATTTACAATAGCCCGGACATGGAAGCAACCTAAGTGTCCATCATTGGATGAATGGATAAAGAAGATGTGGCACATATATACAATGGAATATTACTCAGCCATAAAAAGAAACGAAATGGAGTTGTTTGTAGTGAGGTGGATGGAGTTAGAGTCTGTCATACAGAGCGAAGTAAGTCAGAAAGAGAAAAACAAATACATTATGCTTCACATATATATGGAATCTAAGGGAAAGAAAAGAGGTCAGGAAGAACCTAGTGGCAAGACGGGAATAAAGACACAGACCTTGTAGAGAATGGACTTGAGGATATGGGGAGGGGGAAGGGTAAGATGTGACAAAGTGAGAGAGTGGCATGGGCATATATACACTACCAAACGTAAGGTGGATAGCTAGTGGGAAGCAACCGCATAGCACAGGGAGATCAGCTCTGTGCTTTTTGACCACCTGGAGGGGTGGGATAGGGAGGGTGGGAGGGAGGGAGATGCAAGAGGGAAGAGATATGGGAACGTATGTATATGTATGGCTGATTCACTTTGTTATAGGGCAGAAACTAGCACACCATTGTAAAGCAATTATACTCCAATAAAGATGTTAAAAAAATAAAATAAAATAAAATAAAATATTGAAAAAAAATTAGTTATTTGCTGAAATTCTATATCTTGTTATTTATTTCCTTGACCATAATAATTACAGTTATCTTAACTCTGTCTGTTAACTTGAATATCTGGATCACTTTCAGGTCTCTTTCTATTTTCTTTTTCATCTCTTGGTCTTATTTCTTTTTATGCCTGGTCATTTTTAATTGAATACCAAACATTATTTTTGAAAAATTGAAGAGATTCTGGTCTCCCTACAGAGAAGATAGTGGCAGATCACTATTTCAGTGAGGGATTGAGCTAATTACAAGTTGAGTGTATAGCTCTTCAAGTATCCTAAGTGAGAACCTGAAATCTTTATCAGGGTCCTTCTCTTACTTGGTGGGCATTGAATATCATTTCTTTTCCTCCCCAACACTGTGGGACCGTTAAAATTCCTCCTTCATTTCTCAGTGTTTTGGAAACCACATTATGCTTGGCTTATGTCTTAGATTTGTTCTCTAGAAGCAGAGCCAGAGTCAGTGATTCCTGGGGCAAAAATTTATTGAGTGAGTGTTCTCAGGAGACTATTAAAGAAGGCAAGATAAGGCAACAGAAGAAAGCTAAGCAAGAAAAATGGTCTTGGCTAAAGATTAGCTTTATCTTGGTCCCAAGGGAAGCTCTGTAGCACAAATCATACCATGGAGATGGTTTCCTCTTAAGGTGGGGGCGGGGGGGGGGACAAGTTTCTGTACCTACCATGTCAGTTAATTATTTGTTCCTGAGTGTCTTGGGTGGCAAGTCTTAACCTCTTGAATGAGACAGCTCCTGTTTCGATTTAGCCAAGGAAAATTCTTTGGAGAAAGGAGCAGCTATGAGCTGTTATCAGCAGACACTAACAATGTGTGGGCTGTGTGCACCAGCTTAGTGAAAGGGATCTGGCTGGAGGCACCAACAGCTTCCACTAAAGTTCAGTCCTTGCACTATTTAGATTTCCTTGCTTGTCACATTAAGATCTCTTTATTCAAACACAGCTTCACCAGCATTGTGGGTTGTCACAGTTTATGGGAAAACCTGTTTTTAAAAAGGAGGGAAAGGGGTTTAGTGAGATTAAGTTGGTCCTGAGTTTGTAAATGCTAAGTTGTAACTTATCTCTCTTCTTCATCGCCCATTCATGATCCCACCTCCCTTTTGGCTACCCCTTCTTCTGGTCTTCATGGCTTGCTTAGTAGAGTTACCCAGGCCCTTGATACTGAGGCACCTTAGTCGTTGGTTACCATGTTCTTATTAAACTATTATTTCTATATTTTCTTACTTATAGTTACAACTGGACATGAAACCAAGATGTCCAATGGATCATCTGAGTGTCAAACATATTCTTTCTTGCCTCTTAATTAACATCAGTTGTACCTTTTCATAATGATCAGGGTTGATTACCTCTGTCAGCAAGGTAACTACTTTTTGAGCCCACTGGCTATTTGGCATAAGGAACCCAAAATGACTAGGCAGAAACCTTCATCCAGGATTAGGATAGACCCTAAATCCAATGACAAGTACCTTTTTAAGAGAAGAGAAGACTACAGAGAGTAGAAGGCAGTGTGAAGATACAGGCAGAGATTGAAGTGATGTGTCTACAAATCAAGGGATGAAAAGGACTGCCAGGAACCACCTAAATCTAGGAGAGAGGCATGGAACACATTCTCCCTCAGAGCCTTCAGAAAGAACCAACCTTGCCAACACCTTGATTTCATACTTCTGTTCTCCAGAATTGTGAAAGAATAGATTTTTATTTTTATTATTTTAAGTCACTCAGTTTGTGTCAATTTGTTATGGCAGCCCTAGGAAAGAAGTATGGATCGTGATGCTGACTAAGGTATTGTGGGTAGAAAAGGTAAGCCCCTATCTACAATAAGAGCAATGCCAGTCAAGACAAAACATTACCCTTTCAAGGTAGAAGGTATCTAATATAATCAACTTGCCACTGAGATACCGGTTGGTCTACTTGAGAGTTGGTATCATACTGGGGGCTCAGCATTGACTTCTATTGAGAGGTTGGACATTTAGCAGTGACTATCAGTTTTAGTGAGATCATGCTGTTGGCCATGCCTACCTGCTATGTCTGTCAGTTTGGCTAATCCAGTCTTGATCCCATTGCACAAGCCCTTTGTCTGAAGGGAGAAGCTGACTGACACCTGCTGGTGACATATCTCTCTGCTTGGTTGTTTGGACCTATTCTGCAGCTGATAATTTCTCTTGGGCATTAATGTGCAATACAAAAATTCTCACATTTTGTGCCCACTCTCCAAAATCCAACATTTGCCTCTTTCTCATACCTCCTTGCACTCAGTTTTCTAATATTACAACTTCAATGCCTCCGACTAGACAGGCAAATTATTTACCACTTCATATAAGGACATGAATATCCTTAATTTGGGCCACTTCACTTTCTACAGAAATTGAATGGCGAGCTGCTTCACCTGAATCTCTGCCATTGAGAGGATTGCCCTTTGACATTCTCTATCAAAGACATGCCTGAGTGCGGCTGTAGTGAGACAGCAGTCTGTTTTTGGCTTGCAACCACATACCAAGCTGATTCATCCATGAACCAAGATTATATTTCTTCCTTCTCCATCAGCTATTCATAGGGAATGTC
The DNA here is from genome assembly GCF_009873245.2 of Balaenoptera musculus. NCBI lineage: Eukaryota > Metazoa > Chordata > Mammalia > Artiodactyla > Balaenopteridae > Balaenoptera > Balaenoptera musculus. Next base: position 58,171,454 of record NC_045798.1, read on the forward strand.
TCATGCGACTGTGAGTATGAGCCCTCTGGACTTGCCCAAGCCTAATTTCTGATATACAATTTCTACTTTATGATGAGCTGTTGCTGGGCCTATGTGAAATTATGACAGTCATCTAATAGTATGGAGTGTATTGTAGGAGTTCTGGTCTCAGGGTCACTTGATACTCCATAGTTAGATGTTCATTTCCTACCAGTGCCAAGTAGCATGCCAGACCTACTTTTTAAATGGTGTCTAGTTCTCTGCTAAGGTTGGTATGGTGTTGCTCCAGAAATCATGAGGTTTTTGCTTTGAATTTCCTATTAGGACTAGAGCTAGAGTCTCACATGTCTTTTCCCCTCTAATCCAGATACCTCTTCTCTTACTTTGGGCCTCCATAAAGTTCTGCAGTCTTCTATGCCACCTGATGAATGGGATTAAAAAGTATTCCCAACTGTAGGATATGCAGTCTCTAAAACTCAAAGAGACGGACCAAGCACTGTGTATCTTTCTTAATGGTAGGAGTTGCAAGGTGCAATAACTTGGCCTTTACTTTGTAGGGGATGTTCCAAGATTCTCTGCATCGCTGGACCCCTAAAAACTTCACCAATATGGCAAGTCCCTGAATCTTTGTGAGGTTTCTTTCACTCTCTAGAGTGCATGCGTATTATCAAGGCATTCAGAGTAATTGCCAATTATTGATAATCAGGTTTGATAAGCATGATCCCATCTATATAGTGGGCAGTGTGAGATTCTACAGAAGGTCCAGATAGTTCAAGTTCTTTTGAGCTATATTTTGACAGAAAGCAAGAGAATTCAGATGGCTCTCCATTGGTTTGCAACCTTGGGAGTTCTCTGGGTATAATAAAAAACTGGTCCCCATACATGGTGAATGCAGGAAAGAGGCAGAACACTCAAGATTGGTAGGTGGCAGATTTAATAAGCAAGAGAACTTACATATGAGGCTTGTCTTGGGTGGCAGCCAGAATCTTAAAAGTTTATATAGAGGGCTTAACTGGGTTCAGTCACATATACTGTCCAGATGGGCTCAATAACACCTTACTCTTTTAAGCCTATGCCCCTGAAATGGCTGGTAGTATGGGAATAATAGGCAGGGGAAAGGGTAAGAAGCCTCCAGCTGCCTGGATCCAGGTCACCAGTCAACCAGCATTCATGTCCTCTCAATGATCTCCTCCAGCACTCTCAGGAAAAAACATGAATGTATACTGTTGTTTGTCCTAAGTGAAAACAAACTGCTTCTAATCCTCCTTCCTTACAGATATTGAAAAAGCTGCATTTGCCAGATATATAACTATCATATTACCAGGTATGTGTTAATCTGCTCTACTAATACCATATTTGATATAGCAGCTGTACGTGGGCTTAGGTTTTCAGTGGTCCACTATCAGTTGCTAAGATTCATTGGGTGTTTTGCAAGAGCTATACTGGTGAATTAAATAGGGCATGATGACACTGCCATAACTGATTTCAATTTTTGAAAGTGACACTGTTCATACCTCTCCCCAGAATATAATACTGGTTTTTAATTTACTATCTTGACAGAAGGGAAGTTTCAGGTATTTCCATTTGCCCTTTCCTACTACACCAGCTCTTACTTAACAGGTCCAGGAGCTAATATGAAGTTTTTAAATTGTTATTCACATCTCTTCTAATTAGACATTTTGGAACTGAGAAATAATTACCAGGTGGGCCCACAGACCTATTGGACACACTGTGAGGTGTACATGGGTCACAACTCCATTTATTCCCTGAGCCTCATACTGTTACTCTAACAGGAGACCATGAGGACTCTGGATCCCTGGTTCTCAGGATCAAGTCATACCCACTATACATCTGGTTATTCTTTCTCTAATATATGGTTATCTGAATACAGAACCATAGTCACGTTTCAGAAGGACTGTGGAGAACACTAGTGTGCACACTTTCTGTGGAATTACTGGATCCTTTTTCATCAGGACCTGACCTCTCCCTCAGTTGATGTGTTCTGAGTCTGAGAATTGACTCATGTTTGGAAACTGGCCAAGGAACATGACTTTCCATTAGGTAAGTGATCTCTGCATTCTGCTTATCCATTTTTGATAAATTTTCATTATGAGTTGTTAAGCAGTAGTCTTGATGACTGTCCATCCTGTTCCTAAGTCAACACTACTCTGGCTGCCTTCCAAATTTGCTGCCTATTACGGTAATTTTGACTACCTTGCTACTATGGTTAATTGCTACCACTTGGCCTCTACTATTTCAGGCTCCTATAATCTCCATTAACAATTGTTCAGATATTTTTGATTTGTTGTGATTTCTTCTTTGATCATGGTAGCACACTTCTGTAACTATATCTTCTATTATCTGTTGATTTTTTTAAAACTAGGTTTTTGGAGTTATTTTGTTAGTAGTTGCTAGGAATTAAAATATATATCTTAATTTATCAAAATCTACTTTAGGTAAATACTGACTTAATTCAGTGTTAATTAATTCAAAATATTGCAACTTTGCTTTAAAATAGCTCAATATTTCCACTCTCCCTGTTTGTACTATTATGATCACATATATCATATCTTTATATGTTATAACCCCCCAGATAGTGTTATCATTATTTCTTTATACAATCTTATGTTTTCTTTAAATTATGAGAATTAGAAAATATATTTACATAGTCTTTAATTTACCTATGCATTTACCATTTGGGGGTCTCTTTATTTCTTCCTGTGGGTTTTTTTTTTTATAAAAAAATAAAACAATATTTTTAATATTTCTCAAAAAATAATCAGAAGCTCTAACAGAAATCTCACCTTCCTACACAGCAGCTGCCCCACTGAGATGGCATGAAGGCCAAGTTTGCCCCAGTCTGCAGCACTCCTTAATATCTCTCCATCATTAACCAAAGTCAAAAGTCCACTTCAATTTATCATTGTGCTTGTTCTGCTGTTATAATTTATTTTTTATTTTTAAATTAATTTTTATTGGAGTATAGTTGCTTTACAATGTTCTGTTAGCTTCTACTGTACAGCAAAGTGAATCAGCTGTACATATACATATATACATATATCCCCTCTTTTTTGGATTTCCTTCCCATTTAGGTCACCACAGAGCACTGAGTAGAGTTCCCTGTCCTATACAGTAGGTTCTCATTAGTTATCTATTTTATACATAGTATCAATAGTGTATATATGTCAATCCCAATCTCCCAATTCATCCCACCCTCCCTTCCCCCGTGATATCCATATGTTTTTTCTCCACATCTCCATCTCTATTTCTGCTTTGCAAATAAGATCATCTATAAAATTTTTCTAGATTCCACATATATGTGTTAATATATGATATTTGTTTTTCTCTTTCTGACTTACTTCACTCTATATGACAGTCTCTAGGTCCATCCACATCTCTACAAATGACCCAATTTCATTCCTTTTTATGGCTGAGTAATATTCCATTGTATAAATGTACCACATCTTCTTTATCCATTCCTGTTGATGGACATTTACATTGTTTCCATATCCTGGCTATTGTAAATAGTGCTGCAATGAATATTGGGGTGCATGTGTCTTTTTGAATTATGGTTTTCTCAGGGTATATGCTCAGTAGTAGGATAGCTGGGTCATATGGTAGTTCTATTTTTAGCTTTTATAAGGAACGTCCGTACTGATCACCATAGTGGCTGTACCAATTTACATTCCCACCAACAGTGCAAGAGGGTTCCCTTTTCCCCACACCCTCTCCAGCATTTACTGTTTGTAGATTTTTTGATGATGACCATTCTGACCAGTGTGAGGTGATCCTTCACTGCAATTTTGAGTGCATTTCTCTAAAATAAGTGATATTGAGCATCATTATTTGATAGGGTTGTTTGTTTTTTTGATATTGAGTTGCATGAGCTGACTTTATATTTTGGAGATGAATCCCTTGTCAATTGCTTCATTTGCAAATATTTTCTACCATTCTAAGGGTTGTCTTTTCATCTTGTTTATGGTTTCCTTTGCTGTACAAAAGCTTTTAAGTTTCATTAGGTCTCATTTGTTTATTTTTGCTTTTATTTTTATTACTCTAGGAGGTGGGTCAAAAAGATTTTGCTGTACTTTATGCCAAAGAGTGTTCTTCCTAAGTTTTCCTCTAAGGGTTTTATAGTGTCTGGCCTTACATTTAGGTGTATAATCCATTTTGAGTTTATTTTTGTGTATGGTGTTAGGGAGTGTTCTACTGTCATTTCTCCACTGTATATGCTTGCCTCTTTTGTCATAGATTAGGTGACCATGGGTGTGTGGGTTTATCTCTGGGCTTTCTATCTATTCCATTGATATATATTTCTGTTTTTGTGCCAGTACCATACTGTCTTGATTACTGTAGCTTTGTAATATAGTCTGAAATCAGGGAACCTAATTCCTCTGGCTTTGTTTTTCTTTCTCAAGGTTGCTTTGGCTACTCAGGGTATTTTGTGTTTCCATACAAATTGGAAAATTTTTTGTTGTAGTTCTGTCAAAAATGTCATTGGTAATTTGATAGGGATTGCAATGAATCTGTAGGTTGCTTTGGGTAGTATAGTCATTTTTACAGTATTGGTTCTTCCAATCCAAGAACATGGTATATCTCTCCATCTGTTTGTGTCATCTTTGATTTCTTTCATCAGTGTTTTATAGTTTTCTGTGTACAGGTCTTTTGCTTCCTTAGGTAGTTTTATTCCTAGGTATTTTATTCTTTTTGTTGCAATGTTGAATGAGATTGGTTCTTTAATTTCTCTTTCTGATCTTCTGTTGTTAGTGTATAGGAATGCAAGAGATTTCTGTGCATTAATTTTGTATCCTGCAACTTTACCAAATTCATTGTTTATCTCTAGTAGTTTTCTGATGGCATCTTTAGGATTTTCTATGTATAATATCATGCGATCTGCAAACAGTGACACTTTTACCTCTTCTTTTCTAATTTGGATACCTATTATTTCTTTTTCTTCTCTGATTGCCAGGGTTGAGCTTGAGCTGTTTATATATTTTGGAGGTTAATCCTTTCTCCATTGATTCATTTGCAAATATTTTCTCCCATTCTGAGGTTTGATTTCTTTTTCTTCTCCAAAACTATGTAGAATAATAGTGGTGAGAGTGGACACCTTTGTCTTGTTCCTGATCTTAGAGGAAATGCTTTCAATTTGTCACCATTGAGAATAATGTTTGTTGTGGGTTTGTCATATATGGCCTTTATTATGTTGAGGTAGGCTTCCTCTGTGCCCACTTTCTGGAGAGTTTTTATCATAAATCAGTGTTACATTTTGTCAAAAGCTTTTTCTGCATCTATTGAGATGATAATATGGTTTTTAGTCTTCAGTTAGTTAATATGGTGTATCACATCGATTGATTTGCATACACTGAAGAATCCTTGCATCCCTGGGATAAACCCCACTGAATCATGGTGTACGATTCTCTTAATGTGTCCTTGATTCTGTTTGCTAGTATTTTTTGAGGATTTTTGCATCTATGTTCATCTGTAATATTGGCTTGTAATTGTTTTCTTCTTTTTTGATGATATCTTTGTCTGGTTTTGGTATCAGGGTGATGGTGGCCTCATAGAATGAGTTTGGGTGTCTTCCTCCCTCTGCAATTTTTGGGAAGAGTTTGGGAATAATAGGTGTTAGCTCTTTTCTAAATGTTTGATAGAATTCACTTGTGAAGCCATCTGTTCCTGGAATTTAGTTGTTGGAAGATTTTTAATCACATTTTCAAATTCATTTTTTGTGATTGGTCTGTTCACATTTTCTATTTCTCTCTGGTTCATTCTTGGAAGGTTGTACTTTTCTAAGAATATGTCCATTTCTTCTAGGTTGTCCATGTGATTGGCATACAGTTGCTAGTACTAGTCTCATGATCCTTTGTATTTCTGCCGTGTCCATTGTAACTTTTCTTTTTCATTTCTAATTTTATTGATTTGAGTCCTCTCCCTCTTTTTCTTGATGAGACTGGCTAAAGGTTTATAAATTTTGTTTATCTTCACAAAGAACCAGCTTTCAGTTTTATTGATCTTTGCTATTGTTTCCTTTGTCCTATTTCATTTATTTCTACTATGATCTTCATGATTTTTTTAAATGTTTATTTATATATTTATTTATTTTCTATTAGTCCCCAATTTTATACACATCAGGGTATACATGTCATTCCAAATCTCCCAATTAATCACACCACAACACCCATCCCCTGCCGCTTTCCCCCCCTTGTGTCCATATGTTTGTTCTCTAAATCTGTGTCTCAATTTCTGCTCTGCAAACCAGTTCATCTGTACCATTTTCTTGCTTCCACACATATGCATTAATATACGATTTTTGTTTTTCTCTTTCTGACTTACTTCACTCTGTATGATAGTCTCTAGATGCATCCACGTCTCTACAAAGGAACGAATTTCATGCCTTTTTATGGCTGAGTAATATTCCATTGTTTATATGTACCACATCTTCTTTATCCATTAATCTGTCAATGGGCATTTAGGTTGTTTCCATGACCTGGTTATTGTAAAGAGTGCTGCAACGAATACTCTGGTGCATGTGTCTTTTTGAATTATGGTTTTCTCTGGGTATACGCCCAGTAGTGGGATTGCTGGGTCATATGGTAGTTCTATTTTTGGTTTTATAAGGAACCTCCATGCTGTTCTCCATAGTGGCTGTATCAATTTACATTCCCACCAACAGTGCAAGACTGTTCCCTTTTCTCCACACCCTCTCCAGCATTTATTGTTTCTAGATTTTTTGATGATGGCCATTCTAACTGGTGTGAGGTGAACATAGTGTATCTCTGCATCTGTTGGTATCATCTTTAATTTCTTTCATCAGAGTCTTACAGTTTTCTGCATACAGGTCTTCTGTCTCCTTAGGTAGGTTTATTCCTAGGTATTTTATTCTTTTTGTTGCAGTGGTAAATGGGAGTGTTTCCATATTTTCTCTTTCAGATTTTTCATCTTTAGTGTATAGGAATGCAAGAGATTTCTGTGCATTAATTTTGTATCCTGCTACTTTACCAAATTCATTGATTAGCTGTAGTAGTTTCCTGGTGGCATTTTTAAGATTCTCTATGTATAGGATCATGTCATCTGCAAACAGTGACAGTTTTACTTCTTCTTTTCCAAGTTGGTTTTCTTTTATTTCTTTTTCTTCCCTGATTGCTGTGGCTAGGATTTCCAAAATTACGTTGAATAATATTAGTGAGAGTGGACATCCTTGTCTTGTTCCTTATCTTAGAGGAAATGCTTTCAGTTTTTCACCATTGAGAATGATGTTGGCTGTTGGTTTGTAATATACGACCTTTATTATGTTGAAGTAGGTTCCCTTTATGCCCACATTCTGGAGAGTTTTTATCATAAATGGGTGTTTTATTTTGTCAAAAGCTTTTTCTGCATCTATTGAGATGATCATATGGTTCTTTTTCTTCAATTTGTTCATATGGTGTATCACATTGATTGATTTGCGTATATTGAAGAATCCTTGCATCCCTGGGATAAATCCCAATTGATCATGGTGTATCATCCTTTTAATGTGTTGTTGGACTCTGTTTGCTAGTACTTTGTTGAGGATTTTTACATTTATATTCATCAGGGATATTGGTCTGTAGTTTTCTTTTCTTGTAGTATCTTTGTCTGCTTTTGGTATCAGGGTGATGGTGGCCTCATAGAATGAGTTTGGGTGTCTTCCTCCCTCTGCAATTTTTGGGAAGAGTTTGGGAAAGATGGGTGTTAGGTCTTCTCTAAATGTTTGATAGAATTCACCTGTGAAGCCATCTGGTCCTGGACTTTTGTTTGTTGGAAGATTTTTTATCACAGTTTCAATTTCATTACTTGTGATTAGTCTTTTCATGTTTTATATTTCTTCCTGGTTCAGTCTTGGAAGTTTATACTTTTCTAAGAATTTGCCCATTTCTACCAGGTTGTTCATATTATTCGCATAGAGTTGCTTGTAGTAGTCTCTTAGGATACTTTGTATTTCTGCGGTGTCTGTTGTAACTTCTCCTTTTTCATTTCTAATTTTATTGATTTGAGTCCTCTCCCTCCTTTTCTTGATGAGTCTGGCTAATGGTTTATCAATTTTGTTTATCTTCACAAAGAACCAGCTTTTAGTTTTATTGATCTTTGCTATTGTTCTCTTTGTTTCTATTTCATTTATTTCTGCTCTGGTCTTTAGGATTTCTTTCCTTCTGCTAACTTTGGGTTTTGTTTGTTCTTCTTTCTCTAGTTCCTTAGGTGTGACGTTAGATTGTTTATTTGAGATTTTTTTTGTTTCTTGAGGTAGGCTTGTATAGCTATAAAATTCCCTCTTAGAAATGCTTTTGCTGCATCCCATAGGTTTTGGATCGTCGTGTTTTCATTGTCATTTGTCTCTAGGTAGTCTTTGATTTCTTCAGTGATCTCTTGGTAATTTAGTAATGTATTGTTTAGCCTCCATGTGTTTGTGGTTTTTACAGGTTTTTTTCCCAAAATTGATTTCTAATCTCATGGCGTTGTGGTCAGAAAAGATGCTTGATATGATTTCAATTTTCTGAAATTTACTGAGGCTTGATGTGTGACCCAAGATGTGTCTATCCTGGAGAATATTCCATGTGCACTTGAGATGAAAGTGTTATCTGCTGTTTTTGGATGGAATGTCCTATGAATATTAATTAAATCTATCTGGTCTATTGTGTCATTTAAAGCTTGTGTTTCCTTATTAAATTTCTGTTTGGATGGTCAGTCCGTTGGTGTAAATGAGGTGTTAACGTCCCCTACTATTATTGTGTTACTGTCAATTTCCTATTTTAGAGCTGTTAGCAGTTGCCTTATGTATTGAGGTGCTCCTATGTTGGGTTCATATATATTTATAATTGTTATATATTCTTGGATTGATCCCTTGATCATTATGTAGTGTCCTTCCTTGTCTCTTGTAACATTCTTTATTTTAAAGTGTAGTTTATCTGATATGAGTATTGCTACTCCAGCTTTCTTTTGATTTCCATTTGCATGGAATATCTTTCTCCATCCCCTCACTTTCAGTCTGTATGTGTCCCTAGGTCTGAAGTGGGTCTCTTGTAGACAGCATATATATGGGACTTGTTTTTGTATGCATTCAGTGAGCCTGTGTTTTTTGGTTGGAGTATTTAATCCATTCTCGTTAAGGTAATTATTGATATATATGTTACTATTACAATTTTCTTAATAGTTTTGTGTTTGTTTTTGTAGGTCCTTTGCTTCTCTTGTGTTTCCCACTGAGAGAAGTTCCTTTAGCATTTGTTGTAGAGCTGGTTTGGTGGTGTTGCATTCTCTTAACTTGTGCTTGTCTGTAAAGCTTTTGATTTCTCCATCGAATCTGAAAGAGATCCTTGCCAGGTAGAGTAATCTTGACTGTAGGTTCTTCCCTTTCATCACTTTAAGTATACCATGCCACTCCCTTCTGACTTGTAGAATTTTTGCTGAGAAATTAGCTGTTAACCTTCTGGGAGTTCCCTTGTATGTTATTTGTCATTTTTCCCTTGCTGCTTTCAATAATTTTTCTTTGTCTTTAATTTTTGCCAATTTGATTACTATGTGTCTCAGAATGTTTCTCCTTGGGTTTATCCTGTATGGGACTCTCTGTGCTTCCTGGAATTGGGTGGCTATTTCCTTTCCCATGTTAGGGAATTTTTCCACTAAAATCGCTTTAAATATTTTCTCTGGTCCTTTCTCTCTCTCTTCTCTTTCTGGGACCCCTATAATGCGAATGTTGTTACATTTAACTTCCCAGTGGTCTCTTAGGCTGTCTTCATTTCTTTTTATTCTTTTTTCTTTATTCTGTTCCGCAGCAGTGAATTCCACCATTATGTCTTCCAGGTCACTTATCCATTCTCCTGCCTCAGTTATTCTGCTATTGATTCCTTCTAGTATATTTTTCATTTCAGTTTTTGTATTGTTCATCTCTGTTTGTTTGTTCTTTAATTCTTCTAAATCTTTGTTACACTTTTCTTGCATTTTCTCGATCTTTGCCTCCATTCTTTTTCAGAGGTCCTGGATCATCTTCACTATCATTATTCTGAATTCTTTTTCTGGTAGTTTGCTTATCTCCATTTCATTTAGTTGTTTTTCTGGGGTTTTATTTTGTTCCTTCATCTGGTACATAGCCCTCTGCCTTTTCATCTTTTCTATCTTTCTGTGAATGTGGTTTTTGTTCCACAGGCTGCAGGATTGTAGTTCTTCTTTCTTCTGCTGTCTGCCCTCTGGTGGATGAGGCTACCTAAGAGGCTTGTGCAAGTTTCCTTATGGGAGGGACTGGTGGTGGGTAGAGCTGGCTGTTGCTCTGGTGGGCAGATTTCAGTAAAACTTTAATCTGCTTGTCTGCTGATGGGTGGGGCTAGGTTCCCTCCCTGTTGGTTGTTTGGCCTGAGGCGACCCAACACTGGAGCTTAACCAGCCTTTTGGTGGCGCTAATGGTGGACTCTGGGAGGGCTCATTCCAAGGAGTACTTCCCACAACTTCTGCTGCCAGTGTCCTTGTCCCTTGGTGAGCCACAGCTTCCCCCCGCCTCTGCAGGGGACACTCCAACACTAGGAGGTAGGACTGGTTCAGTCTCCTATGGGGTCACTGCTCCTTCCCCTGGGTCCTGATGCGCACACTACTTTGTGTGTGCCCTCCAAGAGTGGAGTCTCTGTTTCCCCCAGTCCTTCCGAAGTCCTGCCCTCAAATCCCTCTTGCCTTCAAAGTCTGATTCTCTAGGAATTCCTACTTCCGTTGCCAGATCCCTAGGTTGGGAGGCCTGACGTGTGGCTCAGAACCTTCACTCCAGTGGGTGGACTTCTGTCGTATAAGTGTTCTCCAATTTTTAAGTCACCCACCCAGCAGTTATGGGATTTGACTTTATTGTGATAGTGCCCCTCCTACCATCTCATTGTGGCTTCTCCTTTATCTTTGCATGTGGGGTACCTTTTTTGGTGAGTTCCAGTGTCTCCCTGTTGATGATTTTTCAGCAGTTAGTTGTGATTCCAGTGTTCTCGAAAGAGGGAGTGATAGCATGTCCTTCTACTCTGCCATCTTGAACCAATCTCTATGAAATCTTTCCTTCTAGTAACTTTGGGTACTTTTTTGTTGTTCTTTCTCTAGTTGCTTTAGGTGTAAGTTTAGTTTGTTTATTTGAGATTTTTCTTATTTCTTGAGGTAGGATTGTACTGTTATAACCTTCCCTCTTGGAACTGCTTTTGCTGCAGTTTTTTGCATTTTTGTGTTGTTCATCACTGATTGTTTGTTCTTCAGTTCTTCTAGGTTCTTGTTCAACATTACTTCTATTTTCTCAATCTGTGTCTCCATTCTATTTCTCAGATCCTGAATCATCTTTACTATCATTACTCTGAACTCTTTTTCAGGTAGATTGCCTATTTCCTTTTCATTTATTTGTTCTTGTGGGTTTTTACATTGCTCCTTCATCTGCAACATACTTCTTTGTCTTCTCATTTTGTCTAACTTAGTGTGTTTGTGGTCTCCTTTCCACAGGCTTCATGATTGTAACTCCTCTTGCTTTTGTTGTTTGCCTCCTGGTGGGTGAGTTTGGTCCAGGGGCTTGTGTAAGCTTCTTGGTGCGATGGACTGATGCCTGTGCTCTGGTGGGTGGAACTGGATCTTTTCCCTCTGATGGACAGGGCCGTGTCAGGTGATGTGTTTTGGGGTATCTGTGAACTTAGTACAACTTTAGGCAGCCTGTCTGCTGATGGGTGGGGCTGTATTCCTTTCTTGCTGGTTGTTTGGCATGAGGTGTCCAGCACTGGAGTCCATGGGCAGTTGGGTGGAGCCACGTCTTGATGTGGAGATGGATACCTCTGGGAGAGCACACTCCAATTACTTTTCCCTGGGCTTGGGAATTCTCTGGCAGTGCAGTCCTGGACTCAGCACTCCCACCCCAGTGCCCAGGCTCAATCCTTTGTCAGGGAACCAAGAGCCTGCAAGTGGAATTGCAGGGCCAGAGAAAAATATAAAAGAGAAAGAAAAAGAAAAGAAAAGAAAACAAACAGATGAACAAAACCCAATACAAATAGCATAAACAAAAACAAACAACAACACAACACACACACACACAAAAGAAGAAAGAGAACAAACTGACACACCAAATCCAAGACAAACGTTAACAACAAAACCAAACTAACAGAAACAAAGAAGCAGACATTAAAGCAGGAGAAAAACCGAGAACAAACAAAGAAAAGAGTTAAAACTGAGAACAATCAATAAGGACTAAACTAATTTTAAAAAAAAAGAAAAAGAAAAGTAAAACAGAAAGCAAACAAACAAAAAAAGCAAAGAAAACATAAAATAAACACATAGAAACAATCAAAGAAAAATCAATTAAAATAAAAAACAAAGAACAAAAAGAAGAAAAAATCCACTAAACAACAAAAAGTAAAGTGAAAATAGAAAAACATATACATTAAAAAAATGAAAAAGAAAAAGAAAAAATAATAAAACAACAACACCATCAAATGAACAAAAGGAAACAAAAAAAAGAATAATAGTAATACAAATATTTTCCTGCAGCCTCCTCTGTCAGTGTCCTTGTGCCCACCATGAGCCAGAGCCAACCCCTACCTCCCCAGGGTGCCCTCCAATACCTCTAGGTAGGTCTCTGGACCTGCTGTGGGTACTGTTGGGCCAGTTCAGACTCTGACCTGGCCCAGCTCCTGCTTGTACTTGTCCCCAGTGACCACTGCTGCTAAGGCTAGCCCCATAACAGTTGTGCGAACACACATTGTCTATTCAGGTATTCTCTAGGTGCAGGATTTACCAAACCAACCACAGGGATTTAATCCGCAGAAAGATTTCTGTTCCTCTTCCTTAGTCACACAGCCCCTGGTGCTCAGCTTTGGTTTTGGTCCCATCTCTGCTTGTGCTCCTCAGTCATGTGTTCCCCACCCAGGTGAGAGGGAGTGAAAGCAGCAGTGATTGGGGCACACTTACTACCTCAGGCTGGGGAGGTGTATGGCAGCCACAATTCGGGTTGCACAAATTGCCTGTGGTGGTGGGGACTGGCAGGCAGTTGAAACAGTTTGGGGCATGCTTGCTGTGTTGGGAGTCCTTCCCAGTGCCCACAGAAGCTGAAGAAGCTGGCAGGTGGAGAATGGAGTTGTATTGGTGGTCCCTCCTCTTGTGCACCACTCAACAATGACACCTTGCTTCTATGATGTCCCAGGCTTTTTCCACAAATGTTCTCGGTTGTGGAGCTCCTTATGCCTGTTCCTTCAGGCTGTCTTTTCACAGCCAACAGCTGTCCCCTCCCTGGGTCCGCAATCCAAAGCCCACTTTCCAGCACCTGGCCCCCCTCCACAACAGGAGACTCATGACTCAGGCTGGGATGTGTAGAGTTGCAGTGCAGATGTGTGTGCAGTTTTTACTTTTTCCTGCCTTCCACAGGCCATCTGCTGCATTCTCCTCTGATCCCCCGAAGGTCCCTTTCTATCCCAGCTGATTTCCCCACTGTGAGGGAATGTTTCTGAGTTTGGAGACCTCCCCTCACCTTTAGCTTCCCACAAGGGTTGCTGGTTCCTTTTTTGATTCCTCTTTTTCTTTTTTTTTTCTTTCTTTAATCCTACCCAGTTGTGAGGGGATTTTTCTTGTCCTTTTTGGTGTCCTAAGTTTTCTGCTAATGTTCAGCAGGTGCTCTGAGAGAACTGTTCATTTTTGTAGATGTATTCTTGATGTACTTGTGAGGAGCGATGAATTCTGCATCCTCCTATTTCACCATCTTGACTCTTCCTCCCTTCCTGTGGATTTAAATTATCATCAGATCTTATTTTATTTCAGCCTGAAGGACTTCCTCTAGTATTTCTTATAAGGCAGGTCTGCTAACCACAACTTCTCTCAATCTTTGTTTGTCTGGGGATATTTTATCTTTGCATTTTTTTAAAGAACAGATTGGCTAGATATAGAATTCTCATTTCATAGCACTTTGAATATGTCCTTCCACTGTTTTCTGGTCTCTATTTTCCCTGATTCAGAAATCAACTTTAAATAGTACAGTTGGTTCCCTGCATGTGATGAGTCTTTTTTTTCTTATGCAGCTTTCAAGATTTTTCTCTTTGCCTTTGTCTTCCTGCACTTTGACTGTGATGTGTCTAGGTATTTATCTTTGTGTTTATCATATCTGGGTTTCATTGAACTTCTTGGATCTGTAGATTAATGTTTTTCATCAAATTAGGGAGTTTCAACCATTATTTATTGACATTTAAATAAACTTTACTTTTCAGAACAGTTTTAAATTTACAGAGAACTATTAGTACAGAGAATTCGTGTATTTTAATACCCTGTTTCCCCTATTAACATCTTACATTATTAAGGTACAATTGTTAAAATTAATAAACCTAGAACAAGACATCATTATTGATTAAAGTTCATATGATTTTCAGACTTCCTTACTTTCTACCTAATATTCCCTTTCTGTTCCATGATTCCATCCAGGATATCACATTGCATTTAGTTATCATTTCTCCTTAGGTCCCTCAAAGCTGTGACAGTTTCTCAGAGTTTCTTTACTTTTGATGACCTTGAAAGTTTTGAGGAGTACTTACCAGGATTTTTTTTTTTTTTTGAGAATGTCCCTCTATTAGGATTTTTATGATGTTTTTCTCATAAGACCTTAGTTATACTTTTGAGGGAGGAAGACTACAAAAGTAAAGTGCCATGTTCATCACATATCAATGGTATGTACTATCAATGTAACTTATCACTGTTGGTGTTGACCTTGATCACCTGGGTAAAGTAGTGTTTGTCAGGCTTCTTCACTGTAGTTACTTTTTTTCTCTTTCCATACTGTATTCTTTGGAAGGAAGTCATTATGTACAGTGCATACTTAAGGAGTAAAGAGTTATTGTCTACATCCTTGAAGAAGGAATACCTATATAAATTATTTGGAATTCTCCTGCATGGAAGATTTCTCTATTATCTCCCAAGCATTTAGATATTCTCTCATTTATATCTGAATAGACTCATGGATATTTATTTTATACTTTGAATTATAATCTGATACTACTTTGCTTATTTTCTATCCCATCTTGTTACAGTTTTGGCCTTTGGTAACTCTTTCAGTTGGTTTCTATGACCTCTTTGATGTAACCCATCACTAAAGTTTTTTTTTTTTTAACAACTATTTTCTTACTTTATGGTACTGCAATATGCTCAAGGCTCATTTGTATATTTCCTGCCTCCATGCTAGAATCTGCCAGTTCTTCAAGGAGGCCTGGTTCCTTTTCTGGAAAATGGTATTAGAAACCAAGATCTGAGTGCTAGATATACTCTTTGTTACTTGAGTGTCATTGCTTCTACGCCCTCTCAGCTAACAGAGCAAGGAAATACATGTGTGTGTATTCTAACCCATGTATATGTACCTATCTAGAAATATTTTCATATGTAACCATCTGTATCTATATGTTAGGCTAAACATGAGTTCATGCTGATGTCTCCAACTTCAATCTATTACCATTATGGATCATTCAAGCCTCTTCTACATGCTTATTTGTAAACTGTGACTGCAATAATGAGAAACCTGGCTCCTACCATCCACCTTTCATTTGCTTAATTGTTCAAATCCAGTACATATTTATACCAATATCAGAGTTAATGTCTACCCCTATGGAATTCACCTTTATCAACTGGAGTATAGTGCTTATGTACACTCTCTTTTGCCTTTAGTTTTACAGACTCCACTCATTCCTAAAATTGCCTAGGTCTGCATGCTTTTCCCAGACCCCATTCAGTGAGGTTGTATCGTACATTTGTAATACAGTTAGATTGTTTCATCACATTCTATATTCCATATTGGGATTCCCCTAACATCCTAAATGATTTTTTAAAATTTACATACATTAAGGTATATTCTTTGTGCTGTAAAGTTCAATAGATTTTGGTAAAAGCATAGTGTCATGTATCCACAATTACAGTATCATACAGAATAATTTTACCATCCTAACAATTACCTGTGCTTCACCTACTCATCCCTCCCACTCAGCTCCCTGAACCCTGCAGCCACTGATCTTTTCACTGTTTCCATAGCTTTATCTCTTCTAGAATGTCAAATAGTTGGAAAATAAAGTATGTAGTCTTTGCAGATTCTTTTCAAATTATTTCACTTAGCAATATGCACTTACAATTCAACCATGCCTTTTCATGGCTTGATAGTTCATTTCTTTTTATCACAGAATAATATTCTGTTGTATGGATGCACCACAGTTTTATTATCTATTCACCTATGTAAGACATTTTCTTTTTTTATAGTGTCTTTATCTGGTTTTGGGATCAGGGTAATGCTGGCCTCGTTGAATGACTTTGGAAGCATTCTTTCCTTTTCAATTTTTTGGAATCACTTGAGAAGTATAGGTATTAACTCCTCTTTAAATGTTTTGTAAAATTCACCAGTGAAGCTCTCTGGTCCTTGACTTTTGTTTTGTGGGAGGTTTTTTGTTACTGATTGAATCTCCTTACTAGTAATTGGTCTGCTCAGATTTTCTATTTCATCATGGTTCATAATTTCCTTTAATTCTTTGGACATATTTATAACAGATGCATGAAAGTTTTTGGCTGCTAAATCCTATACTTAGATCTACTCTGAGTCAGTTTCACTTAGTGCTCTTTTGCTCAAGTATGGGTCATATTTTCCTGGTTTTATTTTTCTGTGTATCCTGTAATATTTTGTTGAAAACTGGACATTTAGGTAATAAAGTAATTTTACATTCAAATTTTACTTTTTCTGTGTTTTTTGTTTTGTGTTCTGTTATTTACTTGGACTTAAACTGTGGAATTTATCTCCCCTGCAGTGTGTACTTGCTTGTGTCTCTACTCAGATTTTTTATTTTAACTTTTATTGTTTAACCTGGCTTCCTAGGAGTCACCCCAGCATCTGCATAGCTTAAAGGTCAGCAAATAATTTGGGAATAGGTTGTGCTCAAACACCTTAAGCCCATTAATCGTCCTTCTGCTAACTGATCTTTGTGTGGGTTGGGGAGCACGTTTGATGTTCAGCCAGTTCTCACATCTTCTTTGGCTTTTACTTTCAACTCAATTTTCTTGGCTATGTTCCACATATGTGTATAGGTTGCCAGTCAGCCAGGGATACATGAAAATTTTATCTCATCTCTTCTATGGCTCTCTTACTTTAAAAATCTTTCCACTAAGTTTGTGACTGATTCACCTCTTGCTACAACTAGTACCCAACCTTAGGCCAGTAGAGCTGTCAGTTTCTCATTTATTTCCCACTTATTTCCTACTGACAATGCTGCCTGCTGCAGATTTTTCTCCTATGCCTGAAACTGGGTCCACTTTCTCTGGTAGCAAAGTTATTGGTATGCTGGCTAGCCCCCCACTGGCAACACTGTCATTATCACTGACCAAGGTGGAGTTAGGGAGGGGGTTGAGTTTTAGCTCCAGGCAAGAAGACTATACACACTGTTGTTTTTAACTGAAGGACTAGCAGTTTTTCATAAGTAAATGCTTATCAATTTGTTTGCATTCGGTCAATTTTTTCAAAACCCCTAATTGTTTTTGACAATTGTGTCCAGTTTTATCCTTTTTTTGTGGAGGTAAGGAGAGGATTTATGGACCTTTTCACTTACTCCTCCACAGCTGTAAACCCTTTTCCCTGGTTCTTTTTAGTAGGAAACTATACTTATAGACCATGATATTGTCACTGGGAGAACTCATTGCTATTAGTTTAGTTGCTATTTTTTACATGCATATGGTAAAATATATTACAAGTTCACACTGATACTTCCAATTCAAATTTAGGATTATGGGGTTTTAAAAAATGTAATCTCTTTGATCCTACATCTGTATGTTTTTTCTTCCATGCCAAAAGTCCCAGGTCTTAATTACACCAACATAATTATCCATTTTATCTCACAATGTACATGCACCTGTCTCAGAATAATAATGCCAACATGATCACATATATGGTTACTTACAACAGGTTAAGTGGGTTTTTGTTTTGCACTGTACTGTATGTTTTATAATATAATGTGGATGCTGATTTTTTGCTACTATATATTTGTATATTTGTATTTGTTACATGAGTCAGGAAATATCTGCTTGTCTTAGAAAAAAAAAAAAATCTGTGTATTCTACCTTGCCAAATCCTTAAACATGCTGTGTTTTATATCCATGATTAATAATACAACACATTTTGATGAGATTCAGGGAGCTATTCCACTGTCCAGTTTTGCTGCACATTTGTACTACACCATAATTCTGCTCAAAACCTGATGCAGTTTACATTTCCAACTTTGTCAGATGTACTAAAGTACTTTTAAAATATTAAACATTAAAGATTTTTAAAAGTAGTTGTAAAATTGAGTATTTTCTGCCATTTCATAGCTTCTTCCCATTTATGAGTGAGCCACATGGCATCAGGATATAGATGATGAAGAATATTCTGGACATTCTGTAATTCTAGGAAGGCAGGTCATAGAAAAATTACTCCTTCAGTTTATATACATGATAATGGTCAATGGAGGAAACTCGCTAGAGAATACAAGAATGAATTATATTGTATATGTTCTGCAAACTCAAAAGAATAAAAACAAATAAAAATCCTCCAAGTGCCCCCTCCTCACCACTAAAGTTGTTTAAAATTATTATTTTTAATTATTATAGAAAGTTCAGTCATGTAAAAGTAGAAATAATAGTAAAATAAGTCCCCATGTGCTCACCATTTGGCTTCAGAAATTATAAGCTCATGACAGTATTGTTTCATTAATACCTCCATCCACTTAACCTCATTGAGTATTTGTTTGAAGCAAACCCCAGAAATCAAATTATTTCATCCATAAACACTTTCAGTGTGTATTTCCAAAAGATAATAATTTTAAAATAACCACAATTTCATTGTCACAAGTAAAATTAATTTCTTACTATCATCAAATACCTAGTCATTGTTCAAATTTTCTCATAAATGTCATTTTTAAGCAACTTGTATGTCTTGGATGGGTCTGAAAAACAGTTTGCTTTGTTGAAGGAAGCAGGTCATCTGTCCTGCAGATTTTCCACAGTTTGGATTTTCATGATTGTACCTCCCTTAGTGTTATTTAACATTTTTCCTCTGGTCTCTGTATTTCCTATAAACTGGGCTTAGGTTTTGTGGTTTAATCAGAACCAGGTAGTGTTTTTTTGGGAAATGTTATTTGATAAATGTTAGTGTGTTTTTCCATTATTAGGCATTTACTATCTGGTTGTTTCTCTTTTAGCAGCTGTTGATGGTCAATCATCTATTAATTCATTAAAAGTTGCAAAATGGGGCTGTTGTAACTCTGCTGTTTATATAACTAAAATTAAATGTAGATATGGATGTACGTTTGGATGTATTTCTGAAATACAACTATAAACAGAATTTTTTGAAAACAAATAGTATAGTTTGTATAGGAAATGCACGATAAATGCAAAATGTTACATTTCACAGATGATCCATAAATATAAAAACATGCTCTGGAATGCCATAGGAAAAGGCACCCAAGGCAGTATCCCCAAATTTTAATCTTCTCCTCATACTCAAAGTCTTTTGAGATCCTTTACACAAAAATTGTAATCACAATAGTTAAAAAGTGTTTATAATTGCTTTCTGTCCAAAAAGTTATGCATGTAGAGTAAGTAAATTAACAATGCTGTACAACCACTGGCACTATTTAAATCCATAACTTTCTCATCACCCCAAATGAAGAACTCGTGATAGGTCTGCAACTCTATGAATTAGACTAAGAAAAACTGAATTGTACATTTTAAGTTGGTGAGTTTTAGAGTATATCAATTATGTCTCAATAAAGCTGTTTGCAAAAATGGGAGATAGGAATCAAAATATTTTTAAAAATCCTTGACTTCATGGAGTAATAATCTAGTAATAATCATTACCAGTAAAATTCTTTAGTACATTCAATAGCAACAAGAAAATGGGACAGATTGTCCTTAAAAGGTAAAAGATATGAATATGTTATTTTAATAGACTTTAGATTTCTTGAATGTAATCTCAAATTTATGGCACCTGACCCCCAGTTCTCATAAACAGTTAGCCAACCAAGGTTGCAATGGGGGCAACCAATCCTGTATTTTCCTGCAGATGAAGAAACCCCTAAACTACAAAAAAATAGTGCAAAATAAATTTTAAAATGTAAATCAACATCTTACAAAGTTATGAAACTTTAGATCTGGGAGTAATCTTAGAAATGATAAAAAACCTAATTATTTTACACATAGGAAATTGACACCCATGGTAGATCAAGGATTTACTCATAATCAACCAAGTATTATCTGAATGTGTAAAGCTGTTATGTCTAAGGGCAATGCTTATTATATTTTATTTTTATTTTCCAGAAGCACTGTCTATTTGACAGCTCACTGATGATTCAAATGCTCTATTTATAAAATATCCTTTAATTTGCTATTCTAGAAAAGATGGAGGTTGAGTTAACATTTCATATCATACAAATCCTTTCAACTTAGATTTTTTTTTGGCATCAATTCATAATGGTCAACAGCAAACCTGCAGAAGAATGAAATCCTGAATGAGGAAGATTTCTGAAATTTGACCTGGCTCATGGATGAAAGCCCCAGGGCCTTAACATGCCCCTGAGGAAGAAACTCAGTATGAAAACCTGAGATTTTGGTCCAATTCTTTCAGTGAAACCTGTACCTAAAGAGAAAGTGATGTCCCTGAGTGGGGACCTCTTCTTCTTGTTCTTAGAAGCTAGCTGGTGGCTGAGTTGAAACAAATCTTTTAGAGCCTTGCTGTGTGTACATTTTGGCTTTGATGATTTGTGATAAAAATCCTTCCCAACTGACTAACCCTCTCTCGTGCCTCAATTAGTCTAATCTAATGAGCATGAATGAAGGTTTCTTTGCCAATTAAAACCTTTGCAAGTTGCAGGGTCCAATTTTTGAATGTGAATTCTCATTTACTTTGTAAAGAGTGGATTGTGGTTGAAGAGAAAAGAAAGAAGGGTGAGGAAATTAGACTGATTCTATCAGTACTTAAAGTGAGATGTCTCAAGTTCCAAGCAGACAACTGGGAGGACTTTGAAAGATATTCCCTGTAATTGTGAGTCACACTGAGGCTAAGAGCAGATTTGCAGTGGGTCAATTTGAACAGAAAGGAGGCTGCCAAAATTTTCATCTAGGGGCTAGCATTTTAAGGCAGAGGGATAAAAAATATAAAGTTGTATTTGTTCCCATTACATGAAGAGCTGTTCAACATACAATTTGATTTGAAATTATGCAAATTTAGGAATGGAAAGAAAGAGAGAAAATAGAGGCAGTAGTAAAGTGAGGTTTCTACAATTATTGCTGGAAACAGGACTGTTCTTTTAATGAGGCACTGACTGTGTGGTATCTGGGTGGCTGGCATGATTTAAAGGGAGCAATTTGTAATCATCATATATATATATATATATTTAATCATTTAGGCATCATAACAGCTATGAGAGATAGGTAGCGCATATATTATTATCCTCATTTTAGGTGAGGCAGTCCAGAGATGAGGTTGTAAGCTTTTGTAAGATCATCGATTTATTCATTCAGGAAGGTGAGTTAGTTGAAGTGGAAGGAGAAGTCAGATCTCCTGTTTGTGAGCCTGTTGGCCTTCCATCTACAGCACGTTGTCCCATTCATCATGCCCATTAAGGGCCACCTTTCTTCTAAGGGCTCTCATATCAGTAGGTCAGATTCTATAGTCAAACATATTGCTTTTGCCTATTGTCTTTGCAGCAGAAACATCAGTCTGAGAATTTGCTTGAAGGCTCCCCTCACTCTGATGGTTAGAACATAAACATGATTTGGGGGAAAGGATTTGCGTTGCCTTCAATATTTTGTGGTTAATGAATTGTCTTAAGGGTTTTATGTGTCCCCCTCCCACTCACTTGTTTGCATGGTAGTGGTCCCTTTTCCATTAAAAGGCTTTTTTTCATTTGAACTGATTTTATGAATAGAGGGCTCTTTCATTTTTCACACCCAATTTCCTTTTATTATCTTGTTTGCAATTTAACAGGGAGACAAATGACACCACAAACAGAGATGAGGGAGACTGCCCCTGCCTTTCCTTTATGTGTTTTTATTAACCTTCGTTCATCCCCTAGCTCAGGTTGTGGGACGTAGACCTTTAGTGCAGGTCATAAACAAACAGTCATATCTGAAGCTCTGTTGAAAAGCTTTCTAATGGAGCAGAGTAGTCCCTGAAACCATATTTGTTTCTAAAATTGTGTCTGCAGTTATAATGACTAGTAATAGCAATGATAATAATAAAAGTTGTAACACTAAGAATCGAGGTGTATGGACAGAAGGAAACATTTAGTGTCTACTAGTATCTACTATGCTAGGCAGTCTAAGTTTTTTCTATTATAAAAATAATATATGAATGTATTTTTGTGATAAAAATTTTAAAAAATCGGGGGGTATATAGAATAAAAGGGGATAATTATCTTTATTTCCCTCTTCCTCCAAACACCACTGGCCTCAAAGAGACTTCATAACAATTAGATTTATATATACATATTTACATTTTTCATATTGTTTTGATATGAATGGGTTTAGAACTTCCTCCCACATATTGTTCAATGGCATTCTTTTTTTTTTTAATTAATTAATTAATTAATTTTTATTTTATGGCTGTGTTGGGTCTTCGTTTCTGTGCGAGGGCTTTCTCTAGTTGCGGCAAGTGGGGGCCACTCTTCATCGCGGTGCGCGGGCCTCTCACTATCGCGGCCTCTCTTGTTGCGGAGCACAGGCTCCAGACGCGCAGGCTCAGCAATTGTGGCTCACGGGCCTAATCGCTCCGCGGCATCAATGGCATTCTTTTCTATTTAACATGTTTCAAAAAGCTTATCATTGCCACTCTGTATAAAATCTCTCTTTTTTTAGCAACATTTCTCTCTTGAAGGAGATTTTTTGTTATTACAGTTGAAACTGCAGTGAACATCCTTGAACAAACATTTGCTCATAGGATACACTTCTAGAAGTGGACTTTCTAAGTTGAAAGATCTGTGCAGTTTGGTAGATACTGACAAATTCCCTTCCAGCAGCTGGGCAGCTTACCACTTCATGTGTCCACCCTATTGAGAGTATAAGTATGACTTGGGGCTCTTTGCATGTTACTTATGTTAATCCTCAGAATACCCTGACAAGGAAGAACTTTAATCCTTATTTTCATCAACTGAGAATAACAAGCTTCAGAAATGTTAAATAAACTTCTGTAAGTTTATACAGCTACACTGTGGAAAATGAATTTTTTCCATCACAAAGGCCAAGGCTCTTCCCACACTCAGGACTTTTTAGGCACAAAGTCCGTATCTAGCTTTGCCACTAGTTGTTTTTATGTCTTGTGGAAGTTGCATCACCTCTTTGGTTCAATTTTCTTTTTCTATAAGATGAAATAAGATGAAGTAGTTGGACTGGTGATTTTAGGGACCCTTTTAGCTTTAAATTTTAGGTGTATTTTGGGGTGTATTTTATTAATATTAGTGATAGTTATTATTTTGGCTAGATTTTGATCTTGTCTCTTCAACTTGGGATTTCACTTTTCAAAGGATGACAGGATTTGAACTAGGGTTAATGTAAATGGTCATATTTATCAGAAGTAAACAAGGACTTCTTGTGGTCCAAGCACTATTCACCCTTCTGAGTGTTTACCTGCATTATTTTATACTGTCCTCCCTGCATTTCAGTGAGCAATATACTGTTATTGTTCTACTTTTGCATTCAAGGAAAATGGCAGGGAGGGTGAGTAACTTGCCAAAAATCATATGGTGCATAGTGAGTGTTTGAACTGAAGTAGTCACACTCGAGACTGAGCTTGGAAACTTTTTTCTTCTTTCCAGTCTGAGGGGATAGCACTTTTCTGGGGGAAAAAATGACACAATTCCTCTTTCTAGCAAGGCTAAGAAAGGGTCAAAACCAATAAATTTTCTAGACAACTGTGATGTATCTTCTTTAAGCTCTAAAGTTAAAACTTCAACAAGTTGTGATAAAAAGTCCTTTAGAACCCATTCCGTTCTTCTGTTTACTTTTAATTTAACTTAACCTTTACTTGGGACAGCATCATTTTATAAGTATTCATTCCTTTAATAGATTCCTGCTCTTGAAAGTAATTTAACTGAATAACCCATTTTTCCCTTTCTCTGAATGATTTAGAATTGCCATGCATTTAGAGCATTTGAAGTTCTTTTTTGTAGTATGCTTCTCTTGCTTCCATGTAAAGGATCTGCACTGAAAATCACTGTGGTGTGGAGAAGGTATGGTTGAGCAGAGAGGTTGTGCCCTTTGGATAGAGGACAATATAACTCTATCCAAACCAGGACACTCTTGAGAGTGAAATGGGACACTATTTATAGTTAAGCAGGACAACAGGAATAAATGCAACTGCCCCATTCAAACTGGGATATATGGTCACTTTACTTTGGATCAGGTCGAAATTCTGGTCCAGTTACTTGCTAGTTAAGGAATCTTATCACAAAATGTTACTCAGTTTCTCTGAACCACATTTTCCTCAGTTGCAAATTGGGCACAACTGGGCCAAATTGTTGTAAGGATTTGAGAACAATTATGTAAAATTCTTGGCACTAGTAGGGTAGTAGGTACCTTATGATAGTAGCTGCCTCACAGGCTTGTTGAGGGGAACAAAGTCAAGGACTTTGTAAGGTGCTTGGCACATAGTAACAACTCATTGTCTGTTAATGTGATTATTGTTTGGGCTATTATTATCTTACTTCCTGTTTGTGTCTACATCTGGTTGCTCCCTCCTGCACTTCATTCTTAGCTAATATTTCTAATCTGGGAAACAAGTTAATTACTTTTTTAGTATTCTGGGAAACTCTCACTTCTGAGTAAGTTGCATATGCGCATACATATGTGTGTGTGTGTGTGTGTGTGTGTGTGTGTGTGTGTGTGTATATATATATATTTAACTGTGCAAGTTTTCATCTTAACTGGTTAAAGTATCTCTTGGACTGTGTCTATGACCTGAACAATAAATGCTATGTGATAACTGATCACTGTAAAAGTAATGCTTTTTGATGATTCTGTGTGTTGGAATATTATATGTTGATAGGTGCTTTTTAGGTATTAAAGTAGATTAGGTCAATAAAGTTTAATTTCCCACCAATTTGCAAAAAGGGAGAGGTCCTCTACAAAGCAATTAAATGGAGTATAATTGAACTTTTATAGCATTTGACAATTAGGTAAAACCTTCCAGATTGTGAAGGACTAAACAAACTAATTTTTTGCTTCCTCAGAAAACAAGATGTATTTTTTTTTAATTTAATTAATTTATTTATTTATGGCTGTGTTGGGTCTTCGTTTCTGTGCGAGGCCTTTCTCCAGTTGCGGCAAGCGGGGGCCACTCTTCATCGCGGTGCGTGGGCCTCTCACTATCGCGACCTCTCTTGTTGCAGAGCACAGGCTCCAGACGCGCAGGCTCAGTAATTGTGGCTCACTGGCCTAGTTGCTCCGCGGCATGTGGAATCTTCCCAGACCAGGGTTCGAACCCATGCCCCCTGCATTGGCAGGCAGATTCTCAACCACTGAGCCACCAGGGAAGCCCCAAGATGTATTTATAATTATTAGGATATATTTATGATTAATTTATATATAAGGGCAAAGAATTATAGGACTGTATAATATGCTTGTAGTATCAAAGAGACATGTAGGGTGAATTAAATGCTGTTGTAATTTTTCCTTGTAGAGTAAAAATCACATTATAAGTAATTGTTATTTTATATCTTCTCCATTAAAATAGAAGCAGAGACCACATCTGTCTTATTACTGTATCCCAAGCACCCTACATGGACTTTGGCTCATAGTACATTCTCAATATATAATTTTTAAAAATTGTTGAATGAATGCAAAGTGACAAAGTATAAATAATTGCAATCTGGTTAATTAAGTATTTAGTCTCCTCAACAGTTGTGTGAGAATGTGCAATGACTAAATTTTTGTTTGCTTTATTCTGCATCTTTTTCAGGTAAACTGTTGACTGTCCTTAGTAGAGATGATCATTTTGGGGAAATAGACATCACTTCAGTATATGTGTGTAAAGAGTAATGGTATTTTTCCAGAGCAAGACAGTATCTGTGCAAATAAGCTAATGTTCTTATCTCTTCAATTCTGTCACATATTTATTAAATGCCTGTTATATGCCAGGAACTGTATATATATGAGTCACAGGCGAAGAGGAAGAGGGTGGGTGAATGAGGTTTTTATAATTTTTCATGATGAGCATGAGTATTTCAGTTTTCTCTTACAAAAGCATATATATATATATATATATATATATATATATATATGCTTAGTTTGTCTTGTCTCTGAAAAATATAGTGCTCTCTGGACAGCCATGGTAAATGACTAACAGAAATGCTGAAACACCCTCTTCATTTTCGCCAGTTTTTATTGTGTTTGGGTGGAAATGTTTGCAAATACACCAACTCTCAAGTGTTCTCATTAATGGTGGTGAACAGAATGTAGGTGGGTAAACTCAGTGGCTAAATATTTATAGTGAGTGCTTTGGCTTTGAAACATAGTCAGAAACAGCACCAGCCCGCCTGTCTCCCTCCTTCTTTCTTTCTCTCCCCACCTTTTCTTCCCCCCCATCCACGTTTCTTTGTTTCTCCCTCTTCTAGACTTTTGATAGCCCTTTTGTTGGTCATTTATTCCATGACCATTTGCTGAGCCCCAGCTTATGTTAATCACTATGTCAAGGGCTGTGGCTAGAACTGTGGTTTCTGGGCTTAAAATCCTCATAGTCCAGTGAAGAAGATAATACACAACTTAATGCTGTTAAAAATGTGTAAGAATAATTAAAGAGTTCCCAAGGGGATTGATTGTGCCATCTAGGGAGTAAGAAAAAGCTTCATAGGTGATAGGAAGTAAGGCACTCAACAGTGGATATCAGGGACCCTGTCATTTCCTGACCAATGCGGGCCTTGTCCTAGGACTTTTAGATTCAATTCCAGGTCATCTAAAGAGCTAGGTGAGTTTAACTTCTTAGTGCTTCAGCCTTCATATTACTAAGCAGTGGATAAAAATCTTCAGTGACATGAAGACAGAATAAGACAATATTTGAGAACTCTCTTTGACAAGTCTTAAGTAATTATGAATGTTATCTCTGTTTTGCTGGTATAGAAATATCCTGGGCCATTGAACTGATATTCTTCTGAGCCAGCTCTAGAGGAATCCAAGCAAGTCCAGGACCCTTTCATGAAAGACAAAACCAAATGACATATGGAGTCTTAAATTCCAGTCCTTTGAAAAGCTAGACATTTTAAAAATGGCAATGATGGTATAACCTTACCCTTGTGGAACTCTTAGAGCATTTCCAAGAATTTACAGAGCCATGATCTCATATGACATTTAGCTGAAAAAGTTTTACCATTTTTTCTTTATAGACAAGTCCACAAAAAAACAAAAAGAATTGCTTTGTGTTAAGGCCAGTACACACTATCAGAATTCTAAAAGAAAGATCTTAAAAATAACAGAGTGTAACAACATATGAGGAAAATGATGCTGGGAGCAATTAAATAGCTTGTGCAATTGTCCTTCTTATCCATGGGGAATGCATTCCAAGACCCTCAATGGATTCTTGAAACCATGAATAGTACCAAACCCTATATATACTATTTTTTTCCTATATGTACATACCTATGATGAAGTTTAAATTATACATTAGGCACAGGAAGACATTAACAACAATAACCAATAATAGAACAATTATAACAATATACTGTAAAAAGTTATGTGATTGTGATCTTTCACTCAAAATATCTATTTTTACAGGCACACCTTGAAGATATTAGGGTTCAGTTCCATACCAATGCAATAAAGCAAATATCTCAATAAAGTGAGTCACATGAATGTTTTTGGTCTCCCAGTGCATATACAGGTTATGTTTATGCTAACTTTTTATATTCCATTAAATATGCAATAGCTTTTTGTCTAAAAAAACAATGTACGTACCTTAATTTAAAAATATTTTATTGATAAAACTGCTAACCATCATCTGAGTCTTCAGTGAGTCATAGTAGCAACATCAAAGACCACTGATCACAGATCCCTATAAAATATAATAATAATGAAAATGTTTGAAATATTATGAGAACTTCCAAAATGCAACACAGAGACACATGTGAGCAAATACTGTTGGGAAATGTTGGCCAAAGACTTGCTTGATGCAGGGTTGCCACAAACTGGCAATTTGTAAAAAACACAGTATCTTCAAAACACAATAAAGAAAAGTATAATAAAATGAGGTATGTCTGTAATGTACTCACCCTTCTTCTTGTGATGATGACAAAATGCCTACATAATGAGATGAAGTAAGATAAATAACATGGACATTGTGACACAGACTTAGGCTATTATTGACCTTTTGATGATTCTTCAGAAGGAGGATCATCTGCTTCAGGTGATGATGGTTGGGGATCCTGGGAAGGCTGGGAGGGCCATAGTGAGATGGCATGGAATTTCATCTTTCTGCCCAGAACAGTGCACAATTAAACTCTTTTTTATGAATTTTTTTATATCTGGAATTTAACATTTCATTTTCAGATTGCAGTTGACTGTGTGTAAGTGAAACCTCTGAAAGTGAAACTATGGATAAAACGGGACAACTGCAATTAGAAAGCAGAAGTGGGTCTCAAACCCATAGCTCTCCTGACTTTTGCAGCTGAATTATATTGGGCTCCATCTTAATTTTGAATTTGTCTTCAGTTGTTTAGCTCCTTAATATTGACTTTTAGATTCCATGGTGTATACTCTTCCTCCCCACCTCAAAGCATTTCTATCAACTGATAAGCTAAAACAAATACTTAATTTTTTCAGGGAAATTTACTACATGAAATAGTCTTACATTCTGCAGATGAATGAAATGGATTGTTTTACCATCTATAGCTCTTTCCGCCTTTCACAAATTTATTATTTTGTAAAGTTGAATATTCTAATCTGGAATATACTTAAGGCACTCTTGGCATGCCAGGAGTAGCTGCAGCCTCTGTGGACCTCAGTCTTAGGCCTTGGCTCCATCTTGTGTTCTGAAGACACATGGAGGGCAGCACGCCTGCAGAGCTCAAAGTGTTAACTATGCCTGTGTCCCCAACCCAATCTCAGAAAGTTGACCCCAGGCCCTAGACCACCAGTAAAGACACCAGGTGAAGTCAAATCCAATTAACTTCCTCCCATTCAGATCACTGAGCTGACTATTAAGAAGATACGAGTGTTGCTTAAGATGGCTTTTAGCCCTGTGGTTGTGTAATGACATTCTTTTGCAAAGATGGAAAATAGTTAGGACTTGCGCTGCCTTAGGTACTAGGGGTGTCAGATGTTGCCTCCTAACTTTCCTGCTTCTAGCACAACTGGTCACAAGTAATAGGGAAATGTGATGGTTAATTTTATGTGTCAAATTCACTGGGTCACAGGATGCCAAGAAATAATGTTTAATCAGATATCTGGGCACCCTGTGACCCAGTGAAGTTGACGTTTTTACATCTGTAAGGATGTTTATGGAAGAGGTCAGCTTTTGAATAGGTAAAATGATTAAAGCATATGGTCTTCCCAAGTGTAGGTGGGCATAATCCAAACCATGTCCTGAGACTGGGACTTGCACCATTGGTGCTCACTGCTCTCAGGTCCTAGGACATGGACTGGAACTATACCACCTGCTTTCCTTGGTCTCCAGCTTGCAGACAGCAAACTGAGGGACTTCTCCACATCCATAGCCTTGTGAGTCAGTTCCTCATAATAAATCTATCTATATCTATATATCTTTATATATATCCTATTCGTTCTGTTTTTCTGGAGACTAATACAGAGACTTAAAGTTATTTGTTGACTATTGGTAAAAGATGTAATATTGGTAAAAATAGAATGAAGACTGTTATATCAGATGGCATGGCTGGTAGGAGGGATGGACTTCATCCTGTGAGTTGGTTATAGAGTAGCTGTTTACCTTCTTCCTTCCCAAATCTGAACCCTTTCAATGAAACTGACAGTATGGAATCTTCCAATTGGTGAGGACCAGCTGAGAGCCTGGCACTGATATATTGCAGGTTGAAGATTATAAAAAATAACCCAATCCCAGCACCGAAGGTGCCTAGGGCCTAGTTGGAGAGAAAAAGTAACATAAAAAAGAACCAGAGGACCTTCAAGATGGCAGAGAGGTAAGATGTGGAGATCACCTTCATCACCTACATCAAAAATACGTCGACATGTAGAACAACTCCTACAGAGCACCTACTGAATGCTGGCAGAAGATCTCAGACTTCCCAAAAGGCAAGAAACTCTCCACATACCTGGGTAGGCAAAAGAAAAAAGAAAAAACAGAGACAAAAGAATAAAGATGAGACCTGTATCTCTGGGAGGGAACTCTGAAGGAGGAAAATTTTCCACATACTAAGAAGCCCCTTCACTGTTGGAGATGGGGGGTGGGGGGGGGGAAGCTTCAGAGTCATGGAGGAGAGAGCACAGCAACAGGGGTGTTGAGGGCACAGCGGAGAGATTCCTACACAGAGGATTGGTGCCAACCAGCACTCACCAGCCTGAGAAGCTTGTCTGCTCACCTGCTGGGGCAGGTGGGGACTGGGAGCTGAGGCTCGGGATTCAGAGATCAGACTCCAGGGAAAGGACTGGGGTTGACTGCGTGAAGACAGCCTGAGGGGGCTAGTGCACCACAGCTAGCCAGGAGGGAGTCCCGGAAAAAGTCCGGTAGGTCTGGACCTACCTAAGAGGCAAGAGACCATTGTTTCAGTGTGCGTGAGGAGAGGAGATTCTTTCCCTGTCTGCCCACAGAAGGCAGAGCACCACCTAAAAAATCTCCAAAGATGGGTGCAAGCTGCGGTTATCAGCATGGACATCAGAGACGGACATGAATGCTAATGCTGCTGCAGTGACCAAGAACCCTGTGTGCAAGCATGGGTCACTATCCACACCTCCCCTCCTGGGAGCCTGTGCAGCCTGCCACTGCCAGGGTCCTGTGATCCAAGGACAACTTCCCCGGGAGAACATAGAGTGTGCCTCAGGCTGTTGCAACAACATGCCGGCCTCTGCCGCCTATGGCTCTCCCCGCATTCCAATTATAAATACCATACCCCTCCCTCCCCCCAGCCTGAGTGAGCCAGAGCTCCCTAAAGGAGCCAGCCGCTCCTTTAACCGCCTCCTGTCTGGGCAAAGAACAGATGCCCTCAGGTGACCTACACGCAGAGGCAGGGCCAAATCCAAAACTGAACCCCAGGAGCTGTGTGAACAGAGAAGAGAAAGGAAAATTTCTCCATGCAGCCTCAGGAACAGTGGATTAAATCTCAACAATCAACTTGATGTACCCTGGATCTGTGGAATACCTGAATAGACAATGAATCATCCCAAAATGAGGCAGTGGACTGTGGGAGGAACAATAGACTTGGGGTTTGCTGTATACGACTGACTAGTTTCTGATTTTTATGTTTATCTTAGTTTAGTTTTTAGCACTTGTTTTCATTGGTGGATTTGTTTATTGGTTTGGTTGTTCTCTTCTCTTTTTTTAAATTACTTTTTTATTTTAATAATATTTTTAAAAAATTTTTATTTTAATAACTTTTTACTTTATTTCATTTTATTTTTTCTTTCTTTTTTTTCTCAATTTTTTTCTTCTGAGCAATGTGGCTGACAGGGTCTTGGTGCTCCGGCCATGTGTCAAGCCTGAGCCTCTGAGGTGAGAGAGCCAAGTTCAGGACATTGGACCACCAGAGACCTGCCAGCCCCATGTAATATCAAGCAGTGAGAGCTCTCCCAGAGATCTCCACCTCAGTGCTAAGACTCAGCTCTACTCAACGACCAGCAAGCTCCAGTGCTGGACACCCCATGCCAAACAACTAGCAGGACAGGAACACAACCCCACCCATTAGCAGAGAGGTTGCCTAAAATCATAATAAGCTCACAGACACCCCCAAACACACCACCAGACACAGTCCTGCCCACAGAAAGAAAAGAACCAGGCTCATCCACCAGAACACAGGCACTAGTCCCCTCCACAAGGAAGCCTACACAACACACTGAACCAACCTTAGCCACTGGGGGCAGACACGAAAGACAATGGGAAGTATTAACCTGCAGCCTGCAAAAAGGAGACCACAAACACAGTAAGTTAGGAACAATGAGAAGACGGAGAAATATGCAGCAGATGAAGGAGCAAGGTAAAAACCCACCAGACCAAACAAATGAAGAGGAAATAGGCAGTCTACATGAGAAAGAATTCATAGTAATGATACTAAAGATGATCCAAAATCTTGGAAATCAAATGCAGCAAATACAAGAAAGGTTTAACAAGGACCTAGAAGAACTAAAGAGCAAACAAACAATGATGAACAACACAATAAATGAAATTTAAAATTCTCTAGAAGGAATCAATAGCAGAATAACTGAGGCAGAAGAACAGATAAGTGACCCGGAAGATAAAATAGTGGAAATAACTACCACAGAGCACTGTAAACAAAAAAGAATTGAGGACAGATTCAGAGACCTCTGGGACAACATTAAACACAACAACATTTGAATTATAGGTGTCCCAGAAGAAGAAGAGAAAAAGAAAGGGACCGAGAAAATATTTGAAGAGACTAGAGTTGAAAACTTTCCTAATATGTTAAGGGAAATAGTCAAACAAGTCCAGGAAGCACAGGGAGTCCCATACAGGGTAAATCCAAGGAGAAACATGCCAATAAACATATTAATCAAACCATCAAAAATTAAATTCAAAAAAAAAAATTATTAACAGCAACAAGGGAAAAATACAAATAACATACAGGGGAATCCCCATAAGGTTAACAGCTCATCTTTCAACAGAAACTCTGCAAACCAGCAGGGAGTTGCAGGACATAGTTAAAGTGATGAAAGGGAAAAACCTACAACAAAGATTACTATACACAGCAAGGATCTCATTCAGATTCAATGGAGAAATTAAAAACCTTACAGACAGGCAAAAGCTAAGAGAATTCAGCACCACCAAACCAGCTTTACAACAAATGCTAAAGGAACTTCTCAAGGCAGGAAACACAATAGAAGGAAAAGACCTACCATAACAAACCCAAATCACTTAAGAAAATGGTAATAGAAACATACATATCGATAATTACCTTAAATGTAAATGGATTAAATGCTCCAAAGAAAAGACATAGACTGTCTGAATGGATACAAAAACAAGACCAGTATATATGCTGTCTACCAGAGATCCAGTTCAGACCTAGGGACACATACAGACTGAAAGTGAGGGGATGGAAAAAGATATTCCATGCAAATGGAAATCAGAAGAAAGCTGGAGTAGCAATTCTCATATCAGGCAAAATAGATTTTAAAATAAGACTATTACAAGAGACAAAGAAGGACACAAAATAATGATCAAGGGATCCATCCAAGAAGAAGATAAAACAGTTGTAAATATTTTTGAACCCAACATAGGAGCACCTCAATACATAAGCTAAATGCTAACAACCATAAATGGGGAAATTGACAGTAACACAACAGTTTTACGTGACTTTAACACCCCACTTTCACCAATGGACAGAGCAGCCAAAATGAAAATAAATAAGGAAGTACAAGCTTTAAATGATACATTAAACAAGATGGACTTAATTGATATTTACAGGATTCCATCCCGAAACAACAGAATACACCTTGTTCTCAAGAGCTCATGGAACACTCTCCAGGATAGATCAGATATTGGGTCACAAATTAAGTCTAAATTTAAGAAAATTGAAATCATATCAAGTATCTTTTCCAACCACAATGCTATGAGACTAGATATCAATTACAGGAGAAAGACTGTAAAAAAAACAAAAACCGAAAAAAACAAAAAAACACATGGAAGATAAACAATACACTACTAAATACCCAAGAGATCACTGAAGAAATCAAAGAGGAAATGAAAAATTACCTAGAAACAAATGACAATGAAAACACGAGAGCCCAAAACCTGTGGGATGTAGCAAAAGCAGTTCTAAGAGGGAAGTTTATAGCAATACAATCCTACCTTAAGAAACAAGAAAAATCTCAAACAAACAACCTAACCTTACACCTAAAGCAATTAGAGAAAGATGAACAAAAGAACCCCAATGTTAGCAGAAGGAAAGAAATCATAAAGATCAGATCAGAAATAAATGAAAAAGAAATGGAGGAAACAATAGCAAAGATCAATAAAACTGAAACCTGTTTCTTTGAGAAGATAAACAAAATTGATAAACCATTAGCCAGATTCATCAAGAAAAAAAAGGGAGAATACTCAATTCAACAGAATTAGAAATGAAAAAGAAGTAACAACTGACACTGCAGAAATACACAAGACCATGAGAGATTACTACAAGCAAATCTATGCCAATAAAATGGACAATCTGGAAGAAATGGACAAATTCTTAGAAAAGCACAACCTTCCAAGATTGAACCAGGAAGAAATAGAAAATATAAACAGACCAATCACAAGCAATACAATTGAAACTGTGATTAAAAACCTTCCAACAAACAAAAGCCCAGGACCAGATGGCTTCACAGGTGAATTCTATCAAACATTTAGAGAAGAGCTAACACCTATCCTTCTCAAACTCTTCCAAAATATAGCAGAGGGAGGAACACTTCCAAACTCATTCTACAATGCCACCATCACCCTGATATCAAAACCAGACAAAGATGTCACCAAAAAGGAAAACTACAGGCTAATATCACCGATGAACATAGATGCAAAAATCCTCAACAAAATACTAGCAAACAGAATCCAACAGCACATTAAAGGGATCATACACCATGATCAAGTGGGGTTTATCCTAGGACTGCAAGGATTCTTTAATATACGCAAATCAATCAATGTGATGAACCATATTAACAAACTGAAGTATAAAAACCATATGATCATCTCAATAGATGCAGAAAAAACATTCAACAAAACTCACCACCTATTTATGATAAAAACTCTCCAGAAAGTAGGCACAGAGGAAACTTACCTCAACATAATAAAAGCCATATATGACAAACCCACAGCCAACATCAATCTCAGTGGTGAAAAACTGAAACCATTTCCACTAAGATCAGGAACAAGGCAAGGCTGCCCACTCTCAGCACTATTATTCAACATAGTTTTGGAAGTTTTAGCCACAGCAATCAGAGAAGAAAAAGAAATAAAAGGAATCCAAAATGGAAAAGAAGTAAATCTGTCACTGTTTGCAGATGACATGATAATATACATAGAGAATCCTAAAGATGCTACCAAAAAAAAAAAACTACTAGAGCTAATGAATGAATTTGGTAAAGTAGCAGGATACAAAATTTATGCACAGAACTCTGTTGCATTCCTATACACTAGTGATGAAAAATCTGAAAGAGAAATTAAGGAAACACTCCCATTTACCACTGATAAAAAACAAAACAAAACAAAAATATCTATGAATAAACCTACCTAAGGAGACAAAAGACCTTTGTGCAGAAAACTGTAAGACACTGATGAAAGAAATCAAAGTTGATACAAACAGATGGAGAGATATACCATGTTCTTTGATTGGAAGAATCAACATTGTGAAAATGACTCTACTATGCAAAGCAATCTACAGATTCAATGCAATCCCTATCAAACTACCACCGGCATTTTTCACAGAACTAGAAAAAAAATTTCACAATTTGTATGGAAACACAAAAGACCCCGAATAGCCAAAGCAATCTTGAGAAAGAAAAACAAAGCTGGAGGAATCAGGCTCCCTGACTTTACACTATACTACAAAGCTATAGTAAACAAGACAGTAGGGTACTGGCAGAAAAACAGAACTATAGTTCCATTGAACAGGACAGAAAGCCCAGAGATAAACCCACACACATATGGTCACCTTATCTTTGATAAAGGAGGCAAGAGTATACAATGGAGAAAAGACAGCCTCTTCAGTAAGTGGTGCTGGGAAAACTGGACAGCTTACACGTAAAAGAATGAAATTAAAACACTCCCTAACACCATACACAAAAATAAACTCAAAATGAATTAAAGGCTTAAATAAGGCCAGACACTATAAAACTCTTAGAGGAAAATGTAGGCAGACCACTCTATGACATAAATCACAGCAAGATCCTTTTTGACCCACCTCCTAGAGAAATGGAAAGAAAAACAAAAATAAACAAATGGGACCTAATGAAACTTAAAGCTTTTCCACAGCAAAGGAAACCATAAACAAGATGAAAAGACAATCCTCAGAATGGGAGAAAATATTTGCAAACAAAGCAACTGACAAAGGATTAATCTGCAAAATAAACAAGCAGCTCATGTAGCTCAATATCAAAAAAACAAAAAACCCAATCCAAAAATGGACAGAAGACTTAAGTAGACATTTCTCCAAAGAGGATACACAGATTGCCAACAAACTCATGAAAGGATGCTCAACATTATTAATCATTAGAGAAATGCAAATCAAAACTACAATGAGGTATCACCTCACACAAGTCAGAATGGCCAGCATCAAAAAATCACAGACAATAAATTCTGGAGAGGGTGTAGAGAAAAGGGATCCCTCTTGCACTGTTGGTGGGAATGTAAATTGATACAGCCACTATGGAGAACAGTATGGAGGTTCCTTAAAAAACTAAATATAGAACTACCATATAACCCAGCAATCCCACCTCCTGGCATATACCCTGAGAAAACCATAATTCAAAAAGAATCATGTACCACAATATTCATTGCAGCACTATTTACAATAGCCAGGACCTGGAAGCAACCTAAGTGTCCATCAACAGATAAATGGATAAAGAAGATGTGGCACATAAATACAATGGAATATTACACAGCCATAAAAAGAAACGAAATTGAGTTATTTGTAGTGAAGTGGATGGACCTAGAGTCTGTCATATAGAGTGAAGTATGTCAGGAAGAGAAAAACAAATACCATATGCTAACACATATATATGGAAGCTAAAACAAAAAAATTGTTCTGAAGAACCTAGGAGCAGGACAGGAATAAAGACACAGACATAGAAAATGGACCTGAGGACACAGGGAGGAGGAATGCTTAGCTGGGATGAAGTGAGAGAGTGGCATGTACATATATACACTACCAAATGTCAGATAGACAGTTAGTGGGAAGCAGCCGCATAGCACAGGGAGACCAACTCAGTGCTTTGTGACCACCTAGAAGGGTGGGATAGGGAAGGTGGGAGGAAGATGCAAGTGGGAGGTTATATGGGGATATATGTATATGTATAGCTGATTCACTTTGTTATACATCAGAAATTAACAGAACAATGTAAAGCAATTATACTCTGATAAAGATGTTTTTAAAAAAGTAAAAAAGAGCCAGGATAGTGTCTGGGAGGTGACACTAGAACAGAATTGTGGAAAAGGCAGAAAGAAAGAGACATGGGATGGAGGGTTGAAACTAACTTTGAGAAAACATCAGGGAGATAATCAATGATTGAGAACAAAATGTGAGATAAAACTTTCCAGATAATCTATGTTCATCTTTTTTTTTTTTAAACATCTATATTGAAGTATAATTGCTTCACAATGGTGT
This sequence comes from Balaenoptera musculus, assembly GCF_009873245.2. Classification (NCBI taxonomy): domain Eukaryota; kingdom Metazoa; phylum Chordata; class Mammalia; order Artiodactyla; family Balaenopteridae; genus Balaenoptera; species Balaenoptera musculus. The sequence goes on from NC_045798.1 coordinate 58,208,899, forward strand.
GTTAGTTTCTGCTTTATAACAAAGTGAATCAGCTACACATATACACACGTTCCCATATCTCCTCCCACCCGCATCTCCCTCCCTCCCACCCTCCGCATCCCACCCCCTCAGGTGGTAACAAAGCACCGAGCTGATCTCCTTGTGCTATGTACCTGCTTCCCACTAGCTATCTATTTTACATTTGGTAGTGTATATATGTCCATGACACTCTCTCACCCTGTCACATCTCACCTCTCCCCCTCCCCATATCCTCAAGTCCATTCTTTAGTAGGTCTGTGTCTTTATTCCCATCTTGCCACTAGGTTCTTCATGACCTTTTTTTTTCCCCTTAGATTCCATATATATGTGTTAGCATACTGTATTTGTTTTTCTCTTTCTGACTTACCTCACTCTGTATGACAGACTCTAACTCCATCCACCTCATTACAAATACCTCCATTTCATTTCTTTTTATGGCTGAGTAACATTCCATTGTATATATGCGCCACATCTTCTTTATCCATTCATCCGATGATGGACTCTTAGGTTGCTTCCATGTCCTGGCTATTGTAAAGAGAGCTGCAATGAACATTTTGGTACATGACTCTTTTTGAATTATGGTTTTCTCAGGGTATATGCCCAGTAGTGGGATTGCTGGGTCGTATGGTAGTTCTATTTGTAGTTTTTTAAGGAACCTCCATACTGTTCTCCATAGTGGCTGTATCAATTTACATTCCCACCAACAGTGCAAGAGGGTTCCCTTTTCTCCACACCCTCTCCAGCATTTATTGTTTGTAGATTTTTTGATGATGGCCATTCTGACCGGTGTGAGATGATAACTCATTGTAGTTTTGATTTGCATTTCTCTAATGATTAATGATGTTGAGCATTCTTTCATGTGTCTGTTGGCCATCTGTATATCTTCTTTGGAGAAATGTCTATTTAGGTCTTCTGCCCATTTTTGGATTGGGTTGTTTGTTTTTTTGTTATTGAGCTGCATGAGCTGCTTGTAAATCTTGGAGATTAATCCTTTGTCAGTTGCTTCATTTGCAAATATTTTCTCCCATTCTGAGGGTTGTCTTTTGGTCTTGTTTATGGTTTCCTTTGCTGTGCAAAAGCTTTTAAGTTTCATTAGGTCACATTTGTTTATTTTTGTTTTTCTTTCCATTTCTCTAGGAGGTGGGTCAAAAAGGATCTTGCTGTGATTTATGTCATAGAGTGTTCTGCCTATGTTTTCCTCTAAGAGTTTGATAGTGTCTGGCCTTACATTTAGGTCCTTAATCCATTTTGAGTTTATTTTTGTGTATGGTGTCAGGGAGTGTTCTAATTTCATTCTTTTACATGTACCTGTCCAGTTTTCCCAGCACCAATTATTGAAGAGGCTGTCTTTTCTCCACTGTACATGCTTGCCTCCTTTATCAAAGATAAGGTGACCATATGTGCATGGGTTTATCTCTGGGCTTTCTATCCTGTTCCATTGATCTATGTTTCTGTTTTTGTGCCAGTGCCAAACTGTCTTGATTACTGTAGCTTTGTAGTATAGTCTGAAGTCAGGGAGCCTGATTCCTCCATCTCCATTTTTCGTTCTCAAGATTGCTTTGGCTATTCGGGGTCTTTTGTGTTTCCATACAAATTGTGAAAGTTTTTGTTCTAGTTCTGTGAAAAATGCCAGTGGTAGTTTGATAGGGATTACATTGAATCTGTAGATTGCTTTGGGTAGTAGATTCATTTTCACAATGTTGATTCTTCCAATCCAAGAACATGGTATATCTCTCCATCTATTTGTATCATCTTTAATTTCTTTCATCAGTGTCTTATAATTTTCTACATACAGGTCTTTTATCTCCTTACATAGGTTTATTCCTAGATATTTTATTCTTTTTGTTGCAATGGTAAATGGGAGTGTTTTCTTAATTTCACTTTCAGATTTTTCATCATCAGTGTATAAGAATGCAAGAGATTTCTGTGCATTAATTTTGTATCCTGCTACTTTACCAAATTCATTGATTAGCTCTAGTAGTTTTCTGGTAGCATCTTTAGTATTCTCTATGTATAGTATCCTGTCATCTGCAAACAGTGACAGCTTTACTTCTTCTTTTCAAATTTGGATTCCTTTTATTTCTTTTTCTTCTCTGCTGTGGCTAACACTTCCAAAACTATGTTGAATAATAGTGGTGAGAGTGGGCAACCTTGTCTTGTTCCTGATCTTAGTGGAAATGGTTTCAGTTTTTCACCATTGAGGACAATGTTGGCTGTGGGTTTGTCATATATGGCCTTTATTATGTGGAGGAAATTTCCCTCTATGCCTACTTTTTGCAGGGGTTTTATCATAAATGGGTGTTGAATTTTGTCGAAAGCTTTCTCTGCATCTATTGAGATGATCATATGGTTTTTCTCCTTCAATTTGTTAATATGATGTATCACGTTGATTGATTTACGTATATTGAAGAATCCTTGCATTCCTGGGATAAACCCCACTTGATCATGGTGTATGATCCTTTGAATGTGCTGTTGGATTCTGTTTGCTAGTATTTTGTTGAGGATTTTTGCATCTATGTTCATCAGTGATATTGGCCTGTAGTTTTCTTTCTTTGTGACATCTTTGTCTGGTTTTGGTATCAGGGTGATGGTGGCCTCGTAGAATGAGTTTGGGAGTGTTCCTCCCTCTGCAATATTTTGGAAGCGTTTGAGAAGGATAGGTGTTAGCTCTTCTCTACATGTTTGATAGAATTCGCCTGTGAAGCCATCTGGTCCTGGGCTTTTGTTTGTTGGAAGATTTTTAATCACAGTTTCAATTTCAGTGCTTGTGATTGGTCTGTTCATATTTTCTATTTCTTCCTGGTTCAGTCTCGGTAGGTTGTGCATTTCTAAGAACCTGTCCATTTCTTCCAGGTTGTCCATTTTATTGGCATAGAGTTGCTTGTAGTAATCTCTCATGATCGTTTGTATTTCTGCAGTGTCAGTGGTTACTTCTCCTTTTTCATTTCTAATTCTATTGATTTGAGTCTTCTCCCTTTTTCTCTTGATGAGTCTGGCTAATGGTTTATCAATTTTGTTTATCTTCTCGAAGAACCAGCTTTTAGTTTCATTGATTTTTGCTATTGTTTCCTTCATTTCTTTTTCATTTATTTCTGATCTGATCTTTATGATTTCTTTCCTTCTGCTAGCTTTGGGGTTTTTTTGCTCTTCTTATTCTAATTGCTTTAGGTGCAAGGTTAGGTTGTTTATTCGAGATGTTTCCTGTTTCTTGATGTAGGCTTGTATTGCTATAAACTTCCCTCTTAGCACTGCTTTTGCTGCATCCCATAGGTTTTGGGTCGTCGTGTCTCCATTGTCATTTGTTTCTAGGTATTTTTTGATTTCCCCTTTGATTTCTTCAGTGATCACTTCGTTATTAAGTAGTGTATTGTGTAGCCTCCATGTGTTTGTATTTTTTACAGATCTTTTCCTGTAATTGATATCTAGTCTCATAGCGTTGTGTTCGGAAAAGATACTTGATACGATTTCAATTTTCTTAAATTTCCCCAGGCTTGATTTGTGACCCAAGATATGCTCTATCCTGGAGAATGTTCCATGATCACTTGAGCAAAATGTGTATTCTGTTGTTTTTGGGTGGAATGTCCTATGAATATCAATTAAGTCCATCTTGTTTAATGTATCATTTAAAGCTTGTGTTTCCTTATTTATTTTCATTTTGGATGATCTGTCCATTGGTGAAAGTGGGCTGTTAAAGTCCCCTACTATGATTGTGTTACTGTCGATTTCCCCTTTTATGGCTGTTAGTATTTGCCTTATGTATTGAGGTGCTCCTATGTTGGGTGCATAAATATTTACAATTGTTATATCTTCCTCTTGGATCGATCCCTTGATCATTATATAGTGTCCTTCTTTGTCTCTTGTAATAGTCTTTATTTTAAAGTCTATTTTGTCTGATATGAGAATTGCTACTCCAGCGTTCTTTTGATTTCCATTTGCATGGACTATCTTTTTCCATCCCCTCACTTTCAGTCTGTAAGTGTCTCTAGGTCTGAAGTGGGTCTCTTGTAGACAGCATATATATGGGTCTTGTTTTTGTATCCATTCATCCAGTCTGTGTCTTTTGGTGGGAGCATTTAATCCATTTACATTTAAGGTAATTATCGATATGTATGTTCCTATTCCCATTTTCTTAAATATTTTGGGTTTGTTATTGTAGGTGTTTTCCTTCTCTTGTGTTTCTTGCCTAGAGAAGTTCCTTTAGCATTTGTTGTAAAGCTGGTTTGGTGGTGCTGAACTCTCTCAGCTTTTGCTTGTCTGTAAAGGTTTTAATTTCTCCATCAAGTCTGAATGAGATCTTTGCTGGGTAGAGTAACCTTGGTTGTAGGTTTTTCTCCTTCATCACTTTAAGTATATGCTGCCACTCCCTTCTGGCTTGCAGAGTTTCTGCTGAAAGGTCAGCTGTTATCCTTATGGGGATTCCCTTGTGTGTTATTTGTTGTTTTTCCCTTGCTGCTTTTAATATGTTTTCTTTATATTTAATTTTTGATAGTTTGATTAATATGTGTCTTGGCGTGTTTCTCCTTGGATTTATCCTGTATGGGACTCTCTGTGCTTCCAGGACTTGATTAACTATTTCCTTTCCCATATTAGGGAAGTTTTCAACTATAATCTCTTCAAATATTTTCTCAGTCCCTTTCTTTTTCTCTTCTTCTTCTGGGACCCCTATAATCGAATGTTGGTGTGTTTAATGTTGTCCCAGAGGTCTCTGAGACTGTCCTCAGTTCTTTTCATTCTTTTTTCTTTATTCTTTTCTGCAGCAGTGAATTCCAGCATTCTGTCTTCCAGGTCACTTATCTGTTCTTCTGCCTCAGTTATTCTGCTATTGATCCCATCTAGAGTATTTTTAATTTCATTTATTGTGTTTTTCAGCATTGCTTGGTTCCTCTTTAGTTCTTCTACATCCTTGTTAAATGTTTCTTGCATTTTGTCTATTATATTTCCAAGATTTTGGATCATCTTTACTATCATTATTCTGAATTCTTTTTCAGGTAGACTACCTATTTCCTCTTCATTTGTTAGGTCTGGTGTGTTTTGACACGCTCCTTCACCTGCTCTGTGTTTTTTTTTTTCTCATTTTGCTTATCTTACTGTGTTTGGGGTCTCCTTTTCACAGGCTGCATGTTCATAGTTCCCATTGTTTTTGGTATCTGTCCCCAGTGGCTAAAGTTGGTTCAGTAGGTTGTGTAGGCTTCCTGGTGGAGGGGACTAGTGCCTGTGTTCTGGTGGATGAGGTTGGATCTTGGCTTTCTGGTGGGCACGTCCATGTCTGGTGGTGTGTTTTAGGGTGTCTGTGGCCTTATTATGTTTTTAGGCAGCCTCTCTGCTAATGGATGGGGCTGTGTTCCTGTCTTGCTAGTTGTTTGGCATAGGGTGTCCAGCACTGTAGCTTGCTGGTCATTGAGTGAAGCTGGGTCTTGACGTTGAGATGGAGATCTCTGAGAGATTTTCGCCATTTGGTATTACGTGGAGCTGGGAGGTCTCTTGTGGACCAGTGTCCTGAAGTTGGCTCTCCCACCTCAGAGGCACAGCCCTGATGCCTGGCTGGAGCACCAAGAGCCTTTCATCCCCACGGCTCAGAATAAAAGGGAGAAAAAAATAGAAAGAAAGAAAGATGATAAAATAAAATAAAATAAAGCTATTATAATAAAAAATAAGAAACAAAAATTTAAGAATAAATGTATTCAGAAAAACATTTTTTTTAACTATTTAAAAATAGATTTATTAATTTTTTATAGTAAAAATAAGGAAAAAAATTATTAAGAAAAAGTTTATTAAGAAAAAAATTTTTTTAATTTTTTAAAATAAAAAATATGAAAAAACTTATTAAAATTTATTTTAATTTCTAAAAATAGAAAATAAGGAAAAAATTATTAAGAAAACATTTATTAGGAAAAAAAAAAAAAAAAAAAAAAAAAAAAAAAAAAAAAACGGACGGACCTAACCCTAGGACTAATGGTGAAAGCAAAGCTATACAGACAAAATCTCAGCCAGAAGCATACACATATACACTCACAAAAAAAGGAAAACGGGAAAAATTAATATATCCTGCTCCCAAAGTCCACCTCCTGAATTTGGGATGATTCGTTGTCTATTCAGGTATTCAACAGATGTAGGCACATTAAGTTGTTTGTGGAGCTTTAATCCGCTGCTTCTGAGGCTGCTGGGAGAGATTTCCCTTTCTCTTCTTTGTTTTTACAGCTCCTGGGGTTCAGCTTTGTATTTGGACCCACCTCTGCATGTAGGTCGCCTGAGGGCGTCTGTTCCCTGCCCAGACAGCCCAGGGTTAAAGGATCAGCTGCTTCAGGGGCTCTGGCTCACTCAGGCTGGGAGGAGGGAGGGGTATGGAGGAGGCGGGGAGAGCCTGCGGTGGCAGAGGCCGGCGTGACGTTGCAGCAGCCTGAGGTGCACAGTGCATTCTCCCGGCGAAGTTGTCCCCGGATCACGGGACCCTGGCAGTGGCGAGCTGCACAGGCTCCCGGGAGGGGCGGTGTGGAGAGTGACCTGTGCTCGCACACAGGCTTCTTGGTGGCGGCAGCAACAGCCTTAGCGTCTCCTGCCCGTCTCTGGAGTCCACGCTGATCGCTGCGGCTCGTGCCCTTCTCTGGAGTTCGTTTAGGCGGCACTCTGAATCCCCTCTCCTTGCGTGCTGCGAAACAAAGAGGCAAGAAAAAGTCTCTTGCCTCTTCAGCAGCTGCAGACTTTTTCCTGGACTCCCTCCCGGCTAGCACCGAAGCCCGAGCCTCAGCTCCCAGCCCCCGCCTGCCCCGGCGGCTGAGCAGACAAGCCTCTCGGGCTGCTGAGTGCTGCTCGGCGCCAAGCCTCTGTGCAGAAATCTCTCCGTTTTTCCCTCTGTGCCCCTGTTGCTGTGGGATCTGCGCTGATAGCCGCGGCTCATGCCCGTCTCTGGAGCTCGTTTAGGCAGCGCTCTGAATCCCCTCTCCTTGCGCGCCACGAAACAAAGAGGCAAGAAAAAGTCTCTTGCCTCTTTGGCAGCTGCAGACTTTTTCCTGGACTCCCTCCCATCTAGCACCGAAGCCCGAGCCTCAGCTCCCAGCCCCGCCCGCCCCGGCGGGTGAGCAGACAAGCCTCTCGGGCTGGTGAGTGCTACTCAGCACCGATCCTCCGTGCGGGAATCTCTCCGCTTTGCCCTCCGCACCCTTGTGGCTGCGCTCTCCTCCGTGGCTCCGAAGCTTCCCCCCTCTGCCACCCGCAGTCTCTGCCCACGAAGGGGCTTCCTAGTATGTGGAAACCTTTCCTCCTTCACAGCTCCCTCCCACTGGTGCAGGTCCCGTCCCTATTCTTTTGTCTCTGTTATTTCTTTTTTCTTTTGCCCTACCCAAGTACGTGGGGAGTTTCTTGCCTTTTGGGAGGTCTGATGTCTTCTGCCAGCGTTCAGTGGGTGTTCTGTAGGAGCAGTTCCCCGTGTAGATGTATTTCTACTGTATCTGTGGGAAGGAAGGTGATCTCCGCGTCTTACTCTTCCGCCATCTTACCCCTCCTCCTCCTATGTTCATCTTAACCAACACACTTCTTCAGCATGACTGTCTTTCGCATTTGGTTGGGGGTGTGACCAAATATTCTAATATAATGATCATAATTTACAGAAGAGGAGAATTAAATCATTAACAGTATGAGAAATTTTAAGTTCACTTGTAATTTAAAAAAAAAAACAAAAACATAAAGTTGAATGTAAATAATACAAATTTTTACCCTCCAATTTGGCAAAGATATAACTATCAATAAAATGTACTGCTGGTAAAGATGCAGAAAGATGAATAATCCCACACAAACCTGGTAGGAAATTTGTTACACTTACTGGGAAACCATTTGACATTTTGTATCAAAGCCTTAAACATTTATATCCTTCAAGGTGGTAAACATTTTAGAAAGAATTTCTATAAAAGTAAACACATTTACATTCAAATAAATTCATTGCAATATTATAGTGTTTTAAAACATAGAAAATTAGGAAAAAACTTACCCTTTATTGAGGATTCACTATATGCCAGGTACTATGCTAGGAATTTTGAATATAAATGTTATATTTAAATGTTAATACAATAGATTTGTCCATCATTGGATTTTTTTGTTATAGAAGAATTGTACAATTCCTAAGTTGAACATTAAGATGTTTCCCAACTGGCTCTGATCTATCATCCTGACTTCCAAATTTTTCCAATTTAGAGATAAGGAAAATGAGGCCTAGGAAAGTGATGTGAATTATTTAATGTCAAAGAACAAATTAGAGACAAGGTCATGAGTGGAACCCCCAGATCGATGTCAATTCAATGAACTTTTAATTCCACATGTTCTTGAATAATTACATCCCACTTTAAACATTTATTGAGCATCTAATATGCCTTAGACACTGGTCTAGGCAGGCACTAGTGTTGGTTAAAACATGAAACATAAAACATAAGATAAAGGAGTTCTCCAGGAGTTCATAATCCATGGGAAGACAAACTCATTTAAAAATGATTTTAAAAAATTAATAAATCAAATCATTGAACCACCACAGATCAAGTCTTTTTTGGATTGAAACAGAGTATCATGATAAAATCTTCTCCATGTAATGTGACAGATGTGATAATGTGGTGGCAGAGAAGACTTGATGATCAGCTCATCCTAAGTGGGTTAGCAGAGGAGCCCCAGAATCATGGCTAATGCTTATTCAGAGCTCATCAAATCCCATGCACGCTTCTAAATGCTCTATGTGGGTTAATTTATTTAATCCTCACAACAGTCCCATGAGGGAAGTACTATGATTATCACCTCCCACTTTGCAGATGATGGGATAGAGGCAATGAGAGGTCAAGTAACTCCCAGGCAGTGAACAGGAGCCAGGATTTGAGCTCACGTGGTCTTACTCTATCTCCCATATCTCGTTGTACCCAGGATATGACAGTTGAACTGGAAATTGAAGGATGTAGGGAGAAACTCATTCTAACCAGAGTTAAAGGAGTGTTCAAAGGCTTGGAGACTGTAGGATGCTTAATTCCTTTAGAGAGTTTTAGGAAATTCACTGTGGGGGTGGGGTGGAGGTGATCTTTGCTCCGGTAGGTACAGGGGTGCTCAGCCATGAGGCCTGAGCTCTAGCAGGCTACACTGAGGAGTACGGCCCTTGTCAGGCAGCTGGAAGCCATTGAAAACTTAAGCAGAGAAGAAATATGATCAAACTTGCCTTTTAGAATGATCACGTATTAATCAGTCAATAAAGTGACTGAGATGAGTTCAGCTGGTTTTGAGATCCCTGACACGGTGACCATGATTCAGCTATACATTTCTTCCCATAAAAGTGAATAGCCCTCAAACGGAAACCATTGCTCATTGCTACAAGGGGTTAATAAAATCTCTGGGGCCAAGAAAGCCAAGTCACAATTTTAAAACGTTCCTTCCCAGTGGGCAGCTGCTGTGAGTGAATTGTGAGTGTGGGTATCTGGCAACTCTGCCTTCATTGGCAGTATATTGCTTTGCCTCCCCCTCATAAAGCTTTCTGTTTATTTTGTAGGAGGGTAAAGTCTCTGACAGACCTTATCCAGGAGGAAAATAAAGAAGCAGGAGGCTTTAAATTTTCATCAAGTTCCAGAAACCTCCAAACCAACACAAACTAAGATTTGAAACTTGGAAAACTGGGACCTTACCTGGGCATGTCTTTGGCTGCCCTCCTCTTCCTTCCAGTTCCCCTTTTCCACTTCTGTGACATCCTCTCCCTTCCTTATGTTTAATCTCTGAGTCCCACATCCCAATGAATTAATGGTTCTCATATTGCCAAAACTTCACACTGAATTTCCCCAAGGGAGTCCTGCCCTTTCTAGAACTGTCCACTTTTAAAATTACTTCCTTACATTTCTGTTGCAGCTATTACACTCCTCTGGGGCTGAGCTCAATATGTGTTAGGAGGAGAGCAATTTAATTAAATCTCCTCCACTAAGGTATAAATAACTTATAGCCCCCAACCCCATCTCTCCAATCATTCCAGGTATGTTAGGAAGGTAATGAAAGAAATGTATCTTAAGGACAGGGGCAAGATGGCGGAAGAGTAAGACGCGGAGATCACCTTCCTTCCCACAGATACAGTAGAAATACATCTACACGTGGAACTGCTCCTACAGAACACCCACTGAACGCTGGCAGAAGACGTCAGACCTCCCAAAAGGCAAGAAAATCCCCACGTACTTGGGTAGGGCAAAAGAAAAAAGAAATAACAGAGACAAAAGAATAGGGACGGGACCTGCGCCAGTGGGAGGGAGCCGTGAAGGAGGAAAGGTTTCCAGGCACTAGGAAGCCCCTTTGCGGGCAGAGACTGCGGGTGGCAGAGGGGGGGAAGCTTCGGAGCCGCGGAGGAGAGCGCAGCCACAGGGGTGCGGAGGGCAAAGCGGAGAGACTCCCGCACAGAGGCTCGGCGCCAACCAGCACTCACCAGCCCGAGAGGCTTGTCTGCTCACCCGCTGGGGCGGGCGGGGGCTGGGAGCTGAGGCTCGGGCTTTGGTGCTAGCCGGGAGGGAGTCCGGGAAAAAGTCTGCAGCTGCCGAAGAGGCAAGAGACTTTTTCTTGCCTCTTTGTTTCGCGGTGCGCAAGGAGAGGGGATTCAGAGCGCTGCCTAAACGAAATCCAGAGGTCTGCTCACCCGCCGAGGCGGGCGGGGGCTGGGAGCTGAGGCTCGGGCTTTGGTGCTAGCCGGGAGGGAGTCCGGGAAAAAAGTCTGCAGCTGCCGAAGAGGCAAGAGACTTTTTCTTGCCTCTTTGTTTCGTGGTGCGCAAGGAGAGGGGATTCAGAGCGCTGCCTAAACGAAATCCAGAGACGGGTGCGAGCCGCGGCTATCAGTGCGGATCCCACAGCAACAGGGGCGCAGAGGGAAAAACGGAGAGATTCCCGCACAGAGGCTCAGCGCCGAGCAGCGCTCACCAGCCCGAGAGGCTTGTCTGCTCACCCGCTGGGGCAGGCGGGGCTGGGAGCTGAGGCGTGGGCTTCGGTCGGATCGCAGGGAGAGGACTGGGGTTGGTGGCGTGAACACAGCCTGAAGGGGTTGGCGTGCCGCGGCGAGCCGGGAGGGAGCCGGAGAGGAGGTCTGCAGCCGCCGAGGAGGCAAGAGACTTTTTCTTGCCTCTTTGTTTCGCGGCGCGCAAGGAGAGGGGATTCAGAGCGCCGCCTAGACGAACTCCAGAGGCGGGTGCGAGCCGCGGCTAACAGCGCGGACTCCAGAGACTGGTAGGAAACTCTAAGGCTGCTGCTGCCACCACTAAGAAGCCTGTGTGCGAGCACAGGTCACTCTCCACACCGCCCCTCCCGGGAGCCGGTGCAGCTCGCCACTGCCAGGCTCCCGTGATCCGGGGACAACTTCCCTGGGAGAACACACGGCGCGCCTCGGGCTGCTGCAACGTCATGACGCCTCTGACGTCGCAGGCTCGCCCCGCCTCCTCCGTACCGCTCCCTCCCCCGGCCTGAGTGAGCCAGAGCCCCCGAAGCAGCTGATCCTTTAACCCCGTTCTGTCTGGGCGGGGAACGGACGCCCTCAGGCGACGTACATGCAGAGGCGGGTCCAAATCCAAAGCTGAACGCTGGGAGCTGTACGAACAAAGAAGAGAAAGGGAAATCTCTCCCAGCAGCCTCAGAAGCAGCGGATTAAAGCTCCACAAACAACTTGATGTGCCTGCATCTGTTGAATACCTGAATAGACAACGAATCATCCCAAATTCAAAAGGTGGACTTTAGGATCAGGATATATTAATTTCCCCTTTTCCTTTTTTTGTGAGTGTATATGTGTATGCTTCTGGGTGAGATTTTGTCTATATAGCTTTGCTTTCACCATCAGTCCTAGGGTTAGGTCTGTCCATTTTTTTTTTTTTTTTTTTTACTTAAAAAAATTTTTTTTTTCCTAATATATGTTTTCTTAATAATTTTTTCCGTATTTTCTATTTTTAGAAATTAAAAAAATTTTTAATAAGTTTTTTCATATTTTTTATTTTAAAAAATTAAAATTTTTTTCTTTAATAAATTTTTTCTTAAAAATTTTTTTTCTTATTTTTTACTATAAAAAATTAATAAATCTATTTTTTAAAAAATTAAAAAAAATTTTTTTCTGAATACATTTACTCTTAATAATTTTTTTCTCATTTTTTATTATAATAGCTTTATTTTATTTTATCCTCTTTTTTTCTTTCTATTTTTTTCTCCCTTATATTCTGAGCTGTGTGGATGAAAGGCTCTTGGTGCTCCAGCCAGGCATCAGGGCTGTGCCTCTGAGGTGGGAGAGCCAACTTCAGGACACTGGTCCACAAGAGACCTACCAGCTCCACGTAATACCAAACGGCAAAAATCTCTCAGAGATCTCCATCTCAACATCAAGACCCAGCTTCACTCAACGACCAGCAAGCTACAGTGCTGGACACCCTATGCCAAACAACTAGCAAGACAGGAACACAGCCCCATCCATTAGCAGGGAGGCTGCCTAAAATCATAAGACCACAGACACCCCAAAACACACCACCAGACGTGGACGTGCCCACCAGAAAGACAAGATTCAACCTCATCCACCAGAACACAGGCAATAGTCCTCTCCACCAGGAAGCCTACACAACCCACTGAACCAACCTTACCCACTGGGACAGATACCAAAAACAACGGGAACTACGAACCTGCAGCCTGTGAAAAGGAGACACCAAACACAGTAAGATAAGCAAAATGAGACGACAGAAAAACACACAGCAGATGAAGGAGCAGGGTCAAAACACACCAGACCTAACAAATGAAGAGGAAATAGGTAGTCTACCTGAAAAAGAATTCAGAATAATGATATTAAGGATGATCCAAAATCTTGGAAATAGAATAGACAAAATGCAAGAAACATTTAACAAGGACGTAGAAGAACTAAAGAGGAACCAAGCAACGATGAAAAACACAATAAATGAAATTAAAAATACTCTAGATGGGATCAATAGCAGAATAACTGAGGCAGAAGAAAGGATAAGTGACCTGGAAGATAAAATGGTGGAAATAACTACTGCAGAGCAGGATAAAGAAAAAAGAATGAAAAGAACTGAGGACAGTCTCAGAGACCTCTGGGACAACATTAAACGCACCAACATTCGAATTATAGGGGTCCCAGAAGAAGAAGAGAAAAAGAAAGGGACTGAGAAAATATTTGAAGAGATTATAGTTGAAAACTTCCCTAATATGGGAAAGGAAATAGTTAATCAAGTCCAGGAAGCACAGAGAGTCCCATACAGGATAAACCCAAGGAGAAACACGCCAAGACACATATTAATCAAACTGTCAAAAATTAAATATAAAGAAAACATATTAAAAGCAGCAAGGGAAAAACAACAAATAACACACAAGGGAATCCCCATAAGGTTAACAGCTGATCTTTCAGCAGAAACTCTGCAAGCCAGAAGGGAGTGGCAGCATATACTTAAAGTGATGAAGGAGAAAAACCTACAACCAAGGTTACTCTACCCAGCAAGGATCTCATTCAGATGTGATGGAGAAATTAAAACCTTTACAGACAAGCAAAAGCTGAGAGAGTTCAGCACCACCAAACCAGCTTTACAACAAATGCTAAAGGAACTTCTCTAGGCAAGAAACACAAGAGAAGGAAAACACCTACAATAACAAACCCAAAACATTTAAGAAAATGGGAATAGGAACATACATATCGATAATTACCTTGAATGTAAATGGATTAAATGCTCCCACCAAAAGACACAGACTGGATGAATGGATACAAAAACAAGACCCATATATATGCTGTCTACAAGAGACCCACTTCAGACCTAGAGACACATACAGACTGAAAGTGAGGGGATGGAAAAAGATATTCCATGCAAATGGAAATCAAAAGAAAGCTGGAGTAGCAATTCTCATATCAGACAAAATAGACTTTAAAATAAAGAATATTATAAGAGACAAAGAAGGACACTATATAATGATCAAGGGATCAATCCAAGAGGAAGGTATAACAATTGTAAACATTTATGCACCCAACATAGGAGCACCTCAATACATAAGGCAAATACTAACAGCCATAAAAGGGGAAATCGACAGCAACACAATCATAGTAGGGGACTTTAACAGCCCACTTTCACCAATGGACAGATCATCCAAAATGAAAATAAATAAGGAAACACGAGCTTTAAATGATACATTAAACAAGATGGACTTCATTGATATTTATAGGACATTCCACCCAAAAACAACAGAATACACATTTTTCTCAAGTGCGCATGGAACATTCTCCAGGATAGATCATATCTTGGGTCACAAATCAAGCCTTGGTAAATTTAAGAAATTTGAAATCGTATCAAGTATCTTTTCCGACCACAATGCTATGAGACTAGATATCAATTACAGGAAAAGATGTGTAAAAAATACAAACACATGGAGGCTACACAATACACTACTTAATAACGAAGTGATCACTGAAGAAATCAAAGGGGAAATCAAAAAATACCTAGAAACAAATGACAATGGAGATACGACGACCCAAAACCTATGGGACGCAGCAAAAGCAGTGCTAAGAGGGAAGTTTATAGCAATACAAGCCTACCTCAAGAAACAGGAAACATCTCGAATAAACAACCTAACCTTGCACCTAAAGCAATTAGAGAAAGAGAACAAAAAAACCCCAAAGCTAGCAGAAGGAAAGAAATCATAAAGATCAGGTCAGAAATAAATGAAAAAGAAATGAAGGAAACAATAGCAAAAATCAATAAAACTAAAAGCTGGTTCTTTGAGAAGATAAACAAAATTGATAAACCATTAGCCAGACTCATCAAGAGAAAAAGGGAGAAGACTCAAATCAATAGAATTAGAAATGAAAAAGGAGAAGTAACCACTGACACTGCAGAAATACAAAAGATCATGAGAGATTACTACAAGCAACTCTACGCCAATAAAATGGACAACCTGGAAGAAATGGACAGATTCTTAGAAATGCACAAACTGCCGAGACTGAACCAGGAAGAAATAGAAAATATGAACAGACCAATCACAAGCACTGAAATTGAAACTGTGATTAAAAACCTTCCAACAAACAAAAGCCCAGGACCAGATGGCTTCACAGGTGAATTCTATCAAACATTTAGAGAAGAGCTAACACCTATCCTTCTCAAACTCTTCCAAAATATTGCAGAGGGAGGAACACTCCCAAACTCATTCTACGAGGCCACCATCACCCTGATACCAAAACCAGACAAAGATGTCACAAAGAAAGAAAACTACAGGCCAATATCACTGATGAACATAGATGCAAAAATCCTCAACAAAATACTAGCAAACAGAATCCAACAGCACATTAAAAGGATCATACACCATGATCAAGTGGGGTTTATCCCAGGAATGCAAGTATTCTTCAATATACGTAAATCAATCAATGTGATACACCATATTAACAAATTGAAGGAGAAAAACCATATGATCATCTCAATAGATGCAGAGAAAGCTTTCGACAAAATTCAACACCCATTTATGATAAAAGCCCTGCAGAAAGTAGGCATAGAGGGAACTTTCCTCAACATAATAAAGGCCATATATGACAAACCCACAGCCAACATTGTCCTCAATGGTGAAAAACTGAAACCATTTCCACTAAGATCAGGAACAAGACAAGGTTGCCCACTCTCACCACTATTATTCAACATTGTTTTGGAAGTGTTAACCACAGCAATCAGAGAAGACAAAGAAATAAAAGGAATCCAAATCGGAAAAGAAGAAGTAAAGCTGTCACTGTTTGCAGATGACATGATACTATACATAGAGAATCCTAAAGATGCTACCAGAAAACTCCTAGAGCTAATCAATGAATTTGGTAAAGTAGCAGGATACAAAATTAATGCCCAGAAATCTCTTGCATTTCTATACACTAATGACGAAAAATCTGAAAGTGAAATTAAGAAAACACTCCCGTTTACCACTGCAACAAAAAGAATAAAATATCTAGGAATAAACCTACCTAAGGAGACAAAAGACCTGTATGCAGAAAGTTATAAGACACTGATGAAAGAAATTAAAGATGATACAAATAGATGGAAAGATATACCATGTTCCTGGATTGGAAGAATCAACATTGTGAAAATGACTCTACTACCCAAAGCAATCTACAGATTCAATGCAATCCCTATCAAACTACCACTGGCATTTTTCACAGAACTAGAACAAAAAATTTCACAATTTGTATGGAAACACAAAAGACCCCGAATAGCCAAAGCAATCTTGAGAACGAAAAATGGAGCTGGGGGAATCAGGCTCCCTGACTTCAGACTATATTACAAAGCTACAGTAATCAAGACAGTTTGGTACTGGCACAAAAACAGAAATATAGATCAATGGAACAGGATAGAAAGCCCAGAGATAAACCCACGCACATATGGTCACCTTATCTTTGATAAAGGAGGCAAGCATATACAGTGGAGAAAAGACAGCCTCTTCAATAAGTGGTGCTGGGAAAATTGGACAGATACATGTAAAAGTATGAAATTAGAACACTCCCTGACACCATGCACAAAAATAAACTCAAAATGGATTAAAGACCTAAGTGTAAGACCAGACACTATCAAACTCTTAGAGGAAAACATAGGCAGAACACTCTATGACATACATCACAGCAAGATTCTTTTTGACCGAGCTCCCAGAGAAATGGACATAAGAACACAAATAAACAAATGGGACCTAATGAAACTTAAAAGCTTTTGCACAGCAAAGGAAACCATAAACAAGACCAAAAGACCACCAGCAGAATGGGAGAAAATATTTGCAAATGAAGCAACTGACAAAGGATTAATCTCCAAGATTTACAAGCAGCTCATGCAGCTCAATAACAAAAAAACGAACAACCCAATCCAAAAATGGGCAGAAGACCTAAATAGACATTTCTCCAAAGAAGATATACAGATGGCCTACAGACACAGGAAAGAATGCTCAACATCATTAATCATTAGAGAAATGCAAATCAAAACTACAATGAGATATCATCTCACACTGGTCAGAATGGCCATCATCAAAAAATCTAGAAACAATAAATGCTGGAGAGGGTGTGAAGGAAAGGGAACTCTCTTGCACTGTTGGTGGGAATGTAAATTGATACAGCCACTATGGAGAACAGTATGGAGGTTCCTTAAAAAACTAAAAATAGAACTACCATACGACCCAGCAATCCCACTACTGGGCATATACCCTGAGAAAACCATAGTTCAAGAAGAGTCATGTACCAAAATGTTCATTGCAGCTCTCTTTACAATAGCCAGGACATGGAAGCAACCTAAATGTCCATCGACAGATGAATGGATAAAGAAGATGTGGCACATATATACAATGGAATATTACTCAGCCATAAAAAGAAATGAAATGGAGGTATTTGTAATGAGGTGGATGGAGTTAGAGTCTGTCATACAGAGTGAAGTAAGTCAGAAAGAGAAAAATAAATACAGTATGCTAACACATTTATACGGAATCTAAGGGAAAAAAAAAAAAAAAGGCCATGAAGAACCTAGTGGCAAGACGGGAATAAAGACATAGACCTACTAGAGAATGGACTTGAGGATATGGGGAGGGGGTGGGGTGAGATGTGACAGGGTGAGAGAGTGTCATGGACATATATACACTACCAAATGTAAAATAGATAGCTAGTGGGAAGCAGCCGCATAGCACAGGGAGATCAGCTCGGTGCTTTGTGACCACCTAGAGGGGTGGGATGGGGAGGGTGGGAGGGAGGGAGATCCAAGAGGGAAGAGATATGGGAACATATTGTATATGTATAACTGAGTCACTTTGTTATAAAGCAGAAGCTAACACACCATTGTAAGGCAATTATACTTCAATAAAGATGTCTTAAAAAAAAAAAAAAAAGAAATGTATCTTATATTACTGAATATAACAATGAATAGTAACAGTATCTTCCAAGTGGAGGTCATATTTCAGGGCCCCTTAAAATATCCTTCCTTTGCAGCCACCCCACTTCTGGTAAAGCCAACCTGTTCATCGTATGCTCTGGTCTCTATTCAGCAGTTTTGAAGCATTTGTTTTCATTTACTATTTATCAGCACCAGCCTCTCTACATGGGGCTCCCTGGACTGATTTCCTACAAGCCTGAGGGTACTTCTTTGTTTTTGCTCTGAGGATCACATTCAATCTCAGAGTAAGGAAGCAGGAAGGTTCAACAAATGATTAATAGAAAAAAGGAGAGAGAAGCGCCAATGAGAACGAACTGTCTCTATACAAAAGAAAAATGCTTTTGTTTTAAACAATTATCAGCAAAAATACGGAGAATTTGTGGCAGCAAAATATGTGACAAGATATCCAGCAACTTCATGCTGTAGTGAAAAGTCTAGAGTAGGAGATGGAAATGGTTTTTAATTCTGATCTTGTGTTAGTTACCTAATGTCTCTGCATCTTCATGTCTTCATTACATCATCTGTAAAATGAGGGGTTGAACCAGATATATTCAGTTCCTTTTAGATCTCATTGGTACTTATCAAGTATTGGGCCTCATTTGAGACTTTGGACCTGTGTGTTGTAACACTGACCTGCTTTACATATTGTTCTGTTGACCATCAATTTCTCTGCTGTAGGGTGGAAGAAAGACCATCCTGACAGCGAGATCTGGTAGAAAAAATACCAAAGTTGGAGCTAGAAAACTTGGGTTCTAGTCCTGGCTGCTTCACCTAGAACATCTGAACTTTGGCCTACTAATAAAACCAAGTTTCATCTCAGTTTCTTTGTCTATAAACTAGAGTTAGTAATTCCTCTCTTGCTTTCTTTAAAATATTGGAAACCACACATTACAGAGTTGTTAACTCTTTTTATTTTCAGAAATGGATCTGGTTCTGAAAGTCATGCATAACCAGGACCTATGTTACCTGATGGCCACTGAGCAAGGGGAGTACAGCTGGGGGCAGGTAGGACAGAGTTTCCTAAACCTGGGTTCAATAGGACTTAGTGCCCCAAATACACATAACTGACTTTCTTTTGTGTAAGTCACACAATGGGAAATCATATGTTATACGCCCTGTGCTATCATATCACTGTGTCAACAAGAGGAGGATTGAGGTGAAATTAATGGCATTTTTCTAAATTCCATCTATTCTAGGCACGGATGATCTTTGATCTTTTCATTTTATCCATCACTGAAAAGATTCTCTTGGACTACATGGGTTTTAGTCTCTCCCATGATAAGAATGATTGATAAGCATATTTTTCCCATCATAAACCAAGGTGCTGATTATAGGCAGGAATGAAAGGAACCTCGACCTCAGCCCATTTAGAGGACAGAGCCCCAAAGAGGCCAAGTTTGCTTTGTAGGGTTGGGAATTACTTACTGGGGATCTGCTTCCTTCATGCTTCACATTACAAAGAATTTGGACGTCATCTTGATGTTACAAAAGCCACTCAGGTCAGGCCTATCACTGCCCTCATTTGCACTGCTTGCTCTCCCCATTTGCTCATCTTGGCAGAAAATCATTTGTGATCTCATATTGCTATCTTTTCATGTGGGTATACCTAATATACAGAAAGAAATTATAAGCTCATTTGGATCAAGAGCTCTGTTTTTATACCTCTTTATTTTTGAATGTTGGGTTCTTGAATCAGAATATAAACTCTTTCTAGGTTTAAATTTTGTCTTTTTCTTTGTACTTCCACTACAATTCAGTATTGGACACAGAATAAGCACTTTATGAATTCTTATTATAGAACCTAATGAATATTTCTTGGCTTTAACTAAAACTCTCTATCTGTAAGATCATGGCTTACTAATAATTCAGTCAGCAGCAAATTGGGAATCTGTTTGATCTGAGAAGTGAAAAGAGATTGGGGATGTACCAATTACCTCACTAACATTAGCCTCCTATTAAGATAAGTTCACATTCCTTGGGAGACCCCAGGAAGGACAGAAAGAGGAAGTAACTGAAAAATTAGCTTGGTGGTTGTATTGGCTTGTGGCCAACAACTCATTCACTACAAAGCACGTTAAATTATAACAATCCCAAATTCATGCAGTTGGTGCTTCGAAGATCCTTAGAAATGTCTAGTTCAATTTCCTTGTTTTACAGATAAGGACATTGAGGTCAAGGAGCTTAGAAGATGACCAGTTTTGAAGAAATTGCCCTAGGAATTAATTATACACACACACACATATATATATATATATATATACTTTTTAAAAACATCTTTATTAGAGTATAATTGCTTTACAATGGTGTGTCATTTTCTGCTTTATAAAAAAGTGAATCAGTTATACATATACATATGTCCCCATATCTCTTCCCTCTTGCATCTCCCTCCCTCCCACCCTCCCTATCCCACCCCTCTAAGTGGTCACAAAGCACCAAGCTGATCTCCCTGTGCTATGTGGCTGCTTCCCACTAGCTATCTATTTTACATTTGGTAGTGTATATATGTCCATGCCACTCTCTCACTTTGTCTCAGCTTACCCTTCCCCTTCCCCGTATCCTCAAGTTCATTCTCTTATATATATACTTTTAATAACACAATTCCGCAGCTTAAAAGCGGTTTTATGTGACCAAGTTCAGTGTTTGAGTGAAGCAACTGAAGTTAAATAATAGAGCAGCAGAAACACAGCAATGTATCTGTGTGACAGAGACAGCCAACTGTCTTCCAAAGATTCTTTCTTCCCTTCCATAACATAGTTGCTTCTGGAAGGTGGATGCTCAGCTGGGGAGAACACTGTCTAGATCTGTTTGCGATTCCATGTGAACTCTGACTGGATCCAGACCCTGAAACGTGGGTAAAAGTGATGTACACCACTTCCAGACCTGGATCCCTGAGGGTCTCTCACACCGTCTTCCAGGATCTTTTCCCTCCATTCTCTTCTCTCCAGTCTTATTTCATCAAGGGTTACTGTCACTAATAAAGTGGAAGTGAAGACAATTAAGAAATAAGAATCTAAACTCAGATGAAATTTACCTGTCAGATCAAATACCCTATAAGACAATATAGCCTTGCCTATATCTGCATAGCTCTGAGAAACATTTTTTTTCTTCTAGCAGATTGACAAAAACTCAAAATTGTGATAATATTTTTGTTGGTGAGACTGTAGAGAAATAGTCTCTCTCATACATTGCTGTTGTGAGTGTGAAAATGTACAACCTTATTAACAGCATGAAATATTTATCAAAATTATTTACACAGTCATTTAACATTTGACTTGGCAAACCCACATCTGGAATTTACACTTTAGGTACACCTGCATATGTTTGAAATGACATATGGATAAAGTTATTGATTTTAGCATTCTTTGCAATATTAGCATGTGGGAAACATTCCAAGTATCTATCAATAAAATATAGTTAAATAATACATGATCCACACAATGATATACTACACAGCTGAACGAAAGAACTAAGAAGGCTTCTGCTTACAGATATGGAAAGGTTGCCAGGATATATTGGCAAGTGCAGACAGTGAAGTTCAGAACAGTATATACAGTATGCTATCATTTGTTTTAAAAAGAGGAATGATAAAATGTATTTTTATATGTTCTCTCATCTGCATAAAGAGACCATGTATACGAGGGGAGTAGGCAGGAACAGGAATGAGACAAAGATTTCTTAATCAGTGACTTATAATATGGTTATTAATCTGAGAGAATGAACTTCCTATTAAAATACAATTAAAAATAAAAGGGAAAATATTATGGAGGTCATCCCTTTTGGCTTCTACCCAGAAAAAGCACAAAAGTAGGCATTACTAGATAATTAATATTAAAGAACTGTTATTAAAGAAAAGTCAAGCTTCACTTTGGAGTGATCGACCTAGAATTATAGCTATGCCTCTGTCAGCTTCAACCAGGTCAGCATATTGCATTCATCAACTTTTGCTTTCAACTCTAATTATTTACTTGATTAAGTGAAGCTCACCTGCTTTCCTTAGATCATCAGTGCTTTTCAAGAAATGATGAGTTTTGTTACCATGAGCTTGTTTGTGTGAACTTCCTTTCCTCTGTAGCTTCCATTTATTAAGCTATGTGCCAGATGCTGTTAGGAGCTGGAGATACACAGACAATAAGACAAAGCTCCTCTTTTAGGAGATCATAATTAGAGGGGAGAGAGAGAGAGATGAATTAAGTATCTCGGTATGGGATGAACTGTGTTCCCCCAAATTCATATGTTGAAATCCTAACCTCTAGTACCTCAGAATGTAACAGTATTTGAAGAAAGGGTATTTAAAGAGGTAATTAAGGTTAGATGAGGTGATTGATGTGGGCTCTAATTCAATATGACTGGTGTCTTTATAAGAAGAGGAGGTTAGGACACAGACATACAGAGAGGAAAGACCATGTGAAGACCAAGGGAGAAGACAGCCGTCTACAAACCAAGGAAACAGGCCTCAGAATGAAATCAACCTTGTGGACTTCTTGATCTTGGACATCTAGCCTCCAGAATTGTGAGGAAATTAATTTCTGTTGTTTAAGCCACTCAGTCTGTGGTACTTTTATATGGTAGCCCTAGCAAACTATTGGGTTGGCCAAAAATCTCGTTCAGGTTTTCCATTAATGGAAGAACCCAAGCGAAGTTTTTGGCCAACCCAATAATATACGTCTCTAACGCAGTTCAGTTAGAGCTGCGATAGGGAAGTTAGCCTTCATAGATAGAGAAAGAAGCACAGAGGAAAGGCCCCAAATTTAACTGCTCAGATAAGACAGAGAGGTGGCATCTGGGTAGAATTTCTGAGACAACTCTATTATTATCCCAACTTTATAGATGAGGAAACTGAGGCACAGGACAGTTATGTAAATTTCCTAAGATTATGAAACTAAGAAGTGACAGAGCCAGGCATTCAAAACCAGGCAAATTCTCCCAATCAGTGCTTTTACAACTATATTATGTTGTTTCCGATAAAAATTATTAAGGAGAAATAATGTATGGGACAAGAGTACAGATAGGACTCACAGAGCTACACACACTTGGCTTGAACATAAAGCACAAGTTTGGTTGGCAGCAAGTGGTGGGGGAGTGCTCAGTGGGTCTCATGGGCTGTATTAATTTTGCATTTTATCTCAAAATCAGTGGAGGCTCATTTTTTCATTTTAAAGTAGGAATTTAAGGAATTTGTGCCCAAATCGTAAGTGTGAAGCTCAATGAATTTTCACAAACTGACACATCTGTGTAATTGGCACCTCGATTAAGAAACCACCAGATCCCCAGAAGTCTCATCCTGTTCTCTTCTTTCACTACCTCCTTCACTGATAACTCCTCTACTGACTTCTAAGGTCATAGCCTAGTTCTACCTCATTTTGATCTCTTAGATAAATGGAATCATGCAGAGTGTATTCTTTTGTATCCACCTTCTTTTGTTCACTCTTATAAGGTTGAACTTTATGTATGTAGTTCTAGTGTGGTCATTCTCTTTGCTATATAGTATTTCAGGGTGTATCTGCCTCTATCCATTCTATTGTTGGTTGACATATGAGTGGTTTCTAGTTTGAGGCTAATATAAATAACGCTACTATGATAATTCTTATAAATATTACATAGTGAACGTATGTACCTAAATGGAGTCACTGTATCATAAGATATGCATATGTTCAGCACTAGTAGATATGGCCAAACAACTCATATACTTAACGGTAAAATATTGCAAGCTTTTCCCTGACATGGGAATCACTTTTATTCAACATTTTACTAGAGGTCTCAGGCAGTGTTAAAAGGCAAGAAGACAATATAAAATGCATGAGGTTTGGAGAGAAAGAAATAAAGCCATCATTTGTCACAGGAGACATAATTATGTATGTGTGAAATCCAAATGAATCTTCAAACTTAAAAGTGAATTTAACAAGATCTCTTTGCATATATTTATATAAAGTAAATATATAAAATTGTATTTCTACCTACTGAAAAAAATAGATGGAAGACAAAATTTTAAAAAATGATACCGTTTTTCATAGCTTCACAAAACATCAATTACAAATTAACTGAATGACAGATATGCACTATCTCCATGCTGAAAATTATAAAATATCATTAAGAGAAATTAACAGAATTTTATTAATATTATTATTGGAGGACTCAATACTGTAAGGAAGTCAATTCCCAAATTCATCCATGGATTCAATGTAATTCCAAACAAAATTTTGGCAGGTTTTTGGGCAGACTTTGACAGACTCTAAGTGTATATGAAACAGTAAAGAACTAAGAGAAAAAAAACTTTGGTCATTATTTTTTAAATTGGAACTACTTATTGAGGCATATTATCTAACAACCTGGAAAAATGCTATTTACTCTTCTCTCTAAAATTAATACATTAACCCCTTAGATGAATATAGTATTTATACTCTTTTCTAGTGCCTTCATTGTTATGATCTTGATTAACACAATGACCATGAGAGAAAAGCAGAGACCATGAGAGGAGAGAAATTTTTTATATTAATCAGATAGAAGAGAAATCCAAGCCCCAGAGAGGTAAATGATTTTCTTCCAGGTATAAGTCCAAGACAAAATTATGATAAGAGCTCTGATTTTTTAATTTAAATCCCCCTTTTCCTGAACTCACACTGTATAGACCCCAAATGAATCAATGCATTTCTTATTCTTTTGTGGAACATTCCATGGTGACGGCAACATACCAAATGTCTTGATAGGATGGAAAACTTGACAATAACAAATTTAGGTCTGCCATGTGAACTTGAGAGGTGTATTTCAGAGGGTATATGGTCAGGCCACTCAGGATGGCTGTTCTCTTGCTCTCTGTACATCCTCTGCCCGACCAGTGCCTGCTTCACCTATAACTTATGCACATGACTGATCTTCCTACATACTTGCCCCAGGCCCCAGCT
Organism: Balaenoptera musculus; assembly: GCF_009873245.2. Lineage (NCBI taxonomy): Eukaryota > Metazoa > Chordata > Mammalia > Artiodactyla > Balaenopteridae > Balaenoptera > Balaenoptera musculus. Next base: position 58,233,701 of record NC_045798.1, read on the forward strand.
AGTGATTGTTCTTACCAAATGGGCAGTTAGGAACATATCCCTCTGCTGTTTTCCCCAGTAACTAATGAGCCCACCTGATGTCAATTTCCCTATAGCTGGTAGTCTCCTCCCCCAGCCTCACCCCCAGGAGAGAAGACTGCCAACATTTCCTGTCCAACGTGCACTGTGGGGTGTAGCCCCAGGGCCTTGCTTCAGATGTGTAAACTCCCCTATCCATTAAATCATAGAAATATCTGTTGCTGACTCCAGGGTGTTTCTTCCTTCTTGAAGCTGGGCAAGCACACGCCTTGTAGGCCTGCGGGGTGCAGCCCAGAAGAGGGGCTGTAGGAAGGTGCCATATTGGAGTCAGGCACACCATCTCCTGCTGAATAAAATACTGCCTGTTTTGTTTGTCTTTTTTTTTCCTCCATCATTGAAGCATATGGTTGGTTTCTTAGTGGAGTACTAGGTGAAGTGGTCAGCTTGCATTTAGGGTCATATTGTAAAAGGCATATCTTTTCTCTAGATTTTCACCCAAGTTGTAAGAAGCTCACAACAAACCAGGAGAACTCTAAGGGAAATAAGACCAGCATGGAGAACAGCAGATTCATGGCTTCCACCACCGGTGTCTGAGGCATACGTTCACAGAGGCGAATATCTGGGTGGATTACCCACATTACTTAAATTGTTAGTTCTTTTTATCACTTATTTTGTTTGCCAAACAAATGTGGTTAAATTGCAGACATTAAATGTCTCTTTGTTGAGATTGTGTCTGATTACATAGTCTTTCTTGAACCCTTTCTACATTATTGTGTTTGCTAGCATCTCAATATTCACTAACTACAGCAGATTAATATTCCTTTTGACTCACTATTTACTCAGGTAAGTATTCAATTTGGGGATTACAATATAGTTATTTCCCCCACATTGAAGAAAGCAAGCTGCTGGTAAGAAAAGGAAATAATGAACTCTTTTTCTTTCATGAAAATAACAGGTTGCTTTCTTGTTACTTAAACATTTTCATAACTTGTCAACAAAATTACAGTATTTTTCCCCTTCATCCAACAGATTTTTACCCATTACAGTTACAAACAAAGGCTCAGCTTCACCAGCAGAAGCTCATGCAGTTCCTGGCACATCCTTAAGAGCATTTCCCATTTTAGTGTGTAGATATTTGAAAGAGGCTATCATATGTTCCATAAATCTCATATTTTCAAATTCCATTTCCACTAATTTTAACCTCACATGAGATTAAAACATGAGGTTTCTAGACTCGTCATCTTCTTGGTTTCCTGACATGCCCAAGCAGAAGAAAAGGAAACATGAAAGGAAACAGCTCCTCATTAAAGGAAACAGCTAATGGAGCTGAAAAAACATAAGGAAGGAAGAAAGAAGAGAGAGACACTAAGTAGGGGGGAAGAGAGAGAAAGTGAGTGAGAGAAGAGGTTGAATACAACTACACCTCCTAGTTTGAGGATCAGAAGGGTTGTAGAATTTATTTACAGGATGAGGACTTAAAGGTCATTTACAATGATAAATAGTTTGCATATCAATAATTAAAATCAAGTAAGTTTTTATAAGATCTGAAGTTTTTGAAATTTTCCAGAGGAGAGAGTTGTATAGGAGTTTCTCTCTGTGCTTTTTTTGGCATTTTGTCAATGTTTTATATCAAGAAATCACTTAATTCAAAGGACTAGAGATTTATATCTTCCCATTTTCTGTTGCCCAAATTAGGGATAATCCATTACTTTAGAATAATGTCTTTGTGGTCTTTCTCTGCTGAATGCCAAATATTCTTTCAATTATTTTATTCAGAGGGACATGAATCACCAGATTCTTTACTTGTGTTTGTCTATAGACTGGATAAAGGTTTTATTGAACTCAACTACTTGGTGGTCAATGTCAGTGGATACTCGATTATATCTTTCAGATAAATTGACACATTAAAAATTTTTTTTGGAATACAGAAAAGCTATCACTGTCTTCAAACTGCTTTCATTTTGAACAATGAGTCTATATATCATATTGATTTGCAAAACAGGTCTTCCTAATATATAGTCACAATACATAAAGTGTGTGAAGTATAAAACAAAACAAAAATTCAAGTTTTCAACGACATTTTATTCTGAAATTTTAAATATATTATATGGTACAAAGGAAAAGAATATACAGTAGACCCCTGAACAACATGGGTTCGAACTGTGAGGATCCACTTATACACAGATTTTTTTCAATAGTAAATATTATAGTACTACATGATCTTTGGTTGGTCAGACATGCAGGAACCATGGATACAGAGGGCTGATAATAAATGATTCACAGATTTTCCACTGCACTAAGTGTTGGGGTCCCTAACTCCCACATTGCTCAAGGCTCAACTATAATAATAAATGCATTAAAGTCTTTAAGTCTGTTGTTTTAAAACTCAATGGCATTCCAATTATTCATCTATTCATCCATTGATTAAATAAACACTTAAAGAATACCTGCTAGATGCCAGGCACCATATTAGGTTCTCTCAAATAAGAATACCATGCTGAGGCTGATTAGAGAGAGTCACACATAGTAACTATTCAATCTAAGAACTTGGAAGGGCAGGAATGTGGTTCCTTGAGGTCAAGAACAAGAAAACCCCTGAACTTATAGGGATGGTGGAAGGGGAAATATGTGAGATGTGATTGGGAAAAGCATGCTGGGACCAGACATTGAAAAACCTGTTAAGAATTGTAGTCCTTGCTTAATGGCATTAAAAAAGACTTACAGTGTTTTATGTAAGTGGTGACATAAGCTTGTATTCATTTAGAACAGATATGAGAGACCTAAGATTTTCCTTAGAATGAGTTGGTAGTTAATTTTAGTGGTCTACATGACAGATGAGGGGACTTTGGACTAGAATGGTAGCATTGGAGATGGAGAGAAAAGAGATGTCCAGGAGAAAATTCAAGAAGACTTGGTGACTGGTTCTTGGGTAAGAGGAAGATGTCAAGAATTACTTCTAGTTTTCTGCCTTAATGACTCTAACTTACACTATTGAGAAGTCTTTTGTGTGTCCGTATGGGGAGATACGTGATCAGCATCACCTTATTCCTGGGTAAGTTTTAGAGTTCACTGAGTCACTAGTATAAATACATAGTCTAGAGCACAATATTAACAAAACTGAATCATGAGTTTTACTTGACCCCAAATGGTTCAGTTAACTGTATTGTCTTGTTTAACAGAATTCTATTCCTCACACCTGCTTTCTCAAAAGGCATTTTGATCACAAATAGCCCTGGGAGAGGGCATGTACCCGTTTCACTACAGATGTGTCTTTAAAAAACAACTGAAAGTGTTAATGAGCTCTTTCAGGGAGACTCTTGCATACCTTTTAATATGAGAAAATTTTTCCTTCCTTTTTAGGAGGAATTAATATGTCCTGAATATCCTAAAGGAAGAGGGCACATTATAGATTGTTCCCTCTGTGCTCAGTGAACATTTAACATATCAGGTGAGCCATAATATGGGAACTCAGTAACACAGCCAGAGGAAAGGAGAAAGAAAACTGGTGTCATGAGATGATCATAGAGATTGGAAAAAGGCTGGCTTGATGGTCCTCCAGGGTACAAATGCACCAGAATAAAGCAGCCTGCTCTCTGATCCTGTGGTACATTTGTAATTACTTAGGAAATCATCTGTGATATTGTGATTTATAGTAATAAATATATATTTGGCCTTTGTCCCCACTTTTGGCACAGAGCTCCTAAAATCCTAGGAATTTCCTAAGTGATTAGAGCATAAAGATGTCTTTTGTATATTAATGAGGTAACTTTTGGAAAGTACTAAGAATGGGAGCTGGTTGCCAGAGGAGTCAAACGTGGTGTTAGAGGGTTGGAACTTTTATTTTTACTTTCCTGACCTCTGGGGAAGGGAGAAGGGCTAGAAGTTGGATCAATTGTCAATGGTCAGTGACTTAATCAATCATACCTATATATTGAAGCCTCCATGAAAACTTAAAAGGAGAGGGTTTGGAGAGTTTCCAGGTTGGTGAACACATGAAGATTTGGGGAAAGTGGCACACTTGGAAAGAACATGGAAGCTCCACATCCCTTCCTACATACCTTGTCCTATGTATCTCTTCCATCTGGATGTTCATCTGTATCCTATGTACATCCTTTGTAATAAACCAGTAATCTGTTGAGCAGACAGGTCTCCTGAGTTTTGTGCACCACTCTAGCAAATTAATCAAACTCAAGAAAGGAGTCATGGGAACCTCTGATTTATAGACTGTCAATGAGAAGTACAGGTTACAACCTGGAGTTGTGATTGGTCTCCCAAGTTGGAGGGGGATATTGGAATATCCAATTTATAGCTGGTAGGGCAGAAGTGCAGGTAACAACCTGGGCTTGTTTTGCTTCTGAAGTGGAAGGCAGTCTTATGGGACTGAGCCCTTTACCTGTGGAATCTGATGCTATCTCTGAGTAGATAGTGTCAGAATTGAGTTGAATTGCAAGACAGCCAGCTGGTGTCCTGAGAATTGTTGGAGGTGGGGGGAAGCCCCACACCCTCACAATTGGAATGGGTGAGCAGAACCCAACATAGCATTATTCTCCTAACTGTACTGTAAGCTTTGTGATGGAAAGAACCAACTTCATCCTGCTCACTCAAATTTCCAGAGTCCAATCAAGTGCTTGACATATGATTGATGTTTAATACATATTTTATGAGTGAATGAATAAAAATGTTATAGAACCAAACTTGGATTTGCTTACCTGCATGCAATAAAGCCAATATACTGGCACTGTGTGGTATTGAAGAGTGAAGGAAAGTGCAGCATTTATTGCAGGGTGCCAAGCAAAGAGTCCAGGGCAACTAGTGCTCAAAACACCTGAACTCCCCTGATGGGTTTCAGGAAAGCATTTTTAAGGGCCAGGTGAGGGGTGGAAGTTGCAGGGTATGTGATCAGCTTGTGTACAATTCTTTGGTTGATGGTGAGGTAATAGGGTGGTGTCACAGGGCTTAACTTTATCAATACTTAGGCTTCAGTAAGCCTGGGGGCTGTGTGCTCATGGTCATCAAGTAGTTAACGTCTTCCATTTGGTGGGGTTTTAGCATCTGTAAAACAACTCAGGTAATGTGCATCAGATACAGTTATCTAGGTACTTCAGAGAGGAGTTAAGCAGAGGATATGAGGGAAGGGATCTGTCCTGGGAAGGCCCTACAGGGTCCTGCTCAGTTACAAAAGTGGTTCCAACCACAGTGCCCAAGAAGATGTGAAGTTCAGCCACTGATCTGTACTTGAGGACCAACCAGTGCAGAACGGCTACAGATTCAATTAGTAAACCATATTGCATTAGTTGGAGTCAGTTTGGGAAGTTTTCTTCTTAGATTGCAGGGACCCTGCAAGCATCAAAATATGAAGATGAGCCTTTAGGCACAGAAGTGAAGGGCTAGAAGGATCTAGATTAACTACTGATGCTGAAAACTCAGCTTCTGCACACCGGTGCCAAATTGAATCTCAGAGACAGAGTTTTGGGTGGAGTAGAAAAGAATAGCTTTATTGTTTTGCCAGGCAAAGGGGAATACAGAGGGCTCCTGCTCTCAAAAACTGTGTGTACCAGCCTGGGAGGATTTGGTGAGGAGCTTTTATAGCAATGGTTCAAGAATGGGGCTGCTAATAAGATTAGGGTGTGTGCAGGGCCTACATTCCTTTAATCTACTCTCAGGTAATCTCTTGATGAGCTCCCCTGGTTCCTTTAACCTGGCCTCAGGTGGTCTTCTCTGGAATGAAGAATGCTAACTTCATTTGTTGGGGGTTTTGGTTCTGTAAAGAGCTCAAAGATATTGATATGTATATCCATTGAGGAACCAGGACCCAGTGCCCCAAGACTACACTATTGTTTCTTGGCTGCTTCTCCCTTGTCTCTGAAGCCACTTCTTTCCCTGATTAACAACTGTTTGAATCTGTCCTTTGGCACTCAAGGGAGGTCATGGAGACTGGAGTCTATTTCCTACAAGGAACAGGGGACATAGAAATTCTTCCATGCCCAGGAGCTCCACAAGGTCTTGCTCGGTTTCACTACTGTGGTCCCAGCTACAGCTTGGGGTTTCAGGGAAGTGCCCAAATTTTAGATGGAGCTTATTATTACAGAGGGTGATATTGTGAAATCAAGGGAGTACCCAGCCAAATCAATTAGATTGGTTTAGAATGGAGCTGGGGATTGCCAAGACTTAGAGGCTATCTCTTAAACACAAAGATATGAGTATATTATGATACATTGGACCTATACAGATGAACTAGGCATACTATGGCTTTTGATGTGTTCATGGTATAGTACAAAGGGAACTTGTTAGAGCACTGACAGCTTAAAGGTGCTCTCCCAGAAATACAGGCATTATCCAGTGAGCCACAAAAGAGAGGAGTCTACTCTACATAGGTTGTCAATAGAGACATGCCTTTTCCAACTTAGGTAATGACCCTTAGGTTGATTGTTTAAGAATTTGTAAAAATGATAACTTTTTGTACAAAAAAAAAAAATGCACAAAGAAGAAGACATACAAATAAGATGGTTATAAAAGTTATGTGAAATCTACCCTCTCAGAGACAATCATTGTGAATATCTTGGTGAATACTCCTTCAGCCATCTTTCTGTGTGTATATATATATATATATATATATATTTCTACTGAAACAGAACCATACCATGTATGCTGTTTGTTCTGAAAGCTGCTTTTTCAACATTATCAAATTATTTTAATGTTAATAACTTGAGATAAACATCATCAATTTATATAACTGCATAGTCATTCATTTCACATGTATATCATTTACTTACCCTTTCCCTACTGATAGATATTTGATTTATTTGTAATTATTTTCTTTTATAAACAACACAATAATGAACATATCATAGTAATGCTCCTACCATTTTACATTTAACAAAAGTTAAAAACATGGTTCTCAAATAACTAAAGATTGAACACATGTCAAATATTTATTTAACCAGACTATGATGAAACTATCAGGCAAGTAAAGCTGGTTCAATGGGCATTTGATAAACATATATTTACATATTTAGTAGGGAAAGGCATGTGAAGGTAAGTTCACTAATCTAGAGACAACATTCAAGGGCAATATAACTCTTTTTTTTTCCAAGGGAAATTCTTGGCTTAAATAATATTTTAATAAAGCTTAGCTACATGTGTCAGTAAAAAGGAGATGACAGAATGATTTATGATTTAAATATCATATAATCGCTGAAGTGTCTAGTACTGTCTTATATCAAACAACATGAGAGAAGCAAATTCCTGGGGGCAAAGAAGAAAGGAGCAAAGTGAAATCAATGCAGATATCAGTAGAGTGCATATTGCATAAACCATCTCATTAAAAATTTGATGAAAGGATAATAATAACTAACATACCTTGAGAAGATATGATATGAGCCTTATAAGTATACTCTCATTTAATCTTTTTTTTTTTTTTTTTTTTGCCCAAAGTGTGTATATTCAGAACATCAGACAGGCACACATCAAAATAACCTTATATAGTGTTTAGTAGAAAAGAGACCATGAAAAATAACCAAAATATTATTTAGATTTTGAGATTAATTCTGATTGATGTTGACAATTCTTATTCATTATGGTATTCAACAAATATAAAGTATAACTGCATGGAGTTAATACACTTTATAAAAAATTGAAATATAGTTGATATACAATATAATGTTAGTTTCAGGCATATAACATAGTGATTCAACATTTAAATACGTTATGAAATGATCACCATGATAAGTCTAGTAACCATCTGTCCCATACAAAGTTATTACAGTATTATTGACAATATTACTTATACTATATGATAGATCCCTGTTACTTATTCATTTTCTAATTGGAAGTTTGTACCTCTTAATTCCTTTCACCTATTTTACCCAAAGCCCCCTTCTCCCCTCCTCTCTTGCAACCACCCATTTGTTCTCTGCATCCATGAGTCTGTTTTCATTTTGTTTCTTTCTTTCTTTATTTTTTTTTAGATTCCACATATAAGTGAAATCCTACTGTATTTTTTTCTCTGACTTATTTTACTTAGAATGATACACTCTAGATTCATCCATATTGTGACAAAAGGGCAATATAACTCTTGTTTTAAGTTTATCTTCTCTAACAGACAGAAATCACTTGCACCTCTACCAAAAGTCTGCCTACAAGTTAACATGTAACTTAACAATGTCTGGAATGTAATCAATAATAAAGTCTAGATCAAAACAGGCACATTATCTTACAGAATTACATAATCTTTGGGAAGATCTATTAGTGCTCTAATATAATAATGCAAAAACTTTCAGTTCTATTCTTCCCTTATTTCTAAATTTTGGATAATTTTTCTTAAGACATGTGTTGCCAAACTTGGCTTCATTTTGAAAGATGTGAATTTTAAAGATGAGAAAAATGAGACCAGGTGGACAGGGTCGCAAAAGACTCAGGGAACCTGGAAGTGTTACTCAGGTAACCTATGGAGAGCAGTGTCATTACCTTTGTTGTGAATTTGTTGATCTTTTATTTCCAACTAATTTGTAAGCCCCTCAAAGGGGAGACTATGTTAAGACATAGTCTTATTTCTCCTATATCTTCAGAGCACTTGATGGGCCCATCAAAATGACCTACTGGGACTGAAGAGAAGAGAATTTAAAACTGACCAAAATTGTGCATTTCAATGGAGTTGAGTGTAGGATTGCCTCTTCAAACACATTTATGAAATGTTTCAGAGGGCATTGGGCATTGCAGGAATCTTGGAAGAGGAAAAACTTTCTTTTGAGAACGTCTTAGTCCTAAAAGAATGATTGTTCTGGTAAATAAGGGGTTATATGCTAGACTATGAAATCTCAAGAGTTAAGCCATCACTTTGCTACTGATTTCACAATCAGTCCTTAACCTGGATCTTTCTTAGTTCCTGGCATGGAATATGGAGGTCACTTGTCAGTTTCCCATCTCATGTTTCTCCTTCAAATTTTTCCTTAAGCCTGATTTTGAAAAGATCCTCCATCTGCATTGCTGGAGGGAACTAAAACTACTGGTTTGATTGCCAAACTCTTCTTGGCTGGCACAAGAAGGATTTCTGTCTGACAGCTGCTTTTCACATTACCACTTGATCTGATTATCTCTGCTCGTTGGCAATGACCAGGATCTCATCACACTTTTGTCAATAGCGTTCCTTCTACTGTGTTAAACAGGATATTGCTTTTTATTCAATGATTATAATTTTTCCAGTTGGGTGAATATTAGCAAGGGAGTTTTTCATTTTAGGAAAATTAGTATTGCTCACTTAGATGTTTTTCTTTTTGGGTTAAAGCATTTGAGAAATGGATCAGTGAGTACAATAGGGGACTGGGGTAGAAAGTCCCAGATCAGTTACTTGCCTTTGTCTCCTGCTGAAAGCTTCAGTAGAGGATTTACAGAAAGTTTTCAATAGGCACAGCATTATCTTTGCTTTGGAGTCAGTGATAGCACCACTGGCTTTCTTTTAACATTAAACATTGTATTGGATAGTTGCTCACATGCCTAAGGGAGGATTGTGACTCTTCAAATTAAAGTAAAATCACATGATGAAATTGACTTGCCCCATAGAGTTCTTCTCCCTGAAACCATTTTGAAGGAGAAGAAGAGTAAATGTTTTAAAGTTTATTTTAGGGAGTTATTAAAAAGGGAAAACATGCTTCACGGATATGCCTTAGAGATCAATACAGATTCTGGCCAGTATGCGATCCTGTCTTCATCTCCAACTGCAACAGTCAAAGCTGTTCAGGAAGACCATTCCCTGAGAGGCTCAACGAGCCAGGAAAACCAGGTCCCATCTCTATCTTGGATAGACCAAGGTGAGAAATTGTGCTTAGACATTTTAGAACTACAAATAGAAAAGAAATATAATATCAAGGATCAAGTAGTTTGGGAGGTTTGGTTCAAAATATATGACTTTGGAAAATAAACTCTCAGAACTCAAAAAAAAAAAAAGGGATGAGGGATGTGTGATCTCAGAGAAAACTGAAGTTGCCTTTATGATGTGATTTGATAGTCCTGGAAAACTTTCTGGCTCAGAATCCCTCTCCAAGCTACTACCTGGAATTCTTGCATTAATGATTCCTTTCCTGGCTTAAATACACTGCCCTCTCCTAGATCTCTTGTAAAATTGAACAGCCTGTGAGGGGTATGGTGTGAAGTTTTCTGACTTTAGAGGGAATAGGTTTATCAGTTCATTTATGCAAAAAAAGGAGTTTGTTCAACAAAAGAAAATTGGGTGCCCTGATGTGGGTGTGGGACGAGCAAGGATGCAAAAGTAATGGAAGGGAAGGGGAGCAAAATACTCACCATTTCCCCACTTCATAAGGTATGTGAGTCTGAGAAAACTTTCCCTGTCTCACAGCATATGTATCTTCTAATCTCTGGTTTGGAATTATCCCATTTCCCCCTGCTTTCAGGTGCTCAGATTTTCTCTCCCATTGCTTCTGTTTAGTGTTCTAACAGTATTGTTTAACTTGGTAAAGCACTTAGAATGATGAATTTTGCTCTTGAAGACACGTTACAAAATAAAGCCACAGGATATTGCATTGTAAGTGAAAACCATAGGGAATTACTCAGGTTGAATCTGTAATGTACTCAAGTTAACGTCGTGGGAGCCTCCTGTTGCATTGTGAAGAGAGGAAGATGCGTTGTATAATCTGTCTCCATAAGGTAATATTCCCAAGTAATTTGTAATAAGAGACTCTTGCTATCAGATCCCATGGCAGAGCCAAGACCAGCTGAAAAATATGCAGTGCTCTGGGTGCGCTTGACGGGAGATCGATGTTTCCACAGAAATTTTATTAAGAATAAACTCGGGATGAGGAAAACAATGGAAATAGCATTTTTTCCCTGGAAATACTTTATTAACATTTAATATTTTCATTATTAGCATAACAGCTGTACTTCAGGTGCAAGTCAACCAGAGAATATGTTTAATGAAATGCAGAAAAATCACATCACCTCACAAGCTTATTTGTTACTCATAAAAATTATGTTAAAACCATGTGTATCCAAAAGTGTTGCAGCAATAAAAATGAATAATAACATCTATGAAGAAATGGAATCTCTTTTCTCAAAATTTACCTATAAATGTTAGGACATTTGAGCTGGGTGTTCTTTTCTTTTTTTTTTTTTTTTTTTTTTTTTTTTTTTACCTTGTATTCTGAAAACTTTAATGTTTCTAAATGTTCAGTGTTCAGAGAAAGTAGTAACATTAATATTTATTCCCTCTGAGATCTGTCATTTCTGTGATGGAAGACGTGGAAATAAAATGGGGGATACAGGAGAAGGAGGAAGAAAGACCATCTATAACTAACCTACTTCAACTGATATTTACAGTTTTTAAAAAGACTTTCACATCTTTGTTGTGTTAGACAAATATGAGGCATATTAAGAATTTTAAGAGCTTGTGAAAAAATCAATCTAAATTGAGCAGCCTCTAACCAGAAGTGGTTAGGGGTTCTTCTGCAGATGGGAGCTCAGGGAGAGACTTCTAGAGAGAAGGGGAGGAAGCGAAGTAAGGAAATTATCCATTGGCTGTAGCTTAAAGCCTACTTGGTTGTTTGTTTGTGATTGGCTGTCTTTAGCGTTTTGATTTTGTAGCCCTGAGGCATTTACAGGCATAGATTTTGGTTTGCTTATGTAGCTGCCACGGCATTAGAGCAACCTCAGTCTAATGGCCGCCTTGTTTATTAATTGAACACAGCCAAGTTAATATATTCCAATACTAAGGAATATACTCTGCCTATACTCTGCATATCACTCCACTTTCCATAACCGGAGCAATCCTTCCTCCTTGACCCCCACACTGCCTAGGCCACTGTCCTCTGAGCTTTGAAGGGCATAAGGCGATTGCTTGACTTGATTGGATCACCACTTGCTGTTTCAACTACTCCCCCATACTCAAGCTTTCTTTTTCAAAATACACAGCCCGGCTAGGATCAGAGCATAAAATGTCTTCAAAAAACCCCTGAGGTGTTCTAGACTCTTAGTTATATATGCAAGAAACAACCATGCAAGAAAGCATGAAATTTAATACAAGATTGCATGATCTAGTATTTCTTTTTGCAATTAATAATAATATCATTAATAATAATGATAAAGAATAATTTACCTGCTGAGATTTAAGTGCCAGGAAGTGTGCAAAGATTTTTATATACATTATCTCTTTTAATGTTCCCTATGTTATCATGTGTTAATTTTATTTCTATGAGGCACAGGATCAAAATGGAGATAGGACTAGAACCCAGGGCTCTTTGATTCTAAAGCTGTGCCTCTTTACCTCGAAAACAGAATGGATCAAATATTTTTCCCACCATCAGCTGGTAAAATTTATCCACTGAAACTTCAGAGGTGCCTTAGTCCTATTTGTCATTTTCACCTCTAAAAATGGCGTTACCAAATAATTCCCTGAGGTATCTTGACGAAGTAGCATGGCCTGAAAGTAGGGAAGATGTTTTTCAGGAAGTGGGACTAAAGCTATTCTGAAGGTGAAGGAGGGGTTAGGAATTGTGTGGAAAATAGGACAAGGGAAGGTGTTTCTGTCGGAGGCAAAAAGCACTGATCTAGGGTAAACGGGATGGGGATGGGGGCAAAGAAGACATGCCTGTCTTCAGAGTTTTACTTGCATCTTGTGATGATTGAATAATTTAGAGTATTCCTAGAATGAGTATAAAGAAGAGGGTGAATGTATCATTCACTTAAAAGCCAAAGAAAACAAATACTTCTAATAAAAACCCATAAATGAATTATCAGCAGAAAGAATAATAAATAAAAGATGCAGCTTTCTGTGAAGCTTTTGATGTTTAAAATGTATAACTGTTTTTTGTTGTTTTCCTTTTTTTTTTTTAACTTGGAGTATAATTGCTTTACTCCATATAATGGAGTATAAGGATGTGTTAGTTTCTGCTATACAGCAAAGTGAATCAGCCACACGCATACATATATCTCCTCTTCCTTGGATTTCCTTACCATTTAGGTCACCACAGAGCATTGAGTAGAGTTCCCTGTGTTATACAGACTGTTCTCATTAGTTGTCTATTTTATACATAGTTGTGTATATTTGTCAATCCCAATCTCCCAATCCATCCCACCCTCCAATCCCCGCTTGCTATCCATACATTTGTTCTCTATGTCTATGTCTCTATTTCTGCTTTGCAAATAAGATCATCTGTACCATTTTTTCTAGGTGCCAATAGTTTGTGTTAATATACGATATTTGTTTTTCTCTTTCTGACGTACTTCACTCTGTATGACAGTCTCTAGGTCCATCCACATTCTGCAAATGACCCGATTTCATTTTTTTTTAATGGCTGAGCATTATTCTATTGTATATATGAACCACATCTTATTTATCAATTCCTCTGTTGATGAATATTTAGGTTGCTTCCATGTCCTGGCTATAAATAGTAAATAGTTCTGTAATGAACATTGGGGTGCATGTATCATTTTGAATTATGGTTTTCTTTGGATATATGCCTAGGAGTGGGATTGTTGGGTCATATAGTAGTTTTATTTTTAGATTTTAAGGAACCTCCATAATGTTCTCCCTAGTGGCTGTATCAATTTACATTGCCACCAGCAGTGCAAGAGTGTTCCCTTTTCTCCACACCCTCTCCAGCATTTATTTTTTGTAGATATTTTGATGATGGCCATTCTGACCGGTGTGGGATCATACCTCATTGTGGTTTTTATTTGCATTTCTCTAATAATTAGTGATGTTGAACATCTTTTCATGTGTTTATTGGTCATCTGTATGTCTTCTTTGGAGAAATGTCTATTTAGGTCTTCTGGCCATTTTTTGATTGGTTTGTTTGTTTTTTTGATATTGAGCTGCATAAGCTGTTTTTATATTTTGGGGATTAATCCCTTGTCAGTTGCTTCATTTGTAAATATTCTCTCACATTCTGAGGGCTGGCTTTCATCTCATTTATGCTTTCCTTTGCTGTGCAAAAGCTTTTAAGATTCATTAGGTCCCATTTGTTTATTTTTATTTCCATTACTCTAGGAGGTGGGTCAAAAAAGATCTTGCTGAGATTTATGTCAAAGAGTGTTCTTCCTATGATTTCCTCTAAGAGTTTTATAGTGTCAGACCTTACATTTAGGTCTCTAACCCATTTTGAGTTTATTTTTATGTATAGTGTTAGGCAGTGTTCTAATTTCATTCTTTTACATGTAGCTTCCAGTTTTCCCAGCACCACTTATTGAAGAGACAGTCTTTTCTCCTTTGTATATTCTTGCCTGCTTTGACAAAGATTAGTTGACCATAGGTGTATGGGTTTATCTCTGGGCTTTCTATCCTGTTCCACTGATCTATATTTCTGTTTTTGTGCCAGTACCATACTGTCTTGATTACTGCAGCTTTCTAGTATAGTCTGAAATCAGGGAGTCTGATTCCTCCGGCTCCATTTTTCTTTCAAAAATTTCTTTGGCTATTTGGAGTCTTTTTTGTTTCCATACAAATTGTAACATTTTTTGTTCTAATTCTGTGAAGAATGGCATTGGTAACTTGATAGGGATTGTACTGAATCTGTAGATTTCTTTGGGTAGTACAGTCATTTTCACAATATTGATTCTTCCAATCCAAGAACGTGGTATATTGCTCCACCTGTTTGTATCATCTTTGATTTCTTTCATCAGTATCTTGTAGCTTTCTGAGTACAGGTCTTTTGCCTCTTTAGATAGGTTTATTCCTAAGTATTTTATTCTTTTTGCTGCAGTGGTAAATGAGATTGTTTCCTTAATCTCTCTTTCAGATCTTTCACTGTTAGTGTATAGGAATGCAAGAGATTTCTGTGCATTAATTTTGTATCCTGCAACTTTACCAAATTCATTGATTAGCACTAGAAGTTTTCTGGTGTCATCTTTAGGGTTTTCTATGTATAGTATCATGTCATCTGCAAACAGTGACAGATTTACTTCTTCTTTTCTGATTTGGATTCCTTTTATTTCTATATCTTCTTTGATCACTGTGACTAGGACTTCCAAAGCTGTGTTGAAAAATAGTGGCGAGAGTGGACACCCATGTCTTATTCCTGATCTTAGAGGAAATGCTTTCAGTTTTTCACCATTGAGAATGATATTTGTTGTGGGTTCGTTGTATATGGCCTTAATTATGTTGAGATCCTCTTTGCCCACTTTCTTAAATTTACTGAGGCTTGATTTGTGATGCAAGATGTAATCTATCCTGGAGAATGTTCTGTGTGCACTTGAGAAGAAAGTGTATCTGCTGCTTTCGTATGGAATGCCCTATAAATATCAATTAAGTGTACCTGGTTTAATGTGTCATTTAAGGCTTGTGTTTCCTTATTAATTTTCTGTCTGGATGATCTGTCCATTGGTGAAAGTGGGGTGCTAAAGTCCCCTACTATTATTGTGTTACTGTCAATTTCCCCTTTTACAGCTGTTAGCACTTGCCTTATGTATTGAGGTCCTCCTATGTTGGGTGCATAAATATTTACAATTGCTATATCTTCTTCTTGGATTAATCCCTTGATCACTATGTAGTGTCCTTCCTTGTCTCTTTTAACAGTCTTTATTTTAAAGTCTATTTTGTGTGATATGAGTATTTCTACTCCAGCTTTCTTTTGATTTCCATTTGCATGGAGTATCTTTTTCCATCCCCTCACTTTCAGTCTGTATGTAGCCCTAGGTCTGAAGTGGGTCTCTTCTAGACAGCATATATATGGGTCTTGTTTTTATATCCATTCAGCCATTTTATGTCTTTTGGTTGGAGCATTTAATCCATTTACATTTAAGGTAATTACTGACACGTATATTCCTACTACTACTTTCTTAATTGTTTTGGTTTTTTTTTTTTCCTCTCTTGTGTTTCCTGCCTAGAGAAATTCCTTCAGCATTTGTTGTAAAGCTGGTTTGGTGGTGCTGTATTCTCTTAGCTTTTGCGTGTCCGTAAATGTCTTAATTTCTCCGTCTTATCTGAATGAGATCCTTGTTGGGTAGAATAATCTTGGTTGTAGGTTTTCCCCTTTCATCTCTTTAAATATATCCTGCCACTCCCTTCTGGCCTGCAGAGTTTCTGCTGAAAGATCAGCTGGTAACCTTATGGGGACTCCATTGTATATTATTTGTTGCTTTTCCCTTCTTGCTTTTAATATTTTTTCTTATATTTAATTTTGTTAGTTTGATTAACATGTGTCTCAGTTGTTTCTCTTTGGGTTTATCCTGCATGGGACTCTCTGTGCTTCCTGGACTTGATTGACTATTTCCTTTTCTATGTTAAGGAAGTTTTCAGCTATAATCTCTTCAAATATTTTCTGAGGCCCTTTCTTTTGCTTTTCTTGTTCTGGGACCCCTATAATTCTAATGTCGCTGCATTTAATATTGTCCCAGAGCTCTCTGAGACTGTCCTCATTTCTTTTCATTCTTTTCTCTTTATTCTGCTCTGTGACAGTTATTTTCACCATTCTATCTTCTAGCTTACTTATCCGTTCTCTGCCTCAGTTATTCTGCTATTGATTCCTTCTAATGTATTTTAAATTTCAGTTATTGTGTTTTTCATCACTGATTCTTTGCTCTTTATTTCTTCTAGGTCTTTGTTAAACATTTTTTGTATCTTCTCAATCCGTGCCTCTATTCTATTTCTGAGATCTTGGGTCATCTTTACTATTATG
Organism: Balaenoptera musculus; assembly: GCF_009873245.2. Classification (NCBI taxonomy): domain Eukaryota; kingdom Metazoa; phylum Chordata; class Mammalia; order Artiodactyla; family Balaenopteridae; genus Balaenoptera; species Balaenoptera musculus. Next base: position 58,250,341 of record NC_045798.1, read on the forward strand.
ACTCTGAATTCTTTTTCAGGTAGATTGCCTATTTCATCTTTATTTGGTCTCATGCATTTTTACCTTGCTCCTTCATCTGTAATGTATGTCTCTGTCATCTCATTTTGTCTAACTTACTGTGTTTGTGGTCTCCTTTCCATAGGCTTCAGGGTCATAGTTCCTCTTGCTTCTGCTGTCTGCCCTGTGGTGGGTGAGTTTGGTCCAGGGGCTTGTTTAGGCTTCCTGTTTGGATGGACTGGTGTCTGTGCTCTGGTGGGTAGAGCTGGACCTTGTCCCTCTGATGGGCAGGACTGCATCAGATGGTGTGTTTTGGGGTTTCTTTGACCTTACTATGACTTTAGGCAGCCTGTCCTCTGATGGGTGGGTTTGTGTTCCTGTCTTGCTTGTTGTTTGGCATTAGGTGTCTGGCACTGGATCCTTCAGGCAGTTGGGTGGAGCTGGTTCTTGGAGTTGAAATGGAGACCTCTGGGAGTGCTCTCACTGATTAATATTCCCTGGGGCTCGGAATTTTCTGGCCATTCAGTGTCCTGGATTTGGCGCTCCCACCCCAGAGGCTCAGGCTCAACCCCCAGCTGGGGAACCAAGATCCTGCAAGCCACATGGCATGGCTAAAAAGAAAATAAAAGAAAAAAAAAGAAAAGATTGGGGGAGAAAACAAACAGACAAACAAAACACAAGACAAATAGCAAAGACAAAAACAAACATCAACTATAACAATTGAAAAAAAAAGGGACAAATGAACAAACAAAACCTAAGACAAAAGGTAAAAGCAAAACCAAAGAAACAAAATCAAAAACATAGAAATACACACACACACACACACACACACACACAAATAAGAAACAGAAACAAAAGCAAAGCAAACAGAAAACAAGAGAAGAACCAGACCAACAAAAGAACCCAAACACGAAATCAAACAATTAAAAACAAACTAACAAAAGCAAAAAACAAAAAAGAAAACAAAAGCAGAATGCAAACTAAGAAAAAAAGAAAAGCAAACAAAACAAACACATCGAATGATCCAAAAAAAGATAAATAAAAAGAAAACAGAACAAAGAAAAAGAAAACAAAAAAAGGAAAAAACACAAAACAATGAAAAAGTGAAATAAAAATAGAAAAACTTTAAAAATATATTAAAAAAAATTTTAAACAGAAAATAAAAATAAAAAATACTACTAATAAAAAAAGAAAAACAGAACAAAACAAAACATAAAAAATAATATTTTCCTGGGGTCTCAGCTGTCAGTGTCTTTTCCCCCACTGTGAGCCACAGCCAAACTCCTCCTACCCAAGAGGCCATCCTATACCTCTAGGTAGGTCTCTGGACCCACTACAGGCACTGTGGGGGCAGCTCAGCTCAGACTCTGATCTGGCCCAACTCCCATGTGTACTTGCCCCCAAAGTTCATAGCTGCTAAGGCTAGACCAGTCTCAGTTGTGGGAACACTCATTGTCCATTCAGATATTCCACAAACACAGGATTTACCAAGCCAATTGTGGGGATTGAATCTGTGGCTTGTGCAGCTGCATGGTTAGATTTTCATTCCTCTTCCTTAGTCGCCTGCCTCTGTGGCTTACCTGTGGTTTTTAGCCCCACATCTGCATGTGGGCCACCCACAGGAATATGCTCCTGAGGCTGCCCTGGAGCACTCAGGTCTGCCCTGCTGAGGACAGGACCTGGAGGTGGCATGGCTGCCAGCATCGTGGGAGCCCTGGTGGCCACAGGTGTTCTCGGAAGCCAGCAGCCATGGAGGCGGGAGATTCAGCCCTAGTAGGAGCCTTTCCTAGCACCTGGTAGCCTTTGTGAGAGGATGAGCCCTGGCAAATCCTTTCCTATTGCCTGGAGGCAAGCACCTGAGGGCCAGCTATGGGGGGTGCCTTTCCTATTGTTTGGCTGCATGTGCACATAGACCTGCCCCAACGGGGGCTTTTCCTAGTGCCCAGCAGCAGGTAGGAGAAGGCCAGCCCCAGTGAGGGCCTCTCCTAGCACCTGGGGGAGCAGGGGCCAGTGCATGGGAAGAGAGAGGTGGAAATGGTGACTCCACCCTCTGCGTGTCAATCAACAGTGGTGCCTTGTTTCTAAAATGTACAACTTTTAATTATTATTTCCTTTAAGTACAAATACCCAATAAGTAAAATTAATTATTAGCCAATGTTTGAAAATACTTTGAAGAAGACAGCAACTCATCAATGAATGGCGTGATTATTTCTATTATATTTCCCCACTTTTTTTGGAAAATAGAAATTCTAGAATTCTTATTATCAATTAGAAATTACACCTGATAGTATGAATAATGAATTTAAGGGGAAATAGGGAAATCTATTTGAAGTATCTTCATTATTAGTTTTCACTTTTTAATTAGCTTGTACATTTACAATCCCTTTGGATGATTGGTGAATAATATGTGAAAAATAGCCAAGCAATGATGTTACTTCAAAAAAGTAAAGATTAAGTAAATGATTCAGGATTTGTATATATATAAAGGAACACATTGGATGATGATTTATGACCTAGTGAAAACCTTTACCATAGAACACATCTGAAGTTTTTGCTTTTTGTTTTGTGTTTTTCTTAATTTTAGGTCCTGTGTGAGAGAGATGGGCACAGTTTAGTAGCCATTTGTGAAGAGGAATTTAGGAAAAAAGTATCATCTGAGAAAAGGATGAAATTTTAGCAGTTTAGCCTAGAAAATGTAAGGGAGATCTGATAGCCATGATCCAACCTTTGAAGGATTATTATGTTAGTGAGGGTCACATGTGTGGGTTTGAAAACTAAAGGTCGGAAGTTACTGAAGAATACTCTAATGATTAGAACTGGCCAACAATGGCACTGCTGCCTTATGAAGTAGGAAGTTTCTCTTCAATGAAGTGTTCAGATACAGGCTGGAAGACCATCTGGCAGGCCTGTGCTGGATATGCCTCCACCAGTCACACTGTGTGGATGGGGGAGGGTTGTGTTAGATGACTTGACAGTTCATTCTAAATATATGTTCTCAGATTTTATATTGGCAGTGGGATTCCATCAATGAGGGGGATGGTGGGGGATGGATACATTGGACTCTGACAGTTTTTTTGTTTTTTTGTTTTTATCACTAAGATTTCTATGCTTTCCAAGGACAGAGGCAAAGAGGATAAAACTAAATAGTTAAGAAGAAAATTTCATTAAGTTAGGAAAATTATTTAGTAGAAAGAGAATAATTATTTATAGCACCTTAATCATTTTCAGAGGTATAACACTTCTTGAAAAATATAAAACAGGCTAAAGTCTTTGGATTCTTTTGACCTGATTTTATCTCTCTGTGCTCCAAAAGTTTTCCTCTTGTCAAATTCTTAGATTCCCTCCCTAAAGTTTTCCTACCATACTACCAGGTCTGTCCAAGAACCAGATGACCCCAAATCCCAACCTCCTTAATTGTGTTAGGCATAATTCCAAAAATGTATCCAAATATTCCCACTCCTTGGTTATTAAATTAAACCCTCAACTAGGTACTGCTGTGAAAGATCTTTGTTCATGGAATTAAGTTATGAATCAGCTGATTTTAAGAATCAGAGATCATCCTGAGTATTATAGTTGGGCCCAAAGAAATCACATGAATTTTCCAATAGAGGGCAGGTAGATGAGGTCATAGAGATGTGTCAAAAGGGGAGACTCATGAGACTGGAAGCATGAGAGACTCAAATCACCATTGCTGACTTTGAAGATGAAGAAAGATGCTTGCAGGTTGAGGAATGTGGGCAGCCTCAAGCAGTTGAGAGCAACCCTTAGTTGACAGCTAGCAAAGAAACAGGACCTCAGTCCTACAATTGCATGGAATTCTGCCTATAACCTTAATGAGCTTGGAAGAAGATTCAGTCATAGAGCTTGCAGAAAAAAATACAGCCCTTGATTTTAGCCTTGTGAAACCCAGAGCAGCAAAACAGCTGAACCTGACTTATAGAACTGTGAGATAATAAATGGGAATTGTTTTAAGTTGCCAAAGGGTGGTCATTTGTTACAGGAGCAATAGAAAATGAATACTACAATAAAACAGTACTGCTGGTAACCCTTCTTGGTCTTTAGCAGAACTTTAAAAATTTGTTAATATAATTCACATAATGCGTGAATTTCAAGAGTTTTTTTTTTTTCAAAAAGAGGATTTATTGGTGAAAATGATGTTACTAGTGGTGGAGAATGCACAGGACTTATATTCTGAGAGGCAGTCCTTACTTAGGTTTTCATGGATCTCTGTTCACAACTTGGCATCCTTTACTTTTTCATACTATCTTCAGCTTGACCACATGTAGGTACACACATATATACATACAAATACAAGCACACTATGGAAATCAAAGATTCTGGACACCATATTCTTAAAGCCTAGTGACCACCTAGTTCAATAAAGATAATAGACTTATTTAGATAATTATCCCCTTCAGGGTTGTGACCCTTACAATGGGCAAAACTTGATGATAAGTAATAGTTATGTTCATTGCTTTCATTGGAATTTTGTTTATGAATCCTTAATTGACCAGAATTTGAAATGTGATTTGATTGTTAGCATGGTACCAGCACATGTGTAGTACATCACAATCAGTTCTGTTAATATGAATTCTTTTGATTTGTTTTTCTCAAATCCTCCCATTTTAAGATTAGTTATGTAATTTTATGACCATAGTTCTATGTGAAAAACTTTTTGAACATTTGACTGAGTTAACCAATAAGCTCACTAACAAATTGAATCAAAGTAAAGAAAAATCAGTTGCTAAATTTGTTGGATTAGTTAAAGATATTTAATGAACTGACACCTTTTTTGTTTCTTTTATCATATAATTGACATATAACATTTTAGTTTTATGTGTACAACACAGTGATTCAATATTTGTATATATTGCAAAATGATCACCACAGGTCTAGTCAACACCTGTCTCCGTACATAGTTAGACTTTTTTTCTCATGAAGAGAACTTTTAAGACTTACTATCTTAGCAGCTTTCAAATATGCAATAGAGTGTTATTAACTATAGTCACCATGCTGTACATTGCATCCCCATGACTTATTTACTTTATAACTGGAAGTTTCTACCTGTTGACTTCCTTTACCCATTTTGCCCATCCTCACTCCCTGCCTCTGGCAATCACCAACCTGTATCTATGAGTCTGGTTTTGTTGTTGCTGTTTTTGTTTAGATTCCACATATAAGTGAGATCATAAGGTATGTCTTTCTCTGTCTGATTTATTTCACTTAGCATAATGCCCTCAAGGTCCATCAATGTTGCCACAGATGGCAAACTTTCATTCTTCAGAGCTGAATAATATTGCACTGTGTGTGTGTGTGTGTGTGTGTGTGTGTGTTTATTCCACATTTCCTTTAACCATTTATCCATTGATGAACACTTAGGTCGTTTACATATGTTGGCTGTTGTTTGTTGCCATATTTTGGCTATTGTAAATAATGCTGCAATGAGCAGGAGGGTGCACATATCTTTTCAAATTAGTGTTTTTGTTTTCTTCAGATATATATCCAGAAGTGGAATTTTTGGATCATATGGTAGTTATATTTTTATTTTGGGGGGGAACTTCCATACAGTTTCCATAGTGACTACACCAATTTACATTTCCACCAACAGTGCACAAAGCTTTCCTTTTCTCCACATCCTCTTCAACAGTTGTTATTTATTGTCTTTTTAATAATAGCCATTTTAACAGATGTGAAGTGGTATCACATTCTGGTTTTTATTTACATTTCCCTGATGATTAGTGATGTTGAGCATCTTTTCATGTACATGTTGACCATCTGTATGTCTTAGAAAAATATCTATTCAGATCCTCTGCCCATTTTTTAAATCAGATTTTTTTTTTTTTTTTTTTGCTATTAAGTTGCATGACTTCTTTATATATTTTGGATATTAGGTCTTTGTCAGATATATGATTTGCAAATATTTTCTCTCATTCTATAGGTTGTGTTTTCATTTTGCTGATGGTTTCCTTTGCTGTGTAAAGGAGAATGTTCCATGTGCACTTGAGAAGAATGTGTATTCTGTTGTTTCTGGGTGAGTTGTTCTTTATATAAGTCCATCGGGTATAATGCGTCATTTAAGGCTGATGTTACCTTATAGTTTTTTATGTCTGGATGATCTATCCATGGATGTAAGTGGGGTATTAAAGTCCTCTATTATGATTGTATTTCTGTCTATTTCTCTGTTTAAGTCTGTTAATATTTGCTTTATATATTTAGTTGCTCCTATGTTGGGCACATAAGTATTCACAAATATTATATCCTTTTGTTGGATTGACTCTTTTATCATTATGTAATGCCATTATTTGTCTCTTATTACAGTGTTTGTTTCAAAGTCTATTTTGTCTAATATAAATATAGCTACCCCAGCTTTCTTTTGGTTTCCATTTGCACAGAATATTGTTTTTTTCACCCCTTCACTTTTAGTCTGTGTGTGTCCCTACATCAGAAGTAAGTCTCTTGTAGGCGGCATATAGATAGGTCTGGGTTTCTTTTCTTTTTTTAAAAAAATTCATTCAGTCACTCTGTCTTTTGATGGGAGAATTTAGTACATTTACATTTAAAGTAATTATTGATAGGTATGTTCTTATTGGCATTTTGCTAATTGATTTCTGGCTGTTTTGTTTAAACTGACACCTTTTGAAAACTTAAATTGTACAGACAATTTTTTCAAAACAAACAAATATCATTTGGAAACATAGTCTAAAATGAACTTGCCTTCCCAGTCCATGAGGGTGATAAGCACCCTGACTTTCCATTATGTATCTTCTTAGTCTAATTTAAAGAGTTCATAATAGAATTGGAGAGTTTCAATTTTTTTCCTCAACACTGAGAGCAAACAATAATTTTTTTGAAGTTCTATGTATTGTTTTAGGTGATGGATGAAGACACTCTTGGGTATGGGTCATGATTCCTGTTCTCCAGGATTTTTAGTGTACTGGGTAGATGGTTTTAAATTTTATGCAATATGAAATGATATCTCATCTTATTAAAACGTTTATTAAAAATTGCATAATTTTAAAGGAAACTGGGCAAAGTGAAACGTAAACTCTATTCACCTCAAGGTGATAATACTTTAGCTGGCAAATGGAAATTTCCACCACCCTTGGTCAAAATGAATTATGGATTCAGCAACTTTGGTTTTTAACAAGGTCTTTGGGAATCATCTCTTTGATTTTGAAAAGATGGTCACATCCAAGATAGTATTAGGTGTCATGAGGTACACAGACAATAAAATCCTTGGGAGATGGAACACATTAATGTGAACAGAAATAAGATTTCCTGAGGACCTTAAGCCCAGGAAGGCACTGGACAGGCAGTGAAGGAGCCAAGTCACTTCGGTGGGATCAGGGAAGAAAGGGATGTCATAATGTATAGGTGGGTTGGGAGGACATTGGGAAACTAACATGGTCAAACTAATTTTTGCCAGCTTGGTATGACCTGAAAAACGGGTTGACCTTTTTCTGTGTGCAGGAGGCTATGACCAGCATCCATCTATGTCCAGGTTCCCTGCTTTTCCTACCCCTGCCCCACACCTCTTATCACTGCTATTCCTGAGCATTTGTATGTAGTTGAAATCTGATTAAAATGAACTGGGGCAGCCTCAAAGGAGAGACGCAGTCACACAGGAGCTCTCATATCAGGGGTTATATGAAGGGGAAGGAGGCGTTCCTGCTAACCTCTGGTCGGCAGGAGTGTTTCTGATGATGGTAAAAACTATGTTTAAACCCTGACTCACTGTAGGTACAGAAACACTTCACTTATGCTTATAACCTCTGTGTCCTTTTTATCTGAAATGTCTGCAAGCCACCCAACCATAACACAGTCTGTGAAAGATTGTGACAACAGCAGAATGATTCCTGCCTCATACCACTGGCAACTTGACCTTAACCAGGGGGCAAGAGTTTCTGCCCACAGAATGGCAGTTGTCAGAAGGGCAGATTAAGCTATAAACATTAAACATTTCTGTCACAGGAAAGCAAGATGATCTCTTGCAGCTTCCTATTCTACCTGAGGTGCCATGGTTGGTATTATACAATATAAGATTAAGCTCTTGTCAGAAAACTAATGAATTTTGAATTGATTTCTGTCTTCTGCAATGCTAGTAACATTTTTGACAGCTATGATTTATAGGGCTTCATTTAGTCTATTCATGAGAAGATCTGTTTATTTTGGTTGATGGACAAGGTTTCTAATGTTCCCAGTGGGAAACACTGAGGACCAAAGGGATGGCTGTACTGAAGGTGCTCTCTGGTTGTTTGGGGAAGGTCTCTTATAAATTTATAATCAAAATTCAGAGAACTAATGGGGCAGGTTGACTCGGAATTGTTTTGGTGACATTTGACCAGTGGAATGCTCCAGAAAATATGTAAGTCTGCTATTCATCTACAGATCCTTAAGGTAAAAATTCTTCTTTATATGCCACTCTATTTGCTTTTTTCTTTATTTTTATTTTTGAAATAGGATAACTAGTGCCTGCAAAGTGGGGCAAGAATTTTTGTCCCCTAAAATGGTAGCAGAAAAACAATGTAATTCAAAGATAAAGACTTGGCTCTTTTTTTCTCTTTATGAATTCTATAGCTCAGTGTAGAATATTTTTCTAATGGGAAGTATTTGAAAGTTTACAAATGTAGTGGATGCTGTGGTGGACCTCCTAGATTTCCCTTTAGGACCAAGACACTCATTTCCCTAGTTCCTGAAGTGGTGGCTGTTAATAGCTCACAGACGAATTGCTTTCTGGAAATTGCCCTCTACTGAAGGAAATTGCCTTTCCTAAGCTTATGTGTACTTTCTGGGCCAGTTTACATTCACTGGCTGGTCAAAAGTAGATTAAAATGGCATCCTTCCTCAATTCAAGACCTCACTTTTGGGCTATCCCAAATCCAGAGCTCCCTGTGTGTTTAGCTGAAGCCTTTGTTGCAAGTACATCATGGTTCAACTCTTCTCTCTGCTCAGTTAAGTTTCCCTCACAGGTGTCATCCCTGAGACTGCTCCTCAATCAACTTCCTGAATACAAATATCAAGTTAAAATTCATTTCCCAGGGAACTCAGCCTAAAACTAGGAGGTGATAGTTGGGAGAGGTGGGCATAAAGGAAGAAGAGTATCAGAGGTTGGATATGAGTGGGATTTCAGGAATGAGAAAAGGAAGGACACTGAGGATATCTTGGAGATTCCAAACCTGGGGATCTGGGAGAATGATGTTTCTTTAGGCTAAAGGGAATCCTCTTCTCATCACCTCTTGAGATGTATAGCTCTAACAGATTACACAAGAAACTAGCCCCATGCCATATTTACCAACAGTGAAATATCATGGAGTGCTTGGCCACTAGCCTTTCAGAGGTAGATTCAACCTATAATAAAAAATAGAGGAGACTGGCCAAGATGGTAGAGTAGAAAGACCCTGAGCTCAACTCTTCTCATGGGCACACAAAAATCACAATTATTTGTAGGACAACTATCAGTGAAAAAGACCAGAACCTACGAGAAAAGGTCTTCTACAACTAAAGACATAAAGAAGGAACAATAAAGAGATGGGTAAGAGGGGCAGAATCATGATATAGTCAATTCCCATACCCAAGGTGTGTGACCCACAAATGTAGAATAATTACAATTGCAGAGGTTCTCCCAGAGGAGTGAGAGGTCTGGGCCCCATGTCAGGCTCCCTAGCCCAGAGGTCCTGCATTGGGAAGATGAGCCACCTACAGCATTTGGCTTCAAAGGTTAGCAGGGCTCACTTTTGGGAGATCTAGAGGGCTGGGGGAGTAGAGACTTCACTCTTAAACGGTGCACACAAAAATCTCACATGCTCTGAGATTGAGGGCAGAAACAGTAACTGATAGGAGCCCAGGTTAGACCTGCCTGCTGATCGTGGGGAGTCTCCTGGAGAGGCAGGAGGAAACTGAAGTTCACCCAGGGGACATAGACTCTGGTGGCAGCCATATTGGGGAGCTTGTTCTATCACATAGACACTGGTGCTGGCAAGCACCATTTTGGAGTCTTCTGTTTAGACTATCAGCCCCAGGGCCCAACTCCACCCTGACCCAACGGCTTGTAGAAACCAGTGCTAGATGCCTCAGGCCAAGCAACAAACTGGGTAAAGACATAACTCCATCCACCAAAAGACAGGCTGCCTTAAGACCCCCTGACCCCACAGCCACTCTGGACATGACCCTGCCCACCAGAGGGCCCAGGACTTAGCTCTACCCACCAATGGGCAGACACCAGCCCCAGAATCCCCTGGGCCCTGGCCCTGCCCTCCAGGGAGTCTGCTCTAACCTCCAGACCAGCCTCACCCACCAGAGGACAGACACCAGATGCAAGAAAACCATAATCCTGCAGCCTTTGAACATGGTCCGCCCACCAGCAGGCCTGATCCTTCCCTAGCACCAGCTGGGCCTTGAACCCACCCACTAGCAGGCCAACACAAGCTTCGGGACATCCTGAACCCCATGCCCAACTGTGTCAAGGACTAGCCCCACCCACCAGCAATCTGACACCAGCTCTGGGATCCCTGTGCCCTGCAACCAGACTCCAGGACCCAGCTCTGCCCACCACTAGTCAGGCACTAACCTCAGAACCTGGCTTCACCTACCAGTGGGCAACCACACTACCAGAGTCTCTTGAACCCTGACTCCACCAATCAGTGAGCCAGCAGTAGCCATGGAGCCCCTTAGGGCTCCTCAGTAAGCCAACTTGTGACCCGGCCCTGCCAACCAGCTGCTGGCAGCCTCCGCACAAGGCAGCGCCTGGCAACCAACTGGATGGGGAGCCAACCAAGCCTACCAGACCACCACATAGTCAGCCCCCCACAACAGAAGGACCCACATAGACCTCATAGGGGGAACCCATAGAGCATATAGCTCAGGTGTTGAGAGGGGAGTGTGTTGTTGGGACAAATAGGACATCTCCTACAAAAAGCCAGTTCTCCAAGGTCAGGAAATGTAATCAACTACCTGATACATAAAAATAAAAACAGCAATTTAGGCAAAAAATATATAGAGAGGAAGGTTATTGTTGGAGAAGTGATAAGCAAAACAGAATAAATGTAACTAATCTTATACTTCAAATCTTTTGATAATGTTTGTGAAGAATAAAACCAGGTAGAAAGATAAGATGTGTGATCAGAGTGGGTTCACTTAAAAAATGTATAATATCTATCAGAACACACATGACAAGAAAAAATATGACATACTCTGAGGTCAACAAAGATTCAGCAATAAAATCAACAGGTTGGATGCATGCTGCTTACAAGTATTTGGGCGGTGATTATTGGATAACACAAGCAATGGCAGCTCTCGTGAACCAGGAACCAGTCTTCTAGGGGTCCAGAGGGACATTCTTCATGTGTTTAATATATGTTAAAAGAGTGACATTTCATGTGAGGACACTTCCCTACAAGTAATTCCTAGGAATCCCACATTGTTGCTCTTTTCTTTAAATATGATGTCTTTATTTTATTTCTTTTGTCTGCCTGAGTTCAGCATAATATAGCAGTTATACTTTCATTTCTTTTTCTTGCTAGAATATCAAAAAGTTCATAATTCCAAGATATTGACTTATATGGACTTTTCCTTACTATAATATCAAGAAATTTATAATTCCAAGATACTCAGCAGGAGAAAGAATTTCAGGACCGTAGAATAATAATCCACTGAAATGTCTTCTCCCTAAATAAGCAGCCACCAAAAATAATGATAAACAAAATTTATCATTTATAGGAGTCCATAACCCTATTCGGGGTAGGCTTCCCACATAGGCCAACTAAGGTAACCTCTGGGGGGTGTGTCCAGGGGCTCTGAAGAGGGGTTCCTTGTCCCCAAAATTCTTTTGTTAGAGGTGATGCTTTAAAATGTCAGAATCTCAGTGACAGTAGCTTACATAAGTGAATGGGATACAATTCTTTTCTTCTTTCCTGAGAGCTTTTCTGAGGAGGAAGGAACTAGAAGTTGGATATGTGATACCTAAAAGGACAGAGAGGATCAAAGGTGTGAATGAGAAACTAAATGAGGCATGGTGAGCGGGGCAAGAGAAGAGAAGGTTTCAAAGACCAGCTATAACTAGCTCACAACCTTATATAACTTGCCAACTGCAGTCAAAAGCCCTGGACTTCAATCAAATAGGTCTGTTTGAAGAGCGTTTTAACTGCTCCTCTCCTGATCTTGAGGCTCCGCACAGGCTTCCCAGCTTGGGACAGCTGACGTTCCCTACTATTAAATTACTCTGTTTCAGCTACTTCTTCCTTAAATTATTCTCTAGGTTAGTCAACTTGAATCTATACCAATGAATTGTGATAAAGAACAGTCTCTTCTCTTTAGGTTTTGACTGAAGTAAACAGGTTAGTTGAGTCCTACCTGTAGTCAGATAGGTGCCACAATTGATGCCATGAACACCCCTGGTTCCCAAATATACCCCCTGTCAGCTGCTATAGTTTACACTCTCTTGGATGAAGAAAGCAATTTTATGTCTTAGGGGATGGGTCCCCAAATGGATTGTGACTGGGTGTGACATGTGTTGAAATTGTGTTATCACTAGGAATAGCAATGCACCAGAGTGTACTAGTGATTTACTTTGTAATAATTAGAGAAGGTTCTCAGTTATATTTTTAGAAACATTATTTTACTCATTCTAACAAAAAGTGGCTTGGGCCTCAGGAATGGTGCAAATGCCTTGAGACAGTCACATGAAGAAGAATATATTCAGTCAAATAGGTGCTGACAGAGAAGATTTGAAAACCATAGGATTAAAACACTGTGCTACTTAAAAGCCATGATGTCTCTTGGAAAGAGTCCTGCTGGATGTGGGTGTCAGCAATCTTCACTTGTTAGAGTGACAAAGTTCAGACACCTCTCCTTCTGATGCCTGACAGAAGATTACTCATGGTGGGAGTAATCTGCCCTGTTCACTAAGTGGTCTCTCAGAGTAACTTTTCCTTGAGGTAGTTGGGAGCAAAAAGGAGAGAGTTTTTCTGAGCAACTTGGTGAAGGCTTTTCAAGCTAATGTGCTTATGAATCACCTGTGGGCCTTATTAAAATGTAGGATCTGATTTGGTGTGTCTGGGTGGGGCTTGAGAGTCTTCATTTCTAACAAGCTCCCAGGTGAAACTAATGCTGCTGGACTACACTTTACCAACTACAAGCACTTAACCTGAGCTTCATTGGAAGGATGACAGTGTCAGCCCAACCTGTCTCCTGTGAGCATTAATCAGGTAGTGGAGGGGAGAGAGCTAAATATATGTTATGTGGTCTCCTGAATGTTTTGAGACTAAGTCTAGTTAGGACAGGCTTACATGGGATACAGAGATGCAAATTCCTAAGGAAGATGGTGGGGATGGGGTGGGTCATTTGAAATTTCTTTCTGTGTCTTCCTGAATCCCATGAGTTTTTCTGTAAGATGGGTGCCTTATGCAGACCAATCCATGACAGTGGGAGGTGTGATCAATGAATCTGTTAAGGTTTCCACACCACCCTTCAGGGAGGGTGGTAGGAAGACAAATGCAGTTTATTTTCTCCAGCTCAGCAGCTCATTTGCATAACATGCAGGAGGGAGAATGCAAAGGAAGAAAAATACTAAAAGGGGCAGAATATGCTAAAATAGGTCAAGGGAGAAAATGAAAGAGTATTATTCAACTCTCTTCAGAAAATTCTGTTAAGTTAGACCTGCCACAGGCCACAAGATCAGTGTTGTAAACATATTTTGTTTTTCAGCTACCAAAAGCTTTGATTGTTAGATAAGGACTGACTAAAGATGTGGGCTCAATAGGGCAAGATGTATGTTGTGTTGATTTTGGAGGAGAGAGTGCCTATATATCTTTAGCCAGGCCAGATCCTTGGTAAAATATGTCAGCAAACTGTTTCTATCAGCGCTATTTTCTAACTCTTTCCTTTCCTCATATTGTTTTGTTTTACAGATGCCTATTTCTCCTTATTTAAATTAATTCACACTAAGATGTTACTGACTTGACATGTACTTTTCCTAGCTGTGTTTGTCTTATTTTCTAAATTTACAAAGCAATTACTTTTGCTATGATATTCACTAATATTCTGAGGTTAGTAATACTTATCCCAAAACACTAAGGGCAAACTATCAGATACTGTGTTTGATGAGTATGTTGATTCTCTTACCAAATTGACCCTAGCGCAGCTAAAGTCCCCTACCTTGGTGGGGAAGGTTCTTTTCCAGCTCAGATTTATACAACCAATAATGAAACCGATGCTGAAACTGAAACAGCACAAGCTTTATTCAATGGCCAGAGAATGGAGAAATGGGAACTTAGTTAAAAAATCAACTTCTCAAGCTGACTTGGGCTGAGACACTATATATATAGGAGGATCGAGGTAAAAGGGAGGGAATAAAGAGAGGGAGGAATGTTCATGATTTATCTGAGAACAGGGGTATGGTTTGCTCAGAACTCAGGCAACACTCCTTTTCGGTTCTTGTATGAATCTTCCGGTTGTTGACATGGTGCTAATACATTAGCATGCTTAACGTATAACAAAGAGTGTATAATGAGGCTCAAGGTCTACTGGAAGTCAAGTCTTCCACCATCTTGGACCTAGCTGGTTCTAATCAGTTCTTGTTTTTCTTTGTAGCTTCATCTTTTGTGGTTAAGCCTGAAACTCAGATAAGAGCAGTTAGTCTCCAACCAGGGGCAGGGATATGATTCTTGGGCAACAGTCTGGTAACAAGTCTGCTGGTCTGAGAGTCCTTCCTACCCAACACTGTAAAATCACCACTTGTACCCTTCAACATAATAGTCCCTCTTACCTTCACACACACAAGTAAAGCTCTATCTGCCTTCTTAATGAATCACTAAAAGGAATGTTATGTAAAACACTTGAACTTCATACTTAAAGCACAGTTCTCTTGTATAAAGTCAGAATCTTCCCACTGGTTTTTCTTTTATCAGCCTGCATATGTTCCCCACTCCAGGAATCCTGACAACTGGACAAGTGGAAAAGGATCTCATCAGACTCAGAGCCTATATTTCCAATTAGAAGAGGTTATAGTAAAGTTAAGTATAACACAATACACCATCAACAATATTTCCTGCAAGTGAGATGGTCAGGAAGTAGTACACCCAAAATCATGGTTCCCTGTTGAATTTGTCTTTATTTTTAGTCTTTGTTCCATTTCCCTGAAATGAAAGAAGGTGACATTACGATGACTTCCTCATGCTGAATTTAAAGACTTAGGGCTAGAAAGGGGCAGGCTGAAACTTAAATCTTCCTGAGGAGGCTGCGGGAGGGAAGACAGAGACTTGAATATAAATTAAGGTTAAGGGACCCCACTACAGTTAGCGACTGAGAACACAGAGTTCAAGGGACTGAATTTCAGGTTCATAGATGAGCAAGCATAAATTAAGTCATCAGTTGGAGCAACACAGAAGTTAACTGTAGAATCAAATATGCATTGATGGGCCCTTTATCGCTCTGAAGATAGTTATAACCAAGTATAGCTCAGCTTGAAGCATCTTAAGAGACACGTGGTTTACTCTGGAGGGATTTCTCCTTGCCCCTGCAGTCATGAGAAGCAGAAGGATGGTTCTTGTTGGAAGATGTATCTCTTGACTTCATTTCTTAGAGGTGTGAACGTTACTCACTAGTGAGACTTAGAGTCAAGTTGCAATGACTCTGTTGTCATTTAGAGGAGCCATGTGCTATGTTACTTGAGTCCCTTTCACACTTTGGCTTTTAAATATTATTTCCCTCTAAAAGACATTTCTTTGTAAATAAAGAGCTATGCGTCATTCTGCTTTATCATTCTCTCCTATGAAGGGAGGCTCTGGGAGATAAACAACACCCAGATAAATAAGGCTTAGAGACTGTAGGCCAAGGCTTCTATTGGTTCCACTATATTTATCTCTCTCTCCCTCTCAAAGAAATAATGATAGTAATTATTTTAAAAAATGATTCTCTTTTCTAATCATTTTAAATTGCTATTTCCCACTCTACTCAAATAGTGATTGTTTTTATGGCCCTGTTGTAACTCGTGAGAAGGAGGGAGATGGAATAAGCAGCTGAGAAAACCCATTCACTCCCTGGGCAGCATAGCTAAGGCACAAAGCAGATTTGCAGTAGTTCATCTACCAAACCTTCTTCAACTCTCACTCTGGATTTTATGTAGAGATCTGTGATGAAAGACAGAGAATTTGAATCTGCTGAGTGTATTAAATGCAGTGGAGGGAGAGTATTTGGGGAATAGATATTTTTTAAAAAATACCTTTGAAGACACATGAATGAGCTGATATTGAATTTGGTGTGTAGGTTGGGCAAGAGGACTGAACTGGGATATAAAGACCTGTGTTTTGCCACTTCTTACCTGTATGTAAATTTGGGTGGTAAGTCACTTTCTTGATGTTTTCTTAATCTTTTAACAAATTATTATAATTCTTAATCTCTGTCTCATTGTAGTGCTGTTTATCTTAAATGATATATATTCCAAGTAAAAATTGCTGTAAAATGTGTAGACTTGGGGACATGAGACTTTAGGATTGGAAGCACTCTACAAAGTGAATGTTGGCTCCAAATGTCTTCACACTTCCCAATTACTTTAAGTGGGAGACAAAATAAACCAACCCTGAAATAGCTTCCTGAAGAAATTTGGAATTGGCAATTTTTGTATACGAAAAGAAAGAAAGGAGTCATCTAAAGTTGAAAACAGCTCTTGAGGTTTGTATGTTGTATGCAGCTCTGCCAACTCTTTCTCAAGCGTGAGACTAGAAAGGAACAACATCATGAGTGAGTCAAAATGGAGTAAACTACCGAGTCCTCCACTAGAAGGTAAGGGGGGAGGTTGTAGTGGTTAAGCAAGTGACCTGGAAGGTCAGTCAGTCCACAGCTTACTCATTATCTGGGCACAGCTTTAGAATATTACCTAATACACTATGGGAATGAAATGAAATAGTCTAAGAAAAGTGCTTAGCATATTGTGTGCCGTGTAAAATATACTCGATAAATGACTACTGGAGGTAGTTATATTAATTTTAGAGGGAGTATACTGCTAAACGCACTGTATAATTTCAGAGATATTGAAAAATCTGTTGACTTAAGTACAGTTGACCCTTGAACAACATGGGTTTGAACTGTGTGGGTCCATGTACACACGGATTATTTTTCAATAAATACTATAATAGTAATGTGTAATCTGTGGTTGGTTGAATCTGCAGATGCAGAGGGCCTACTATAAAGTTATACATGCACGGGGTTGGTGCCCCTAACCCTCTTGTTTTTCAAGGGTCAATTGTATTTCCCCTTTCAATATTTCCCAGTATTTTCCCCTAGTCTCTTATTAAAAAACTTCCCATTCCCAGAGAAGTAGATATAATTCTACCTACAAGGTCTGGTACTACACCTCCTTTGCTTACCATTGAACATCAAGCCCTTCAAACTGTTCTTGGCACAGAGTTGTGTTCAGTAAATGTGTACTTATTAACTTTATGAAAGCTGTGATCCATGTGGTCCAATATCAGAGTGGTGGCAGAGTTAAAGAAGTGCCAAATCCCCAGGTAGTTGCAAAATAACTCAATATCTTTACATGCATTTCTCCAACACATGCAAAATGGTACAAAGTCCACAACAATGCTTCTTAAAATGCTAATTTTCCCCTCAATTAGCTTCCCTCCCAAAAGAGAGCAACTCCTATACTTTTACCAAATTTCTCAAGCTGAGCCTCCTTCATCCCTAATCTAATGTATTTTTTCATCTATCTCTTTTTCTTTCCCATTTTGGACCATAAGCCCCCAGAAGAGTTTGTCTGACAAGACAGAGGGTGTGAGAGGTGAAAAAAACTGTATGTACAAAGCCAAAACCTTCTTAGTTGGCATGACAAAAAAGCTAGAAACACCTGTGTAATAACTTATTTCTGTTGGATTTGTTAACTGAATAGCTGATTGAATGGAAAACTTAAGCAAATTGTTCTGGTTTTATACCTTGGTAACAATCTCTGTCTGTGAAAATCACTTGAAAATTAATCATTCACTGCTTTTTTGTGTATATATGTTATTTAGATTTTTTTACCTAACATTTTAAAAAGTAAATTTATTTATTTATTTTTGGCTGCGTTGGGTTTTCATTTCTGCACACAGGCTTTCTCTAGTTGCAGCGAGCAGGGGCTACTCTTCATTGCAGTGCATGGTCTTCACATTGTGGTGGCTTCTCTTGTTGTGGAGCACAGGCTCTAGGAGTGTGGGCTTCAGTAGTTGTGGCACGCGGGTTCTAGAGAGCAGGCTCAGTAGTTGTGGTGCATGGGCTTAGTGGCTCCGCAGCATGTAGGATCTTCCCGGACCAGGGATTGAACCCATGTTCCCTGCATTGGCAGGTGGATTCTTAACCACTGTGCCACAAGGGAAGTCCCTACCTAACATTTGTGTTCTGCATCTTTTATGCCCAACTATTTAATAGGCTTTTTAAGAGATTTAATTTAGTGTACAATACCTAGCATACTGTTTTAGACTTAGTGCTTAACAATATTTGTGGAGATAAAGTCCCTACTAAAGAAAGATGTTACCTAAGAGGTGTGATATTTTGAGCCATTACCAGCCATTAGGTTGATATTTTATTTTATCATATAAATTCAAGATATTTAAAAAAGGATGTGGGCTTCCCTAGTGGCGCAGCGGTTGGGAGTCTGCCTGCCAATGCAGGGGACACGGGTTCGAGCCCTGGTCTGGGAGGATCCCACATGCCACGGAGCGACTAGGTCCGTGAGCCACAACTACTGAGCCTGCGCATCTGGAGCCTGTGCTCCGCAACAAGAGAGGCCACGACAGTGAGAGGCCCGTGCACCGCGATGAAGAGTGGGCCCTGCTCGCCGCAACTGGAGAAAGCCCTCGCACAGAAACGAAGACCCAACACAGACATAAATAAATAAATAAATAAATAAATAAATAAATAAATAAAATTTTTAAAAAAAGAAAAAAAAAAGAAGGGATGCATGAGGCTCAGAACATGAGGAATAAGAAATGAAATAGGCTGGGGAATCAGGGAAGAAAGACCTAGTTGAGGGTGTGGATGAGAGTTGAGCAGCAAGAAAGCACTGGGTGGGCACTTGCCAGAAAGAAGGCAGACAAAGGAAAAGAGAGGGGTCCATCAGAGTAACAAAAATTGTATTAAATTTTACCATTGTTCCAAACGATATTCTCCTTCCTCCTCCCCAGTGAGCAAATTATAATTTCCTACTACATTGCCTTTTTCATATGACTCACTTTGGCTAGTGAAATGTGAACAGAAGTGATATATTTTACTTCTAAGCAAAATTTTAAAGACCATTGTGGGATTTCTGTTAGTCTTTTCTTTTTGATATAAACCCAGCAAGTTCCATATGAATCCTTCTGTTTCAGGCTGGTCTCAGGATAAGGGTTTAATTACACCTGAAGCTACCCATGAAAAGCTTAATAACATTTTTAAAATTCAGACTTTTTTCCTAGAGAAAAATTTATGTCATGCATCACCCCCTTAGTCTAAATAAATTTGTTTTACAAAGATGGAACCATAGATACACATAACATTTTCTAACTTCCAGAGATAATCTAGAGTGACCAGTATTAAAAAATATGTAAATAAAAATAAGAAATATGAAAGTGTCGACTGTGTACCTATAGTTAAAGAAAGATGTTTTCTCATGAATTAAGGAAATTTCTTCTGAAAATATTCTACTTCAAGTTATAGAATACATGGAAAATAAATTATTATCCAATGGATTCTGAAATGGAGTGGAAAATAAATTATTATCCAATGGATTCTGAAGTAGAAAGTAATCAATGTGGTCTATCTCTGAACAATATTGAATTTTAGGAATAATCAGGGAAAACTTCCTGTTTTTGAAACAGTGTGGCATTTCGTATATGTTTTTCATCTTGAGAAATACATATTTTGTCTCTCACAAGCAGAAGTTTACCAGTCTGCACACCCAAATCTTTCACTAGAAACCAGAATAGTAGCTGAGACTGGGGAGCTTGCCTTGATGCAAGTAGTGGAAGGAGAGTTATTCATTACTGTTCTAGACCCAGACAATTGTCTGGACCTTATGCAGTGTTTCTGCTCCCAAGTTTGCTTGGATGTTGGAGACAGTTTCTGGGCCAGTATTAACAACCATGCCATTCAAATTAGCTCAAGTGTTCTCTGTCTGTGTCTCCACGACAGCAGAATTATTTCTTTTTAGGTTCTCTGCTTATCTTAACTAATATAAACTAGGAGAAATAAAGCTTTTTGGTAGAATTTAATAATAATTGCCACAATTATAATTATAATGGCTAATATTTATAAAGCATTTTCCATGGGCCAGTGTATTGACCAGGATTCTTTGGTTACAAGTGACAGAAACCCCAGTCTAGTTACCCAGGCACAAAGAGAAGTTTTCTGCATCATGTAATCAAAAGTGAGTAAAAGAGGATGTAGCTAGCTTTGAAAATAATTCAGACCAAAGACTGGAAGCCCACCAGCACTCTCTTTCTTCTCCCAGTTCTGTTTTCTCTGTATATTGTCTCCATTTTTCCTACTGTAGACTGGTTTCTTCCACAGGGTGTTTGGGGATCATATGTTTCTGGCTAGTGAATTCCCAGTTTATCTGAGATTTTCCCAATTTTAGTGCTCAAAGTCCTGCATATGGCAAACCCCTCAATCCCCCAAAAACCTGGACAGTTGGTCATCAAAAGGGATAGAATCTCTTTCCTCAGGCTCTAGTTCAGAAAATACTCTAATTTGGTCTTGATTGGGTTATGTGTCCACCCTTGAGGATCAGTCAGTGTGTCTGGGGAGTGAGGTACTATGATTAAACCAGCTTAGATCAGGTGCCACTGGAAGGCACTGTTCACTGAGGCAAGAGAGGCAGATTGGGTAACGTGATGGGCATGTTACATTCTGACCCTTGCCAGGGGACAGATGTGGGCAAACCTAACATTCACTGTCGATTAGAGTTATACACGATGCTGAGCTCTGCGTCTAAGTTAGTTCTTAGATCCTGTGAAGGGAGTACTCACTTTATCTCACTTTTACAGACAGGAAGCTGAGTCTTCAGGAGGCAATGAGACCCTCATGTGAAATCTAAAATGCCCTCACAGTTCATTTGTTTGATTCTTTTAAGGCCTAAGTCCTGGTATTATTGTTTGGTTTGTTTTGAATACTGTTTCTGACCGCTCCATCCCATGCTCATCCCTTTTTCTCTTGAACTTCTGTGATATTAATTTTTATTTTCAGTTATGTTTTTGTTAATCATGTGCTTTCTTGTATTAAAAAGCTTTTCTTCTAAGTTCTTTGAGGGCTGATGCTACATGGTCCATCTCTGTGAACGTCCCAATTACTGGTCAGTTTTCATCTAATGCTTTACATCATGACTCTCTGGATTTTTTTTTAACCTTGTATCAGTTTTTTTTTTTCAAGTATGTGTGTGTGTGTGTGTTTATTATACTGAGACTATTGTTGAAATTTAGCTACTTTTAAATTTATATAATTTTTATTTTTAGAACATTTCCCTTTGGGTATGGTGACCATCAAATATTTTCCTAGATGTGTACAACAATTACAGAAAAAGGCTGATATGATCATTAAAATAGAGTCAGTATTACTTATTCTGAAATCAAGTAAATTTGAGGCATAGTCTAAGCCAGGGATAAAGAGTGCTACTTTAGAAAGACAGATAAAGGTTACTTACAAACATTGAAGCAAACGATAAATATAAGGGAAGTTTTCATGATAAACGTTTGCAGAAATGAGAACATTACAGGAATATTTGTTGAAAAGTCATTAGGAAAAAGCTGATATCCAACCTGCTTACAATATTTTTTAGTGTCCATGAACTATTTTTAGATGACATGTTTTGTTTTTAAATCTAAAAAGCAACTGTTTTAAAATAGACTTGTGGAATTTAAAGATGGATTAAAAAATACAGTAATGATTATCAATTTCAAATTGTTACTTTGGGCTAGTTACTTCAATTCTCTGGGGTTCAACTTTGTTATCTGTGAAGTGGTGGTGATGGCATTGAGCCAAAGTATTCTAGGGTTTCATCTTCTTACACTAATAGTCTTTGGTTTTATTTTAATTTTATTTCTATGATTGGATTCTATGTCTATCATAAATAGATCAAAGCCTTTAAGGTAAAATGTTAAAAAAAATAGTCAGTTGGCATTTTAGGCCTTGACTAAATGAAATTTACTGATTTTTATCAAATGTGAATTACAGGTGGTCATACCTATAATTCAATTAAAATGTGATGGTAAATTCCATATTCTTACATAGATGAATCCTAAAACAGAGACAAAATTAATAGGATCCGATTCAACAGCTAAAGATAGCTTGGATTTTTAGGTTCCATGGTTCAGAGTTCCCGCCCATAATTAATGATTGTGGGAATACAGTTGTTCCTCAATATCTGTGGGATGTTAGTTCTAGGAACCCCAGGGATACCAAAATCCTCCAAGCTCAAATCCCTCATATAAAATGGCAGAGTGTAGCTGAATGCAGAACCTGCAGATAGGAAGGGCCAACTGTAATTATTAAAGTATGAAACCAGATTTCTTGATTTATTCTGTCAAGAGACATTTATCCACACACAAGGTGCTAACTTACCTTCTTGGTGTTGTTTTACACAGGATCTTTCTATATCTGACACAGGTTTAGGACAATCCAGAAGAATTTCACTGTTCTTGGGAAGGGAACTCATGAAATTCAGCATCTTTCATGACATGTAACTTCAAAACCTGTACAGAGCCTACTGTAGTGCTAGAGCTGTGATGTGTACGTCAGTGTGGTTGAGTCAATGCTATCTTTATCACAAGGTGTCAGGCCTGCCTCTCATACTTACAGCAGCCAGGGAAGAATAAAAATGGAGACTCATATTCTGTGCATCTAAGTATTTAACAGTTATACATCAAGCTAGGGAACTGTTAATTCTAATACATTCTATTCTTTCTCCTTGGCTAATACATAATAATCTGGGATGACAGAATTGAGTTTAGATCCTTGAACACACCACCTGCCCTGGTCTAAGGCCACACCTATTCTCTTCCCATCCAGGCCTCTGTTCTACACTGTGAGAGATCTTATATGGCCTGAGTAAATACCCCAGTTCAAGCTTTACCTACAACACTGCCACAGCTCCCCTGCATCCATCCCTTGGGGATAGGAGTGTTCACACCAATGACTTGGTCCACCCTCCAGACAACAGTCTAAGGAGGAAGTCCATGCAGGGTATTTTGGGGGATGCAGGCTTCATATGGACACATCCCCTAGGGTTTCTGAGGAGGGTGTGGCTAGAGGAGGGTCAGTGTGGCTACAGAAGCATCTCTGTCTTGCTTCAGACTCTAAGGAACCCTAAAAAAGGAGGTCAAAACAGGAATTTATTTCAAGTTTACTGGAAGACTCAAGGGCACAAATTTGTTGGGTGTTGGGACCAAGGACAGGTCCTTACTTTTCTCTTGTTACTGCATTTCTGCTGCTTTAGTCTTTCTTCTTGCAGACCTGCTTTTTCAGTTTCTCTGGTCCACATGTCAGGAAATCTGGGCACAGACTGTTCTTAGCTGTGCATGTGTTAGTCTGGGCAACCAGAAGGATGCATTTCTTTCTCATTCTAAATTAGAAATGACTTGGATGCTTGTCCTCAACTCATCTAACTGTGGACGGGAAATTAGGTACTGTCATCCACAGAGAATTAAATTAGGTACTGTCATCCACAGAGAATTAAAAGTTTTATGAGAAAAAATATTAAAATTAAATTTAAAAGAATGAAAAATATATTTTATATTTTAATTTTGACTAGGAGCTATTCTTACAAGAAAAACGAAGAAAGAATATTTTTAAAATCTTGTAAAATAATACAAAAAGCATCCTTTGCTTTATATTTGGCTTTCATAACACTATCATGAATAAAGTTCTTTCTGCATAAATATTTAAGAACTTTGATTTCCCAAGGGGTTCCCTTAATCCTTTGATATTTAAATCATTCTCTTTTGAAGCACCTAATGTGTCGTCATTAATTTCTATTTTTTCTTTTTTGTTGTTAACTAATCTAACTTTACTTCGTTCTCTGTTTTCAAGGGTCTATGTATGTTGTAAGTGGTTTTTCTCAATCATTTTCATAGACCTCATGAAATCTTGAGTCTTTCACAAAATGTGTGATTTCACCTTGCAATAATTTTGCATTGCATATCATATGCAGTGCAAATTAATGAGACACAACTGCTGGAGTCGTATATCAGAAATGGTGGGATAGGTAGCGGCTAAGTTTAAGAAATATGGGGAGGTAAGAGAGGATAATTGTATAGGTAGTTGGCTTGTTAGCAAATATTTTCATGTTTTAAGGAATTTTGCTTTGCCTTAACGTGTCATAACTGTTGGGAATCAGATAATTTTCAGAAACTGAGGGTCCCTGAGTAACATAGTGATTAAGAATGGAGTTTTGGGGGGGTCTTACAGAATTGGGTGTGGCTCCACTAATGATTTGCCATTTCCTTCTGGGCAAGTAGCTCCTCTGCTCCAGTCTGCAGGTTCTTCATCTTTAAGATGAGGACAATAACATCCTTCTTATTATGTAGCTGGAAGAATTCAAAGCAGAAATTACCTGGTGCTGGTGCTTTCTCAGTAAATGGAAGTTATTTGATTGAGACACAGTCTCTGTCCTCCAGAAGCTTAGTTTAAGGTGGGGGCTTGGGGGGGACAGAAACATGTACAGATGTACAGTTAATTATAATACACCTGGAAATAACAAAGACAGGGATATGCAATGGGCAGTCAACAATACTGCCCAACAAAGAGGAGCAAGTCATCTGGGACAGGTGAGTTGGGTAAGGCTTCCTGGTGGAGTCACAACTGAGCTTATTTATAAGTTACTCAGACTAAAGAGGGTGGAGAGGTGCTGCTGAGAGGAGGGGTCCAGACCAAGCCCCATTAAGAACAAAGGCACAGGTAATACATAGAACTGCACCTTCTATGTTAGGTGGTCCATGTGGCTGGAATCAGAGGCAAAGGCAAGGTACAGCAAGATTTGTTTGTGATTCTATTTCTGGGGAGAAGTGAATTCCAAGTTCCAAATATCCATACACAATCAAAATTACAACCCAACACCTCATGAATTATAACCTCCTACCTGACCATTTCAACATCTTATTCACCCCAAAACACTGGCTAATATAATTTCTAACAGAATGCACTCTGGTGTAGCTAAATAGAAACATTCATATAAATCTGTATAGACCTTTATAGTTTTCCAAGTATTCCAAGTATATTATCACATCATGAACTTCACCAAAACCTTGTCAGCTAGGTACGTTAACCATTAGCTTCATTTTCAGATTAGAAAATGAAGACTTAGAAATATTAAGGGACTTCCGCAAGAACACATTGGGTGGTAGATATGAGACAGGATTCAGGTCTTCTGAGTACTTGCTCCTTTCTCTACAACAAGGGTCAGCGAACTTTTTCTGTAAAAGCTCAGATAGCATATATTTTAGGCTTTCTGGGCCATATGGCCTCTGCCACAACCACTCACCTCTTCTGTTGTAGCATGAACACAGCCATAGACAATATAAAAACAAATGGGAATGGAACAACTGTGTTTCATTTAAACTCTCTTTACAAAGTGGGCTGTGGGCTGGATTTGGCTCATGGTTGTAGTTTGCCAACCTTTACTCAGTATCATTCTACAGAGTTTTTCTTTACTAAATAGAGGAGAATTTCAGTTATATGACTCCAGTACTTTTTGAAGTGTATTGATTCCTGTGTCTGCTATCTGGATAGTGCCTATTTTATTAGTATGAGAATCTCTTGTTTGTTCTCCCCTTGGTAAAGGTCACTTACCTCTGGAATAGACAGGATTTTCCTCCCATCAGTTTCTGAGTCAGTGTATACTGATGCCATCTCCTCTTTCCTTATCAGTGTCTTCACGATCACTTTTAGCTGCCCCTTAGCACTCCATTCACCTTGTTGCTGACCATTGCTTGTTATTTGGAGGTTTCCATTCTCCCTATGGCTATTGCCATATTGACTTCCTTGGGAAAAAAATGGGAACACTAGTCTCAGTTTCCCAAAGCACCATTGGCCCAAGGCTTTCTTGGGTAACAGATTTTACTGAAAGGTTAGCAATAGCCAGAGAGAATTGCAACATAGAAAAATAATTATTTTCAGAGAACAAGCAAAGATGTACAAAGGTCATTCCTCATAGGAGTCATCTTATTGATATATCTCAAGTCTTGTTTTCTTTCCTGTCATAATACCTTCCCTCTTATAGAGTGGCCCCCTCTTCCATCCTTTGTGATATAATTATAATGTAGGGAAATCCTACTTTTCCTTTAGGAAAATCACTCAAAACCTATAATTTACTCTACTATCATATTCTGAAAGCCTCCAAAATGAGAGTTTTCTGTTCCATTATTGAGCTTACCATTTTACTGACTAAAGATATGAAGAAAAAGTTAAAACTTTGTTAGCCATACTTTTTGAATTTATATGTGAACCTCTGTAATATTTATTTTAAGCATTCAGGATAATAGTTGTTACAGTGTCACATTTATTTTGTTTTAGCAGAGTATAGAAGTAAACTGACCTATTCAGTCTCTTTGGAGTTTTGTACAAGGAACATGGTCACCTGCTCCTAACTGAACTGTATTAGTGCATCATTTTTCTATGTATTGTGGCAACATCCAAAATAATCTAGTAACTTCCCAGTTGTCCTTATCAGTGCACTGTGCAGTTTTCCCTGTGTTCACAGACACAGTCCAAGGTCATTGCCAAATCTCCAACTATGTACTGTTCAAAATGGTTGTTACATTTCCCCAATTAAAAAAAGACAAAATAATGATCTGGAAGTAATCATGTGTTCTAGGAAATAGTATGTGGGGGAGATTGCAATGGAATAGTTCAATTATTGTCTTGTGCTGAGGAGGGTTGATCCAAGATTAATCATTTTCTGCTTAGCTTCATCCTTTCATAGACTAAATACCTGCTGGGTGTTGGGAGAGTGAGAGAGATTAGGGGGCAAACGAGACTGGGATGATTGAATGCAGGTCTCCTCTTGCTACTTTTTTCATTTATTTGTAGAATGGCATCTGGTACTTTAAATAGCATCTTTAATCAGAGTGACTCAAAATGCTTTCCAGATAATAGCTGCATGTTCCTTATTTTATAAACAGAAGAAGAGAAAGAGAGAGGGATGAGAGAGAGAGAGTTAAATATTTTGCCTAAGGTCGTAGAAATGGCAAAAGAGCTGAAAACCATCCTCAGAGAACCCCAACTCCCTGCATAACCTCACATTGAGGGGTGTTCATATCAGATGCAGTGGAGATCAGAGAGTCACAAGATAGATTTGCTGCTAGTTGGCTGTGTGAACTAGGGCACTGTACTGATGTTCTCTGGCTTTTGTTTCCCTTATTTTGAAAATAATCTGGGGACCAGGCTTTCTCTTGTATTCATGGTGGCAATAAACTTCTATGTCATGTTTTCAGAAATGTAAAACTCAACTTTTGAAATAATGGTATTTTGGGCAGAACTCAACTCAATTTACCTCTGTTCTGTTTTTGATAGAAGAATTTTAATGTGAATGACAATTTTAATTAAAAAAAAACCCACTTCTTTTGAGACTTTGGCATCAACTACTTAGATGCAAGTGAGTGTGTTCAGTGAAGTGGTCTCTAGGAGGTCTAGATGGTGTTCTATTGATCACGTGTTTTAATCCATTTGGCACATTTTTAATGAATCTCAACTATATTCAAAGCCCTGTGCTAGAAACTTCTGGAATAAAGAAATGGGTTAGTTCTTGCCCTCTAGGTAATTACAACAAGTAGGAGAGGATCATAAACAAACCACTCGGAAGAACCCAAGGAAGGATTAAATACCAGTGAAATAAGGTAAAACTGGAGGATTGAGGCAATGCCCAGATGGAAAGAGCATGGAATTTTTGGAGTCAGGAAACTTGAGTTTGAATTCTGATTCTACCATTTATTTGGGCAAAATGTAGAAGCTCACATAGATTCTCTAAACCTTGCTTTTATCATCTGTAAAGTGAAACTAATAATAACACCCACTTCATGCAATTAAATGAGATAATTAAGGTGAAATTTTTATATTAGATAAATTAATGTATAAAAGATATTAGGGTCTAAGAATTGGGAAAAATGTAGGAGGGATGGTTTTTGAATGGAGACTTGAAATCTGAGAAGAATGTCAATATCTACTAGAAAAGAAGCAGTAAGAAATAGCATATAAAAAGCAGCATAACAGTGAGCATAGGCTTAGGGACTTCATGAATCTGGAGCATGGTGGATACAGTTGACACTTGGAGCAGAGGTGATCAAAAGCTGAGAAGGGTCAGCATGGATGGCATTTACCATTATGCTAAATAGAATTTGCATTGATTCTGCATTTGGCAAGGCAGCATGAATTTAAGTTAATTATTCTTGGTTCTTTTCAAATATTCCATAATTCTGATCTTTCACTAGCTCAGATTGACCTCTTCTCCAGAATGAGTAAAAGCCTATGATATTTTATTATATATGGTAAAATTATAAAGTAATAAAATTAATTTTCATGTGTAACCTAAAGTCTCACTAACACCTTTAAAGTCACATTCAAAGAAATTACTTATTATCTTTGTGTAATCATTTACTTTGTAGGGTTTTTATTTCAATAGTTTATTTCTTATTTTCTTTCTGCTATTTTCCTAGGCTTGTTAGGACCAATTCACTGTGAGAAATTTAGCATATTGTTTCTTTGCCTCATCTTTGCCCTATGTATTATGAAAAAATATATGTATATTTTTGGATTGCTTCTTGGTGCATAGAATTGTGACAGGATATTCAAAAAAAGTACTTTTTCATAATAATGTCCTATCAGGAGGTTAAAAATCTATCCATGAACATTCATGCATTACTAGTAGAAATGTAAAATGGTCCTGCCACTTTGGAAAACTGTTTGGCAGTTTCTTAAAATGTTAAGCATAAATTTATCATGATGTAGCAATTCAACTTCTAGGTATCTACCCAAGAGAAATGAAAACATATGCCCACACAAAACCTGTCTGTGCAACAGCAGAGTCATTCATGATAGCCAAAAAGTGGAAACAGTTCAAAAGTCCATTAACTGGTGAATGCATAAACAAATATAATATATACAAATAAGGGAATATTTTTCAGCAGTTAATAGGGGTGAGTACTGATACACGCTGTAATGTGGATGAACCTCAGAAACCTTACGCTAAGTGAAAGAAAAGACCACATATTGTATGATTCCATTCATATGACATTACTAGAGAAGAAGAATTTATAGAAATGAGTGTAAATATGTAGTTGCCTGGGGCTTGGGGTGTGAAAGAGAGTGACTGCAAATGGTCATAAGGTTTCTCTTTTGGAATGATAAAAATATTCTAAAATTAGGTTGAATGATACACCATTCCCTATATTTACTAAAAATCATTGAATAGTACACTTAAAGTGGGTAAATTTTATGACACATAAATTTTACCTCAGTAAATTCGATAAAAAGCTGTCTGGAAAAATAAGATATGCTTGAGGCAAAATTTAAGGGAACATTAAAACGATCTGATAGACATGTAGTGTTAGGCCATAACAATAGTTAAGAGATCAGAAAAGAAAGAGACACCATTTTTGATTGGATTTTAAAGAATTCTTTGTGGAACAAGTAGATTCTGAAATGATTATGAAACAGTTGTGTTTGAGTTGAATGTTGAAAGACAAATAGAATTTATTCAAGATCATTTAATAATTTAACTCAAACCAAACTCCCTAAACATGTGTTTCTTTATTTCCTTTAGGGAACTTCAGTGTTGATTAGAATTCCCCATTTACTATTTGTTAAACACAATTTGATATGTATTACCCTACCCTAGAATACTACTTTTCCTTTTAGAAGGCCCTTCATAGTAAGAATCGTAGCTTATTTCTTTGTGTTTCTCAACTAGGCATCACCTACACAAAGTATACATCAGTTAGGGCCCAATAAAAATAGCCTTTGGCTGCTTAACTGATGAATAGATACCATGTCGGGGTAGTACAAGGAAGGGCATAATGATAGAGGTAGTGGGGCGAGAAGCCAGTTGCTTAAGAGAAGGTTGGACAGTTACTTAGAGCTCAATTAGGAGGCCCTGGAGTGGCAGGTATGGGAATTTGGCTATTGATGTAGCTAGTTGAGGAGCAAAAGAATGGCTGATGCAGGTTGTATTTTGAAAAACAAACATATCAGCAGTGTGAGGAGTAGTTTGATAGAGGAGAGTCTGGCATCAATTAACACGTGATCTTTTTTTTTTTTTTCCTTCATCACACATATAAAGCTTAGTTAATTTTTATTGAGTATCTGGTAATTGTTTGCCTTACTTTAAATTCTGCTTCCTGGAAATCATTTGGTTCTTTGCACTTCTCCTATGGCATTAACTTGAGGAGGCTGATTTCTATTGAAAAGTACCTCTAGAGCATGCTTTGCAACAGGACAACAATTTTTGCCATGAACTTCCGTGCTGGCTGTTCTGCTATCATTGGTTTGGGAGTCAGCAATAATAAAATAAAATTCCTTTAAAAATATTGACCCAGACTAGATATTGCTTTTTATTTTTTTTTAAATAACATGCTTGAAATTGAAAGCCCCTTTGTTGCTACAGCACTTATTCACATGTGAGACCTTAATATCATGTCTGCAATATTTTCCCTCTTTCTGGTTAAAGGGGAAGATTTCTTAGCATACCACCAACTCAGAGAGCCCTACTTTTAAGAGCAGCCTTGTAACTTAGTGCTTTTCAGTCTGACCCACAACACACCCAGCATCCCCCAGTCAATGCACTGAGCTGGTGGGGCCTGAGGATAGGAGGGGAGTGTGATCTTAAAGTTGGTATCAATAACCATAGCACATAAGCTCACATCCAGGTGTACATTTTCCTTCATTCTCCACATGAAATTGTGAGCTCAATACTCTTCTGTTTTGAAGGGAATTGAAGTTCGTGGAACTAAAGGGCTATTAATGCTACACAAATCACACTGATGTTGCAGTGGACAGCTCCTACAACTCCATCTGGAGCTCATAAAAATCCAGAAGCCTTGTGTTCCCGGATTTGAGACCAAAAGGTGGGCAGATGCACAGTGACCTCTTTCAAAGGGAAGAGAAGAAATGCTTCAAAACAAAAAGGATATTAACCAGCTTTCATACACATACTCTCCATCATTCTGTGAGAGCTGAATTTGAGATTGACTCAAATAGCCCACTGCAGAATTGGATTCAATTAAAATTCACCTCAATGTCAAGATATGTGAGCATAATTTTCTCCCTCTAGTTAAGTGTGGCAGAACCACAATAATCAGCATCATGTGGTCAAACTGAACTATCATATAGAAGGACTCAGATCAGTTTGACCTACAAAAGAATAGTTCTGAAAATACCAGGTACCTCTCACCCAACACCCTTTTGATTTAGTCAAAGAAAATTCTAGTGGTTTAGAATCATGTTGAAAGATCAGTTGTCATTTAAAAAATATTATCTGGTTGTGATGCCAAACAAATATCAAATCAGATCTACACTGTGTATTAAAAGCAATAACTGAGTGGTGAGTTTTGGGTGTGTTGACCTCAAATAGAGAAATAAAGTCCAGGGAAATTAAGTCTATGATACTACAATTCATGTTAAGTTTTACTTTAATGGGATTATGTGTACTTAGATTTCACATGGATTTCACTTGGAGGATTAAAGAAGGAAGGTTCAAGAAGCTCAACTGAGGAGTAGAAGAAATCAATATCTACTGAGACAATGAGGTGTGAGGGAGTGTGGAGAGGTTTCGTGGTCAGGTCCCAGAGATTGTTGTTCTAGGAAGGGATCAACTTTAGTCAAACCTCAAGCAGCCTGGAAGACCCATAAGAGAGTGGCCTGTTTTTGGTAAACAGGTGAGGCTTGTGTTTGCTGAGTTCCTTTTACTTTTTAAAATCATTCCTTAAATGCATACCTGTGTTGCATTAAAAATTAATTTAATAAATAATTAAGTATTGGGTGAATTTATTTTGTTGTTAACTATCAGTGATTATCCATTCTAATATAAGTGTATTCAAGGAGAAATAATTCTTGTTACTCATATTAAAAAGTGGCTCAGAGAGTGATCACATAGTAGCAAAAATGTGGTGGGAACTGGGATAATCCCCAGCCTCTGACCATCTGCTTCACTGACAACTGAACGTTTACCACACATATTTTATCTCCCTGGTGTAAGCTTTGCACTGTAATCTATGTAAGTAAAAATACTTCTGGGAAGGGTATGGATAGAAAGACCCCCTAGGGACCTTAGATATGATTTATTCCAATGTTTCGCTTTACAGAAGAGGAAACTGAGGCCCAGAGTGTCTTGTAGGACGTTCACTGTGATTTTAGTACTAGGACTCACTTCTAGGCTTTTCTGCCATATTGAATGCACTGCTTATTTAATAACTTTCAAGTACTTTGACTTCAAATGCTCTTTCTGTGCAGCTGTGATTCTGATTCAAGGATCATTTCTTGAGACCCCCCCAAGGAGGTTATTGGTTCATGTTTCTAGTTATTGCTGAAAACAAACACAGTCATTTGAAGAAATAGCAACAAGAGTTTTACAGAGGGGTCTGCTTTTGGGTTTAGTTGTAAAACATACCTACTCTGGATGATTTTACTGTAGATAACTTCTTTGTAAAAGATTTAAGGACTTTCTGGAAAGAGTAGAGAGAATATTGGTACATAATGAATGTTTAATGATGAGAAAAGAGTGACTTTCTCCTAAAAGTCATGGTTGGTCACTCACTGAGTTATAATCTCCATAGGAACATAAGCTAATGTTTATGACTGATCATCATGTAACACAGTGTTCAAAAAACCTTATTTGATTTAACTTATTTTATCCTTACCATGATACTACCTGAATTTGAGTAATTTGCCCAGATCTTAAGGATCACATTCAGGATTCCATCTCTAGCATTTTGCTTTCAGAATGCAATGTGCAGAACAATACAGACCCTTGTTATAGAACAAAGCTTATTTCCTACACTCTCTTCTTTGGTGCTCATTATTAGAGTTTTCAACCTCATACTTGTGTGACCTGAATCTCTAACACTTTAGTGTGAATTACTTATACTAATTGCTTTCCTGTTATGTAAGGAGATACTCTGATAAAGGAAGTCCTGAGGTTAGAGGCTTGACTAGGATAGGGTTATGTAAAGTCTAGGACTTCTCAAGATTAATTAGCGCAATGTCAAAATTTTTCTTATGGCCAGTGGCACCACTCTATTTTGTGATGAAGAAGATTACAGTGAGAAATTTTGTCTAAAACGCTGGAGACTCAATTCTGCCATTTATGTGCTGTGTGACCTTCAGCAAATTTCCTTTGTTCTTCCAGGGACCTTAGGTTTATCATCTGTGTGATCATCTTTATGTTTTCTTCTTGCTTTAACCATCTAGGAATGTAAAGTTTGTTTCTCCCACAGGACCAGTGTTCTGGGAAAGCAGACTAGTTAACTTCATCTGCAGATGACAGTGTGGGCCTCCATGTTCCAAGCAAACGCTCTTCTCTTGTTTTTATGGTGAGTCATTTTTGAGTAGCAAAGCAAGCAGGACTGCCTCCAAGCCAACTCATCACTGACAGGAAATCATTATAGTGCCTGGCATCATTCCTACCCATTTCCTTTGATTCCTCACTTCTCGACTCTCAGTCATAAGTGACAGGGGTTCCCCATTGGCCTATTTTGGCAGAGAAGGTGTGGAGAGGAAAGAGAGGGGGTGATAGGAAGGAGAAAGAGCTGTCTGAGCTGTCCCTGTCTGAGCCCAGCCAGGATTGATTGCCTTGGGTTCCCACATGTGCACCTCTTCTTCAAGAAAACTGGATGAAGCAAGTGGGCTACTCCACAGTCAGGAAGGCTGAATGAAAAGCTGCTCCATGGGATAAAAGAGAATACAATCATCATCATCTTGAAAATCATCACTAATCCCCAGCCCTCATCACCAAAGACAAAAACAGCTCCCACTTCTATACCTTGCATTCAGTCTTGACACTCCCTCCCCTCCATATTCCCCTATTAATCTTTCTGTACATTTTAAATAAGTTCCACTAGGATAAGTATTAAAGCAAGAGAAATCACAGTATCCAATTTGCTTTGGGCTGTCAGAGATGTCAGCACTGTTGAAGTAGGTGGGGGATGTAGAGGTGGATTTGGAGAGGGAGTTACCTGATGATGGAAGAGGAAGGGGAAGGATGAGAAATCAAACACACAGATCAGGGGCCAAGATAACCCTCTTTTAGGTCACAAGAGTCTTCCTCTCCTATTTTCCAAGAAGGATGTAGTTCAGAAGAAGCCAAAGAGTGTATTATTTTGGCAGTCTTAAGGATAAATCATCTGGTTCCAACGTGAGTCACTTGTTTCATTGTCAAGATGCACAGAAATCAAAACCACAGAACCTCAGATCTCTAGTCAATACAGACTGTGAGAATGAAACTTTCTTCTATTTCCCTCTCCTCAGCCTCTGTCATTTGATGATTTCAGTATGACTACTCAGCACATGGAAGAAGCTCAATTGATGTTGGCTGAATGGACCTGTACAACTCTTTTTTTTTTTTTTTTTTCTGAGCCTCACTCTTTTTATTTAATAATATCTTGGACATTGTTGTATGTTCAAATATAGAACCACTTCATTATTTCTGATGGCTACAGAATCCTCATGATTTACTGAACAAATTGCATCAGTTGGAGTTGAAGAGAGAAGCAGGGCCATTCTAAGCGATCTAGAAAAATTAGACCTGGGAGCCAGTTAGGCATCCTATGAAGTCTGTGGGCTCCATCAGTGGTACCCGGTTGGAAGTCAGGAGGGCTGGCAGTTGGACATAAAGTTTTGAGGGTACATCAAGAACAGTTGGGAAGCCATGAAGACAAAGTGAAGCCATGTCTTTCTCTCACCACTTCTATCGTTGACCATTCAGGGGAACTGCAGGATAAGCTGGTGCCCTTTACCGCAGAGCCAGACTCGCACCTGGGCAGGATGCACAGAACCTGCCAGGGGCAAAGCCGCAGAAGCTGTAGGAGCTGCACCATGATGGCTTCCACGCCTGTAAGTGAACAGCCTGCACATGAGGTGCATGGCACCTGCCATACACCAACCTTCAAACTCAGTATGGGCTGCACTTCTGCTCTGCTCACCTGACACATTTCTCTTGGTGAGCCCCGATCCAGAAAATTTATGAGGAAGGGATTGGGAAAACTAGTTCCAGCTTAGCTGAGCTCTGGAGTCCAAGCTCTACAATAGACCCACATTGATGGAAACTGAGGGTGTTTCTCATCTTTTAAGTCTCTAAATGATTCTGTAATGAATAGCTCTATACTTGCTTCTTTGTTCACTTGTGTAAGTACACCTAGAAAATTAATTTCTGAAAGTGGAAGAGCTGGCCCGGATATGTGAACTTTTAAATTTTATTAGATATTGTTAAATTTCATTCCAAAGAGTTTGTACCAATTTACATTCCTGTCAATGATGTATGAGAATTTGGATTTCCCAGCATCCTCATCATATACAACTCTTCACATTGAGAATTTCAAGAAAAGATAGGGGCAACAAAAATAAAGAATATGAAGATACATGCAAAAGGCCTTCCCTCCTCAACCCGTTCATACACATACATAACACACCAGAAAGTCAACCAAAATTTCATGTAGTTTGTAGTTTGGTGAAAGGATTGAGTGATTTGCAGTGAATTTAAACCAGCGCAGAATTTCCAGACCTAATGCTGCCATCGTCTTGTTTGAAGGCAACAGAGGTGGAAATTTCCACGCATGTGGGCTCCTGGGCCAGCAGATGGCGAAGTTTCTCAGTTTTACACAAAGACATGGGCCAGAGGCCATTAGAGATGCAGGGTGTGTTTATCAGATGGCTGTTAAATAGCTCAAAATCTGTAAAGGCATGGCAAATCAGCGCTTATTTACTTATTTTTACTTAGAGTTGGTGAATTCAGTAAAATTCCATAATGGGCAAATGAACACTGTGTGTTTGTGTTGGGGATGGGAGCAGAGGATGACCTGAATCTCCGAATCTGTGATGGTTGAGTAGCTCGATTTTATCTCCCTCTGTTGCTTTTTAAAATGAGATTCCTCTTGTGCTGCCTTCTGGCAGCCTGGATTTAGTCAATGTGGGACCAAAGGGCACCTGACAGCAGCTTGTTCATTTCTTTTCCATTTCTTTAGAAGTGGGCTCCTCCTCCAGCATCAGCCAGTTTGGCCCTGGCTCCTGCGGCTGAGGCAGAATCTGTGTGGGGCTGGGTCAAGGAGCCAGAGCAAGGCTGCTCAGGCTGAGGATAGGGAGGGAGAGTGCTCAGGCAGCCCCTCCCGGGTGGCATACTCAGCTGCACAGGAGAACTGGAGATGGGCCCACCCCTCCCTGCCTGACACAGCAGCTATTGAGCTGAAAGCCAGACTCTGCCTGGAGGGAGACAGATCTGTTTTAAGCAGAGTGAGAGAAATTTGAGGAGTTAACTGGTCTTAAAATACTGCCTGTTCTGTGTGCTGTTCCATTAAGGGAAATGGTATCACCTGGGATCCAGGACATTTAGTTTTTAGGTCTGGAGGTGCCACTATCCCAATGTATGATATAAAACTTGTTTTTTCATCTGTAGTGTAATCCCTTTGAAGAATATTCTCCAACCATATTTAAATTATATTCTTCTGAACTAACAACCCTGTCTGTACAGGGGAATTTTTAGATGTCAGGGCTCTACTCTCAATTAAATCAGAATTTCTAGGAATGGGGTCTCAGCATGTGTCTTTTTGACAAGCTGTCCAGGTGATTCTAATGTACAGCCAGAGATGAGAAATGTCACTCTAACCAGGCGTTCTCAAAGGAAGGTCCCAGGACCGGAAACATCAGCTTCACTTGAGAACCTATTGGAAATGAAAATTATCAGAATCAGAAATCCTAAAGGTGGGCCCAGCCATTTGTGTTTTAACAAGCCCTCCAAGTGATTGTGATACACGCTGAAGTTTGAAACCCACAGTCGCATTTGGGAGGAGGAGCTTTCCCCACATTTTTGCAGCTAGGTGGTACTGGTGTCTACTTTGGCAGTGGGCTGTGAACACAGATGTTCTATGTCATTTCCTGGCCTAAGGTTTAAATGCTGGCACTTGACTGTTCATTTTCTCAACGCCCTAAGCTATGTGACTTTAACAGCCAGGAATGCAGCACATTGGCCCCTCTGTTAGCTTGGACCCCTGAATTGCTAGATAAATGCCTTGTGAATGAGAAAAAAACAACAGAAAACTTTAATGCATTAAATGATCAGAATTTTGTAGCTGTTTACTGCCATATACCCTACCCTTCCTGATTAATACAGTTATTCATGTTATAGTTCCAACTATTTGGTTGGGTTGGTGCTGATAAGATAAGAAGAGAAGCTAAAGGCACAGGTTATGCTATAGTTATGTTGAATGGAATCATAGGACTGTGGGAAAGGTATACAACATAAGGAGTGCACCAAGGCCTGGAGTCTGGAGAGAAAGTTGGGGCAGAACATGAAAAAGTGGTGGAATGTAAGCAGGACCCCCACAGAGTTTTCAAATAAACTTTGTTTCACATTTCTGCTAAGAGGATATACTTAGGTCTAAAATTTTAAATATGTTTTGATATCTGGGTCTGTATCACACATTCTAGAAAAGGGAATATAATTGAAAACAAAATTAGCCTCATATTCCGAGGTATCCAAATAACTAATTTTGGTATTTTAGTGTCCAAACATTGGGGTCTGTGTTTGCAACCTTTAAGATTCTTCTTAAAACTCTGGATAGTCATTATGAAACTAGGAATTTGGTATTGTTTTTCTTCCACTGTAAGAGCCTAAATCTTGAAGTGCAATCAACTTATCTTAGACCCTTTCTGAGCAGATTACTTTGTCTCTCAATGACAGAAACGGCAAAAATTTGTGTTCTTTCACTAAAGCAAGTGTCTTTGGGGTTAGTTTCTGTACTAGTCTGCTTGGGCTGTTATAACAAAATACCAAAGACTGCGTGACTTAAATAACAGAATCTATTTGCTCACAGTTCTGGAAGCTGGAAGTCCAAGAACAAGATGACAGCAGGGTTGGTTTCTCCTGAGGCCTCTCTCTTTGGCTTGCAGACACTTGCCTTCTCTCTGTGTGTACACTCTTGATTTTTCTTCCTCAGCCTCTTATAAGGTGGGATTAAGGTCCCACCCTTAAGGGGAGATTGGTTCTAGGAACCCCAGGAATACCAAAACCTGAGGATGCTCAAATTCCTTGTATAAAATGATGTAGTACAGTTAGCCCTCCGTATCTAGGGGTTCAACATCCATGAATACGGAAGGCCAACTCTATTTGCTTAAAGGCCTTATCTTCAAACATAATCATATGGCAGTGGGGTTAGTAGTTAAACATGAATGTTAGGGACATACAATTCAGTTCATAACAGTCTTTCTCCTCAATTGCTTCTTCCTTTATATATTTATAGTCATTACCCTGTAAAGGCTGCTTCACAGATCTGGTTACATCCAATCCCTACTTCATATTTGTTAACAGAAATTTTCCCAGATCTTTATTTTATCATTTTTACATTGATATTTCTTAATTATTATTGTTCCCACTTGCCAACAGATTGTTGTCATCAAAATCAACATCACCACCATCATTAATGTTGTCATCTTAACCAAAATTTATTGAAACTTTCCTATGTTGCCAGAGTCTGAGCTAAGTTACATTGATCAAAGCATCACACATTTAACCATCCCCCATCAGTTTCCTCATTTTCTCTGCCTTGTAACTTTCTATCACTTTTGTATAGTCTTCTGACATGGAAATACTGCTTTGGTCAAAGAAATGTACCTTTGATCCTTTAAGTATATCTTGCTCATTCCTATCTTTGTCCATTAACTCAAAATTACAATGTTCTTTTTTTGCCTCATTAAGATATGACACTTAGTACTTTGTTTATAAAAAATAAATGCTCAATAGTCATTCCTCCAGAGAGCTCTCTGTGACTTAAGTTAGGAGAGCTCAACAAAAGCTGCTGTTATGTCTGTGTAAGAGCTTTCCCCTCTAGAGTTGGTGTTGAAGATCTCCCAAGAGTTGATCTGAATTGGGTCATTAAGATGGATGAAATAACCATATTGACTATTTAGTGGGCTGGTTATTTCAGTCATATTAATGAGAGAATTAGATCGACCCAAAAGCACTCCAAATCCTTATTTGATGATTGACCTAGAAGCAATCAATCTGTCTGTGTTGCTCTACATGAATCCTCTGCTATGTGCAACCAGTCTCACTCACCATAACCCCTCTAAATTTGAGCTCTGCGTGTGCGTGTGCGCATGCCTGCATGCATACACACACGCACACACACACACGCAAAGCTGTGGAGCAGATGGTAGAGTGAATTCAGACCCTGCACTTTAGTGGTTATGGGACCATTCCATTTAACTTCTGTGAGCATGAATTTCCTGACAATCCTGTGCAAAATGACAAATTTGACCCTTTTTTTTTCTGTGTTGAAGCAACGTTGTCTTTATTACATTCAGCACAGAGGCAGGCATTATTTTCAGACAGGGTCATTCTATGATATTATCCCATACTCAGATCCCAATAATATTTTAATGACAAAAAATCCAAACACCAAGACAAAACAAACTGCATGATGGAACATTGGAAAATGGATATTATATGACAAAGTGAAAGTCCAATACCTTCCTCTCAAATTAGGGAAAATTGGGTTAATTCAGTGAGATAAGCCTGTAGACTAAGACTAAATATTTTTAAGATACCCATTCTCTCCAACTTAATTTATAAATGTAATATAATCCCATTTAAAATTCCAGGTAGAAGGACATGCACTTACTCCCTCTTGAGAGAGCACCGGAATCACAACTAACTGCTGAACAATCATTGACAGGAAGACACTGGAACTCACCAAAAAAGGTACCCTACATCCAAAGACAAAGGAGAAGCCAAAATGAGATGGTAGGAGGGGCACAATCACAGTAAAATCAAATCCCATAAACACTGGGTAGTTGACTCACAAACTGGAGAACAATTATACCACAGAAGTCCTGACCCTTCATTACTCAAAAGAGAAAACTGGGGCACAGACTGATCAATGCCTTGCCCAGGGATACAGATCAGACAACCTTAAACAGTGAGACTTTCCTTGGACCCAGGAATTAGGTAGTGACTACAGCCTTTCCCAGTAAACTTCATTGGGTATGCAAAAGAGAGGTGATAGGACAGTTTTCACTGAAGCAGTGGGCCATGCCAAGTCTACTGGAGAGTACTTGTTGTTGTTTGATTTTTGTAGGAGAGGGAGTAAATTATAACCCTCTCTTTCCCTCCACAGGTTGATGAACCAATTGAGAATGAGACATGGGAGTCAGATAGATGGATATTATTAGTAAGGCTAGATTGAAGAATGCA
This sequence comes from Balaenoptera musculus, assembly GCF_009873245.2. Lineage (NCBI taxonomy): Eukaryota > Metazoa > Chordata > Mammalia > Artiodactyla > Balaenopteridae > Balaenoptera > Balaenoptera musculus. The sequence goes on from NC_045798.1 coordinate 58,290,722, forward strand.
ATGCAGATTTAAGGTAGAAACTGCATATCTTAACAGTTTTCCTCACGTTTAGATCCTGGTTTTAGTCCCTGACTCCCACTAAATGCACACTTGGTCTCTGTAAAGGAGAGTGTGGGCATGCAAAAAAATGCTCTTCTGCAGCATCCCTGCCTCATCCCTGTGAGTCCTGGCAGTGGGGACAGCAAGAGAACTCCCTGCTAGAAGGCAGACTTGAGCCATTGTCCAGTTGAGTTCAACCCATGGAGGGTAGGAGCACAACAAACACCTGTCTGGCATGCAGGCTGGCTTGTAAGACATCCCAGGACTCTGCTCTACTCAGTTCCTTCTTTCTAACTTCACCAGCCACACAAGTTACTCCTCATCCCCTTGGCAAGGAGCTGTTGAGGTGGGCTTCTCAGTATAGTATAGTATAGTATAGTATAATATAGTATAGTATAGCATAGTGTAGTGTGGAAGTTGTTAATCTGTGGACTAAGAGAGAAACACTGGGGGAGGGGCAGTGGAGCATAGCTCTATCTGCTGTACTGCATAGAAGTTAGCCTTTGTGCCTGTGTGTGTCTTGCTCTACCTGCAATTTTGGAGTCCCACAATTCTAGGCATCTACTAGGGCCAGAAAATAATCTTGATTCTTCCACAGATGTTTGACAATACTTTGCCCAGACTCAGAAGTTGAGGCTTGAATATCAATCTGTCTCTTTATTTGATGAATATCAATCTGTTTCTTTATTTGATGCTGAGGACTTTACAAAAGGTTTTATTTTTTCCAAGATATTATAGAGAAGGAAAATTATACTTCCTGGAGGACATAGACTGATTCAGTTGCCTGGTTATTATAACCTAATTAATTTAAATGGAAGGACCAGTTGGAAACGTCACCATGGTTTCTGGGCCCTATAACTATTCTTTCCCTAAACTGGACCTAGCTCCTAGTTACCAGAGTAATTGTTTTGTGAAACCATAGTTAATACTGCAAAACCAACATTTCCCACCTGATGTTGCCTTCCGTTCTGTGTGTAAAAATCACAGAATGAGAATTACAGGAATCCTAGCTCATCCCAGCAGCAGTATCTGTTGATCCAGTCACTGGCATAGGATTTTGGGTCTTTGATATTAAAGGCTATAAGGAAGATATCTAGGATCTAACATGTGTAATTCTTGCCCTTACTGTACTTTTGGATAGCCGAGACCAACATTTTGGGGCAGCATTAGCTAGTGGAAAGAGCAGTGAACTGTGAGAGGATGTGGTCAGAAGGCCCGCATTCTAGCATAGCTCCACCATGGTCAACCTGCTCTGTACCCTCAGGCAAGCCACTTCATCTCTGGGCTTTGTTAGATTATCTCTAAGGTCCCTTCTAGCACTGAATTCTGTGGATATGATGTCTCTGACCTTAGAGACATGCCAGTATACAAAAGAAACAGGTGCATATGCATATGAACACTGAACGCAGCTCTATTTACAAATGGCATGGTGCAAAGGACAGATTAAGCCTAAGGAGATGAGGGTTGAGGGGAGGTCTTGGATTATTCTAGACTTCTATAGTAAATATTTCTGTCCATTCCACCTTGTCTTTCAAATGCCAGTTAACTTACATTTTCTGCAGTCCTTTGGCTTGTTGCAATACAGGAGCTAACATGCATGGAATGTAGGTCAGCTGGCCTAGTGATTCACAGGAGAGGAACATCTCGCACAGAAATGTATGCACTGGAGTTAGGAGAGCCGAATTCTACAGCTGTCACCAACTGTGTGTTTTTATTGCTTAGGAAAGATATAAATAGCAGCTATTTTTCCATGCTCCAGTGATATATATCTGCCTTATGCTAAAAATTTCATGTCGAAAGACTGAACTGCTAAACTAGCCATAGCATTTAAATAAACCCTGTCATTGTGTTTTTAACTTTTGTCAGGCACAGTGAGATTAAGTGATTTGCCTGATGTCAAACTTGTAAATCAATGGCAGAGTCGAGTTCTAATCTAGTTCTCTGCCCAGTGTGCAATTTAAATCTTATTGTGATTCTCTTCATATTGTCCACCTATCTATCCATCCATTTAGATATATTATACATATTTATATATTATTATACATTATTAATATATACATATTATTTACTTATAATATATATATACATATACCTATGTATACACCTATATATATTTATAGCTATTTATCTTGTTGCATTAGATATTTTCTGAAACATCTGTATCATTAACTACTATTTACTGAAAGTTCATTATGTGCCAGACTGTACTAGCATACTGCATACATTTCATTATGTAATACTTTTCTCGGAACTGCCTTAGGAGAATACATTTTATTATTCACCAATAGAGCAGCTCAGATTCAAACACCCATAACCTAAATATGAAGTCTGTCCACACTCTTCATCACTGTACCACATGACCTATTATTCATGCATTTATTTATTCATTCATTCATTCATTCAACAGATGTTTATTAAGCACTGATGTGCTAGGCGTTGTGGGTCTACTGCAAAAAAAAAAAAAAAAAAAAAAAATCAAGCAACTTCTCAAGTTCAACTTTACCAAGGCCTTCTTCTTAGAAATCCTTTTACTGGGAATTCTAAACAAAGTTCAGCGTTTGCTGCAGGAGAACTTGCAGTTGCAGCTATACTTTTAGAGTGTTACAAGTGTGAGACTTAGGGAACTACATGAATATACAGAGGTTTATTTGTAAATTTTCCACTAATTTTTGGTGGAAGGCTATGTGATTTACATAGAGCATGAAAAGCTTAGATATTTCTGTTTTATGAAGACTCGGTCTTATAAGAACCTAGGATTGTGTCCCCATGACCACAAATCATTGGTTGACCAGTGAAACGGTGGACATTTTATTAACCACAAAAAATCCACTCAGTCCACCTTCTCATCTCCCACATTTTGAAAAAATATCTTATTAAGGAAGTTTAAAACCTATACCAAAATAGACAGAAATAGTATAATGAAACTTTTGGCATGTATCACATTGGTTCAAAATTCATTGACTCATGGACAATCTTGTTTCATCTATGTCCCGATTTGTTTCTTCCAGAAATCATATTATCTCTTCTATAAAAATTTTATTATGCATCTCTAAAATATAATAACTTTCAGAAAACATAACCACACTATTATTATCATATATAAAAGAAGTTAAAATCGTTTCTTTAATATAGCCAGTCAGTATTCAAATTTCTAATAATTTCATAATATCATTTTCCCCAGTTTATTTCTTTGAATTAGGATCCAAATAAGGCCCATGCATTGTTATTGATAGCTATATCTCATGAGTTCCCTTTTAACTTATAAGTTCTTTTTCCATTTCCTTTTATTTCCTTTGCATATTATTTGCAGGAGAAATTTGGTCATTTGTCCTGTAGAACTTTCCACAGTTTTGCTGATTGTAACACTGTGATGTCACTTAACACCTTCCTCTTCCTCTGTATTTCCCAAAATTGGTAGATAGATCTGGAGGAGGTTTGACCAGATTCAGGTTCAGTTTGTTTGTTGGCAAATAAACTCATAGATGGTGATGTTTTCTTCCATCAGGAAACATTTACTGCTTGGCTATCTCTTTTTATGATGTCAGCAGCCATTGATGCTTATTGCCTTTTTCCATTAATTCGTTGGGGGTTTCACAATAATAATACTCTATATTCTCTTTTCATTTATTATCTAGGATACTTCTTTAAAGAGGAATTTCCCTTTTTAAGTATTTGGTAGCCCAGTGGTTCAGTGTGTATAGGAAAGTCAGGATAGATGTTTAACTCTTTCTCTTTATTAACCAGTTTTCAAAATAATGATGCATATCATCTTCTAATGGATTCCAATTAGCTTTTTAAAAAAATATATCATTATGAGTTTATATATATATATACATGTAGACATATACATATATATAATTATATATTTGTTTTCAAGTCTTTCTTATATAAATTGGAGCATACTTTCCCTCACCTTGTTTTCTTTACTTACAATATTATTTGGATATCACTACATAGTAGCACATAGAGATAATTCTCATTCCTTTTCACAGCAACAAGTACTCCACTTTGTGGCTAGATGTTCCAGAGTTTATTCAACCAGTCTCCTACTGGTAGACATTTGCCTTGTATCTAGTGTCCAGTTTCTTTTTATTACAAATAGACTAGAAAAGAACTTCTTGCATACATGTCTTTTTATACTTTTAACCAGTGAATTTGGGATGGACTCCTGGAATTGGAATTGATAGATCAAAAGGTAAATGCATCTTTTGGCAAAATCTGTTCTGGTTTTGTTATTTTTCATTCCCACTAGAAATGTATGAGAGTGCTTGTTTCCTCACAGCCTCACCTATAGGGTATGCTGTCAACTTTGGAGTTTTGCTAATCTAATATAAAAGAAATGATATCTTGTGTTTTCACTTCACATTTCTATTATTGTGAACAACTTTTTATATGGCTAAAGAGCCCTTGAATTTCTGTTTCTGTGGCTGTATGTTCACTTCTCCAGCTCATTTTTCTTTAGGGTTGTTGGGCTTTAGAAGCTAATAATATATCAGGGACATTAATTATTTCTCACTATATTAGTTGCAACTATATTTTCCCAGTTTGTCATTTACCTTTTTGCCTTTTCACTGCCCTCATCTCATCCCATGATTTTCAAAAACTATCCCACTTACCAGGCATGACCAAAACTACCTTCCTTAGTTTCCAAGACCAAAATCATAATAATCACAACATTAAAATAGATTATTACAAAAATAGATTCTCAGTTCCCTTTGAGTTCAGATACAACAATATTATAATATCAGTTTTATTCTGGTTCAACAGTTTTAAAAAGTTATAGGTTTGGTATGTTTAGTCATAACTGCCTCATTCAAAAACCATTCAAACTTTCTGTAGTTTAGCTAAAGGTAAAACTTAGAGTATGAGTTTATATTTATTGAAAGTTCAGTAAGTAACTCTTTTAACTGGGTTCGTTCTATATCAGTGATGAGAAGAACACATTTGTGTGGCTCTAATACACCATCCAACTCTTCTTGTTTTTGAGAAGTTTATCTATCAACAGAGGCATGATCTTAAATCTACAAACCTCACAGGGCTTTGTACTTATTCAGTTATACCCAGATGAAAAAAAGCTTTGAAAGGCATAATGCATTTTAGGAATGCATCATGGCTAATACTGGTGGCCAAGATGAACTCAAATGTAGGAAAGAATTTGTCAGTATTGACCAGACAACTTAAAAATGATTGTGTTTCTCTCATTTGTCAGTAACGTTTTCAACCTGTCTTACCCAGGGGCTGCTCTCATATCTCACCCAAACTTTTATTCTGCCTGTGTGCTTATATCCTGCATTTCCCTGAGAAAATAAGAAAAAGAATGTGTGTGTCTATTTGTACACATGTAACTCTGGTGGGCAGAATTTGGGAGTGTGTGGAATATTGGAAGGGCATAGAAGCTTTACCTAAGTGATATAATTTGGCTTTGAAGCCAGTTATAGTGCTCAAAGATTTAGATTGCCCTGCTGAGATTCTAACAGAGAAGGAAGGGAGAGAGAGATGTCAAAAAAGATTTTCACTTAAACCAAGATGGAAAAAAAGAAAATGCTACAGATTATCAAAGAAACTACTACTGATGTCTCCTTTTCCTGAAGACTCACAGAATTTAAACTACTGAAATATAATTTTGATCTTTTCTCATCACCTTATAGTTGTCTTGCTTATATGTCTAGGGTTTGTCCTGTTTCCATGACAGTGTTTTAACATCCTTTGTTAAAATACTCTGTTCCCTAAACCTGTCATTTAGGACATAAGTCATGTTTTCCTATTCTCATAATCTTGCCTCCAAATAATTCATTTCACCTTGATGCATTTTTTTATACAATTGTATTATATCATGGTCTTTAATTAAACTGCCCCTTGGTTTAATACCAGACAGATCTGTGAATTAAGAGGCCAGAACTGGAAGAAACCCTGAAGGTTATCAAGTTTAAAACCTCATTTTACCCATGAGGAAGCTTCAATCTAGAAAGCCGGAGTCCTCAAAGTTTACACATATTTCCGGCTTGACAGAACTAGGAAAAGAATCAGGTCCCTTGATCCCAGCCTGGGGCTCCTTCTACCACACCACTTACTCTCAACTCTTGCTCTGACATAAGCCTGCTGTGTGGTCTCAGGCAGTTCATATGACTTCTCTTTGCATTGGCTTTCTTGTTTAAAAAAATAGGGTCAGTATAAATCTCACTCCTTCCATCTCAGATGTGCTTTGTGGATCAGGGGAGACATATAAATTCACATTTACACAACTGGACCTAAAAATCACTTTGATATAATAAAATTCTATCCAAAGGTAATATATTGTTCTATTGAGATAGCCATGGATGAAGCTTATGTGGAATTGGTTTTGGTTGACAGTAATAATATTGACAATGCTGCAAAGATGTCTGTGTATGTGTGATACTGGGGCTAATGAAGTGAGGAATAAAGCTTTAAAATTAGAATGTGGGGGCAAAGTAAAAACAAACAAACAAAAAAACAGAATACAAACCTGAACACCTCAAAACAACCTCCCAAAGAACCCAGGAATATGTGAGTTAAGGAGATTTCATTAAAAGGAAATATAGGGACTTATAAAACAATAGCCAGTATGTGGTAGATTAAACATCTGCTGCAGACATAAATGGAATCCCACTCGGAAACATCCATATCCTCTCTAGAAATAACATCGTTCATAAGAACATAATATACAGTACAACCATGGTAAAGAGAAGACACATCAACACATTAAAGAGTTTCAATCTCATTTTATTTATATTTAAGCTTTTAATTCTGGAATAATTAGTCATTACTAGTATTTAATGACTGGGTTGATAATTGTGTATTCCAGGATGGAGCTGAGAGCCGTTAACACACTAACAAACTGGTCATTACCTATGTTAATGATCAGATTCTTTGGGATTATGATTATTACAAGCTATAATGAACAGCTTATAACCATTATTTTTGTACTTTATTCCTCTTAGTAAGGAAAAAAAAGAAAGGAACTCTTCTTGAGCCTCAGACAGAAACAATGAGTGCTGGCCTCTCCAGTATTTCTTCATCAGGAAGCACAGCTTCTGAGGAAAGTCTTGTTTCCTTAATCATCATTAGGGTTCAGCAAAATAAATGCTGGTCTGGTTGACTGAACAAATGGGCGTTGTCTTTTCCTCATTAGAGCATCATGCAGGGATTACTCCTGGACAATACAGCCTTCCAAGTGCTGGAAAGGTTTCCATCAGTTCTTATTTGGTAAAAATAAAAGAATTTAGGATGGTACTGCAAACTGCAAGCTTGGGCAGAATTTATTACATGGAAAAACTCCTAGGCCTCATGAAGGCTTGCAAAACTTGAGCTGTGCTAGTGAAATTTATCCTTTTCACATGACATCCTTTCTTCCCCATGTGAAGTAAATATTTTGTGCCCTCTCATTCTCTCTCCCTGCTCTCAAATACCTTCTTTCCAGAATGAAGCTAATGAACATCAGCAGATGTGAATCAATAAAGCTTTTAAACCAGTGATAAAGTCTTAGTGGCAGGGTTGGCTCCATGCCCTAGGCCTTGAAGACCAACACTCACCCTGCTAGGGATGAAGGCACTGTGGATGGTGAGGGAGCACAGATTTCATCCTCACAGGTGAGGATCCCATTGTGCACTGAGAACTTTCCTATTAGCCCTTGATGGCTCTACCACCTAGTAGTTTCTTTAGTTCTTAAAACTGTTTTTATCCTTAGAATACAGTGAAATATTTATTTTTAAAAATTTGTGGTCTTAGCTTTAAAACATTTTTCTTAAAAAGCAAGTATTAGTTTTGTGGTTTTAAGTTTTTCTAGAGAAAAAACTTCCAGATAGAAGAATAAATATTTCCAGGATAGATATCTGATTAGAAATTTCTTGTGATAGCTGAAATTAAGATTTAAAGTATATTATATAATTTATGAAATATATAAAAATATAATATATAATATAATGTAATGTAACTTGTATATAACATATAAAAATGTGCAATGAAGGATATGCTCTATTTGACATTCGGCACATATACATGCACTCTGACTGTGTCCCAAACACCTCTCTGAGACCATGGTTAAGCAGGAACCCAGCTCTGGCACCTCTCTCATAACCCAGTGCAGGAGATCAGTGTCAACAAGCCGTGATAAATGAGGAAGCTCTGGGTTTTATGAGAGTGCCTGTGGGTGTGGGAGGGTGAGGGCTAACCTAGATTGGGGTCCAAAGAAAGACTTTTGGTGAAATGAGGTTTCAGCGAAGAGGTGGGCCAACATTCTCCATGGAACCTTGAATGAAGGCACGGGATCTACTAAGCAGCAACATCAGCAGCACTTTTTCAAAAGAAACCAAGGATGGATTCTAGAAACAAGCTTAAAAGTAACTGTAGACATTGGAGGGGTGTTGGGGTAGAAAAACGGGGAGAAAAAGATATATTTGAGTCACAAAACTACTGTACTCACGTAGCCTGAAAATTAGGACACCATTTTGAAATATTAAGAATTCAGAAGGAAAGGTTTTCATACAATATACTTACTACTAGAAGAGGGGACGTTCTTGTTGCTAGCTTCTTCTTAACACCATCAGAGAAGGAAGGTCTGATTAACATTTCATTGCACCATTCATGGCCATGAGCTCACAGTAGGGTAATGAGGACCCTGCTGAACTTAATACATTGTAAAGAATATAATGGTTGATAGAAAATTGCCAAGCTCTTTCTCATGAGTCATCTATTACCAGAAGCCTCTCCTTTCCTGGAATTAATTATTTTATTTCATAAAAAGAAAAAATTCTGCCCAAAGTTTCACTAACACAGCTATGCCCCTATTCCTAGGGCATACTTCGAAAAACTTTCTAAAAGACATTTTCCTTTAAGAAAAGTATATGTGGTTTCATGGAGTGGGGGGGATGTGGGGGGTTTCTTAATGATTTTCTCTCATGTACTTGACTATCACATGCTCTGACACCTAATTATCTGGCTTTTGAAAACGGCTTTTATTTACAGGGCAGTAAAACAGTGAAAAGTTCAACTATGGTACCCAATTAAGCAAATATTTTGCTTTGGTCCACTGAAGATAATGGAAAAATTTGGTTTTCTTTCTTCTATTATAACTTCTTTTCATCAGTTTCTTGACAAGTGATATCATTAATCTGATGATTTTTTTAATACTGGGATGATAACACTGAATTTTAGAAACCGTTAAACTTTTAATAAGTGTACACAATTGGATTTTCTTACATGCTCCAATTTTATTCTCACATATTCTGTATTTCATGGCTTTGCTTTTTACTGCCTTCATTATGAGTTAAATATACAGTCAGCTTTGTATGGAATTAATATCTAAGATGCTGCTCCTAACAATTGATCACAATTCATTTTAAATTAGTGAATTCATTTAAATGAATTAATTGGGTCATTATTTATATACAGTTGATTCCAAATTTTATTGAGAATAATGTAATAAAAGATTTGGCCTTGATAATTATGGCATCTCCATAACTTAGGACAAGAGACGGCCTATTGTCTCTCTTCATACTGCAGCCCCATAATTTCTTCAATTACTGCTACTACATAGAAAAATCAACGTGATAATGAGTGGTTGGCAAGTAAACAAGGGAGGCTGAGTTGCACAGCCCAGAGACAATTGCGTTTTATCATGTGGCAAAAGATATATATTGTTAGAGTGAGGGTGATGTAAAAATATTAACCAAACCCAGGACAGAAGCCAACACTCCTTCAAGAAAACTTTGCTTTCCCTTCACCTGACCTCCCTCAGCCTTCCTGATTACTCCAGCTTTTTACAGTTCCCCTTGGATCTCTATTCTTAAGGCATTTACTATAATGTTCTTTAGCCTACATAAGTTGGTCTTCATTTTTCTCCCAAATAAACTCTTTAAGAACAAATACTAAGGACTTCCCTGGTGGCCCAGTAGTTAAGACTTCACCGTCCAATGCAGGGGTGTGGGTTCAATCCCTGGTTGGAGAGCTAAGATCCCACATGCCTTGCAACCAAAAAGCCAAAACAGAAAACAGAAGCAATATTGTAACAAATTCAGTGAGGACTTTAAGAATTGTCCACATCAAAAAAATCTTCAAATAAAAAACAAACACCATTTAAAAATATTTTCTTCTATCTCTTACAGTCAAGCTCATCTACATGTAAGCAGAGGTAACAGCCAAATAATCTAATAATCAGCATGTTGTGGCAATGGAACAGGCTCTAGATACCCCCAACTTTGTCAGATGTTGACCCTTTAGTTGCTGGATTGTGAGAACAATTAGGAGGTGCGTGAGTTGGGGCTGGAGTAGTCAAGGACAGTCACAAATCATGTTGGAAGTATCTCAGTATCTTAGGTGGACTTTTAACCCTAGATATGAAAAAGTATTACTGTTGTTAGAACGCAGATATCAGACTTCAGCAGCCTGTGACTAAAGTCATGACTTCTTTTGACATTCAAATCATTATGACACAATCCCCCATGTTGTAAGCCTGTAAAAGCTCAGATTTTACCATGTTCTTCTCCTCAAATGTCTTTGGACATGTTCAGGATGGCTGATAGGCTTAGTTCCGTGGATTCCCTCCAGGTTGTGGTTGCCCACTGTAGCTAGCTATTGCCTTCAGACTGCTGTACTGCTCTTCTGTAGTCATTTCTGCCACTAGAAAACTTACTTTTAGACAGCTGTTATGTCCTTTGCACTTTTAGTTTAAGGTGTAGGCCAGGCCTTGCTCATAATTCCACACAGTAATGGCTGAAGGCAGCTTCTAGTGCTTATAAGACTTCACAAAAAGTTAAAGGAAACATGGAGAAATTAAAATCTGGAAAATGATATGATTCTTCCCAAAGTCCATTAGCTATGGACCTCCTCAGTTGAATCTCCAATGGGTCCCTTCTCCTTATCTCTGGCTTATTGTAAGGGCCAACCACATCCAATAGGTAGGTTTGAATGAGGTTCTCCTCAAAACCTAGAACTCAATTCTCTAAAGTCAAAGAAAGGAAAGTCCTTTTTTACTCACCTCCAGAGCTGGTATTTCCTTCAGTGACCTCTTCCTATCCAACTGTAAGACCATTTCTAGCCTCTGCAGTTTTCTGAGTTGGGACCACTTAGTTCTGGATCACCCCCCAAGCAGAATACTAGAAGTCCACTCCAAGGTTAACCTGGGCCCAGCCTTGTTAAAGCCCCTTTTAAAGCCTCTTCTCCAGCCTGAAAGGGAGAGAAGATAAGGGCTGAACATACCTTCTGCCTTATTATGGTATTTCCCAATTTCCTGTTAGCAAATATTGAGCAAGAGCACATGTGTGCACATCTCAAGAGAGAAAATAGCTTTTGATTTAGGAGAGTTTAAATCCTGATCTGGGAGGACAATATAATAAGCAGATGTTATGATTTACATAATTTTGCAAAATTATGCTCATTTTACAGCACCCTAATAAACAGAACAAGATATCTGAGTCTGAAGTGTCTGTAGTTGAATTCCTTCATGACCTTCCATTCTTCTCTAAAATAATAGGAAGACAGTAATCTTAGATGAAAATAACTAAGAGCATCCATCAGATTGACCCCTTGTAGAAGAAATGGACTGTTTATATCAGTTAAAGTGGCTTTCCCAGCTTCTAAATCAACCTTCCAAGAAAATCTAGAGATCTACTCTTTACCTGATATTTTGTGACATTGATGAATTTGACGTTATTTTAAAAAGCTAGAATTACAGAGAAAATTATCAACAGATTTTTTTTCTCCCTGAGTAAATATAACATGGAAGTGTGGTGTTTATGAGATATAGATGGCCCCCCAAAAATGTTAAAAAGCATGGAGGTGGTACAAGCATAATAGGAGTTAGAGGGCAGTTGTGAATGGGTACTATGGCCTTTGTGTGTAGGCAGTGTGACAAGCCTGTGCTTTTTTTTGGGTTTTTATTTACTTATGGCTGTGTTGGGTCTCCGTTTCTGTGCGATGGCTTTCTCCAATTGCGGCAAGTGAGGGCCACTCTAAGCCTGTGCTGTTTTAATGCCCAAGATGGATTTTATCACACGTATCAGAATAATATTTACAGATATTAATAGGAATTCCTACTCTTGAACTTCTTTAATTCCTTCCTCCTCTCTTGGGCAGCAGGGACAGCTTTCTGTAGGTACTGCCTTTGGGGAAATGACAGATATCTTGGGCATAAGGAATAATTGGTCAGCTTTGACTCTGTAAAGCCCACAATAGAAAAAACAGTCTGGAAATCAAATCTTTCATTTGTAAGAGGCAGGATTTTTGATATTAAAAAATAAGTATGTAGGTTTCAAAGAGCCAAATCTTGGAGGACTATACACAGAGTTTTTATTTATTTGTTTTTACTAACAGCTAAAACAAAAGGCAAAGAGAACCTGGAAACTATGGATTGGTGCTTAAAATTTCTGCCCAAAAGTGACATAAAAACATTCCATTCACATCCCATTTGGCCAAAGTAAGTCATATGATCTTGTAAAATGGACATAACTTTGTAGAATTATGCAAATTATAATATTTAAACTTTATGTTCTATAATAAGCTTGATTATAGATTCAATGAAATCCCAATCAAAATCCTGGAAGGTTATTTTTCAGATTTCAACAAACTGATTCTAAAGTTTATATGGGGAGGCAAAAGACTCAGAATAACTGAGATGATATTGAAATAGAAGAACAAAATTGAAGGATTGACACTTCTCAACTTCAAGGCTTATTATAACAGTACAGTAAGCAATACAGTATTGTATTGGCAAAAGAGTAGACAAATCAATGGAACAGTATAGAGAGCACAGAAATATGCCTATGTAAATATAGTCAATGGAAATTTGACAAAAAAACAAAGGAAATGCAATAGAGAAAAGACAACCTCTTCAACAAATGGTACTGGGAAAGCTGCATATCCACATACAAAAAAGGAAGGTAGACACATACTCTACACTCTTCACAAAAATTAACTCAAAATGACCTAAATGTAAAACAAATAAAAAGAAACCTAAAAAATTCCTAGAATATAACATGGAATATCTGGATGACCTTGGATGTGGCAATGACTTTTTAGATACAACACTAAAGGCATGATCCATTAAAGAAATAATTGATAAGCTGGAATTCACTGAAATTTAAAATTTCTACTCTGCCAAAGACACTAAGAGAATAAAAAGACAAGCCACACATTGGGGGAAAATATTTGCAAAGGACATATTTGTTAAAGGACTGTTATCCAAAATATAAAAGAATTCTTAAAACTCAAAAACAAGAAAATGAACAACCTGATTAAAAAATGAGCCAAAAACCTTAATAGAGATCTCACCAGAGAAGTTATACAGATTGCAAATAAGCATATGAAAAAATGCTCCACATCTTATGTCATCAGCGAAATGCAAATTAAAACAATGAGATACTATTACACAGCTATTAGAATGGCCAAAACAGTTGACAACATCAAATGCTGGTGAAGACATGGAGCAGAAGAAACTCTCATTCATTGCTGCTGGGAATGCAAAACAGTACAGCTACATTAGAAGACAGTTTGGCTGTTTCTTAGAAAACTAAACATACTCTTACCATATGATCCAGCAATTGTTTTTCTGGTATTTGCCCAGAGGAATTAAAAACTTATGTCTACATATAAATCTGTACACAGACGTTTATAGTAGCTTTGTTCACGTTTGCTAAAACATGGAAGCAATCAAGATGTCTTTCAGTAGGTGAATGGATAGCCCAGACAATGGAATATTATTCAGCACTAATAAGAAATGAGCTACCAATCCATGAAAAGGCATGCAAGAAACCTAAATGCATTTTACTAAGTAAAAGAAGCCAGTCTGAAAAGGCTACATTTTTCATGATTCCACCTATATGACATTGTGGAAAAGACAAAAGGAAGGAGACAGTAAAAAGATTAGTGATTGACAGGAATTGAGAGGAAGAAGGGATGACTAGGCAGAGCACAAAAGATTTTTAGGGCAGTGAAAATACTCTGTGATACTAATAATGGACACGTCATTATAAACCCATTGAATGTGGGTGGACCTTAGTGATTAACTATGGACTTTAGATGATAATGATGTATTAATGTAGGTTCATTAATTGTAACAAATGTACCACTCTGATGGGGGATGTTGATAATGGGGGAGGCTATGTAAGTGTGGGAAAAGGGACTATATGGGAAATCTTATTTTCTGCTCATTGTTGCTGTGAACCTAAAATTGCTCTGAAAAATAAATTCTATTTTTTAAAAATTAAATTTTAATTATCCTCCATAGAGAAGAGAAAGAACATGTCCTCACTGATTGATTGCTTGATTCCACCCCACCCCACCCCACCCCCACACACACACTCAATACACTTGTAACTCAGACACAATGCTTTCTACCTGTATTGTATGTCTGACAGGTCCTGGGATTGCTGACGAAGCCACAGCCTGTGAGATTCTTCCACAGAGAAATTTCTGGCTGGAACCACATCCAGTCAGCTTCTTTTTCTCTATTTTAGTCAAGAAGGAAAGAACTTGACAAAAAAAGAAAAGAAATTCATGAAGTCAAAATGACAGGCAAGGAATGAAAGAATCAGGCCAGTAGTGATGAATGAAATGTCCTACTTTTGATTTTCCATGTAATAAACACTTAAAATTGATTTTCAATATTTCTTCCAATATTCTTAGCCACTACTGTCTATTTTCTGTGACAGGTTGGATATCCCATCTCATTTCAATCTCCCTCCCTCTTTTCTCTCCTTCCTTTCCCATTTAGTTAACACTGGCTGTCCTTTAAATAAATTTAAATGTTCTTTAATGCAGTTTAAAAAATAACCTATTTGCATATTAATCCAGCAACTACAGAAGATGTCAAAATGTCTAAGATGGCTGAGTTTAGCACTGAATGTAACACAGACATTTGAATCTTAGACCATGGTAAAATGTGAAGTGACATTTCACAGAAGGAGAAAGCTATTTTTACCTTAGTTTATAGAGATCTCTTTTCAGAATTGTTGCTGTGTCCCAAGACTTCCCAGATGTGTCCTGGAATCCTGTCAGATGAGGGACCCACCCACTGGAAACATTTCAAGAAGTCAGTCAGCCACTCCCTGGGGCCTTCCTAATGACTGGTCCCCTGTCCGAACTGGTTAACTTAGTTAGATGCAAGGTATACGGTTAATCCAGTAATAATAATTAGACCAAATGTCATGGGTTTGATTTTCTTGTTTATTTTCTCACAGAAGAATCATTTCCAACTCCTTATCTACTTACTTGAAAATATGCACTATTGGCCTAAGGAGAAAAACTAACGCAGTGGGGATATAGATATATAAACTACCAGTTGTCTCTCCCTTCTGGGATACAATTCAATTTTAGTGTGTGTGGAGGATTAAGGCTGTCTTCTTCATATATAAGTGTTGGTTTTAATTTAATAGGATAGGAATAGAAGAATTGGCAACAAGATCTGGCTCACTTCAGCTGCTGCTGTGCAGTGATGTCAATGACCATCTATTGCAGTTGTGTTCTTGACCACTAAATGTGATTGGTAAGGGTCAGTCAGACTTTTCACTGAACAATGTCAGTGAATCCACATTCTCCTCTGGGAGCACTGGTTGGGTCATCTGCTTCAGCAGGACTGCAGACTGTGATGTGTGCCTTCTCTTACTTTAGTAACAGGAGGTTGTTTCCTGTTCGGCAGGCCTTTCTTTTTTTTTTTTTTTTTTTTAAAGTGAACTTTTTTATTTTCAAATAATTTCAAATCTGCAGAACAGATACAAACATATTAGAGTTCCCTTTACCTCTCTCTCCGTTTTTCCTATTGCTAACATCTTATACTACCATAGTATATTTTTCAAAATTAAAAAGCCAACATTTATACATTACTATCAACTAAACTTAAGACCTTTTTTGGATTTCATCAGTTTTCCCGTTAATGACCTTTTTCTGTTCTAGGACCCAATCCAGTATATCACATTCCACTTAGTTAGTTGTCATGTCTCCTTAGTCTTCTCTGGTCTATGACAGTTCCTCATTCCTTCCTTGTTTTTCATGATTTTGACAGTCTTGAGGAATATTTGTCTGATATTTTGTAGAATTGTTCTCAGTCTCGGTTTGGCTGATGTTTTTCTCATGATTAGACTGGAGTTATAGGTCTTGGCAAAGAATACCACAGAAGCTAAGTAACCTTCTCATCACACCATAACAGCGAGTATGTAGTGTCTCCGTGACATCACTGGTGATGTGAAACATCACTTGCATAACATGGTGTTTGCTAGGTTTCTCCACTGTAAAATTACTTTTTCTCCTATTTTATACTCTCTTTGGAATTCAATCATTAAGGCTAGCCCAGGACTGGACTTAAAGGGAAGATTAAGCTTTACCTCCACCTCCTTGGGGAGGAGATGGATGCCAGGGGGGAGGTTACCTACATATGCAATTCTTCTGTTGGCAAGATTTCTCTTCTCCCTCCCTCCTATTATTTATTTATTTATACACTCATTTATTTACTCCATTATGTTTTAATATGGATTCTTTATAATCTATATACATAATTACAACCTTAAAAACCTCTGGTTCCCCCACTGACATTTAAACTTTTTGAGGAAAGGCTTTGTTTCCTTTTTATTTTTGTACACTCTATGCATTTAGCATAGTCCCCTAATTTATAGTGGACTTCCAGTAATTTTTCTTTTTTATCATCTTTATTGGAGTATAATTGCTTTACAATGGTGTGTTAGTTTCTGCTTTATAACAAAGTGAATCAGTTATACATATACATATGTTCCCATATCTCTTCCTCTTTCATCACACTCCCTCCCACCCTCCCTATCCCACCCCTCTAGGTGGTCACAAAGCACCAAGCTGATCTCCCTGTGCTATGCGGCTGCTTCCCACTAGCTACCTATTTTATGTTTGGTAGTGTATACATGTCCATGCCACTCTCTCACCCTGTCACATCTTACCCTTCCCCCTCCCCATATCCTCAAGTCCATTCTCTAGTAGGTCTGTGTCTTTATTCCCTAGTGTCTTGCCACTAGGTTCTTCATGACCTCTTTTTTTTTTTTTCCTTAGATTCCATATATATGTGTTAGCATACTATATTTGTTTTTCTCTTTCTGACTTACTTCACTCTGTATAACAGACTTTAACTCCATCCACCTCACTACAAATAACTCCATTTCGCTTCTCTTTATGGCTGAGTAATATTCCATTGTATATATGTGCCACATCTTCTTTATCCATTCATCCGATGATGGACACGTAGGTTGCTTCCATGTCCTGGCTATTGTAAATAGAGCTGCAATGAATATTTCAGTACATGATTCTTTTTGAATTATGGTTTTCTCAGGTATATGCCCAGTAGTGAGATTGCTGGGTCATATGGTAGTTCTATTTGTAGTTTTTTAAGGAACCTCCATACTGTTCTCCATAGTGGCTGTATCAATTTACATTCCCACCAACAGTGCAAGAGTATTCCCTTTTCTCCACACCCTCTCCAGCATTTATTGTTTCTAGATTTTTTGATGATGGCCATTCTGACCGGTGTGAGATGATATCTTATTGAAGTTTTGATTTGCACTTCTCTAATGATTAATGATGTTGAGCATTCTTTCATGTGTTTGTTGGCAATCTGTATATCTTCTTTGGAGAAATGTCTATTTAGGTCTTCTGCCCATTTTTGGATTGGGTTGTTTGTTTTTGTGTTATTGAGCTGCATGAGCTGCTTGTAAATCTTGGAGATTACTCCTTTGTCAGTTGCTTCATTTGCAAATATTTTCTCCCATTGTGAGGGTTGTCTTTTGCTCTTGTTTATGGTTTCCTTTGCTGTGCAAAAGCTTTGAAGTTCCATTAGGTCCCATTTGTTTATTTGTGTTTTTATTTCCATTTCTTTAGGAGTTGGGTCAAAAAGGATCTTGCTGTGATTTATGTCATAGAGTGTTCTGCCTATGTTTTCCTCTAAGAGTTTGATAGTGTCTGGCCTTACATTTAGGTCATTAATCCATTTTGAGTTTATTTTCGTGTATGGTGTTAGGGAGTGTTCTAATTTCATACTTTTATATGTACCTGTCCAGTTTTCCCAGCACCACTTATTGAAGAGGCTGTCTTTTCTGCACTGTATATGCTTGCCTCCTTTATCAAAGATAAGGTGACCATATGTGCGTGGGTTTATCTCTGGGCTTTCTATCCTGTTGCATTGATCTACATTTCTGTTTTTGTGCCAGTAGCAAACTGTCTTGATTACTGTAGCTTTGTAATATAGTCTGAAGTCAGGGAGCCTGATTCCTCCAGCTCCATTTTTCGTTCTCAAGATTGCATTGGCTTTCGGGGTCTATTGTGCTTCCATACAAATTGTGAAATTTTTTGTTCTAGCTCTGTGAAAAATGCCGGTGGTAGTTTGATAGGGATTACATTGAATCTGTAGATTGCTTTGGGTAGTAGAGTCATTTTCGCAATGTTGATTCTTCCAATCCAAGAACATGGTATATCTCTCCATCTATTTGTATCATCTTTAATTTCTTTCATCAGTGTCATAATTTTCTGCATACAGGTCTTTTGTCTCCTTAGGTAGGTTTATTCCTAGATATTTTATTCTTTTTGTTGCAATGGTAAATGGGAGTGTTTTCTTAATTTCACTTTCAGATTTTTCATCATTAATGTATAGGAATGCAAAAGATTTCTGTGCATTAATTTTGTATCCTGCTACCTTACCAAATTCATTGATTAGCTGTAGTAGTTTTCTGGTGGCAGTTTTAGGATTCTCTATGTATAGTATCATGTCATCTACAAACAGTGACAGCTTTACTTCTTCTTTTCCGATTTGGATTCTTTTTATTTCTTTTGCTTCGCTGATTGCTGTGGCTAACACTTCCAAAACTATGTTGAATAATAGTGGTGAGAGTGGGCAACCTTGTCTTGTTCCTGATCTTAGCGGAAACGGCTTCAGTTTTTCACCATTGAGGACAATGTTGGCTGTGGGTCTGTCATAGGTGGCCTTTATTATGTTGAGGAAAGTTCCCTCTATGCCTACTTTCTGCAGGGCTTTTATCATACATGGGTGTTGAATTCTGTCAAAAGCTTTCTCTGCATCTGTTGAGATGATCATATGGATTTTCTCCTTCAATTTGTTAATATGGTGTATCACGTTGATTGATTTGTGTATATTGAAGAATCTTTGCATTCCTGGAATAAACCCCACTTGATCATGGTGAATGATCCTTTGAATGTGCTGTTGGATTCTGTTTGCTAGTATTTTGTTGAGGATTTTTGCAATTATGATCATCAGTGATATTGGCCTGTAGTTTTCTTTCTTTGTGACATCTTTGTCTGGTTTTGGTATCAGGGTGATGGTGGTCTCATAGAATGAGTTGGGGAGTGTTCCTCCCTCTGCAATATTTTGGAAGCGTTTGAGAAGGATAGGTGTTAGCTCTTCTCTAAATGTCTGATATAATTCGCCTGTGAAGCCATCTGGTCCTGGGCTTTTGTTTGTTCGATTATTTTTAATCACAGTTTCAATTTCAGTGCTTGTGATTGGTCTGTTCATATTTTCTATTTCTTCCTGGTTCAGTCTCGGTAGGTTGTGCATTTCTAAGAATCTGTCCATTTCTTCCAGATTGTCCATTTTATTGGCATATAGTTGCTTGCAGTAATCTCTCATGATCGTTTGTATTTCTGCAGTGTCAGTGGTTACTTCTCCTTTTTCATTTCTAATTCTATTGATTTGAGTCTTCTCCCTTTTTCTCTTGATGAGTCTGGCTAATGGTTTATCAATTTTGTTTATCTTCTCAAAGAACCAGCTTTTAGTTTCATTGATTTTTGCTATTGTTTCCTTCATTTCTTTTTCATTTATTTTTGATCTGATCTTCATGATTTCTTTCCTTCTGCTAGCTCTGGGGTTTTTTTCTTCTTCTTTCTCTAATTGCTTCAGGTGCAAGGTTAGGTTGTTTATTCGAGATGTTTCCTGTTTCTTGATGTAGGCTTGTATTGCTATAAACTTCCCTCTTAGAACTGCTTTTGCTGCGTCCCATAGGTTTTGGGTCATCGTGTCTCCATTGTCATTTGTTTCTAGGTATTTTTTGATTTCCCCTTTGATTTCTTCAGTGATCACTTCGTTATTAAGTAGTGTATTGTGTAGCCTCCATGTGTTTGCATTTTTTATAGATCTTTTCCTGTAATTGATATCTAGTCTCATAGCGTTGTGGTCGGAAAAGATACTTGATACGATTTCAATTTTCTTAAATTTACCAAGGCTTGATTTGTGACCCAAGATATGATCTATCCTGGAGAATGTTCCATGAGCACTTGAGAAAAATGTGTATTCTGTTGTTTTTGGGTGGAATGTCCTATAAATATCAATTAAGTCCATCTTGTTTAATGTAGCATTTAAAGCTTGTGTTTCCTTATCTATTTTCATTTTGGATGAACTGTCCATTGGTGAAAGTGAGGTGTTAAAGTCCCCTACAATGATTGTGTTACTGTCGATTTCTCCTTTTATGGCTGTTAGTATTTGCCTTATGTATTGAGGTGCTCCTATGTTGGGTGCATAAATATTTACAATTGTTATATCTTCCTCTTGGATCAATCCCTTGATCATTATATAGTGTCCTTCTTTGTCTCTTGTAATAGTCTTTATTTTAAAGTCTATTTTGTCTGATATGAGAATTGCTACTCCAGCTTTCTTTTGATTTCCATTTGCATGGAATATTTTTTTCCATACCCTCACTTTAAGTCTGTATGTGTCCCTAGGTCTGAAGTGGGTCTCTTGTAGACAGCATATAAATGGGTCTTGTTTTTGTATCCATTCAGCCAGTGTCTTTTCGTGGGAGCATTTAATCCATTTACATTTCAGGTAATTATCGATATGTATGTTCCTATGACCATTTTCTTCAATGTTTTGGTTTTGTTATTGTAGGTGTTTTCTTTCTCTTGTGTTTCTTGCCTAGAATAGTTCCTTTAGCATTTATTGTAAAACTGGTTTGGTGGTGCTGAACTCTCTCAGTTTTTGCTGGTCTGTAAAGGTTTTAATTCCTCCATCAAATCTGAATGAGATCCTTGCTGGGTAGAGTAATCTTGGTTGTAGATTTTTCCCCTTCATCACTTTAAGTATATCCTGCCACTCCCTTCTGGCTTGCAGAGTTTCTGCTGAAAGATCAGCTGTTAACCTTATGGGGATTCCCTTGTATGTTATTTGTTGTTTTTCCCTTGCTGCATTTAATATGTTTTCTTTCTTTCTTTCTTTTTTTAATCAGTCATCAATGTTATACACATCACTGTATACATATCAATCGCAATCGCCCAATTCAGCACACCACCCTCCCTACACCACCACAGTTTTCCCCCTTGGTTTGTTCTCTACATCTGTGTCTCAACTTCTGCCCTGCAACCCGGTTCATCTGTACCATTTTTCTAGCTTCCACATACATGTTTTAATATACGATATTTGTTTTTCTCTTTCTGAGTTACTTCACTCTGTAGGACAGTCTCTAGATCCACCCACGTCTCAACAAATGACTCAATTTCCTTCCTTTTTATGGCTGAGTAATATTCCATTGTATATATGTACCATATCTTCTGTATCCATTCGTCTGTTGATGGGCATTTAGGTTGCTTCCATGACCTGGCTATTGTAATGCTGCAATGAATATTGGGGTGCATATGTCTTTTTGAATTATGGTTTTTTTCTGAGTATATGCCCAGTAGTGGGATTGCTGGGTCATATGATAATTCTATTTTTAGTTTTTTAAGGAACCTCCATATTGTTCTCCATAGTGGATGTATCAATTTACATTCCCACCAACAGTGCAAGAGGGTTCCCTTTTCTCCACACCCTCTCCAATATTTGTTGTTTGTAGATTTTCTGATGATGCCCATTCTAACTGGTGTGAGGCCAAACCTCATTGTAGTTTTGACTTGCATTTCTCTAATAATTAGTGATGTTGAGCATCTTTTCATGTGCTTCGTGGCCGTCTGTATGTCTTCCTTGGAGAAATGTCTGTTTAGGTCTTCTGCCCATTATTGGATTGGGGATTTGTTTCTTTAATATTGAGCTGAATGAGCTGTTTATATATTTTGGAGATTAATCCTTTGTCTGTTGATTCGTCTGCAAATATTTTCTCCCATTCTGAGGGTTGTCTTTTCGTCTTGTTTATGGTTTGCTTTGCTGTGCAAAAGCGTTGAAGTTTCATTAGGTCCCATTTGTTTATTTGTGTTTTTATTTCCATTACTCTAGGAGGTGGATCAAAAAAGAGCTTGCTGTGATTGATGACAAAGAGTGTTCTTCCTATGTTTTCCTCTAAGAGTTTTATAGTGTCCAGTCTTACATTTAGGTCTCAAATCCATTTTGAGTTTATTTTTGTATATGTTGTTAGGGAGTATTCTAATTTCATTCTTTTACATGTAGCTGTCCAGTTTTCTCAGCACCACTTATTGAAGAGACTGTCTTTTCTCCATTGTATATCTTTGCCTCTTTTGTCATAGATTAGTTGACCATAGGTGCGTAGGTTTATCTCTGGACTTTCTGTCTTGTTCCATTGATCTATGTTTCTGTTTTTGTGCCAGTACCATATTGTCTTGATTACTGTAGCTTTGTAGTATAGTCTGAAGTCAGAGAATCTGATTCCTCCGGCTCCGTTTTTTTACCTCAAGACTGCTTCGGCTATTCTGGGTCTTTTGTGTCTCCATACAAATTTTAAGATGATTTCTTATAGTTCCGTAAAAAATGCTATTGGTAATTTGATAGGGATGGCATTGAATGTGTAGATTGCTTTGGGTAGTATAGTCATTATCACAGTATTGATTCTTCCAATCCAAGAACATCGTATATCTCTCCATCTGTTGGTATCATCTTTAATTTCTTTCATCAGTGTCTTATAGTTTTAAACCTAGTTTATTACTAACTTATAGTAATAAACCTAGGTAGGTTTATTACTAGGTATTTTATTCCTTTTGTTGCAATGGTAAATGGGAGTGTTTCCATAACTTCTCTTTCAGATTTTTCATCCTTAGTGTATAAGAATGCATGAGATTTCTGTGCATTAAATTTGTATCCTGCATCTTTACCAAATTCATTGATTAGCTCTAGTAGTTTTTTGGTGGCAGTTTTAGGATTCTCTATGTATAGTATCATGTCATCTACTTTTACTTCTTCTTTTCCAATTTGTATTCCTTTTATTTCGTTTTCTTCTCTGATTGCCATGGCTAGGACTTCCAAAACTATGTTGAATAATAGTGGTGAGAGTGGACATCCTTGTCTCATTCTTGATCTTAGAGGAAATGCTTTCAGTTTTTAACCATTGAGAATGATGTTTGCTGTGGGTTTGTCATATATGGCCTTTATTATGTTGAGGTAGGTTCCCTTTATGCCCACTTTCTGGAGAGTTTTTATCATAAATGGGTGTTGAATTTTGTCAAAAGCTTTTTCTGCATCTATTGAGATGATCATATGGATTTTATTCTTCAATTTTTTAATATGGTGTATCACATTGATTGATTTGCCTATAATGAAGAATCCTTGCATTCCTGGGATAAATCCTACTTGATCGTGGTGTACGATCCTTTTAATTCGTTGTTGGATTCTGTTTGCTAGTATTTTGTTGAGGATTTTTGCATCTATATTCATCAGTGATATTGGTCTGTAATTTTCTTTTTTTGTACTATCTTTGTCTGGTCTTGGTATCAGGGTGATGGTGGTCTCATAGAATGAGTTTAGGAGTGTTCCTTCCTCTGCAATTTTTTGGAAGACTTTGAGAAAGATGGGTGTTAGCTCTTCTCCAAATGTTTGATAGAATTCACCTGTGAAGCCTTCTGGTCCTGGACTTTTGTTTGTTGGAAGATTTTTAATCACAGGTTCAATTTCATTACTTGTGATTGGTCTGTTCATATTTTCTGTTCTTCCTGGTTCAGGCTTGGAAGGTTATACCTTTCTAAGAATTTGTCCATTTCTTCCAGGTTGTCCATTTTATTGGCATAGAGTTGCTTGTAGTAGTCTCTTAGGATGCTTTGTATTTCTGCGGTGTCTGTTGTAACTTCTTCTTTTTCATTTCTGATTTTATTGATTTGAGTCCTCTCCCTCTTTTTCCTGATGTGTCTGGCTAATGCTTTATCAATTTTGTTTATCTTCTCAAAGAACCAGCTTTTAGTTTTATTGATCTTTTCTATTGTCTTCTTTGTTTCTATTTCATTTATTTCCGCTCTGTTCTTTATGATTTCTTCCCTTCTGCTAACTTTGGGTTTTGTTTGTTCTTCTTTCTCTAGTTTCTTTAGGTGTAAGGTTAGATTGTTTACTTGAGATTTTTCTTGTTTCTTTAGGTAGGCTTGTATAGCTATAAACTTCCCTCTTAGAACTGGTTTGCTGCATCCCAAAGGCTTTGGGTCATCGTGTTTCCATTGTCATTGGTCTCTAGGTATTTTTTGATTTCCTCTTTGATTGCTTCAGTGATCTCTTGGTTATTTAGTAACGTATTGTTTAGCCTCCATGTGTTTGTGTTTTTTACGTTTTTTCCCTGTCATTCATTTCTAATCTTATAGCGTTGTGTTCAGAAAATATGCTTGATATGATTTCAATTTTCTTAAATTTACTGAGGCTTGATTTGTGACCCAAGATGTGATCTATCCTGGAGAATGTTCCGTGCGCACTTGAGAAGAAAGTGTAATCTGCTGTTTTTTGATGGAATGTCCTATAAATATCAATTAAATCTGTCTGGTCTATTGTGTCATTTAAAGCTTCTGTTTCCTTATTTATTTTCATTTTGGATGATCTGTCCATTGGTGTAAGTGAGGTGTTAAAGTCCCCCACTCTTATTGTGTTACTGTCGATTTCCTCTTTTACAGCTGTTAGCAGTTGCCTTATGTATTGAGGTGCTCCTATGTTGGGTTCATATACATTTATAATAGTTATATCTTCTTCTTGGATTGATCCCTTGATCATTATGTCGTGTCCTTACTTGTCTCTTGTAACATTCTTTATTTTAAAGTCTATTCTATATGATTTGAGTATAGCTACTCCAGCTTTCTTTTGATTTCCATTTGCATGGAATATCTTTTTCCATCCCCTCACTTTCAGTCTGTATGTGTCCCTAGGTCTAAAGTGGGTCTCTTGTAGACAGCATATAGATGGGACTTTTTTTTGTATCCGTTCAGCAAGCCTGTGTCTTTTGGTTGGAGCATTTAATCCATTCACGTTTAAGGTAATTATCGATATGTATGTTCCTATGACCATTTTCTTAATTGTTTTGGGTTTGTTATTGTAGGTCCTTTTCTTCTCTTTTGTTTCCCACTTAGAGAAGTTCCTTTAGCATTTGTTGTAGAGCTGGTTTGTTGGTGCTGAATTTTCTTAGCTTTTGTTTGTCTGTAAAGCTTTTGATTTCTCCATCAAAGCTAAATGAGATCCTTGCAGAGTAGAGTAATCTTGGTTGTAGGTTCTTCCCTTTCATCACTTTAAGTATATCATGCCCCTCCCTTCTGGCTTGTAGATTTTCTGCTGAGAAATCAGCTGTTAACCTTGTGGGAGTTATGTTATTTGTCGTTTTTTCCTTGCTGCTTTTAATAATTATTTTTTTGTCTTTAAATTTTGCCTATTTGATTACTATGTGTCTCGGCGTGTTTATCCTTGGGTTTATCCTATATGGGACTCTCTATGCTTCCTGGATTTGGGTGGCTATTTCCTTTCCCATGTTAGGGAAGTTTTCCAGTATAATCTCTTCAAGTATTTTCTCTAGTCCTTTCTCTCTCTCTTCTCCTTCTGGGACCCCTATAATGTGAATGTTGTTGCGTTTAATGTTGTCCCAGAGGTCTCTTAGGTTGTCTTCATTTCTTTTCATTCTTTTTTCTTTAGTCTGTTCCACAGCAGTGAAT
This sequence comes from Balaenoptera musculus, assembly GCF_009873245.2. Lineage (NCBI taxonomy): Eukaryota > Metazoa > Chordata > Mammalia > Artiodactyla > Balaenopteridae > Balaenoptera > Balaenoptera musculus. Next base: position 58,316,561 of record NC_045798.1, read on the forward strand.
TCCACCATTCTGTCTTCCTGGTCACTTATCCGTTCTTCTGCCTCAGTTACTCTGCTATGGATTCCTTCTAGTGTAGTTTTCATTTCAGTTATTGTATTGGTCATCTCTGTTTTTTTCTTATTTAATTCTTCTAGGTCTTTGTTAATCATTTCTTGCTTCTTCTCAATCTTTGCCTCCATTCTTATTCCAAGGTCCTGGATCATCTTCACTATCATTATTCTGAATTCTTTTTCAGGTTGACTGCCTATTTCCTCTTCATTCTTTAGGTCTGGTGTGTTTTTTTCTTGCTCCTTCATCTGCTGTGTGTTTTTCTGTCTTCTCATTTTGCTTATCTTACTGTGTTTGGGGTCTCCTTTTCACAGGCTCCAGGTTCGTAGTTCCTGTTGTCTTTGGTATCTGTCCCCAGTGGCTAAGGTTGGTTCAGTGGGTTGTGTAGGCTTCCTGGTGGCGGGGACTAGTGCCTGTGTTCTGGTGGATAAGGCTGGATCTTGTCTTTCTGGTGGGCAGCTCCATGTCTGGTGGTGTGTTTTGGGGTGTCTGTGGCCTTATTATGATTTTAGGCAGCCTCTCTGCTAATGGATTGGCCTGGGTTCCTGTCTTGCTAGTTGTTTGGCATAAGGTGTCCAGCACTGTAGCTTGCTGGTCGTTGAGTTAAGCTGGGTCTTGGCATTGAGATGGAGATCTCTGGGAGTTTTTTTGCCATTTGATATTATGTGGAGCTGGGAGGTCTCTTGTGGACCAGTGTCCTGAAGTTGGCTCTCCCACCTCAGAGGCACAGCCCTGATGCCTGGCTGGAGCACCAAGAGCCTTTCATCCACACGGCTTAGAATAAAAGGGAGAAAAAATAGAAAGAAAGAAAGAAACAGGATAAAATAAAATAAAATAAAGTAAGATAAAATAAAATAAAGCTATTAAAATAAAAAATTAGAAAAAAATGAGAAAAACTTTTTAAGAAAAAAACATTTTTAATTTTTTAAAATAATGTTTTTAATTTTTTAAAATAAAAATAAGAAAAAATTATTAAGAAAAAACTTATTAAGAAAAAAACTTTTTTAATTTTTAAAATAAAAAATAAGAAAAAAATTATTAAGAAAAAATTTAAGAAAAAAAATTTTTTAATTTTCTAAAATAAAAAATAAGAAAAAAATTATTAAGAAAAAATTTTATAAAAAAAAAATTTTTTTTATGTAAAAAAAACAAAAATGGACGGACCGAACCCTAGGACAAATGGTGAAAGCAAAGCTATACAGACAAAATGTCTCCCAGGAGCATACACATACACACTCACAAAAAGAGGAAAAGGGGAAAAAATAATATATCCTGTTCCCAAAGTCCACCTCCTCAATTTGGGATGATTCGTTGTCTATTCAGGTATTCAACAGATGCAGGTACATCAAGTTGTTTGTGGAGCTTTAATTCACTGCTTCTGAGGCTGCTGGGAGAAATTTCTCTTTCTCTTCTTTGTTCGTACAGCTCCCGGTGTTCAGCTTTAGATTTGGATCCGCCTCTGCGTGTAGGTCACCTGAGGGCGTCTGTTCTTCGCTCAGACAGGACGGGGTTAAAGGAGAAGCTGCTTTGGGGGCTCTGGCTCACTCAGGCCAGAAGGAGGGAGGGGTATGGATGCGGGACGAGCCTGCGGTGGCAGAGGCTGACATGACGTTGCAGCAGCCTCCGTGCATTCTCCTGGGGAAGCTGTCTCTGGATCACGGGACCCTGGCAGTGGCAGGCTGCACAGCCTCCTGGGAGGGGAAGTGTGGAGAGTGAGCTGTGCTCGCAGTCAGGCTTCTTGGTGGCGGCAGCAGCAGCCTAAGCGTCTCCTGCCCATCTCTGTGGTCCGTGCTGATAGTCGCGGCTCGCACCTGTCTCTGGAGCTCCTTTAAGTGGTGCTCTGAATTCCCTCTCCTCGTGCCGCAGGAAACAAAGAGGCAAGAAAAAGTCTCTTGCCTGTTCGGCAGCTCCAGACCTTTTCCCGGACTCCCTCCCGGCTAGCTGTGGTGCACTAACCCCTTCAGGCTGTGTTCACACCGCCAACCCCAGTCCTCTCCCTGCGATCTGACTGAAGCTCGAGCCTCAGCTCCCAGCCCCGGCGGGTGAGCAGACGAGCCTCTCGGGCTGGTGAGTGCTGGTCGGCACCAATCCTCTGTGTGGGAATCTCTCCACTTTGCCCTCTGTACCCCTGTTACTGCACTCTCCTCTGTGGCTCTGAAGTTCCCCGCTCCACCACCCGCAGTCTCCACCAGCGAAGGGGCTTCCTAGTGTGTGGAAACCTTTCCTCCTTCACAGCTCCCTCCTATTGGTGCAGGTCTCATCCCTATTCTTTTGTTTCTGTTATTTCTTTTTTCTTTTGTCCTACCAAGGTATGTGTGGAGTTTCTTGACTTTGGGGAGGTCTGACGTCTTCTGCCAGCATTCAGTGGGTGTTCTATAGGAGCAGTTCCACGTGTAGATGTATTTCTGATGTATCTGTGGGGAGGAAGGTGATCTCCACGTCTTACTCTTCCGCCATCTTCTCCTCCCTCTCGGCAGGCCTTTCTAACTCTTCCAGAGCATGAGCTTGACTCTCCCCCTGCTTCTAGAGTCAACCCTGCTGAAATGCTCCTCTGAAAACCCTTAGACCTTGAGAAGTGGCACAATCTATAAATTAGTGTTACATCCCTTTTCAGTGAAGGTAATATGGCATTTCTCCATGTCTGGACACTTTCATCTGTATCATGAATGATTATATTCTAAGTCAAGAGCAGACACAACCCAAAACAATTAACCAATTTCCTCCCTTCAGCTTCTCTGAAACCTTCATAGCAGGAAGTACTTGTTAGGCACTGATCAACATTGGCGAGGAGGCTTTGCTGACTCAGGTTTATGTTATCTCACATTACATTCCTCTTGGTGAACTATCACCACTGTGTCTGTGACCTGGACTTATTGTTAGAGAGCATTATGGCCAAGACTTGTATCTCAGGGATACAAGGTTACTTTTGAGAGATCTTCATCAATCTGTTAACTTTATATACCAGAAAAAAATCTTTGTTCTGTAGTCATAAAACTTCTGACACAACCGCATCACTTAATGAAATTTGCAGTCAGCTATTAAGAGAATTATTGAAGGAGTTCTAATGCCTAGTCCTATGCAAGGTTGAGTCAGGCTAGTGAGTCAATGGTAAAATAAGAATCAGGTAGTCTAGGGTTTGCTGAATGTGTCACAAATTTCTTTGTGTCTCACTTTTGTAAACTGAGTGATGCATATAATAAGGAATCAGACAAGATGTTGGACTTTTCAGGTCTCTTCCTTAAAAAGATTCAAAGTGCCCTAAGGTACTTGTAAACATAAGGTATGATTGTGTTTGCATCTTGTCTTATTAACAGGCCCACCACCAAATCCTATCTGATCTCATTGGCCATTTGCCTTCAGTAATAGCTTTACTGCAAGTTGGTACCTTCACCTGCTCTATAGCCCTGTGGACCTTTTGAGGAGAAGGCAACCATAGATGCTAGAAACACCAGTCCACCTTTCTCCTTCTCCCATATTTTCATTAAATTAAACAAGAATTTCAAAAGAAGGCCTTTACACAAGCTCTTAGGCTATCTATTTAAATAATTGATTTGATGTTTAGTTTAACCTGATTTCACTTGCTCAAATAATACGGTGGAGGGGTGGCAATGAGGTGTGAAACAGTATGAAATTGAAGTTTGGAGGTAAAAATGAGAGAACAGGAGCTTTAGCTTGCTTCATCTATGTGTCAAGCTTCTACAACTGCTGGAAAGGCTATCATATCTCCAGGGAACACTGAATTTAAAAATGTCAGTCAGCTCTGCAGTGGGACCAGTCTCTAGAGCTGTGCTATGCAATTGGATAGTTACTAACCACACATGATTATTTAAATTAAAATTTTAAACTTAGAATTAAAAATTCACTTCCTTAATTGCACTAGTGATATTTCAAGTGCTCAACAGACACACGTGGTTTTGTGGCTACAGAACTGAACAGAAAGTTCTTTTGGACAGTGTTGTTCTAGAGAATTTGAGAATCAAGGCTTTCACTCAGATGATAAGTGCATCTTAGATAGTGCCCAAAACTTTCTCTAGAAATATTTTTTTCTTGAGGTTTTTCTGACAATATTTTATTTTATTCTTTTAACTGATCAGGTATTTGTGATTATAAAGCATGGGAAAGAAATGTTTTCTCATCAAATTGATAATAGAAATGGGAAAGAGAAAAGTGCTGACATTAATGGAACACCTCCTATGTGTGTTAGACATTGTGCTAGGTGTATTAAAAATCACTGCACACACATGAAAATCACTCCACTTTTTTTTTTCCATTGGCATGAGAGAACTTTATTTTACTCTAATTATACATAATCACATTATTGATACTCATTGAAATTAGATGCATTACTATAAAGCTGTTAAGGTTTGAGGAAGGAAAGACAAGTGTGTTTTGTATATTTTTTATTTTTATTATTATATTTTTAGATATCCATCAGAGAAATCCTAAGGAAATACAATTTTGGAATGACCTTCGTATACCCAAACGATGGGGTGAATATCTTGATACATACAAACGAGAATTGTTTACATCACATAGTTTTTGTATTAAAGGAAGTAATTTTGGAGATTAAAGACCTGGTGTAAAGAAATAAAGTGTTAAGTGCTACAACTTTCTCTTGTAAACCAGTGAATTACTGAATATCTAATAGTTGAATACTCAGTATGAATATCAAAATGTTTTCATGCCAGAAACTTTTGAAACCCGATCAAAAGAAAATCACCCCACTTATACACAGCAGAACTATGAGAGAGGTTTTACAAGTACCTCCATTTTTACAGATGGAGAGAAGACACAAGTCCTACAGTTAATAGTGGAAGAAAAGAAGTACAAATTCAGCTTTGTCTGACAGCAAAGTTAGCCCCCCCTAACCAATACACCCACGTACACACACACAACACACAAAGCAGTTATTGTCTTAAACTAAATATTACCCTCATTTTAGTACTAGTACTAAAGTACATAGTACTTTCCAGACCCTAAGTGTGAAGTAGTAGATTTGCTTTACATGGCTTGTATGGACCTAAGAACTGAATTTAAAAGAACTGCCATCAAAGCAGGAATTGAACAAGTTTGCCATGATTAAAACTCTCTTTTCCATTTGGAAAATCCTCCCTTCAGGATAAGATAAGAAACATTCAGTGTAAAATGCGTGTAGATTAATACAATCTTCAAAGAGACTGGAGTGAGAAAGATGTAAAAGGGAAAACAGCAAAAAAAAAAAAAAAAAAAAAAATCAGCTGTTTGCTCTAATTTCCTGGTAGTGAGGATCTTCCCTGTACTTGTCATGCACAGCTTGAGAAATTCAGTCCTCAAATAAACCAGTTGGGACACACAGGGAAGAAAGACCAACACATCTCAGATGTGTGCATGGACTCACTTAATCCCAAATGATTAAATGGCTGAGATGAAAAGAGAAGCATATAACTAGTCCAGCTTATTCTTAAGAACAAGGTAATGAGAGATCATTTTACCATAAAATGTCAGGCCATAGCTCACCAAGAAAGTTTTATTTCTGCCGTAGCAGAGAGTTTTTACAGAGTCTGGATGTAGCCTGTTTGATTGCTCCGAAGCTCTATCTGGGAGGTAGTAGAGCATAATGGTTAATGACCCTGGCTCTGGAGCCGGACAGATTTGGGTTTGAATCATGACTCCACTGTATACAAATTGTATGGGCTTGGATAAGTCACTCAACTTCTTTAATCTTTGGTCCTTCTCCTCCAAGGATGGAGAGTTCCCACCTCTCAGGCTGGTGGTAGAAACCGAGTGGGATGCCACATATATAACACTTGGCACTCTGGCTGCATAAAATACTCAGGGTTAGTTATTATCATTATTATTAGCAAGTCATTTTTATTGAGACTGAACTGCCTCATTTAGCTAGAACTCACTAATTTTATTTGTCCCCCAGGATTTATAAGGAAGAAACCTACTGTACTATATGGTAACCAGTCCAACACATCAATCAGATCTAGTTCTTTCAACCATTCCACATATGACAAGATTTTCTAATGTGATACTCTTCTGGGTAGTATTTGTACTCATCTCTTGTACATTAATAATTAACATTCATTTAGAAAATGTGATTCTTAAAATGGAAACATTTTAGATACAGTGGGACAACGGGATCACTTCCTGGAGTTTAGATCGGACACCTTTGTTAATAACAAGTAAATTTACTTTATTTCCTTTAAAAGTTAGGCATAAGAGAACTTTCCAATTAAGGAAGATGAAGTACACATACATTTCTTTATTCCTCCCATTAGGTAGGATTAAAAATACTGGACATAATATATAAAAGAAATATAAACAGATTCTGAAAGATGGAGAGAAGTAAGTAGATCAACAAGGGAACATGGGATCCAAAGAATGATGGAGTGGTGAGTTCCCTGGGTTTCTTTTTTTGTATTTATATATCTCAGATTGAGTTCTGGAGAAACTGACAACCCAGAAACGCCAATGGGTGCACATCATAAAAAGCCCCAGTAAAAGACCTCTCTCTCTAGTTAAAGGACAGGGATGACAACAAGGGACCCCTCCCCCATAGCTTTAGTCTGCTTGGACTGTGATAACAAAATTCCAGAGTCTGGGTGCTTAAACAGCAGACTTTATTTCTCACAGTTCCGAAGTCCGGAAGTCTGAGATCAGCATTCTAGCATGGTCAGGTTCTGATGAGGCCCCTCTTCCTGGCTTGCAGAAGGTTGCCTTCTTGCTGTGTTTTCACATGGTTGAGAGAGAAGAGAACAATCTCTCTGGTGTCTCTTTAGATAAGGACACTAATCCCAACAGGCTGGGCCCCTTGTCCTTGGCCTAAGTATCTCCCAAAGGCCCCATGTCCAAATGTCATCACATTGAGGGTTAGAGTTACAACATATACATTTTGGAGGGACACAAAATTGGGTTCTTGTCAGGGGAGACCTAGTGGAGAGTCAAAACCTTTAGCATACCCCAGCAATAATGAGGCCACTTCCTCTTTGTGGTGTCAGCAGAGACAGCTTGGGAACCAGTAATGACACACCTTTACCCCTCTCAGCCATGGAGGTATCATGCAGTGAATGTAAATGATATTAATACATCAATTAAAAAACAGACATTGGACATAATCAACCAACAGGATCTAAGTAATATTTGTAAAGTGCTTCACTCAACAAGAACAGATAAACATTATTTTCAAATGCCCACAGAACATACAACAAGGCAGACCATATACTGCACCACAAAACAAATCTCAAAAACTTTAAAAGAATTAAAATCATCCACAGTGTATACTCTGACCATGAAAAAAAACTAGAAATCAATAACAAAGAGATAACAGGAAAATCTCCAAACACTTGGGAACTAAACAAGAAATTTCTGAATAATGTGTCAATAAGAAGTCTCAAATAAAATAAAAAGTATATTAAACTGAATTAAAATGAAAATACAATTTATCAAAATTTGTGAGACACAGCTAAAGCAGTACTGAAAGGAAAAATTTTATCCTTAAATACTTAAATAAGGGAAGAGGAAAATATCTCAAATCAACAATTTAGGCGCCCATTAAGGGAGGCAAAATAAATAAATTTAAAGCAAGAAGAAAGAAGGAAATCTCAATAATAAGGATAAGAGCTGAAATCAATGAAATTGGAAACAAGAAACCCATAGACAAAACCATTAAATAAAGACCTTTTTTTTTGGAAAAGATGAATAAAATTGACAAATCTGTAGCAAGACTGACAAAGAAAGAAAAAGAGAATACATAAATTACCAATATCAGGAATGAAACTGAGGACATAATTACAGACTATTAAGACATTAAAAGGACAATAAGAGATTGCTACAACCATATCTCTACAAACATATTTGATACCTAGATGAAATCTACCAATTCCTCAAAAAACACAAACTACTATGACTCACCAATATGAAATGGATATTTTGAATAGCCCTATAACTATTAGGAAAATAGAATTTGTAATTGAACAGTTACTCCAAAAGAAATCCGTGGGCCCATATGGTTTTAGTGGAGGATTTTATCAAATATTCAATGAAGAATTAACATGAATTTTACAATCTCTTCCAGAAAAAAAGATGAAGAGGGAATGTCTTACTTATATTATGAGACCAGTATTAACCTGATAAAGACAGCACAAAAAAGAAAACTATATGAAAATAAAAGAGAACAACATCTCTCATGAAGTTAAACAAAAAATCCTCAATAAAATATCAGAAAATTGAATCCAATGATTTGACTAGGTGGGATTTATTTCAGGTATGTCATACTCCTTCCTTCACCAATTCATAGTCTCAGTTCCCTCATACTTCCCTTACTCCCTCCTTGAAAATCTATTCTTCAGCAAAGGTTGAAACCAGTCATGCACTTTGGAGGCTGCATTTAGTCTCTTTTGTTTATGGTCCCAAGCTCAATTGCCATTTCAGCTGTATCTCTGATTCAGGAAGAAATGGTTTGGCTCCCTTGACAAAGGGAACTCAGGTATAAGTTAAACAGAGAGAGATGAGTTTTGAGCAAGAGTCCCTCATCCCTTGAGACTCTGGGACTGTCCATTTTAGGTGGCTGGTTCTATTTGAAAAGCCAGGATTATGGAGTCTCCATATTGGCATTCAGAACCTTCTGGGGGTTATAATTTGTCACTTTTAATTGCTGAGTCTATGGTACTTAAAATTGCTTTAATATTGTGGTTTGAAATCCATCTGGATTACCTATTCTTTTTAGTCACTTCCACAGCCAAGCTTATGCTTCATAACTGGCTTTTGTTGCTAGTACATGGAGGCTCATAAGAAGGCCACAGTTAAAGATAGAGTCAAGCGGAGGGTGTGGCTGAGATGGTGAAGTAGGAAGACCCTGAGCTCACTTTCTCCCATGAGCACACCAAAATTATGCTATTTATAGAGCTATCTATAAGAACAACCTGAAGACTAGCAGAAAATATTTACCACAACTAAAGATATGAAGAAAGAACCACAACAAGATGGGTTGGAGGGGCAGAGACACAGTATAATCAAGACCCACACCCCTGGGTAGGTGAAACACAACAGGAGAATAATCACAATTGCAGGGGTTCTCCCCAAGGAGTGAGAGGTCCATTCCATGAAGTTCCTTAGCCCAGGGGTCCTGAAGTAGGAAGACAAGACCCCAGAACACCTGGCTTTGTTGACCAGTGGGGCTTGCATGAAGGAGAACTGGAAGGCTGTGGGAAACAGACATTCTGTTCTTAAAAGGCACGCAGAAATCTCACATGCTCCAGGCCCCAGTACAGAGGAAATAATATGAAAAGAGCCTGGGTTACACCAACTTTCTGATCTTGGAGAGCCTCCTGGAGAGTCATCAGGCAACTAAGAATCCCCATGGGGTCATGGATGCTGGTAGCAGTCATTTAGGGGGCTACTTCTTCCATAAGGACATTGGTACTGGCAAGCTCCCTTTAGGACTGCTTCCTCTAGCCTACCAATTCTAAGGGCTTACCCAGCCACCAGCAGACTGGCTTCAATCCTGGGACCCTGCAGTCAGCCAACCTGGGACACAGCCCCACCCACCAACAGGCCAGCAGCCACTGCACACACAAGGCAGGGTATAGCAGTCAAGTAGGCAAAGGCCCAACCCCACCTACCAATGTTCCCACAGTTGTCATCCCCACCACAACAGAAAGGCCCATGTAACCTAAATAGAGGGTTCCCCTAGACCATATAGCTCTGGTGACCACTGCTTCCAAGCACTATAGGACATCTCCAACATAAGTCCACTTCTCCAAGATCAGGAAGCATAACTGATCTACCTAATACATAGAAATAAACACAGAGAATTAGGCAAAATGAGGAGATAGAGGAATATGTTCCAAATGAAGGAAAGAGACAAAACCCCAGAAGAACTAACTGAAGTGGAGATAAGCAATCTACCCAATGAAGAGTTCAAGGTAATCATCATAAAGATGCTCAACAAACTTGGAAGAAGAATAGATAAACACAATGAGAAATTTAATGAAAAATTTAGAAAATATAAAGAACAACCGAACAGAGATGAAGAATACAATAACTGAAATAAAAAATACACTAGGAGTAATTAACAGTAGATTAGATGATACAGTGGAATGGATCAGCAAACTGGAGACCAGAGTAGTGGAAATCACCCAAGCTGAACAGAAATAAAAAATAATTTTAAAAAATGAGGATAGTTTAAGAGACCTCTGAGACAATATCAAGCATACTAGCATTCACATAATAGGGGTCCCAGAAGGAGAAGAGAGAGAGAGAAAGGGGCAGAGAACTTATCTGAAGAAATAATAACTGAAAAGTTCCCTTACCTAGGAAAGGAAACAGACATCTGTTTCCAGGAAGCATAGAGTCCTAAATAAGATGAAATTAAAGAGGACCATACTGAGACACATTATAATTAAATGGCAACAATTAAAGATAAAGAATCTTAAATGCTGCAAGGAAAAGCAACTAGTTATATATAAGTGAACTTCCATAAGATTATGAGCTGACTTTTCTTCAGAAACTTTGCAGGCCAGAAGGGAGTGTCATAATATTCAAAGTACTGAAAGGAAAAAAAAACAAAGACTTACAAAAAAAGAATAGTCTACCAGGTAATACAGATTTGAAGGACAGAGAGTTTTGTAGACAAGCAAAAGCTAAAAGAGTTCAACACCACTAAACTAGCTTTACAAGAAATGTTAAAAAGACTTCTTTAAGTGGAAAAGGAAAGACTACAACTAGAAATATGAAATTACAAAAGGAAAAATCTCATTGATAAAGAAAAACATATAGTAAAGGTAGTAGATCAACCACTTATAGAACTAGTAGGAAGACAAAATAGGTAAAATCATCTATATGCACAAAAAAGTAGTTAAGGGAGACACACAAAAAATATATAAAATATGACGCCAAAAATATTAAACATGGGGCTGTAAAAATGCGGGATTGGTATAATGCATTCAAACTTAAGAGATTATCAACTTAAAATAATCATATACATATGACTATATATGAATCTCCATAAACCAAAAACCTATAATATTTACATGCCAAAAAAATAAAGACAAAGGAATCCAAACATTACACTAAAGATGGTCATCAAATCACAAGGAAAGAGAGCAAAAAAAAGAAGAAAGGAACAAAAAAAGAACTGCAAAAACAGAGAACAAATAACAAAATGGCAATAAGTACATACCTATTAATAATTACTTGAAATGTAAATAGACTAAATTCTCCAATTAAAAGGCACAATATGGCTGAATGCATACAAAAACAAGACCCATATATATGTTGCCTACAAGAGACTCACTTCAGATATAAATACACACACAAACTGAAAGTGAAGGGATGGAACATAATCTTTAATGCAAAAGAAATGAAAAGAAAGTTTGAGTAGCAATACTTACACAAAATAGACTTTAAAACAAAGGCTGTAACAAGAGACATAGAAGGACATAATATAATGATAAACAGATTCATCCAACAAGAAGATATAACAATTGTAAATATATATGCACCCAATATGGCAGCAATTAAATACATAAAGCAAATGTTAACAAATTTAAAGAGAGAAATTGACAGTAACACAACAATAATAGGGCATTTTTTCACCCATGTATATCAATGGAGAGATCATCCAGACAGAAAGTCAATAAGGAGACACTGGCTTTAAATGACACATTAAAAAATTTAAAAAAACCAAAAATAAATAAATAAATAAATGACACATTAGATTATTTGAACTTAATAGATATATAGATATAGGTATCTATATCTATTTATCTATCTATCTCTATACATAGAACATTCCCTCCCAAAACACTAGAATACACATTCTTTTCAAGTGTATATGGAACATTTCCTAGGATAGGATATGTATTCGGCCACAAACAAGACTCAATAGAATTAAGAAGGTAAAATCATATCAAGCATCTCTTCTGACCACAATGGTATGAGACTAGAAATCAGCTACAAGAAAAAAACTGCCCAAAACACAAACACATGAAGGCTAAACAACATGCTAACCAACCAATGGGTCACTGAAGAAATCAAAGAAGAAATTAAAAAACACTTGGGGAAAAATGAAAATGGAAACACAATAATCCAAAAATCTATGGGACATAGCAAAAGCAGATGTAAAAAGGAGTTTAGAGCAGTACAAGCTTACCTCAGGAAACAAGAGAAATCTCAAATCACCTAATCTTATACTTAAAGGAACTAGAAAAAGAAGAATAAGGAAACCCAAAGTTAGTAGAAGGAAAGAAATAAAAAAAGATCAGAGCAGAAATAAACTAAATATATACTTAGAGAACAACAATAATAGAAAAGATCGATGAAACTAAGCTGGTCATTGAAAAGATGAACAAAATTGATAAAACTTTAGCTAGACTTATCAAGAAAAAAGAGAAATGGCCTAAATAAATAAAATCAGAAATGAAAGAGGAGAAGTTACAAATCACACCACAGAAATACAAAGGATCATGAGAGATTAGTACAAACAATTATATGCCAATAAAATGAACAACCTAGAAGAAATGGATAAATCCTAGGAATATACAATCTCTCAAGACTGAATCAGGAATAAATAGGACATATGAACAGACAGATTACCAATATGAAATTGAATTAATAATAATAATAATAATAATAATAATAATAATAATAATAATAATAATAATAATTCCTAACAAACAAAAGTCCAGGATCAGAAGCCTTCACAGGTGAATACTACCAAGCATGTAAAGACGAGTTAACACCCATCCTTCTCAAACTTCCAAAAATTAAAGAGGAAGGAATGCTTCTAAATTCATTGCATTAAGCAAGAATTGCCCTGATACTAAAATCAGATAATATCATCACAATGAAAGAAAATTACAGGCTACTATCATTGATGAGCATAGATGCAAGAATCCTCAACAAAATATTAGCAAACCAAATTCAACAATACATCAAAAGGATCATACACCACGATCAAGTGGGATTTATTCAAGGGGTGCAAGTATGGTTTGAGACCTGTAAATCAATCAATGTGATAACCCACATTAACAAATTGAAGAATAAAAATCATATGATTGTTTCAGTAGATGCACAAAAACTTTAAAAAATTCTACATTATTTATGACAAAAACTCTTAACAAAATGGGAAAAGAGGGAAGACACTTGAAAATAAGAAAGGCCATATATGACAAATCTACAGCCCACATCGTACTCAACAATGAAAAGCTTGAAAGCATTTCCTCTAATATCAGGATCAAGACAAGAATGCCACTTTATTCAACATAATATTGGAAGTCCTAGCCACAGCAATCAGACAAGAAAAAGAAAAAAAAAAAAAAGGCTTCCATACTGGAAAGGAAGAAATAAAACTGTCAGTGTTTGCAGAATACATGATACTATATACAGAAAATCCTAAAGGCACTACCAAAAACTATTAGAACAAATAAATGACTTCAGTGAAGTTACAGGATACAAAATTAAAATACAGAAATCTGTTGCATTTCTATACTATAATAACAAACTATGAGAAAGACAAATTAAGAAAACTATTCCATTTACAATTGCATCAAAAAGAATAAAATACCTAGCAATGAATCTAACCAAAGAAGTAAAAGATTTGTACTCAAAACACTATATGATACTGCTGAAAGAAATTGAAACCAACACAAATAAATTGAAAAGATATACCACACTCATAGATTGGAAGAATAAATATTGTTTAAATGACCATACTACCCAAGGCAATCTACAGATTCAATGCAATCTCTATCAAAATACTAGCTCCATTTTTCACAGAACTAAAACAATTTTAAAATTTATATGGAAACAGAAAGGATTGCAAATAGCCAAAACAATCTTGAGAAAGGACAAAACTAGAGGTATCATGTTTCCTGATTTCAAACTATACTAGAAAGCTACAGTCATCAAAATAGTATGATACTGGCACAACAACAGACATAGATCAATGGAACAGAATACAGAGCCTTGAAATGAACCCACACTTATATGGGCAATTAATCTATGACAAAGGAGGCAAGAATACACAATGGGGAAAAGACAGCCTCTTCAGTAAATGGTGTTGGGAAAAGTGGATAGCTACAAAAATCAAAGTGGGCAACTTTCTCGCACCATATACAAAAGTAAACTCAAAATGGATTAAAGCCTTAAGTATAACACCTGAAACCATAAAACTCCTAGAAGCAAACATAGGCAGTAGTCTTTTTATATTGGTCTTAGCAATATTTTTTGGATCTCCTCAGCAATGGAAACAAAAGCAAAAATAAATAAATGGGACTTCATCAAACTTAAAAGCTTTGAATATTGAAAGAACCTATCAACAAAATGAAAAGGCAAACTCCTGTATCAGAGAAAATATTTACAAACAACATATTCAATAATAGGTTAATATTCAAAATATATAACAACATATAAGTCAACATCAAAAAAACAAACAACCTGATTTTTAAAAATGGGCAGAGGACCTGAATAGACAACATTTCAAAGAATACATAGAGATGGCCAAAAAAAACAAATGAAAAGATGCTCAAAATCAATATTTATTAGGGAAATGCAAATCAAATCCACAATAAGATACTACCTCACATGTTTCAGAATGGCTATCATGAAAACAAGAACAAATAATACGGGTTAGCAAGGATGTGGAGAAAAGGGAAGCCTTGTGCACTGTTAGTGGGACTGTGAATTGGTGCAGCCACTATGGAAAATAGTATGGAGTTTCCTCTAAAAAATTAAAAATAGGACTGTCATATGATCTAGCCATTTCACTTATGGGTATTTATCTGAAGAAAACAAAGATGCTAATTCAAGAAGATATATGCATCCCAATGTTTATTGCAGCATTATTTACATTTGCCAAGCTATGGAAGCAACCTAAGTTTCCATCAATAGATTGACTGGATAAAGAAGTTGTGGTATACATATTCAATGGAATATTACTCAACCATAAAAAAGAATGAGGCCTTGTAATTTGTGACAACATAGATGGACCTAGAGGGTATTATGCTAAGGGAAAAAGCCAGAGAAAGACAAATACAGCATAATCTCACTTATATGTGAATCTGAAAAACAAAACAAATAAACTAAATGAAAACACACTCACAGAGAACAAATGGGTGGTTGCTAGAAGGGAGGGGGGTGAGAGGTGACAGAAATAGTTGAAGGGGATTAAGAGGTATATACCTCCAGTTATATAATTAGTAAGTCACAGGGATGTAATATACAGCATAAAGAATAAGGTCAATAATATTGTAGTAACTCTGTATGGGGACAGATAATCACTAGACTTAGCTTGGGGATCATTTCATAATGTATGTACATGACAAATTATTATGGAATACACCAGAAACTACTATAATATTGTATGTCAACTATATTTCAATTAAAACCTTTTAAATAATAAATAAATAGATAAATAAACATAGAATCCGGGGGAAATTCTTCTACTCCTTCACTCTGCCTCATCCTTTTTGCAGACAACATCACTTGATCATTTCATCCTTAGGTGAGATGCATCTCCTAGATTTAAAAGCAGACAAAACTCAATAGCCTCACTCTTTGAAGAGGTGACAGTCACTCCAGTGTGATATTTTTTCTTCAAAGACTGAGCTGTTACCTCAGGCTGCCAAGAGTCCTCCTACCAAGAAAAGTGATGGCAGTTGAGTACCTCACGCTCAGCCCTGAAGCACACACCTGCTCATTCTCCCTAAGTACCACACCCAGCACCTTGTCCTGTCTCTGGTTCATTACATAGTAAGTGGAAATCTGCTTTCATCGTCTTTTTCTCTGAGAAGAGAGACAGTCCTTGGGCAGCCTGACTTGAAACTAATGGGATTGTGGTATACTTCTTCCTCGTCAGGAGACAGAGTCAAATTATTGTTTCTTCCAACTCCCTATGCTTAAAAAAAGAAAAACAAAACTATAAGATAAATAAGCAAATAAAACAATATAACCTATGTAGATAAAACAAAATTCATGTGGTGGTTGGGGGATTTGTGTGTAATTTGCATGTCTCAGTCCTCTATTCTAAACTGAAGAATAATCAGGATTGACTCCAGGCTTTGAAGAGTGAGGACATGGTGCTCTGAGGAGGGTCACTGTACAACCTCCAGGAGCATAGAGGACGGAGACCTCTCTGAGGTGCTGGTAGGGCTGCAGACAACGAGAAGGGGGGATCACCTGTGGAGTTTCCTCTGACTCCTGATTGCACATTTCTTAAGGCAGGACAAAGGAAATGCATCACGTCTCAGTTTTGAAAATATTTGAGGTTTGGATTTCAAAGCACTAAAGTTTTTATTTAATTTTATTTTTTAATTTTCAGTTTTCTTAATATGGACAGTTTTCCTCCCTAGAGAACCTAGGTTCCAGTAGCACGAGGCAGAAAAAGACTTCTTTAGAGGGTTATTTCTGCTCTTTTTACCTAGAACAGGGCAACAGAGATTGGAGGGAGGAGGTGGTGGCAGGTCACGTGTAATTCTTATTATTGGACTGATGATATAACAGGCAGATCCAAGCAGGCATTTTGGGGCTCACAAGGAGAGAAGGTTTCTCGTGGCATCTCACCTGAGTGGCTTGCTGGAAACTTTATCTCTTCCTCTGAGTGCTGTGTTAAGTAATAACCAGGAGCTTGGATGAGCACTTCCAACCATCAAACCCTGACCAGGTGTTTTTCCTTTTACCATCTGTCTTTGCAGCCTCATCCTCATCTTTTTGGTGTTCTGTGTTCCTTGAATTGACAGGTAGTTTATATATGATATCACAGATAATTTGTTTTGGGGTCTGATCTCACCTTAACATTTTGGTTAGCATCTTCTTATATCACCATTTTGGTTGTTTATAGAGGCAACCTTTATTTCAGAGATGCACATACCTACTTACATATAATAAATAGGTTCTGACTAATAACACAAGTAATTTTACATCTAATAAGTCTACACGTATTACTCTATACTCAGAAATGTGGCATCCTTAAAATGTGTCATTGTAGAAGAAGCAGAAGCCTGCACAACTTGAGGATTTTTTTTCACACAGCCCTCTAAACCACAGCAAGGAAATTTATTTAAAATAATTTATTTTTTGGTATATACCTTCTAGTTTATACGGTGCTTTCATGTATAGTATATTGACTGTTTTCCCTGAAAAAATCATTGTGGGAGGCAGGATATGTTTACTCATAATTAATAATAAAGAAACTGAGTCTCAGAAATTAAACAGCTAGTCTATGGTTACATTGGTGGAAACTGCCTAGCATACCCAGCTTTGATTCCCCAGGCCAGTTTCTCATTCTGTCACATCTCTTCTACATTCTTACAGGCATAGACTGTCAATGCATAACTGAAATCAGTTTGGGGGCCATATGGAAGGAAAAGAAGCATAGGTCCCTATTATTGCCTTCATTGAATAACTGCTTATGTCTGTGTTCCCTTCCATGATCCCTGAAGAAAAAGGGAAAAGAAAAAAAAGGATAGTATTTTATTCATCTCAGGCATGACACACGGTAGGTACTATAAGTATAGAGTTTGGGATTGTAGCCCAGATTCTTTTTTACATTAAAAGATTTTAAAAATTAATATATGAATACATACTAATTATAAAAAAATTTCAAGCTACAGACAAGATATATAGAATAAAAAATTTACAATCTTTTCTCCATTAAAAGAATGCCAGTATAATGTTACATAGTAGGGATGAAACATGATTTAACCATTGAGCTTGCCACCATTTTTTCCTATGTGACAAAAAATGCAGTACATGTGCATTGTGTGACATGCACACACATTTGTGACATTCTCATGTCACAAGAATGTGACATTCTCATGCATTTGTCTTTGTGTACATGTGCAAGTATTTTGGTAGATTTCTAGAACCAGAATTTCAGGATCAAATAATAAGTTCATAAGTAACATTGATAAATAATATTAAATTGCCTCCTGAAAAGCTATATCCATTTATAATACCACTCACTTTCCATATCCCTGTGAACACTGGATTTTGTCAGTCTTTAAAACTTCTGTCAGTGTAGTCTTATCTTTCACAGCACTTTTTCCTAAGACCTTAAGCAATGTTTTTATTTTATCCTGTAAGCAAAATCTATAAACTGGGTTTATAAATCAAACTTCAGAAGAGTATGAAGGTCAAAGAGGGAATGAACGTGAAGTGTGATTGTTGCATATTTTCATGGAAACTCAGGCTAGAATCACATTCACAAATGTGGCCTAAAACACTGTTTTCAATAACTCAGAGATGAAATTCTTCCTCTTCCAAGGTTGTTTGTGGGATATAGATTGTAAAGCTTTTAGAAGCATGAAGACCTCACATGCCCCATCTCCATGCCATAGACACACAATCATTAACACAGCATTATGGAGCAGGCGCTGAAGTGGGACTGCGACACCTGTCTCAGTTTACTCCAGTTTCTTGTGTGCCCTAGGAATAAGCCCCCATTGTCCATGTGGAGTTTGCTGAGCACTGAGAGTACTCTTGAGAGTTCTTAATAGGACCATGCAGTCCTCTCTGAGAAATGCCAGAGTAAGCTAAAAATGCTGATGTTAGATGAGCACTTCTGCTTCTTATCTGAAAATGTTGGTGTTATGTGACCATAGTCATGAGTGGGGCACCATAGCTTGCTCTGAAATTTAATTTCGAAGCCTTCTATGCTGCATAGGATCCTGACATTCTGCTTCCGCAAAGAGGAGGAAGTGGGGTAAGGGATGTTGATGTGTATTTTTAGTATGCATGGGCCACTATTTTGGATTTTTCATGGAGGGAATTTTCTAGCTGTGACTCGATGTGACAGATGAGACTGTGGCTCTAGCCCATTCTCTGGCTCGGGTGGAATAGAGGGAATGCCCTCTATTATTGCTCATTGAAGAGGTTAACACAAGACAAGTTCTTTTCGTGTTAGCCAATCAGCGGTTATTTATGGAGCATATCTTTTGTGATCAATCCTGTGCTAGATGTGGGAATTAAAGGAAAAATTAAGAAACAACCGCTGCCCCAGACTATTTTGCACAAAACAGTTGGTAAACTCTTTAACATTTTGCTAAAATGGCTGGTATAGGTCAGAGTTGTTCTTCTCCTCTCTCTGGTATTACCATTGTTACCAATCTAGTTTAAGTTAGAATTGATTTTCTTAAGTCTGTCGACTCCGTTTGTAGCTTCCTTCTACTCTAAAATATATACACTGCTGCAATATTAATCTATATGTAACTTCTGCTCAAAAGGCTTCAAAGGCTACCCAGTAACCCACAGTTTAAAGTCCAAATTCTTAACACCTTTAATTCAAGGGTATGCATTATTTGATTCTCACCACACTTTCTAGTTCTTACCTTTTACTACTTTTGTCCTCCAGTTTGTTACTCTTTCCATGTTATCTTCCTTGCAGTTCTACCAACACTTTCCCTCTCATTTTTCTGGAGAGTCCTTACCTCAAGGTTCATCAAAAACACTGTCATTTTCATGAAGCCTTTATTGATTACTTAAATAGCAATTCTTCCTCTCATTTCTATATTCCTACAGCACTTGGTTTGCAAGTCTCGTGATACCTAAACTCATGCTGCCCTTATGTATAGGCAATGGCAGAGGGTAGATACCCAAAGGGAAAAATAAAGTGTTCTTTTTTGTATCTTCTTCCCAACAGCAGTGATTGGTATATTCTAGAGAGCAATCTTAAATAAATTAATGATTTTTAAACTGTAGAAATACAGAGGAGAGAGCTATCAGTATAAGTTGAGATAATTAGAAGAGATGTAAACATGAGATTGGATTTTTCAGAATTCCTTATGTGGTCAGCCATCCAGTTTCCCTGTCTGGGAAACCCTGTGGTGTTGTGTTTGGAGCTATTTGAAGTCTTTCTTAAGAATGCTTGGAGACAAGGTACCCAAAATCTTATTCTACTAAATGTGGCACTTAATATTACAGCATACTGGATGGGATCTGTCTGCAATTTGTTTTAGGCCTCAGCACAACTGCATAACATTTTTTGGGCTCATTTAATACAGTGGGGTTTCTCATTTTCAAAGAGACTCATTAAAAATATTAAGCTATTAAGTGTCTACAAGGTGATTGTGTGGCTGTAATTACAAATGTTCTCATCATGGTAGACATTTAGACAAAGGACCATTCCCACCTTCACAGATCAGATTTTGCTTTTAGCTTTTCCTCCCAGATATAACTACATTAAGTTTCAACTTTGTCTTTTTCAGGAAAAAAAAAAAAAAGTTCTCATAACGTTTACTATTTGTGAAGAGGAGACTTGATTTACTTGAGGGAAGGTTACAGCTTCATATGAACTCCCAGGAGATTTCTCCTCTTCTCTAGTGCACCAAGTTTCAGAGAGGACAACTCCCATATACTCAAGGGTAGGCATTTTCCAGAATGTTCCCAATGCTACCCAGAACATTGCTCAAATCAGCAGGAGCAGAAGGCAAGTTAGGGAACATAGCAACATTCAGATGAGCCTCTGGATGTCCCTCTAAGCCAGAGCACTTGGAGACAGCACAGATTCCTAGTGCACTTCAAGCACACCCCTGCCTCGGGGCCTTTGTATTGCAGTTCCTTTTACCTAGAATGCTCCTCCTCCAGATGCCTGTGTAGTTAACTTTCTCACTTCATTCTGCTCTCTGCCCTGATGTGACCTTATCAGCCAGTGCTTTCCTGACTGACCCAAATAAATTGGCATCCCACTTCCCAT